>NC_079490.1:22361402-23018545 GCF_020520425.1 Spinacia oleracea
CGGTCGGGTCTTAACACTTTCAATCCAACATATGCAGTACGGTCGCTAACATAATAAAAATTGACAATTGCACAAAGCCTCTAAGAATATGATCCTTCAATTCTAATTCCTATTAGCTAGATAATCAATCCACGATATTGGCCAATTACATGAATCAACAATTAATAACAAATCAATTGGAATTAATCAAGCATAATCTATAAATTAACAAACTTCAATGCATAACAATCATGGTATAAACATGGCTTCCCTTACTTAGCCCTAGAATGACACTACTCGCTCATGACTAAACTAACGAACATGAAATATGAAATAACAATGAAATTCA
This sequence comes from Spinacia oleracea, assembly GCF_020520425.1. NCBI lineage: Eukaryota > Viridiplantae > Streptophyta > Magnoliopsida > Caryophyllales > Amaranthaceae > Spinacia > Spinacia oleracea. Next base: position 22,361,731 of record NC_079490.1, read on the forward strand.
TAATGCACAATAATAGAAAACAATAATTCAAAGCAAGAAGAATTATGAAAAATACCTCTATATTGATCGATCGAATGGAGTGTACTAGGGATAAATAATATGAAGAGAGAAAAATAAAACTAAGCGTTTAAAAGAATTCTAAGGAAAAAATAACATGAGAGAAATAAATTAATTCCCTCGAGTATTTATATGCTCCCTATTTTATAAAATAAAACAAATAAATAAATAAGAAAATAAAGATAAAAGTCGTCGATGATTGGTCGATGGAGCGATGACGCGGAAGCGAAACCCGAGCACGAGTCGCGCACACGGCAATAGAGATGGCGAGGCATGGGCAGCGAGGGATCTCGTGCACCATCCCTCGCTGGCCCAATGGAATGTAGCAATGTAGAGCAAGGGGCGAGGCAAGGCAACGAGGGAACTAGCGTGCCATCCCTCGGTGGCCGAGTGAAGTGCAGCAAGACAAGGCGACGGAGCAACGAGGCAGCGAGGGATCTCGCGCACCATCCCTCGCTGGCCCAATTGAAGTGATGCAAGGCAGAGCAACGAGGCAACGAGGCAGCGAGGGAGCTAGCGAGCCATCCCTCGCTGGCCTAGTGAAATGCATAGCAGGCTTCCATGAAGCGACGAGGCACGACGATAGATGTAGCGAGCCAACGAGGGATCTTACGAGCCAACGAGAGATCTTGCGAACCAACGAGAGATCTTGCGAGCCAACAAGAGATCTTGCGAGCCAATAAGGGATCTTGCGAGCCAACAAGGGATCTTGCGAGCCAACGAGGGATCTTGCGAGCTATGCACAAGTGATACATCGAGCTAATCATCACCGGAAAGCTAAATTCTCCAATCAAACACTTCGTCTCCGACTCAAACCATCCGGTGATCATTCGATCCACCTCCAAACACTCCGAAAGCACCCAAATGATTGTAAAATCACCTGAAATATCAAAGAAAACACAAACGGAGCGTAATAGAGTACAATAACGATGACTTATGCAATTATGACTCTAAATGCAGCTAAAATGAGACAAATGCCTAGAAATGCAACCTAAATGAGCCTAGAATACCCTATATAAATATGATTCATCATGCGCACAAGGCAGCAAGGCAGCCCGCCAGCATCGCAAGGCCCAGCAAAGCAAAGCGCAAGGACAGGCCCAAGCGAGGCCAGCAGGCTGGCACGCCCACTCGTGGGCTGCAGCGCTGCTGGGCCGAGGCTTCTCCGCGCGCGCCCAGCGCCCCTCGTGGGATGTGCGTGCGTGTGTGCGTTGAGTTCGTGCATACGTCGAATCCTTAAGCAATTAGGATTAGATTAAAGATTAATTTCCTAAAGCTACTAGAGTTAGTTGTTAAATTAAACATTAACTTAATACTTATACTCCGTATTAAGTACTTATAAGCAAATGCCTACCCTATTTCAAAATCCTGGATATGCCACAAATCTTTACCGTTACTATTTGCACCAATATTAAAACAAATGTGATAAAATTTGTAAAAAGGTGAACATATATCTATACTAATATATTAAAAGGCGTTGAGAAAAATGTCTATGTGGCACGTAATACTCTTCCCTTTGCGCCACATCATCAACTCACCAAATGATATGTCATATCATGGACAACTAAAAATCAATACGTACAATGAGGTTCGAACTCCAGACCTAGATTGTGGAGAATAACTCTCATTACCATCTTAACCAACAACCATTTGTGGTTTATCTCTTCACATTAATTTATAAATGAATGTTAACATGAAATTCACAACAACTAAACTTTTATGTGACTTTTTATTTTCTATTGACTATTTTGGAGAAAAAAAAAATTAAAGAATTAGGACAACTATGAATTAACATGATGTCATAAGTCTCATAAGCATCAACTTCAGAAAAGTCTTGCATGACTGCATATGTCTAATTTGGTGTTTGTTAATTTTGAATCACTTATTTCCACTAGAAAACAAATTATACAAATTGTAAGATGATGCAATTGAAAAATTATTTCTCATGATAAATGACTTAGTGTGTTTGTGTAGTTGACGAACTTGATGAATACTTTCACTTAATGGCTTAATGCTATACATGTATCTTATCAAATATTTTGCTCAAAAAAAATCTAAAATTTTAACTATTCAATGTAGCAATCGGGGCATCGCCCGAGCCACACACTAGTATTTAATAAAATATAGATATGAATATATGATAAGCTAAGATAGATATATAATGTAAAACATAAGTAAAGAGCATTGTAAAACGGAAGATGTAAAAGTCATTATGAAATGGAGGTACGTCGTATATGACAACAAATAGTACGTGTTACTTGTCCCTTTTTTCACATTGGATAAAGTTACAAAGTTACTAAGTAAAAACACAAAGAAAAACAAATTAACCAGTAAAACCAACACCACTCGCTAAAACAAACTGCATACCATCCTTAGATACCCTCTTTACCAGATCGTGAGCTGACTTAAACTGATCGCGATGCACTTTGTTGATAGTGCAATTCTTAAAACTCTTGCCGATGTCGAAAATCGCCTCAATTGTCCAATAAAGCTGAATATTAGGTTTACTTGTCCTTTTTATTGTTGGGAGTTTCTATTTACATTTCTTAATTAACAGTGTTCTTTCTACTCCCTCGTGTGAGAGGGCAATTCATATTTGGCTTACAATTGAAGGTTTATATGAAATGTAAGTATTAAAAATCGAAGTATAAATGAAAACAAATACAACTTACAAGTGGAACTACGTTGGTTAATTATTAGGCTACCAAATGATATTGTCTAGGATCCTTAAGCTCAATTTTCCAATGCTCATCAGAAAGATTAGCCATTTGAGCCCTTTCTTTCCTATTACGTACACCTCTATCTTGTTTCCTTGTCATCCCACAATACTTTTGCAAATCCTTTGGCATTTCGTCATACACTCGCCACCACTTGGCGTGTGCATCATCACTCGCAAACACGTGATAATCCTGTCTATCCCAATTACAATCATAATCTCTATAACATAACCACGGCTTTGTCCCTAAGAAATGGACCGTGTATCGATCCCTAGGCACAACTCGGTCCCCTCCACCGCCTTCTTTGTCAAAAAACTTCATAAAATTCAACTTCAGTGTCAGTCTGTGCCACCAGGTCAAGACCTCGTTTAAATACCCCTGGTCTCCCCCGTTGTAAGACTTGAAGGTGTAACGTTTTCTCATAAGGTTGTCAAAGAAACACTTAGATGGTTCTAAGAGCATGATTCCGGAGTTGAAGAGCCACTTATCGTTAGGAGAAGCCGAGAGCTGTGGGTAGTTGAAGAAACGATCAATGTTGGTAAGGACAATGAAATCAGAGTCGATGAAGATGAGTTTGTCATACTCGATTAATTGCCATATCCTTAGCTTGCTATAATTCCATTTGTTATAGGCATCGAACTTGGCATTTGGACTTTTGATTCGATCAATTCTCTTTATCTTCCAACCCGCGGTTTTAAGCCCTAAAATGGAGTGATGAGAAATGGTGTGGTCTGCTAAGAGAATTAGGTCTTTGGTGGTGTTAGTTTGGAGGATGCTTTGAGCTAGAGCTATGGCTCCACAAACGTAGTCTTCGGTCGAGTGAAGGATCGTTACATAGGCTTCTCTTGGTGATCTTGCTGAAATTTGAAGCTCGTGGGGTAATTGGTTTGCGTTAGCTTGCAACTGTCTACTACTACCTGTCCATGTTAATTAATTAACGATAAGTAATTTGATGGATCATATCTTTGAAGGAAAAATAAGCTACTACTTAAGGTTTATTTGGGTAAAATTAGTAAAATATCCACGCCATGTATGTGTGACATTTATATGAGTATTATAATTGCTAAAGTGAATTGAATGATTATATATTTTTGGTATAAATTAATTTATTTTTTTCCATTTAAACAAATTTATCACATTAATATGGGTATAAAAGTATTCCAAAGGGGAGATCAAAAAGTCAAAGATCGCATGTGTTCTCTAATGGGATAAAGATTAGCTATCTATAGCTCTCTAAAACAAAACGAGAAATTGCAGTCTTCTATTGCTTCTCTGAAATAATTTAACGAAAATGATAAAGTTCGCAACATGCGACGACCTTTAAGCCGTGTTACAATGATGACATGACATGCTTATGTGCCATGATTTAAATTAGAAACTATAACCTATTATACATGTTACAAAAAAAGGTAGGAAAATCTTAATATTCTAATTTGTTTCCTTATTTATATCGACTATCTTATTTACACATTTTCATAGTAAAAATATTTCATCGGTAGTAAAAATATTCTGATGACACATAATCTACGTGGCGCCTATATGTACCAATTAAACTACGACACATAAGATTACGACAACTAAATGTTGTCGCAACTTGCGACCTTAAAATGTAATATTAAAACCAACTATGCTAGCTAGTTGAATTTAATCTAAAATGATCTCATTCAAACAATCGTTAACAAAGATTTACAAGTTGGTATGTAGTATGAGTACGGAGTATTATTTTTATTTTTTGTACTCTCTCCGTCTCTTTTTGTTGTTTACGTTTGGAATTTTTCACGCGTTTTAACGTTTAATTAATTTGTATCGAGATTCCTCAATTTTTTTATTACAACAAGATAAATTGCATTTATTTATAATGTTTTCGCTTTTATCAAAATTCAGATATTGGGAAATGAGAAAAATTTAATGTCCAATGGAAAAGTGTGAAAGATTAAATGACCTAATGAATTTAATTGGTTAAAATAATAATTGTACACAAATTTTGATAGAATACTAAGTCATTTATGTGATAATATAAAAGGAAATATAAAGAACATTTTAAAATACCAAAAAAGGAAAACATAAAAAACGAAAAGAGACGGAGGGAGTACCATTTTTCCATTACCAATTTGAACGGAGGATGTACCATGTAAGTTGAATTTGAACATAAAATGAAATTGATTCGCTAAAATGTGACCATAATTTTGTACAAGTAAGCAATTAGAGAACGACTTCAAAGCCAAAAATGAATGTAAGTTGAAATAATAAACATGAATGTTCCTATCTATGATGAAATGAAACCATCTAGTTCTTCATTGTTTTTTTTTGGTGCAAATGAGCCATTAGGGCAATATAAATTACAAATGGAGGACGGGGGGATTTGAACCTGAGACCTATTGTACACAGACCCTCAATCTTAACCAGTAGGCCAATACATCATTGGTATCTAGTTCTTCATTGTGAGACTAATTGAACAAACCGAATTGTAGTATGATGTAGTATGATGTTACATACGTGGTAGAAAATACGTAGTAACATCTACTTATCCGATCCATGGTATAATAATTTAAAAAAATGGTCTTAATCTAATTGTCGAGACCGACTAATGACATACTCCGTACGTACTCCATAGTCCATAGTATAATTCTCATTTTTTATTGTGTCCTTGATTGTAGTGTGATATATTGTTATTTCTTGATTGGACTGATTCGATAAATGTATGAAAATATAGTCCTAGTACGTATTTCTAAAACTACGTACTTCGATATAAATAAATGATCTCTCGCTCTAAAATTCATGGGTGGTTAATCAAGTAGATCTTGTGTTGTTAGAGTATAACATAAGATTTTTAAATAAATTCCTATGCATTGAAAAAGTATGCATGTAATTACCAAAATATAAAACCAAGAGTTCACCTGATCAAAGAGGAGGAAATGTATAATAATCCTTAATTACCTGAATTGCCAGCATGAGGATGAGCAAGGGCACAGCTTCCCACAGGCATCCTAACCAACTCCCTCAACTTCTCTACATTAGGTTTATACACCCAATACTCCCCTCTATGCCATATCAAATCATCACACCTATATAGCTCCAACATCGGCTCGCATTTTGCAACAAACACCGCGTAAACATCCTTCTCTTGGCTACTCTCGACTACTAGATGAGCCGTTGCTAGGCTTATCTGTAGCCTATGCACGTCTCTTATCCCCGCCTTCCTACGATTCCCATTATCGTCGATTTCTTCCCTTTCTTCCACGCATGGCAACCGCGCCACCACCACGTCGAGCCTGGGGTACTCCCCCGGATCTGGCATGGGGATATCCGGGCACCAACCTTTAGGATTCGTCTCATCTATCCACTCTGGGAATAGCTTTTCCCATGTTATATTGGATGAGACAAGCTCAACATTTATGACTACAACCTCTGATACAGTCCCACCTAATTTAAGGTGGGACCGCTCTGAATGTTTGAAGTTGATCAAACCCACCTTAAGGGTTTTGTGACGTGTTAAACGGTCCTCCAAAATGACTTTTAGCCATTTAGGTGGTCGTTCAACCTTTTTTGAGTAAAAGATTGATCCATGGGATTGAGACTGTGCCTGTAGATGGATGACATCAACAAGCTGAGGATTAGGGAAGAACGCGGTACTAAGGAGGAGAAGGATGAAGGTGACAAGGAAGAGAAGAAAGAGAATTAGGGGTCTAGATCGTTTTGATGAAGTGTTGTTGGTGGAAGTAATAGTTTGTTGGCTAAGCTTGGTAAAAGCCATAATTTCAGATGACAATATGGGGTTCCGATCAATTGATCTCTTTGACACGTTTAGGTTAAAATTAGCTTTGTAGCTAACTACTTATACGTCTAGATAGTGAAGGGGATTTGTTTTTGTTTTTATTTTAATTTTGGTGAATGTTGATGGAAGTGCTAATGACCAAATAAAACTAGGAATGGAGTTTTTGTGCATGGCATCACGTCATGTAACTGTAATAGTTGTATTTTTTTTTGGCAATTTTGTAGGTACATTCTGTTATAATTTATGCACGGTACAACTAAAACTATTTTCTTATCTGTAGGTTGTGGGGAAATGAATATAAAAACGACCGACTGACTATACCGTGTAAGATATAACCGGTTGCATGGATGTCCATTATCTCCAAATAATTAATGATCCTTCTCTTGGCTGCTAAACTCGTTCTCGACTACTAGATTATTCGTTAGGCTTAATTGTATCCTCCAACTAATTTTATCATTAAACATACCATAAATCCTTGTCTACGCTAAAACCTATCAAAAATTGATCCTACTCGAAAATTTGACCTTAATACAACAATCTTTGGTTGGTTTAAATTAAGATATTTTCAACCTAAAACCGAATTTAATTAAAACCTAAAAAATATGTAAATTAGTGGATCAAAATTTCAAATGAGTTGGTTTGAGGTCAACCTGGTAGGTCAAATTCACCTGATTTTCACTTATTTTTTCTGAACTTATCTGAAATTATTAGAACTTATCAAAAATTATTTTAGTTATAAATTATACTTGGTCAACCCTTATTTTCCTGAACTTATCTTATCTGAGCTTAATTGAAAGTGAACTTATTTTTCCTGAAATAAGTGGAAATAAGGTGAACAGAACAAATCCTAATATATACATCATTCTGTTTTTATAAAAATTCTTGTACTCATGACAAGAGCTCAAAGTGCACAAATCTAAGGTGAGATGAGGTGAGATAAAAGTAATAATTAAATAAGGATATAAATGTGAAATAATATGACAATGTTAGAAAATATGACCGTCTTTTAGCCCCTACATAAAATCTTAAATACGAACATCTTAAAAAGTTTGTTGCCGAAAGAGCACTAATTTAACAGCCGTAGTGGCAAGGTATTGTTAGCCGGTGGCTCGTAGGTGATACTGATTGGAAATCGTCTCTCTAAGGTCTAAACAGGTTCAAATATGTTGTCAAAAAAAAAAAGGGATTTCAAATGCGCCGTACTCGACTATTTTATTTGAAGTTTTAACAAAATGCCCGTGAACTTTGGGGAAAAAAGGTCAGATAATGGTGATAATTTCCTCAAAAAGTATTTTTCCGCAAAACCCAAAACCCTAAACCCAAGTACCCAACCACTCATCTCTTTCTGCCATTTCTTTCTCCAACTTCAAGTCCAAATTACCACCGTCTGTTTCCGTTTCCGGCACCTGCAACTGCAAACGGGTTCTTCTCTCTCTCCTCTATTTCCTTACTATCTGTCGCGGATCAATTTTTGCTGAGGATTCAGTTTGAAGCTCTGTTCAATCCTGAATTACAACCTTCTGATTGTTTTTAATGTAAGTTAATTTCAGTCTAAATTAACCAGAATTTGGTTCTATGTTTTGATTTTATCCAGCAATTTATTGCTACAGTTCAATTTTTGTTCTTATTGCTTGCTTTTATATGAGTTCATGAGTTTCATTTTGAGCCGTTTTATTCAATTTTTATCACTATTTTGATGTGAACTCGTTTGGAAGCAATTAATCTTTGAATATTGCACATTTTGTTCATTTTCATCAAGAGTAGATTGAATTTATCATGCTGTTATCGGTTTAATTTTGTATTTCTTGCTTTATTGCTTCGGTGGCTCATTTGCGTCGGTGAATATCCAGTTAAAAGTGATGATAACCCAAATTTTGTATTTTGAAATGGATTGAAATTTGATTATTTCGAGAAATGTACTCCCTTCCGCGGGAATTAGTAGTTATGTTGATGATGTAATTGAACTAATAATAATGGGAACTACACCCGGACAAAGGGAGTAGCTCTTGTGTTCTTTTATATTGCGGGAAAAAACTGAAAACTTTTGATGAAAGAAATGCAGAAAGTTCAGACCTTTGATTAAGAGAAACTAAGGAAAGATGCAAACTTGTAGCTCAAGTATTTTTGTGGATTTTCGTGTAGCTGCTGCCCTTACAATTATTTGCCTTAAATACCACAATGCCAATCATTTGTGGTGGCTAACCTAGTATTACAAGTTACCAAACTGACCTTGTACTAAGCCTAATAAGACAGCAACAACATGGCTACAAAGATGACAAATAAAACAAACAAAAGGCCTTAAAATGTAAATTGGGCTTGCTTCATTGGGCTGAACTCTGAACTCCCCTTAATACTCCCCCTCAAGCTGAGTGGTAGGTGAACTTTGCACTCCAAGCTTGCTTAAGAGATCATAATGCTGTTTGGTGTTTAAGACCTTGGTGAGAACATCAGCTGCCTGAGCATGTGAAGGAACAAACTGAGTTACAATTTCTCCATTGTTGATCTTGTCTCTGATGAAATGACAGTCCATCTCTATATGTTTTGTTCTTTCATGAAGAATTGGGTTTGCAGCAATGGCAATGGCAGCACGATTGTCACACTTCATAACAGCAGTTGGTAGCTTTTGGATTCCCATATCTTTCAGCAGAGCTTTTAGCCATGTAAGTTCACAAGCTGTCAGGGCCATGGCTCTGTATTCTGCCTCAGCAGTAGAGCGTGCCACTACTGTTTGTTTCTTGGATTTCCAAGAGATTGGTGAGGAGCCTAGGAGGATACAAAAACCAGTAGTGGATCTTCTTGATGTAGGGCAGCTACCCCAATCACTGTCACAGTATGCTGTTAGTTGTGCAGAAGATGATGATGCTAGCAAGATTCCTTGATTTGCAGTCCCCACAAGATATCTTAGAAGTCTTTTTGCTGCTTGCATATGAACTGTTGTTGGGTGTTGCATGAACTGAGAGAGAGTGTGAACTGTAAATGTGATATCAGGCCTAGTGATTGTGAGATAGATCAGTTTGCCCAATATTCTCTGATATAGTTTTGGATCAGGGAGAGGATCACCCTTTTCTGGACTCAGTTTGAGGTGAACATCCATAGGGAGCTTTAGTGGGGATGAGTTGTTCATGCCAAATTCTTTCAGCAGTTCAGCAGTATATTTCCTTTGAGACACAAAGAAACCATGATCATATCTATCAATCTCTAACCCCAAAAAATAGGTTAGCTCCCCAAGATCTTTCATATGAAAGGACTTTGATAACATCTTTTTAAGACCATTAATCTCCTCCACAGAGTTTCCACATATCATCAAGTCATCAACATAGATCAGAGTGATGGTGATTGTTGTTTCTGTTGACTTTGTAAACAAGCTGTAATCTGCTTTTGATTGAGAATAACCAATGGTGATCAGAGTCTCTGAAAGTTTGCTGAACCACTGTCTAGGAGCTTGTTTGAGACCATACAATGCCTTGATTAGCCTGCATACTTTGTCTGTTGGTTCAGTCTCCCCCTGGTTTACACTTATCCTAGATCCTAGTCCAGTGTACCCCTGTGGCAATTTCATATACACCTCTTCTTGTAAGTCCCCATGCAAAAATGCATTGGTGACATCCATTTGTACTGCAAACCAGTCAAACATTGCAGTCACTGCTATGAGAGCTCTTACAGTTGTCATTTTTGCCACTGGAGCAAAAGTTTCACTGTAATCAATTCCATGAATCTGTTTGTTTCCAAGAACAACAACTCTGGATTTATGCCTTTCAATACTACCATCTTTCTTATGCTTTGTTCTGTATAGCCATTTACATCCAATGACATGTTTTCCAGGTGGCAAGGTTATTATTTTCCAAGTGTCATTTAGTTCAAGAGCATCCAGTTCTGTATTCATAGCATCTACCCAGTGTTTGTGTGCAACAGCATGCTTGAAATGCACAGGATCAGTTGTTCTAATCATTGTGGATAAGAAACAATTGAATTGTTTGGTCAAAGGAAACTGTGTCACAGTTATGACATTTGCAGAAGGTCTGACAGATGGATTAACATAGTTTTCCATCCAAGTGGGTGGTTTTGTTTGTCTGGTGGACCTTCTTAGAGTTGGCTGGTTTAAGGGTTCATTGATTTGGTCTGTTTGTGGCTCTGTGTTTGGGTTAGTGTTTGGATTTGTGTTTTGGGCTGTGTTTTGTTCAAGATCATCAGTGTGGTCATCAGAGTAGTCTATGACATCATCTGAAAAGTTATGTGGATTGGTTATTGGGACAGGAAGAGGTTTCATGTAGGATGTTATACAGTTTTTGTTCAAGGGAAAGATATCTTCATGGAACTTTACATCTCTTGACACAAATTGGGACATGTTCAAGAGATTTAGCAGCCTGTATCCCTTTTGAGTGGCAGGATACCCTATGAAAACACAAGGTACACCTCTTGCTTCAAATTTGTCACCTGTGTGATCTGGGTTTGATGCAAAGCTCAAGCAACCAAAGACTCTTAAGTGATCATATGCTGGGGCACAGTTGTTTAGGACTTCATAAGGAGTTTTGTTTTTCAGAATTGGTGTAGGCAATCTGTTTATCAGGTGTACAGCAGTCAGAGCACATTCACTCCAGTATTTCAATGGCAAGCTAGCTTGAAATCTCAGTGCTCTGCTCACCTCTAAGACATGTCTGTGTTTTCTCTCAACTCTTGCATTTTGTTGGGGTCTGTTGACACAGGAAGTTTGATGAATGATTCCCATCTTTGCAAAGAACAGTTTGCACTCACGATCATCAAACTCTAAGGCATTGTCTGATCTGATTATCTTGATTTTCTTATTGTACTGAGTATTTGCATAATTGCTGAACATCTCAATTGTTTCATATGACTCAGACTTGAGTTTCTGCAAGTACAACCAGGTCATTCTTGAGAAATCATCCACAATTGTCATGAAGTACCTATACTTCCCTCTTGCCTCTACTCTGTAAGGCCCCCATAAGTCAATGTGAATCAATTCAAAAGGTTCTGCAGCATGTGAGTCACTCATGCAGTAGGGTAACTTGGTGAACTTGGACATGGGGCAAGTTATACAGGTATGAGTCTTATCTTTCACATAGGGCTGTACACAAGGAATGTGTCTGAGTTTTGACTTGGGTGCATGTCCCAATCTGTGATGCCAGAGGTCATACAGATCAGTTCTAGAGCTCACATTTGCAATTGTTTTTCTTGTTTCTTCCTTTGAGTGTTTCAAGTAGTACAGACCATGCTTCATCTCACCTTCACCTCTGAGCTTCTTGGTCAGAGAGTCCACAATAGTGCATGTTTTTGGACAAAACAACACATCACAGAGATTGTCTTTTGCCAGCTTATGGATAGACATCAAGTTGTGTTTGAACTGGGGCACATACAATACATTTATCATTTCAAGACCATTAGGAAGAGTGATGTCTCCATAGTGAGTTATCATTGCACTTGCACCAGTTGGCAAATTAATTGTCAGATTAGATGGTGCTTTTCTCACATTTGTCAGCATGTTTAAAGTTCCTGTCATGTGGTCAGATGCACCAGAGTCCATTATCCACTCATCACATCTTGCATTCAAGCAAGTAATCATGCCAGAAAAGGCATTGTCCAGTTCATCATCAGTGTCTGAGTGTTTCATGGCATTGAGTGCTGACACTGCACTTGAGGGTATGAGCTTGAGTAATTTTTCCAACTGCTGACTTGAGAAGACAATTTCATCATCCTTCTCATTCATCCCTTGAGCAGAATTAGCAGATTTCATCCCACTTGAGCTGCTTCCCTTGTTACCAGACCACTTTCCAGTGGACTGACTTCTATTTTCAGTTTTGCCTCCAACTTTCTTGCTGTATTTGTAGTGCCATTTTGGATATCCAACAACAGTCCAACATCTCTCACTACTGTGTCCTTTGATCCCACAAGCAGTGCAGCTACCTGTTCTTTCTATGTTCATTCCACCCTTGATATACATGGCAGATGTGTCACCCTCCAGACCACCATTGTGAACAAGCACATCTCTTTGAGTTTCTTCTTGTTGTATCACAGCACAAGCAGACTCAACAGATGGTAAGGGTGATTGCATTAACAACTGACTTCTTTGTGGACTATAAATGTCATCAAGACCATTTAAGAACTGAAACAGTTTGGCTTCCTCTTTTTGAGTTTCAATAGCTTTCATTACAGCTGATACATCTTGTGCAACAGTTGTGAGCATAGGAAGCATGTTCATTGACTCAATTTCATCCCACAGGCTGCTCATTACAGTATAATATTCATCCAATTTTCTACCATTTTGTTTCAGATTAAACAAGTCTTTGTTTAACTTATATTTTCTAGAGCCATTTGAAAGCATAAACCTTTTTTCTAACTGTTTCCATGCTTCATGAGCATTTTTAATAAACAAGATAGAATTTTTGATAGAATCAGATACATTAGCATGAAGCCAGCAAGTTACCAGATCATTGCAGGTGTCCCATTGAGTTGCATTGACTTCTTCCTCATTGCTTCTTGTCACAGTGCCATTGACAAAACCGAGCTTTCTTTTGGATGAGAGTTGTATCTCAAATGACCTCCTCCATGCTCTGTAGTCAGCTGCACCTTGTAACTTAGTCACACTGATGGAAAGAGGTCGATCAGATGGATGAAGAAACAAAGGATTTTGCATATCTGAGAATGTAAACCTCGAACCCATAGCAACTGTGAATGATTGTTCTCAGATTCACTCACTAACAGCTATAAAGCTGGGACCTTTGAGGTGGTTTTCTACGAAAAACTTCACTCTTGCAATTTTCACACAGATTCTCTGATAATCTGAACTCCTACAGCTCTGATACCATGAAAACTTTTGATGAAAGAAATGCAGAAAGTTCAGACCTTTGATTAAGAGAAACTAAGGAAAGATGCAAACTTGTAGCTCAAGTATTTTTGTGGATTTTCGTGTAGCTGCTGCCCTTACAATCATTTGCCTTAAATACCACAATGCCAATCATTTGTGGTGGCTAACCTAGTATTACAAGTTACCAAACTGACCTTGTACTAAGCCTAATAAGACAGCAACAACATGGCTACAAAGATGACAAATAAAACAAACAAAAGGCCTTAAAATGTAAATTGGGCTTGCTTCATTGGGCTGAACTCTGAACTCCCCTTAATACAGTCTCGCGGGGGTGGATTTGGCACGCAGACGGGCATGTTTGTTAGTTTCTTTATGTTTACCAGAACCTACTTACCAAGTTTAGCTACCGAGAAAAGTTTAGATAGGTTACACTCAGTAAGGTACGTGTCGTTTGAGGGTGCAAAAAAATTGTGTTGCCAATCAAATGTATTAGGAGATTTTCATGGTTTAGGAAATTCGTTTTCAAATTCAACTCCTTGAAACTGCAGTTCATAGAGGAACAGAATCTGTTCTGATTAATTGAGATCGTAATACAGTTTGTACTTTACTGCATAAACTTGGAGTTTTACCTTTTGCCGTGTATGAATTTGTCTAGAATAACTGGATGATCAAGTTTGATAGCCTTGAATTGAACCTTGGAAGAACTAATTCTATGATTGTTCCAAGTCATCTCTGCATCACGCTAAAATTGGTCATCTTTTTACATGTTAGTTGGGTTGTCTTTGTATTTTTTTCTCATCAGAGGCTTTAATTACTAGCTTGGTATTATGCCCCGTGCAGTTAAGCTTTACCAAGGGATTTTGATACTTTGCATATCGAACTTCTTGATGAACATTACACAAGACGAGGCTAAGCATTGATCAAATTATCTTCTCCAAAAATACAACTTATTTCCTCTGGAAGCTAAAAGCAGATGGAAATTGTTGAATCCATCAAAAATATATCAGTGCAAGATCCACCAGAAGGGGAATTTTCATCTGCTAATCTGAAGTGGACCAAGTTTGGTACTGCTGAACACCATGATGATGTAGCTAAAATTCGTTACGATCGGGTTGACGATTTTATATATGGGGAATGTTCTAATGTGGAGTTCCCAACTCGATTTCATATTGAGAGAGGAAGGAAACGAAGGAGAGGGAGCTTAAAGGAGTACAAAAGTGATGAATATTTAGAATATAAGCTGTAAGTACACTATTGTATGCTTTAAAAAGGGAGTTTCAAAGTGATGAATATTTGTATTTGATATGTATTTCTCCTTCCTGAACTGCAGATATTGGTGTTCATTTGGACCCGAAAATTATGGAGAGGGTGGAGACATATTACCTAGTCGGCGATATCGTCTGAATACCCGAAATCGTGCTGCCATACCACAGTCAATGAGAGGTTGTACATGTCATTTTGCAGTGAAGCGATTGTACGAAAGCCCGACACTTGCACTCATCATTTATAATGAGAGGCGACATGTGAACAAGTCTGGCTTTCCCTGTCATGGTCCTCTTGATAGAGATGCCATAGGCCCTGGTGCTAAGAAAGTTCCATATATTGGCACTGAGATTCAGCAACAAACAATGTCCATGATTTACCTTGGCATGCCTGAAGAGAATGTAGTGCAGAAACACCTTGAAGGGATTCAGCGTTACTGTGATGCAGATGCAAAACTTAACAAGATGGCCTCTCAATATGTACAGAAGTTGGGAATGGTTATTAAAAGATCCACTCATGAATTAGACCTGGATGACCAAGCTAGTGTTCGGCTGTGGGTTGAGCGAAATAGAAAGTCTGTGTTCTTCTACCAGGATTCAACTGACGTCGATCCATTTATTTTGGGAATTCAAACTGAGTGGCAAGTGCAACAGATGATACGGTTTGGGCATCGCAGCATCATTGCAGCAGATTCCACCTTTGGGTTAAAGAAGCTCAAAGTAAGTTGATACTATATGCTGTTTTTGAATTTATTTATTTTTTCTTTGTTGAACCCCATTGATTTAATTTTCTTGGACATCTGAGCTTTTTTCCATAGAGAAAACACTAGTTATGCTTTCTCCAGGGTATTAATCTATGCTATTGCTTATATCCAGTACCCTTTGTGCACGCTTCTTGTGTTCGATTCAAGACAGCATGCGCTCCCTGTTGCATGGATCATCACTCCAAGCTTTGCTAAGCCAGATATTTCAAAGTGGATGAAATCCCTAGTTGGTCGAATACGTGCAGTTGATACTGGATGGAAGGTCAGTGGTTTTGTGATAGACGATGCAGCGGCAGAGTTGGAGCCTATAAGGCAGGCTACTTATACTATACATTTTGTTTGGGAAATCTATTCATACTGTTTATTAAACCTACTCTTTACTTTTGTTGCAGGAATATATTTTGTTGTCCTGTGTTGTTTTCTCTTTGGCGTGTCCGTAGAGCATGGCTTAGAAATATAGTGAAAAAATGCAGTAAAATGGAAGTTCGAAGGGAGATTTTTAAATGTCTTGGTGATGTCGTTAACAGCATTTGGAAAGGACTGGATTCTGCAGTTGCTATTGAAAAGTTCATGCAAGATTTCATTGATCAAACGGCATTCATGCAGTATTTCAAAGATTGCTGGTTGCCTAAGATTGGTTTGTTCTGCTTCTACTTCTCTTCTGATTGTAAATATGAAGTTGTAAAACTATTTTCTTAAGCTTACCCTAGGTTTCTTGCTTTTGTTAGAGATGTGGCTGTCAATAATGCGGAGTGTCCCACTTGCAAGCCAGGAAGCTGCTGGTGCTGTTGAAGCCTATCATATCAAATTGAAAAGCAAACTTTATGATGACTCACATCTAGGTGCATTTCAAAGAGTTGATTGGTTAATTCACAATCTTACCGCAGAGTTGCACTCTAGTTACTGGTTGGACCGCTATTCAGATGAACACGACACCTTCAAAGATGTGAAGGAAACATACATAGCTTCAACATCATGGCACCGTGCATTGCAGATCTCTGATACTGCTGTTTGCTTCCGTGAAAATAATGACTTTTTTGCCGAAGTCCAAAGTCAAAAGGATAATAACGTGTCACGTATAGTCTGGAATCCTGGATCAGAATTTGCTTTCTGTGATTGTTCCTGGGCTTTGCAAGGTAACCTCTGCAAACATGTTATCAAGGTCAATATGATGTGCAAAATCCGTCAGGGCTCGGGTTCCATGTCCTTCAATTCATTCCGAGACTTATTAACAATGTTGTTGAGAAAGCCCATGGATGATTCAATCGAAATGGACAAGGCTATGGCATGGACACAACAGATGCTAAATCAAGTACAAAGTCTTGTTGAAATTACTAGTGCAAACGATATTGGCACTGTTGTTAACAGTTTCCCATTGAAATGGGTTTCCAGAAAAACCAGGACTTCTGCTCGGAAACCATCAGCAAACTCAGCTCTTATATCCGGCTCTAATAGTGAGGACAGTAATGATACTGCACAACGGAACCACAGGAAACGAAAGAGACTGTCGAAACTTGGATAAGCTGCGGAGAAATATACTGATGCTGTTTTGAGTTGAAAGCTAGGTTGAAGATTATCATGCCAATTAAAGGTGACAGTTTTACTTCTTCGGTGCACTGTTACATTCAATTTCTATTCTTGATTATTCCATTGGGTTTAGCTGAACTCTATTGAATTGATCTCTAGACCAAAACTAACATTCTTTGAAGTTCAAGTTACAAATAACTCGAGTGAGGCTTGCTTATAAGGTGCAGGTTTTACTCATACCTTAAAGGGGAGTATTTGAAGGTATTAGTCACTTGACTCCTCCATGTATATTCTGAAAATCTGATCATATTCTTGGCTCCACAGGTTTTAGGATTATTTTTGGGACAATCATTTTGTAAGTTATCTCTTTATTGTTTATGTAATTATACTTCAGTATTTAGGAGATTGTTTCATTGTCAGTGGTGTACTGGAACGTCTATAATTTGATAATGCATGAAGACGCGTCTGTAATGTAGGGATCATACATCGTTAAGTCAGCTGTTTATACCATTACAGGAAGGTGTAAAGAGTGACAATACAAGTGTAACTTTATACTACATGCTAGCCAATTTAGAAAATTGTGCACTCTGTTTACTCTTTAATCCAACCTCTCGAACTTTGGCTTCATCAATCAATCCTGTCAAATCTCACTTAGTGGAGAAATTGCCGTCAATGGTGTATCGCAACTAGGGATGCCTACAGGTCCAGGATCCTACCCTAAAATTAGGGTATATGTCGAATTTTTTTTATGACCCTTGGGTACAGGGGTAGGTTGTGAGTCTATGAGGTATTGGGTAGGGTAGGATAAGGGTCCAATGTTTTGGGACCTAGATCATACTCTAACCCCACCCTCATAGATTCTTAACACCTAGACCTGCTTAATTTTTTATTCTGAATATAGAAGTATCAAACACATAATCAACATGAGTATCACAAGGATAATAAATATATAGTTCATAATCCATGACTTTGAAAATTGACAATGATACAAAACAAGTTTTAAACAATTACAAAGTAACGTAGAAGCATTGACGTTGGGTATGAACTTAGTACTCTGTATTTAAAGTGTATCTAGTTTTTGAGCTAGGTCGATGACCTGATGTCCCAAGTTATTACTTGGATTGTAAACTGCTATTTTTATTAAAATAAAGTTTCTTTTTACAAGAGTATTTGTTTACAAAAGATCATGCAATATTGCAACTCCTATCGATCATTCATAGAGACAAATTGGGAATCCCCCTCGAGAGGAGTCCTCCTAATTGTATTTTTTCTTACCCTAAAAAAATAAATTAGAAAAGTGGATAAGTCATTAGTGTTCCAATCATGAGGTTATAGGTTTGAATCTTGTATTTCTAATTTTTGAATAATATATGGATGACATGTGTTGAATTGTAAGAGAGAATGCTACATGACATGGTATACTTTCTTTATATAGATAAAAAATAAAAAATTGTGATTATTATAAATAATCACCATTCACCACAAACAATCAAGAAAATTGTTCACTAGTTCATCTAAAGAAAAAGTAGAACTCGTATTGTTTGCTACTAATCTTGAAAAGTGAATGCTACTCCCTCCGTCCCTTAATACTCGCACCAGTTTGACCGGTGCGTAGTTTAAGATACTTGAATTGACTTATTAATTTAATACTCCCTCCGTCCCAAAATTATTGTCCTACTTTCCTAAACGAGCGTCCCAAAATTATAGTCCTGTTTCTAATTATAGATGTACTAACTTTTCATTTTACCCTTGTTTGGGACCACTAAAAAAAAAAGGAAAACTAATTTAATTTAACAAAAGTCAGAAAAAAAAAAAAAAAAAAAAAGGGCACCATTTGACCCTCATAATTACTCCAACAGCTCTTTTTTACTCTCCCAACCAACTGATTTATTAAAACCACCCACCCACCCCTTGTTTTACCCCATTTTACTCGATCTCTCATTCTCTCATTCTCATTCTCTCACTCATCTTTTTCTCTCTCTGTTCTTCCGAGTAAACCCTCCTCTTTCTCTCTGTTATTCGTAGCTTGAAACCCAAAAATTCCTCTCAGATCTCACTCGTTTTGTGAAAACTCTTCCAAATTTTTCTAAAAAATCAGATCCTCTTTTGTTATTGTGGTATTTGCACGAATTTTTCAAGTATGTATTTCCATGGATTTACTGATTACGGTGATGATAAACCCTATTCTGGGGCTTATGAATGCACCGAACCCGATCATTGTGATCTTGGTTCCTTGTGTGAGGGCGAACATAGCTATTCTCGTGAGTATATTCGATTTAGATGGGGAAGAAATGAGTCTTCTCTATCTGATCCAATGGTGGAGGGTAACAACCCGCCGCCGCCAAAGTCGCCGGAAAAAGGCCCTCTAAATTTTCCAGAAAAAACGCCTCCAAAATCGCCCCCGCATGAAGATTTTGAGGTAAATCAGCCAGATCCAGTTTTTCGGTGTTCCTGATCCAGATCTGGTGGTTCCTAGTGTTCGTGTGGGCGGCGACCCTTGGAATCCCCACGAATCCGATGTGGTTAATGACGGTGAGGAGGATTCTGACACATTATCTGGTGGTGCTGGATCGAGTTGTTGGTGACCAGAGCTAAGTCCTCTCTCTCTTTAATTTCTCTTTCTCTCTTTAATTTTTGATGGAGGAGGATGATTTGCATGTTGATATGGTTGCCAGCAAGTGTGATCTCTTGCTGGCCAGGGTGGATCTTTTGGAATTTGGTTGATTATTGGTTGTTTGTTGCTGGCAAGTGTGATCTTCTTTAAATTAATTTATTGATGATTGTTATTCGAGCCGTAAATTGAATATTTGATGCTGATTGATTCCCCAAATTTGACCCTTAAATTGAATTATTGATGATTGTTGATGCCCTAATTCGAGCCTTAAATTAAATTTTTGATGATGATTGATGCCCCTAATTCGAGCCTTTAATTGATTTTATGATGATTGTTGATTCCCCAAATTCGACCCTTAAATTGAATTATTGATGATTGTAGTTCGAGCCTTACATTGAATTTTGGATGATTATTGATGCCCCTAATTCGAGCCTTAAATTGATTTTATGATGATTGTTGATTCCCCAAATTCGACCCTTAAATCGAATTTTTGATGATTATTGATGCCCCTAATTCGAGCCTTAAATTGATTTTATGATGACCCTTAACTGATGCCCCTTATGTTGATGCCCCTTATGATGACCCTTAACTGTTAAATAATTGTTGATGTCCCTTATGATGACCCTTAACTGATTCCCCAAATTAAATGTTAAATGATTGTTGATGTCCCTTATGATGACCCTTAACTGTTAAATGATTGTTGATGTCCCTTATGATGACCCTTAACTGATTCCCCAAATTAAATGTTAAATGATTGTTGATGTCCCTTATGAAGACCCTTAACTGATGCCCCTTATGTTGATGCCCCTTATGATGACCCTTAACTGATGTTTGTTTGATGGTGTGGGGTGGTGTATTTGTGTTGGTTTGACTTGTGTGTGGGGTTTGATTTGGATATTTGAGATTGTTGTTGTTAGTGATAGAGTTTGTTTTTGTGATGCTTGGGGGGCATTCTAAGGTTTATGTCGTGTCTTACCAATGATGAGTCTTCATAAATGCTGAGAAACAAACTCTTTATGCCACTAACCACTCTGTGCCATTAGCAACTGGTCAATATTGTCTGATTTGAGGCTTCTCGGGCGCTAAGTGGTTAGTGGTAGAGTTTGTTTCTGTGATGCGTGGGGGCATTCTGAGGTTTATTTCGTGTCTTACCAATGATGAGTCTTCATATATGCTGAGAAACAAACTCTTTGTGCCACTAACTACTCCGTGCCATTAGCAACCAGTCAATACTGACTGATTTGAGGCTTCTCGGGCGCTAAGTGGTTAGTGGTAGAGTTTGTTTATGTGATGCGTGGGGGCATTATTGTTAGGTTATGATACATATGAACAACATAAATCATGCGGAAAAACCTTAATGCCAGGATACATATTAATTGCACATAATCATATAATTAGTCTACGATGCATACACTTTGTAGCGTGCCCTCCCTAGCTGCGCCCGAACCGAACAAGAACAAGTCTTTAGGACTCCAAGTGTCGTCCCTCCGTAGATACTCCACAGCACGTCCGGATCCGCCTTAAGATTGACCAACTAGAATCGCCCTTAAGGTACTATTATTTTCGGCTAAATAGGCAAGTAATATGGCTGATTTTTGTGCTTAAAAATCCTAGCTTTTATTGTTTGAATACTTATTAAACTCGCGTATAAATTTGTGGTCCTAGGCACATATTTATAGAATCATGGAAAAGGATTTAAAATCCTATTAGAATACTAAATTAATTAATTAGAATCCCTTTAGAACTCTATTTAATTAATTTCTATCTTCTAGGATTAGGATTTAATCATAGCACGAATTCCGATAGCTTTAGGATTCGTATAGCACGCACACGAGCACGAGCACGAGCACGAGCACCGCACAGCCCGCGTGCATGCCTCGCGACCCACACGAACTGCACGACGCCCAGCCCATTGCTTCGCAGCCCACTTGCTCCGCGCACGCGCCACGCCTTGCTGGGCCTGGCGAGGCTTTGGCGTGTGGTTTGATACGTATGGCTTGCTGCGCGAGGGCCTGGCTTCGTGCTGGGCCTTCGTCTAGCAAGTCTCGTCCGATGCTAATTCGTATGATACGCTTCCGATTAAATTCCCGATTCCGGAATTCATTTCCGATACGAACAATATTTAACATTTCCGATTCCGGAATTAATTTCCGTTTCGAACAAATATTTAATATTTCTGTTTCCGGAATTATTTTCGGATTCCGATAATATTTCCGATTCTGACAATATTTCCGTTTTTGGCAATATTTCCGATTCCGGTAATATTTCCATTTCCGATAATATTTTCCGATACGTACCATGTTTCCGTTTCCGGCAACATCTACGTCTTGGATAATATTTATATTTCCGATACGATCCATATTTCCGTTTCCGGCAATATCATCGTTTCCGGAGTATTCATTTACTTGCCTTTGGCGATCTTAGCTCCCACTGAAACCAAGATCCGTCGATTCCGAATATCCATAGATGGAGTATTTAATGCCATTAAATACTTGATCAGTTTACGTACTATTTGTGTGACCCTACGGGTTCAGTCAAGAGTAAGCTGTGGATTAATATTATTAATTCCACTTGAACTGAAGCGGCCTCTAGCTAGGCATTCAACTCACTTGATCTCACTGAATTATTAACTTGTTAATTAATACTGAACCGCATTTATTAGACTTTAACATTGAATGCATACTTGGACCAAGGGCATTATTTCCTTCAGTCTCTCACTTGTCCTTAGGGACAAGTGTGCATTTCCTAATTCCTTTGTCGCTTGATGCTTGCTCTTGAACATAAGGTAAGAGCTGTCATCCTTATTATGTCCAGAGGTGTGTCTCGGTTTCAGAGTTCAACTGATCAAATAAACAAATAACCATAGCCTATGATTCATCTGAGCACGGCCATGCATTTTACAGTTTCTAGCTCTCCGAGTGGCCTTGTACAACTTTCAGCATCTCATCCCGATTTATGGGAGGACAATCCCAATCTTGCGATCTTGAGATTAGACTTCGTTTGATAGGTGATTACCTGAGCGTTGCCTTTATAGCCTCCTTTTACGGTGCGACGGTTGGTCAACGTCAAAGCAACCAGTTCTCAAACAAGTAATCTCAAATCACTCATGTATTGAGGATTAGTGTCTAATAATTTTAATGAAATTTACTTATGACAGATTTTCATCTCTTACAGTAAAGTTTCATAGGTTTGTCCCATACTAGTCTTCCCAAAGTAAGTATCTATGCAAATGATTACGACATTGCCATGTCCACATAGTTCAAGAAACAGAACTACTAGTCATCTTGCATTCTAGTCGTCTAACGTTTTTCTATGCGTCCATCTTTATAGAAAACTTCGACCAGGGACCATTTTCACTTTTGACATTCAAGTTCACTTGATAGACATTTTTTAGTCACAGGACTGGTCCTGACAGTCTATCTTGAATATTTCGTCAAATTGAAGGGACTCATCATTTAATAAACCACAAATTAAATGGAAAATGAATTCTATTCATTTATTGTGAATGATTAACCAATAATGTTTTACAAAGTATTAAACTCTAAAACTTTAAAACATTAAAGAAGGACATCAAAGCCATTCTCCAATATGCTTGATTCCCATAGCTGCAGTGTGCGAGTTGTGCTTCGCCTGCGGCAGAGGTTTAGTCAATGGATCTGAGATGTTGTCATCAGTTCCAATCTTGCTTATTTTGCCTTCTTTTCTTTCAACGAACTCTCGTAGAAGCGAAGTACATGCTTGACTCTTTGGTGGTGTCTAGACTCTTTTGCCTGTGCAATAGCTCCGTTATTATCACAATATAGGGCTATTGGTCCTTTAATGGAGGGGAATACACCAAGTTCACTTATGAACTTCCTTAGCCATATAGCTTCCTTTGCTGCTTCATGTGCAGCAATGTACTCCGCTTCAGTTGTAGAATCCGCAATGGTGCTTTGTTTAGCACTTTTCCAGCTTACTGCACCTCCGTTGAGGCAGAAGACAACCAAGACTGTGATCTAAAATCATCCTTGTCGGTTTGGAAACTTGCGTCCGTATAGCCTTTAACAATTAATTCATCATCTCCACCATAGACCAGGAAATCATCTTTGTGCCTTTTCAGGTACTTTAGAATGTTCTTGGCAGCAGTCCAATGTGCCTCTCCTAGGTCTGACTGGTATCTGCTCGAAGCACTGAGTGCATACGCAACATCCGGGCGTGTACATATAATAGCATACATTATTGAACCAATCAATGATGCGTATGGAATCCCACTCATTCGTCTACGCTCATCAAGTATTTTTGGGCACTGAGTCTTGCTTAGAGTCATTCCATGAGATATGGGTAGGTAGCCTCGCTTGGAGTCTGCCATCTTGAACCTTTCAAGCACCTTATTGATATAAGTGCTTTGACTAAGTCCAATCATCCTTTTAAATCTATCTCTGTAAATCTTGATGCCCAGTATGTACTGTGCTTCTCCTAGATCCTTCATCGAAAAACATTTCCCAAGCCAAATCTTGACAGAGTTCAACATAGGAATGTCATTTCCGATAAGTAATATGTCGTCGAAATATAATACTAGAAAAGCAATTTTGCTCCCACTGACCTTCTTGTATACACAAGATTCGTCTGCGTTCTTGATGAAACCAAAGTCACTGACTGCTGAAGGAAATAATGCCCTTGGTCCAAGTATGCATTCAATGTTAAGTCTAATAAATGCGGTTCAGTATTAATTAACAAGTTAATAATTCAGTGAGATCAAGTGAGCTGAATGCCTAGCTAGAGGCCGCTTCAGTTCAAGTGGAATTAATGATATTAATCCACAGCTTACTCTTGACTGAACCCGTAGGGTCACACAAATAGTACGTAAACGGATCAAGTATTTAATGGCATTAAATACTCCATCTATGGATATTCGGAATCGACGGATCTTGGTTTCAGTGGGAGCTGAGATCGTCACAGGCAAGAAATGAATACTCCGGAAACGATGATATTGCCGGAAACGGAAATATGGATCGTATCGGAAATATAAATATTATCCAAGTCCTAGATGTTGCCGGAAACGGAAACATGGTACGTATCGGAAAATATTATCGGAAATGGAAATATTGCCGGAATCGGAAATATTGCCGGAAACGGAAATATTGTCAGAATCGGAAATATTATCGGAATCGGAAAATAATTCCGGAAACGGAAATATTAAATATTTGTTCGAAACGGAAATTGATTCCGGAATCGGAAATATTGAATATTGTTCGTATCGGAAATGAATTCCGGAATCGGGAAATTAATCGGAAGCGTATCGTACGAATTAGCATCGGACGAGGCCTGCCAGACGAAGGCCCAGCACGAAGCCGGGCCATCGCCCAGCAAGCCAGCGCGCCACAAACGCACCAGCCAAGGCTGCGCCAGGCCCACCGCAAGGCAGGCCCAGCGCGCGCCAAGGCTACGACAGCGTGTGGGCTTGCGGCAGTGGGCTGCGAGCTCGCGGAATGCGCGCGCGCGCATGGCGCCCCTCGTGGGCTGCTGTGCGTGCGTGTGTGTTTGTGTGCTACTCGAATCCTAAAGCTACCGGGATTTGTCATATGATTAAATCTAATCCTAAAAGATTTAGTTTATTTAATTAGAGTCCTAGTAGGATTATAATTAAATAAATTAGTATCCTAATAGGATTCCAAATCCTTTTCCATAACTCTATAAATAGGTGCCTAGGGTCACATATTTACATAGAGAATTCAAGTATTCAAAGTGAGTTTTTGAGAGCAAAATTCAGTCATACAATTGCCTATAAAGTGCCGAAAATTCTAAGTACCTTAAGGGCGATTCTAGTTGGTCAATCTTAAGGCGGATCCGGACGTGCTGTGGACTATCTACGGAGGGACGACACTTGGAGTCCTAAAGACTTGTTCTTGTTCGGTTCGGGCGCAGCTAGGGAGGGCACGCAACAAAGAGTATGCATCTAAACTATGCTAAATGATTATGTGTAAATAATATGTTTTCCTGGCTTTATGGTTTTTCCGCATGATTTATGAATTGTCATATGTATCATAACCTAACAGTGGTATCACGAGCCTCTTATTATTTTCATAATCTAAAATTGCATGAACATGGTTAAATATTACAAATTTGCAAGAATTAAAAGGGGTGATTAATTTTCGTAATTGTTAATTAATTGCAAATTGCGTTTATTTAATTATACGTACGCAATTTTTCGGCAGTTTCTTCGTTACTCATCCAAATCGAGTGATTTTTGTGTCAATTCCGCATGTAAAAGGCATTCTAAAATTTTTCTACCGAACCCAGAATTCTCAAATTCGAAGCCTAACTATGACTTTTCGGAGGTTTTAGTTTTTCGAATGCAAAATTTCGTAAATTTTATGCGATTCGCTCATATAACTTGCACGCACAAAGCAATGGACGCTACGTGTTACCCTTAAGGGGTGTTGTATAGTGCGGGCATGTGACGACGAGCAAGGGAGCTCGTCGCCCATGCGGTAAGAATGCAAAGAGCAAGGCCATGGTGCACGAGCACAAGGCAGCAGCCCTGCCTTGTGTCGTGGGCTGTGAGCAATGGACGAATGGGCGAGGGCGAAAGCAAGGCACAGCAGTCGCGTGTGGGCAGCAAGCGAGCTGCGCCACAGCGCACACTGCCTCGCGCAAGCGTGCGGAGCCTCACGTGCAGCGACCGCAAGCTCGCGTGCCACGAGTGCTACGCCCAGCGTCGATGCCTCGCGCAGCAAGCGAGGCTCGCAGGATCGAGCGCTGGCAAGCGCGCGCAGCGAGCAATGGCCCGCATAAAGCGAGCGCTGGCGAGCGCGCGCAGCGAGCGCTGGCTCGCATGAAGCGAGCGCTGGCGAGCGATGGCTCGCGTGCATCGAGTGCTGGTGCGCGCATCGAGCACAAGCTCGCGTGATGCCTTGCGAAGGAGAGCAGCAGCAGCGATGCGACGCAGCGCATGGGCTGCGCGCACATGGCCAGTGATGGCTGTGTGCGTGTGGCCCATGGGCGTGCGTTGCGTGGGGTTGTTGCGTTGCAATTGGATCGTTTTGAAATTTCAATTTGAAATTTTCAGTTTACGTAATTTTAATTAATTTTAAAATTAATAATTTAAATTATTTTCTTAGATTTTAATTTTGAATATTGTAATTATAATAAATTTTATTTATTCTAATTATTTTACTAAAATTAAAATCATGAATTAATTAAAATACGACTGAAATTAAATTAAACTTTTTGGATTCAATTATAAATTTATATGAGCTTTAAATTTTAATTAAATTTGTATGTTTCCGGTTAGACTAGAAATACATTTTTATGTTTAAAATTAGTAAAGCATATGAATTTATTGGTTTAAGTGGGAGCCCTTTTAGTCATAAACTCTTGATTAGGTCTACAAAACCTTAAGGTTAAAACAACTTGATTAGAATTAATAAGGACTGAATAATTGGTAGATTATTGGTGCCCTTGATTAATTGCTGCAAATGTTTACGTGATGCATAATGTGTTTTACTAACCAGCTATGTGGGCCATTCATGATAATGAATGGGTGAATGGTATATATTGTATATGTACTGTTTTGCAGGTTATGAAGTGACTAGTATGGCCCAAATAGGATAGATATGGTCTGCGTACCATTAATTTGAATGTAATTGGTCTAAAGTACCAAAGTTGTTTTTCAATTCAAATATGGTCTGCGTACCATCAAATAGTTGTAATTAGTTTTAATTATAGCTTATCCTATTTGAAGAAAATGGTGCCTCCCACGGAGATTTTCAAGACGGACTTTGAAGTTAAAGCTTCAAGATGAAGTCGGGCCATACTAGATCACATTTATCTTATGCATGTTTTAAGTTATTTATTGCTTTTAAATATGTCTTAAAATGCATGAGATCAAAAGCTTGATTATGTTGCATGATTAAGGATTTTAGTTCACTTAAAATCTAACCAACATAGTAAGAGCCTTAAGTTCCAAACTTAAAAATTGAGTTAAAAGGTGCCATGCCAAAATATACACTTGCTTGGATATCCTTTACATCAATCTAGTAATAGTTTTCGCTCAGCGAGGTGTTACTTATTGGTCCTAAAGGGGCAAGGTACACAAATAATTGTGAGTACATGTTAGTTTTGGTGAAACTCAACGATATAAGTAAGGAGTCCTTTTATGTCGTGGCAAAATCGATAGGTTTACCTAATAAGTTCTTAGACGTACCTATCAACCAAGAATAGTTTCTAGACTATTAGCAAAAGGCTTTTGCTTACCTAAGATGTTTTAGGATTAAGTCGACAAACTGTGCTTAGTTCTTCAATGATTTTAGGATCTTGGAATCATTTTATTCACACCTGCCGGAACACATAACTTGAATAAAATGCTTAATAAACATTGAATTATGCATATATGCTAGAATTTAAGTTTATTAAGAGAAACTGTGAATGGTTATTTATTTGTTTATTCTTTTCGATTGTAGTTTTTAAATATGGCAAACAACAATCAAAACATCATCATAGGTTCTGAGCTTATGGTCAAGCTGAACCTGGCAAATTTTCTTGAATGGGAAGCTAAGCTAGTTGAAATAGTCAAACTCAATGGACTTGAGTATGTACTGTCACATCCCATGCCAAGCTACTATGCCAGAGACATGACCCCTGAAAGATTTTACGCCTGGGATGCGGATCTCAAAAAGGTTATGAGTCTCATGCTGAACAATATCCCTGATGATTGGGCCAGAAGGTTTGTAGCCTATGAACGTTTTACGCTCATCAAGAATCTGAGGGATATCTGTCGTGGAAGCACGGAGGACAGGGACCTGAACGTCCATGAGTTGATTGAATCAATGTCTGGTCTAAAGGTTAGTTCTCCCAACAGGTGTTATAGGATGGAGGTCCAAGAAACACATGTTCAGCTCCTTCGCACTAAACAGAGGGTAGGCGTCCCACTGAGGTTCCATGTGGATCTTATGCGTTCATACTTTGATCGCCTAAGTCTACTAGGAACATCAATAAGCGAAAGGATGGCAGTCTCTATCTTGCTGAATTCACTACACAGTGGGTTTGGTCGCTTCAAGCAACTATACCTAAGTGAACCAAGAGAAGAAACAGTTGCAGAATTTGTTCACCTTGTCAGAAAGGCTGAAATAATACTGGATTGTGAAGCCAAAGATTTACTCAAGGCTAGAAGGAGACCGTTCAAGAAAGGTGGAAAGTCCAAGGGCAATGCTAAATCAAAGCAGGACAAGTCCACATCAAGCTGTCTTTATTGTGATGGAATAGGCCATTACAAAAGAGAATGTCCAAAGCTAAAGGAAGATCAGAAGAACGGAACAGTCGTTCCATCTTCAGGTATTTTCGTTATAGACTGTATACTTGCTAATTCAACTTCTTGGGTATTATATAC
This sequence comes from Spinacia oleracea, assembly GCF_020520425.1. NCBI lineage: Eukaryota > Viridiplantae > Streptophyta > Magnoliopsida > Caryophyllales > Amaranthaceae > Spinacia > Spinacia oleracea. Next base: position 22,390,634 of record NC_079490.1, read on the forward strand.
AGGTTGTGGCTCACACTTATGTTCCAATCCACAGGGACTAAGAAGAAGTAGAAAGTTAAGCAAGGGTGAAGTCGACCTACGAGTGGGAAATGGAGCACGGATTGCTGCATTAGCTGTAGGAACTTACTATTTGTCGTTGCCCTCCGGGCTAGTTTTGGAACTGGAAGAATGTTTTCATGTTCCAAGTCTTACTAAAAACATCATTTCAGTTTCTTGCTTAGATGCTAAGGGATTTTCCTTTTTAATAAAAGACAATAGTTGTTCGTTTTATTTTAAAGAGATGTTTTATGGATCTGCTAGATTAGTCAATGGACTTTATTTATTAGATCACGACAAACAAGTATATAACATAAATACCAAAAGGGCCAAAAAAGGATGATTCAGATCTCACCTATCTGTGGCATTGTCAATTAGGCCATATAAACTTGAAACGATTAGAAAGACTTCAAAAGGAAGGAATTCTAGAACCATTTGACTTAGAGGATTATGGTAAATGCGAATCATGTTTACTTGGCAAAATGACAAAGCAACCTTTCTCTAAAGTTGGAGAAAGAGCAAATGAACTATTGGGTTTGATCCATACAGATGTATGTGGACCAATGAGTACACATGCTAGAGGTGGTTTCAGCTACTTTATCACTTTCACTGATGACTTCAGTAGATATGGTTATGTCTACCTAATGAAGCATAAGTCTGAATCCTTTGACAAATTCAAGGAATTTCAGAGTGAAGTAGAGAATCAATTAGGCAAGAAGATTAAGGCACTGGCGGTGAATATCTGAGCTATGAATTTGATGACCATCTGAAAGAATGTGGAATTCTATCAGAATTGACTCCTCCTGGAACACCACAATGGAACGGTGTGTCGGAACGGAGGAACAGAACCTTGCTAGACATGGTCAGGTCAATGATGGGTCAGGCCAAACTTCCATTAGAATTTTGGGGACATGCACTAAATACAGCTGCACTCACTATAAATAGAGCTCCGTCTAAAGCTGTCGAAAAGACTTCATATGAATTATGGTTTGGAAAGTCTCCAAATGTGTCTTTTCTGAAGATTTGGGGATGTGAAGTATACGTCAAACGATTGATTTCAGACAAACTTCATCCAAAATCTGACAAATGTATCCTTGTGGGCTATCCAAAGGAAACAAAGGGGTATTACTTCTACAATACATCTGAGAACAAGGTGTTTGTTGCTCGAGATGGTGTGTTTTTGGAGAAAGATCACATTTCCAAAATGACAAGTGGGAGAAAAGTAGACCTCGAAGAAATTCGAGTCGAACAACAAACTCTAGAGAATGCTCAAGATGACATTCAGGATGAAACTCAGAGATCTTTAGAAGAATCTGGTGAGAATCATGGTCAAACTAGAAATGTTACCCCGCGTAGATCGCAAAGATATAGATCTCAACCGGAAAGGTACTTAGGTATTTTGACGAACGAGAGCTATGACGTTCTATTACTTGAAAGTGATGAACCTGCGACTTACAAACAAGCTATGACGAGCCCTAGCTCCAAGCAATGGCAAGAAGCCATGCAATCTGAATTAGACCCCATGTCTGAAAACCAAGTATGGGATTTGGTCGATTTGCCAGATGGCTACCAAGCCATTGGAAGCAAATGGGTTTTCAAACTGAAAAAGGACAAAGATGGGAAACTTGAAGTTTTCAAAGCTAGATTGGTTGCAAAAGGTTACAGGCAAGTCCACGGTGTGGATTACGATGAAACCTTTTCACCAGTTGCAATGCTAAAGTCTATTCGGATAATGTTAGCAATCGCTGCATATTACGATTACGAAATATGGCAGATGGATGTCAAAACTGCTTTCTTAAACGGCGTTTTAACAGAAACTGTGTTTATGACACAGCCTGAAGGTTTTGAGGATCCAAAGAATGCTAAAAAGGTATGCAAGCTAAAGAAGTCAATCTACGGATTGAAGCAGGCATCCAGGAGCTGGAATATACGTTTTGATGAAGCAGTCAGTGACTTTGGTTTCATCAAGAACGCAGAAGAATCTTGTGTATACAAGAAGGTCAGTGGGAGCAAAATTGCTTTCCTAGTATTATATGTAGACGACATATTACTTATCGGAAATGACATTCCTATGTTGAACTCTGTCAAGATTTGGCTTGGGAAATGTTTTTCGATGAAAGATCTAGGAGAAGCACAGTACATATTGGGCATCAAGATTTACAGAGATAGATCTAAAAAGATGATTGGGCTTAGTCAAAGCACTTATATCAATAAGGTGCTTGATAGGTTCAAGATGGCGGACTCCAAGCGAGGCTACCTACCCATGTCTCATGGAATGACTCTAAGCAAGACTCAGTGCCCAAAAACACTTGATGAGCGTAGACGAATGAATGGGATTCCATATGCATCATTGATTGGTTCAATAATGTATGCTATGATATGTACACGCCCGGATGTTGCATACGCACTCAGTGCTACGAGCAGATACCAGTCAGACCCAGGAGAGGCACATTGGACTGCTGCCAAGAACATTCTGAAGTACCTGAAAAGGCACAAAGATGACTTCCCGGTCTATGGTGGAGATGATGAATTAATTGTTAAAGGCTATACGGACGCAAGTTTCCAAACCGACAAAGATGATTTCAGATCACAGTCTGGGTTTGTCTTCTGCCTCAACGGAGGAGCAGTAAGCTGGAAAAGTGCTAAGCAAAGCACCATTGCGGATTCTACAACTGAAGCGGAGTACATTGCTGCACATGAAGCAGCAAAGGAAGCTATATGGCTAAGGAAGTTCATAGGTGAACTCGGTGTAGTCCCCTCCATTAAAGGACCAATAGCCCTGTATTGTGATAATAACGGAGCTATTGTACAGGCAAAGGAGCCTAGACACCACCAGAGAGTCAAGCATGTACTTCGTAGATTTCACCTTCTACGAGAGTTCGTTGAAAGTAAAGAAGTCGAGATAAGGAAAATTGGTACTGATGACAACATATCAGATCCATTAACTAAACCTCTGCCGCAGGCGAAGCACAACTCGCACACTGCAGCTATGGGAATCAAGCATATTGGAGAATGGCTTTGATGTCTCTGTTTAATGTTTTAAAGCTTTAGAGTTTAAATCTTTGTAAAACATTATTGGTTAATCATTCACAATAAATGAAAAGAATTCATTTTTCCATTTAATTTGTGGTTTATTAAATGATGAGTCCCTTCAATTTGACGATATATTCAAGATAGACTGTCAGGACCAGTCATGTGACTAAGAAATGTCTATCAAGTGAACTTGAATGTCAAAGGTTGAAAATGGTCCCTAGTCGGAGTTTTCTATAAAATTGGACGCATAGAAAACGTTAGACGACTAGAATGCAAGATGACTAGTAGTTCTGTTTCTTGAACTATGTGGACATGGCAATGTCATAATAATTTGCATAGATACTTACTTTGGGAAGACTAGTATCGGACAAGACCTATGAAACTTTACTGTAAGAGATGAAAATCTGTCATAAGTAAATTTCATTAAAATTATTAGACACTAAATCCTCAATACCTGAGTGATTTGAGATTACTTGTTTGAGAACTGGTTGCTTTGACGTTGACCAACCGTCGCACCGTAAAAGGAGGCTATAAAGGCAACGCTCAGGTAATCACCTATCAAACGAAGTCTAATCTCAAGATCGCAAGATTGGGATTGTCCTCCCATAAATCGGGATGAGATGCTTAAAAGTTGTACAAGGCCACTCGGAGAGCTAGAAACTGTGAAATGCATGGCCGTGCTCGGATGAATCATAGGCTATGATTATCTGTTTATTTGATCAGTTGAACTCTGAAACCGAGAAACACCTCTGGACATAATAAGGATGACAACTCTTACCTTATGTTCAAGAGCAAGCATCGAGCGACAAAGGAATTAGGAAATGCACACTTGTCCCTAAGGACAAGTGGGAGACTGAAGGAAATAATGCCCTTGGTCCAAGTATGCATTCAATGTTAAGTCTAATAAATGCGGTTCAGTATTAATTAACAAGTTAATAATTCAGTGAGATCAAGTGAGCTGAATGCCTAGCTAGAGGCCGCTTCAGTTCAAGTGGAATTAATGATATTAATCCAAAGCTTACTCTTGACTGAACCCGTAGGGTCACACAAATAGTACGTAAACGGATCAAGTATTTAATGGCATTAAATACTCCATCTATGGATATTCGGAATCGACGGATCTTGGTTTCAGTGGGAGCTGAGATCGTCACAGGCAAGAAATGAATACTCCGGAAACGATGATATTGCCGGAAACGGAAATATGGATCGTATCGGAAATATAAATATTATCCAAGTCGTAGATGTTGCCGGAAACGGAAACATGGTACGGATCGGAAAATATTATCGGAAATGGAAATATTGCCGGAATCGAAAATATTGCCGGAAACGGAAACATTGTCAGAATCGGAAATATTATCGGAATCGGAAAATAATTCCGGAAACGGAAATATTAAATATTTGTTCGAAACGGAAATTGATTCCGGAATCGGAAATATTGAATATTGTTCGTATCGGAAATGAATTCCGGAATCGGGAAATTAATCGGAAGCGTATCGTACGAATTAGCATCGGACGAGGCCTGCCAGACGAAGGCCCAGCACGAAGCCGGGCCATCGCCCAGCAAGCCAGCGCGCCACAAACGCACCAGCCAAGGCTGCGCCAGGCCCACCGCAAGGCAGGCCCAGCGCGCGCCAAGGCTACGGCAGCGTGTGGGCTTGCGGCAGTGGGCTGCGAGCTCGCGGAATGCGCGCGCGCGCATGGCGCCCCTCGTGGGCTGCTGTGCGTGCGTGTGTGTTTGTGTGCTACTCGAATCCTAAAGCTACCGGGATTTGTCATATGATTAAATCTAATCCTAAAAGATTTAGTTTATTTAATTAGAGTCCTAGTAGGATTATAATTAAATAAATTAGTATCCTAATAGGATTCCAAATCCTTTTCCATAACTCTATAAATAGGTGCCTAGGGTCACATATTTACATAGAGCATTCAAGTATTCAACGTGAGTTTTTGAGAGAAAAATTCAGTCATACAATTGCCTATAAAGTGCCGAAAATTCTAAGTACCTTAAGGTCGATTCTAGTTGGTCAATCTTAAGGCGGATCCGGACGTGCTGTGGACTATCTACGGAGGGACGACACTTGGAGTCCTAAAGACTTGTTCTTGTTCGGTTCGGGCGCAGCTAGGGAGGGCACGCAACAAAGAGTATGCATCTAAGGCACTGCTATCTGTCGGAAAGTTCAGGCAAAAATAAACTATGCTAAATGATTATGTGTAAATAATATGTTTTCCTGGCTTTATGGTTTTTCCGCATGATTTATGAATTGTCATATGTATCATAACCTAACAACTGCTTCATCAAAACATATATTCCAGCTCCTTGATGCCTGCTTCAATCCGTAGATTGATTTCTTAAGCTTGCATACCTTTTTAGCATTCTTTGGATCCTCAAAACCCTCAGGCTGTTATAGATTAGAAGTTATGAGCGTTCTAAAATCCTGCTGCAGTAATTTTTCTCTTCTCCTCCCTCCGCCCTTGTCTTCGGCCGCAAGCAAGCCACGAGCTTGGCTCGCCCCTGCCTTTGACGAGTGCTGCCTTGTGCCGCTGCCCACACGCAACACAATTGTGTTGTGTGTGTGTTTTGTTGTTTTTTATCGTTCATACTCCGTATACTTTTAACCTTTTCCAAATTCCGTTTATAAATTATTAAATTATTAGTATTGTTTTGGATTATTTAAATTTATTAGAACGATTATGAACACCGTATTGGTTTATGGTCGTATTTAATTAAAGAGATTGGTTTTGATGATTGAAATTATTATTTTCAGATTTAATGAGTTAATAAAGTGTCAATTTTTATTACCAAAACATAGTTTTTATGATTGTTTATTACTAGGGTATTAATCCCAACTGTATAGGCAATTGATTTACATAATTTAATGATGAATTAAATTATGGGAATCAATCTTAATTTTCAGATTGTTTATAAGGTTTAAAAAGTTGGTTTTTAATGGTTTTAAACCTAAAAAGTCAATGTTTTTATGTTAGGACTTGAGTTGACTATTTGAGACTATTAAATTAACGATTAATGAATGATTTCTATTTAAACTAAGAGTTTTAGAATCTTAAATAGTTGCTGGAAATTTAGTAAACATGGATAATAATTTAGTTCTCCTTTTGTGTTTATAGGAGTTGATTTCTAGTGAGTCGTGATTCGCATAGTGGCCCCGTACTTAGGTATTCCAGGTACGTACAAGACTAGGGTGACCACTCATCCCTTGAGGACTTTGTGAAGTGTATTGAATGCGAATCATGTGAACTTATATGTTATTATGAATTCATGTTTGATGATTGGGAATGAATATGTTATTATGAATTCATGTTTGATATTGAGAACGAGCATGTTATTATTATTATTGAATCTATGTGAACGAGCATGTTATGAATTGAATAATGCTTTATAGATTCTATTGAACTATCATGTTATGGAGTTTTATAATCGTTGAATTATGTCAAGCGTGTTGTTCAAGTTGGTTTGCATGTATGAGTAGTGCGCATGCAAGTTGTTATTATTATTATGCTATAGTACAGGATGTCTAGCATAATTATTGAGCCAGTCGAATATTGCCAGTGAGCAATATATATTCTACCAAGGGGTAGAATATGTTAGAGAGTCTATGTGAATTGAATTAAGGACAATTCGTCCTAAGGGCACACCCAGCTTGTTAATAGGCAATGTCGGGTTATCTCAAACAGTTTTTTTGAGAAGGAACAATGGGAGTAATTTCACTTGAGTCTATGTTTGATCACAAGTCCTAAAGAAGTAAAATAATGAAGTGTCATTGTTGAATTGTTTAATTGTTTATTCGTTGTATGATTGTGTCTTGAGTCGCCTTGAACATAACATATTAATTAACGTAAAGTGTAACCCAAAGAGCTTCAAAACTCTTGGAATGTATATACCTTGAGTATTAACAATGGGGGGAGTCTTGCCGGAAAGGTTATCCAAGTAAGTGTTATTTTGGCATGTCACCTTTTAACTCAATTTTTAAGTTTGGAACTTAAGGCTCTTACTATGTTGGTTAGATTTTAAGTGAACTAAAATCCTTAATCATGCAACATAATCAAGCCACAATCTCATGCATATTTAAGACATATTTAAAAGCAATAAATAACTTAAAGCATGCATAAGATAAATGTGATCTAGTATGGCCCGACTTCATCTTGAAGCTTCAACTTCAAAGTCCATCTTGAAAATGGATTGGAAACTCCGTCTTGAATTTTACCGTGGGAGGCGCCATTTTCTTCAAATAGGATAAGCTATAATTAAACTAATTACAACTATTTGATGGTACGCAGATTATATTTGAATTAAAAAATAAACTTTGGTGCATTAGACCAATTACATTCAAATTAATGGTACGCATACCATATTTTCTGTCCTATTTGGGCCATACTAGTCACTTTCAATAACCTGCAAAACAGTACATATACAATATATACCATTCACCCATTCATTATCATGAATGGCCCACATAGCTGGTTAGTAAAACACATTGGCATGCATCACATAAATATTTGCAGCAATTAATCAAGGGCACATGTAATCTACCAATTATTCAGTCCTTATTAATTCTAATCAAGTTGTTTTAACATTAAAGGATTGTAGACCTAATCAAGAGTTTATGACTAAAAAATGCTCCCACTCAAACCAATAACTTTATATGCTTTAATAATTTTAAACATAAAAATGTATTTCTAGTCTAACCGGAAACATACAAGTTTAATTAAAATTTAAAGCTCATATAAAATTATAATCGAATCCATTTATTTAATTTATTTTCAGTTGAATTAAATGAATTTAAATTAATTCAAGGTTTAATTTTAGTAAAATAATTAGTATAAATTAAAATTTATAATAATTATAATAATCAAAATTAAATCCCGAGAAAATAATTTAAATTATTATTTTTAAAATTAATTAAAATTATTTCCGAACTGAAAATCTAAAATTAAAACGAAACGTATCAATTGTCGCAAGACGAGGCACTTGGGCTACTTGCACAACCACACCTTACACATGCCCCTCTGCCACGCACACACGCAGCCTTGCTGGCTACGCTGCGTGCAGCTTCGTGCTGCGTGGCTGCCTATCTCTCGGCGGGCCTGGTGCGTCGTGGCGCAGCACATCGCTTCCCACACGCATCTTGCTCGTCGCATGTTCTTTCCCATTGCCCACGCCCATCGCCCAGCATGCACGCCTAGGCTTCGAGCCTTGCGTGACGCCTAGCTTGTTGCTCGCTGCATTCGTACCGCACGGGCGACGAGCTCCCTTGCTCGTCGTCGCGTGCCCGCACTATACAACACCCCTTAAGGGTAACACGTAGCTTCCATTGCTTTGTGCGTGCAAAATTTATGAGCGTTTTTCATAAAAATTTAAAATTTTTAATTCAAAATTAATGACAAATTAATAAATCATATTAATTTCATAATTTTAGGGCGAAAAATCGAAAATTTCTTAATTAATTAATTTCCGATTAACATGGATTCAAATCTAGGTCATAAAAATTTAAAATTTATCATAAATTAACAATTTTTATGGTGGTTTTTAATCATGGATACCTAATTAAATCATTAATTAATTATGAAAATCAAATCAATTCTAAATTATTCGAATTTCAACAAATTAATCATAATTACAAATTAGGTTGTATAATTAATAAGTCTAGGCATTCAAATTTGTTAAACATATACAGTAGGTCAATCAAAAATTCAAGATTTATCAATATGAATCGCAAATATTCAATTTAACATCTTAAATTTACAAACTTTTGCGTTCGAAAAACTAAAACCTCCGAAAAGTCATAGTTAGGCTTCGAATTTTGGAATTCTGGGTTCGGCCGAAAATTACTATTTTTGTCAAAATTTTAGAATGTCTTTTACATGCGGATCACACAATAAATAAACTCAAAAGATCTTATCATCCTATCTCAAAGAACATTCGATGAAAAGGATATTAAGATTGGCAAAGCATGATAACTAAACCTATGCAACAAGTGAGAGGCAACACTCACATTGTAGCACTGGAAATCAAGCATAGCTTTGAATTCCATGAACTGTTTTAAAGATGGGTTTGAGGCCCATGGTTGTAAAACATTGGGGTTGAACATGTATCATATATTAAATGTATATTCATATTCCATTTAATCTTGGTTTAGTATTAAATGATGAGTCCCTTCAAATTTGACGATATATTCAAGATAGACTGTCAGGACCAGTCCTGTGACTAAGAAATGTCTATAAAGTGAAATTGAATGTCAAAAGTTGAAAAAGGTCCCTGGTCGGAGTTTTCTATAAAGATGGACGCATAGAAAATGTTAGACGACTAGAATACAAGATGACTAGTAGTTCTGTTTCTTGAACTATGTGGACATGGCAATGTCGTAATCATTTGCATAGATACTTACTTTGGGAAGACTAGTATCGGAAAGACCTATGAAACTTTACTGTAAGAGATGAAAATCTGTCATAAGTAAATTTCATTAAAATTATTAGACACTAAATCCTCAATACCTGAGTGATTTGAGATTACTTGTTTGAGAACTGGTTGCTTTGACGTTGACCAACCGTCGCACCGTAAAAGGAGGCTATAAAGGCAACACTCAGGTAATCACCTATCAAACGGAGTTTAATCTCAAGATCGCAAGATTGGAATTTTCCTCCCATAAATCGGGATGAGATGCTTAAAAGATGTACAAGGCCACTCGGAGAGCTAGAAACTGTGAAATGCATGGCCGTGCTCGGATGAATCATAGGCTATGATTATCTGTTTATTTGAGCAGTTGAACTCTGAAACCGAGAAACACCTCTGGACATAATAAGGATGACAACTCTTACCTTATATTCAAGAGCAAGCATCGAGCGACAAAGGAATTAGGAAATGCACACTTGTCCCTAAGGACAAGTGGGAGACTGAAGGAAATACTGCCCTTGGTCCAAGTATGCATTCAATGTTAAGTCTAATAAATGCAGTTCAGTATTAATTAACAAGTTAATAATTCAGTGAGATCAAGTGAGCTGAATGCCTAGCTAGAGGCCGCTTTAGTTCAAGTGGAATTAATGATATTAATCCACAGCTTACTCTTGACTGAACCCGTAGGGTCACACAAATAGTACGTAAACGGATCAAGTATTTAATGGCATTAAATACTCCATCTATGGATATTCGGAATCGACGGATCTTGGTTTCAATGGGAGCTGATATCGTCACAAGCAAGAAATGAATACTCCGGAAACGATGATATTGCCGGAAACGGAAATATGGATCGTATCAGAAATATAAATATTATCCAAGTCGTAGATGTTGCCGGAAACGGAAACATGGTACGTATCGGAAAATATTATCGGAAATGGAAATATTGCCGGAAACGGAAATATTGTCAGAATCGGAAATATTATCGGAATCGGAAAATAATTCCGGAAACGGAAATATTAAATATTTGTTCGAAACAGAAATTAATTCCGGAATCGGAAATATTAAATATTGTTCGTATCGGAAATGAATTCCGGAACCGGGAATTTAATCGGAACCGGGAATTTAATAAGCATCGGACGAGGCCTGCCGGACGAAGGCCCAGCACGAAGCCGGGCCATCGCCCAGCAAGCCAAACGCGCACCACACTCCCAGCCAAGGCAGCGCCCAGGCCCAGCGCAAGGCAGGCCCAGCGCGCGCCAAGGCCACGCCTGTGTGGGCCTCGTGGCGTGGGCTGCTGCTCGCACGCACGCGCATGGGCGGCCCTCGTGGCTGTCGTGCGTGTGTGTCTTTGTGTTCATGCACGATTCCTAAAGCTATTAGGATTTGGTATATGATTAAATTCCTATTCCTATAAGGGTAAATTAATTAATTAGAGTTCTTATAGGATTCTAAGTTTAATTAATTCGTACCCTACTAGGATTCCAATTCCCTTTCCATGCCTCTATAAATAAGAGCCTAGGGTCATAATTTATAGATACAATTGAAGTATTCAAAGGGTAAGTTTTTGAAAGAAAAATCAGCCATACACTTGCAAACACAATAGCCGAAATTCCTAGTAACCTTAAGGGCGATTCTAGTTGGTCTAACTTGAGGCGGATCCGGACGTACTGTGGACTATCTACGGAGGGACGACATTTGGAGTCCTAAAGAATTGTTCTTGTTCGGTTCGGGCACAGCTAGGGAGGGCACGCTACAAAGTGTATGCACCTAAATTATGCTAAATGATTATGTGTAAATAATATGTTTCCTGGCATTAAGGTTTTTCCGCATGATTTATGTTTTGTCATATGTATCATAACCTAACAGTGGTGTCACGAGCCTCTTATTATTTTCATAATCTAAATTGCATGAACATGGTTAAATTTTACAAATTTGCTAAGAATTAAAGGGGTGATTAATTTTCGTAATTAATTGCAAATTGCGTTTATTTAATTATATGTACGGTTTTTCGGCAGTTTCTTCGTTACTCATCCAAATCGAGTGATTTTTGTGTCAATTCCGCATGTAAAAGACGTTCTAAAATTTTGACAAAAATAGTAATTTTCGGCCGAACCCAGAATTCCTAAATTCGAAGCCTAACTATGACTTTTCGGAGGTTTTAGTTTTTCGAACGCAAAAGTTTGTAAATTTAAGATGTTAAATTAAGTATTTGCGATTCTTGTTGATAAATCTTGAGTTTTTTATTGACCTACTGTATATGTTTAACAATTATGAATGCCTAGACTTGTTAATTATACAACCTAATTTGTAATTATGATTAATTTGTTGAAATTCGAATAATTTAGAATTGATTTGATTTTCATAATTAATTAATAATTTAATTAGGTACTAATGATTAAAATCCACCATAAAAATTGTTAATTTATGTTAAATTTTTAATTTTTATGACCTAGATTTGAATCCATGTTAATCGAAAATTAATTGATTAATAAATTTTCGATTTTTCGCCCTAAAATTATGAAATTAATATGTTTTATTAATTTGTCATTAATTTTAAATTAAAAATTTTAAATTTTTATGAAAACGCTCATGAATGTTGCACGCACAAAGTAATGGAAGCTACGTGTTACCCTTAAGGGGTGTTGTATAGTGCGGGTACGCGACGACGAGCAAGGGAGCTCGTCGCCCGTGCAGTACGAATGCAGCGAGCAACCTAGCGCATGGCGCACGCACGAGGCAAGGGAGCCTGTGCGTGTGTGTTGTGTGCTATGGGCGATGGGCGAAGGGCGATGGCGTGGCACATGGAGTGGCGCGCGCGCGAGGGCGAGAGCTGGGTCGCCCAGCGATCGCTGCTCCGCGCACCAACACGCGATGCCTCGAGGGCTTGCTTGCGCGCGAGCGAGCGAGCGCTCCTTTCGTAGCTGCTGCGATGCAGCGGGCAAGCAGGCTGCGCGCAAGTGTGGCTTGGCTTGCTGCGTTTGCGCGTGGCTGCTGCTGCGATGTGCCATGGGCCAGCGATTGGTCGTGCACTCGACGGGGCTTGGGCGCAAGCCCAAGTGCTCGTCGTGTTACGATTGTCGCGTTTTAAATTTTAATTTGAGGTTTTCAGTTCATGAAATTTTAATTAATTTTAAAATTAATAATTTAAATTGTTTTCTTGGATTTTAATTTTGAAATATTATAATTATTATAAATTTTAATTTTTTCTAATTATTTTACTAAAATTAAAAATAATTTCTGCGCGTTAAAGATATCGGCGCCCAGCTCTAGGCGTTGAAAATAATTTCTGGCTATATTTTGACAGTTCTTATCCTTGATTTTTCTTTCGCTTTTGCTTTGGAACGACGTAGACTGTGTAACGGGCGCTTATAGGGCGAGCGTTAGGTGCAGTAGTTTGATCGGAGTTTTGGTGACTCGCGATTTTCAGTTTCCCTTGTTAGTGGGGTGACTTTATATATTCTAAGTAGTGCTTAGAATTTGGGAGGGGTTGTAGCCATTCTAAGGTTCATTTTGCACGATTAAAGCTTAGGATTGTGCCCCTATGATGTATGTATAGCATTAGCGTCGAGAATTTGCGATAAAATCGTCAGTTCGAGCATTTTTAGAGTGTTTTTCTCAAGCCCCCAATTGTAGCTACGGGATTGGCTTGGTGCTATAATGCCTTGCATACGTTTTTATGCATTCATGGTGACACGGATCATGAATAGTTTGAACCAGACTCGTTTAGTGCGAGGTATGTTCGAGTAGTGATTTTGCTACTTCTCTTGTAAATGTCGTATTGTGCGACATCGCCATGGTCAAGGTAGTCACGTGTGGAAGTGTGCCTTGACCAAAAGTTAGGTGCCTTTCTTTACCCATAATCATATTTAGAAATCTTTTTGACTCACTTGCAACATCGGGATAAACGCGAACTTAGATTAAACCAACAACTCTTTATTATGTTCGAAGAAGTCTTTGAAAATTATTTGGAAATTATTTAAAATCCGAATCCTACTGTGTACAGTCCGAGGTGTCCTAAGTAAGTTGACTTATACAAGGGTTCTTACAGGATTACATAAGTGAATCAAAATACTGTTACGGTTTTTGGAATGCTGTCTAAGGATTTGCTGGAAGCCTAGGGTGCAGCCGTCAAGATATACTTGTGCCCGTTTGGCATATGCTTTAGGCTTTTAGGGCCATCTTTTCCAGAATTGCGGGAATATAAACCGTTTTCAAATTGACTTAGATTTACTTGGTGTATGTCTGCACAAAAGGTCAAGGCATACTTAGTTCTTTCCCTAGCTCTTTCATTTCAATTTTTTAGCCCCCAGTTGCTATTATGTCTTCCCATTAATGATGCTTTCAGATTTCGATTTTAGATGCCCGTGTCATATGTCTAAGTAGGGTGAGCCTTGGTTAAGTGCCAAGTCCTATTGACAATCTCTGTCGTTTTTTTTCAAAGGGGATTCGCAAGCATTTGAATTACCATGAACGGGTGCCCTGAGTTCGAAGAAACAATGGGGCAATGACGTAGAACAATTCTCTTTTTTTTCGCTTACTGCCTTTTCTACTTGTTGGCGATTATGACTGTGTCTAGTGGTGAAAGAAGGTCTTTAAGCGAATGACTATGTCTAGTGGTGAAAGAAAGTCTTTAAGTGAGTTAGTTCGCTTTAGGGAGGGTCAAGTTGAGTACTTTAGAGGTCATGGACGCTTGCGCTAGTCCCCATTCAATTGAGGCAAATCGATCTTTTGAGTCTTGGCTAAGTGCCTAGGAGTGTGAGTGCTCCTTCTGGCAAGGGTACGTGCCCTTATTATTTTTCGATGTGTGCTCATTAATTTTGGCATCTTGGTGACTTGGATTCTTCCTTTGACTTAAATTTTTCTTTCGACTTGGATTGCAAGTAATTAAATTTCAATAAGGGACTTTATTTCTTATTCTTGTTATTCTATAGGATCTAACATCTTTGCAAATTGGTTGGATCGAATCATGGATTGCCTACGTATCCGCCTTAAATAGATTTAATTTGGAATCAGGTCTTGCGTAGTTCTTAGCCTAGAAAATGGTTCCTTAGAATGCCGATTTTAAACAAGTACGTTCCGAGGTGGAAACATATTATTTGAAATGGTAGAATAAGTGAAGTTTATTATTATTTAAATCTGCTGCCAAAAATTTGTTTTATATTTTTTTGAGGACATGTATTTTTTGGTGGTACGTATATCTGAATACGTGTTGTACCCCTCCAAGTGTTCGTTATTTTTCCGTGCATGTGCAGATAAAATGACGAGCACTTCTGGACAAAATTTTAGCAAGCAGAGAGATTCAGCGCCCAGGCTGGGGCGCTAAAGATTTCGGCGCCCAACTGTGGGTGCTGAAAATTATTTCTGGGCGAATCTTTTTTGGTGCGCTAAATGCTTATTTTTCTTTTTAGACGATCTTTTAAAGGCGCTTTGCAAAGTTTGCTTTTTTATTATTTATTATCTTTTTGTACTTTTCATTTGTCTTCTTTTTTTTACTCGTGACTCAAGACGGTTTGAAAGATGGGTTGAATGAGATAGGATAATTTGTATAGGTATTAGTCAAGCATGAGGATTACATCTGCTAGGACTCACAATTTGCAGCCTCGTGCTAGTGTCATGAGTTTACATCAACCTAGGCCAATGAGTAGTATGGGGACGGCTCAAGGATGGATCCAAATAAGTTATATGGTCATTATACTAATGGCGGTGTAATAATGGGTATGACGCACGTGTCAATGGCCGTACGTGGTTTGCAGTTGATAACAAGTTCAAGAACAAGAGTCGAGGTAATGGCTTCTTGGGTTATGGCAATGAGAACATGGATGGGTTAGACGAGCTGAACAGGGGCCCCAGAGCGAAGGCGTCTAAGAACATAAGGATTGGAAAGGGTAGACATCGTACAACTTTATGTAGTCTTTGTGGCATGATTTGGATTGGTTGACTCAATTCTTTTCCTTCGTCTACTTGGGTAAATTTTGCACTTTGGGAGGTACGGGCTAAGTATTTCATGGCTCGCTCTTTTCGCTCTCCCTTTTCTCTTTCTATTTTTTCCTTTTTGCTCGGGATTTCTCCCCAACATAAATCCTTCAATCAATTTGGGCTAAAAGGTAGATGGTTATGGTCTTTGAGTCACGAGGCGAGACTGAGTGAGCCTCGTTTGGTAGGCCTATAGTGGACCTTTTAATTTTAGTAGGCCTAGGGTGGACCTTTAATTTTAGTAGGCCTAGGGTGGACCTTTAAATTGTCTTACTTTGCAAGTGTATTTAGTCGTTTCTTAAAATGTGCAAATAGCGTAGATTCAAAATGTTGTTTTTATCTCATTGAATTTTAACGAAAGAATTACATCGAAAATAATTTTTTGCTTCTTTTTAGATTCCAGTTTCTGGGATTTAATTGGAAGTTGTGATTTAGACTCAAACTTTCATTAATCTTTCTGATTATAACCCGTGTATGAATACAAGGAGGTGGCCTAGACTCAAAATAATGACGTGGCGTAAGCCTATAATACTTGACCAAGCGACTCTCAGACTTAGGCTAATTGGACCATAACTTTTGTTGGTTGACACTTCAGATTTTAACCCTTGGGTGTTCATTTGTCATGCGCCATTTTGCTTAATGTTGGCAAGGTAGTTAATTGGGGAGATCGAATTTTATTTTTGCAAGACTAGAATCATTAGTGCGGCTTCTCTCTTATTGTGTATTGCTTCACTCCAATGGTAGCCTTATGGTATGCCAATTTGGGTATTTTCATGGTTGGTCATGTTCCATTCATGGAAAATCTTTTAGTCCGTACTTTGTAGTATTTCAAGGAGCGAGTGACTCGAGAGGACTATGATAGTCGTGACCCAATGTGATTATAAGCCTTGAGGCCATTAATTTTTTCTTTGACAATGGTATTGACACCTTAGGTTCACTTTGGGGGTTGTGCGACTATGGGGAAATGATTTTCAGAATGTGACTGTTTCCATTTTGCAAATACTATAATATATTCTTTTGTTGGTGAGAGAGAGTATTGAGGTCGTGGATTCCTAGCAAGGGATGACAATTACATATGGGTGCTCATTGATTTAAATGTTAGGAAGGGAGACTCAATATGGTTTAACCTTTTAACTTGCAGAACGACACCAAGTATTAGGACCGATTCTATGGATAAGACAACTAAGACTTAGGATTTGGATTGTATTTTGGCATAGCCTAGTCTAGACTCGGATTTATTTGAACATTTATTTTTTTTCTTGAAGACTTTATTCGAACATTATTTTTTGAATACTTTGCCCATGTGACATTCAAGGTCGTTTAATTAGCATGCTCGGTTTCGGAGCCGAACATTGTCGTCATAGGAGGCCTAACAACGACACAAAGAGTTATTTTATTTTTTACAAGTCGCTTTTAGAATCAAGTGCCTTTTCATACGCCCTCGCAGCAATTTTTACGAAAAGTTTTTTTTTGCTACGTATATTTTTTTATGCGCGGGCACCGAGGCGGCTTTGCCTGACCAAAAGGCCAGGCAGCAACTTCAGCGCCCAGCAGTGGGCGTGAGAAATTTTGGCACCCAGCCAGGGGCGTTGAAAATGCGTCCCTGGCTGGTTCTCGTTTTCTGTTTGCGTATACTTTTGTTTTTGCGACTTTAGTTTTGTGTGCTTGCCTTATAACGTCATTTACGCGTTGTGCAGCGTTCGTGGGATTCGTTACAGGCCATCTGGAGCGTCGCTTATTTTTGTGGCGATCGTTCGGGCTTGCGGAACACGTATGCTGGTATAACTCTTTGGCCAATAGGTTCATGAATGTTTGGGCAATTTTTAAGGTCGTTGGTTTTCTAGCATTATTCGTCTAGCATTATTTGTACGCACAATCATAACATAGTCACATAGTTCGCTACACATAACTACATTACAAACATGGTCGAAAAAGCACGAGCCTATTGCGTGACCTCGTCCCTCGTGGGTGTGACGCTTCTTTTTGTCAAATCAAGTGTAATTGGATTTCCTGTGAGTTTACACCCAATTGACTAGTAATATAGGAGTCGCCATTCAGTTTTTAACGACAATGAGAAAAACTGACAAAACCCGGTTATCGTGACATAAAGGGAGTGCAATTATGTTTGACCACGATGGCCGTAGGTTCCCTTGTGATCCCTGGTGGTGGGGATCGCTCAACGTACACCCGCAGGGTAGAGATTGAGGGTTCGGGGGACTGTAACTACCGAGAGGAGTACTCGCTCTTCGATAACTCCAGAGGCATGATATCCTTACTAGCTCAACATAAATAATTGAAGGGACATGCGTTAACTATTAAACTAATCTGAGTTGATTTTAACAATATGCAACATATACTACTAGATCGAGCGCGATTATCTGATTTAGATTGTTTTAAGGGACCTAGCATGATAATACAATTTCCCAAAAATATCATATTTATTAGGCGTGATCGAACAATCAGATTTAGTTAGTTTAACAGTTCATAAAAGGGCGAGGAAAGCAATTTAACCATGGAAAAGGGACACATTACGACGCACCTTTGAGAGGTGCGTCACGGTTCTCAGAAAACTAACCACTTTGACTTTGCTATTTCTCCTTTTTATTTAACGAATCTCAATTATGGGATAGGATACGTTCTGTTCGATTTATGGATCGATTGCGACAGAACGCGTGAACAATTTCGCAGCGAGAGGCTTAGGCTAAGGGTTGGAGTCAATACTCAGAATATAATTATGTGTTGTTGTGTGTTCTTTTCACGTCGAATTTGGGGCTGTATTTATAGGGAAGAGTTCGTGGAAAGATAGAATTGCAGAGTTCTAATCCACAAAGAATTAGGAAAAAACACGTACCCAGGTATTTTCAGCGCCCAGGCCTGGGCGCCGAAGATTTCGGCGCCCAGAGCCAGGCGTTGAAAATAGGGTCTGGGCTGTTTTCTTAGTCAGATTCGGATTCCTGAAATCCGTAGTGTTTGAGACTTAATCGAGTCTTTTAGTGCGTATCAATTTCATGACGAAATGCGTCTGGGCCCGTTACGAACTCTAGGCTCGTTAGGATTTTAATTAATACGTAACTCTTATTTCCGAATCATATTAGGAATAGGATTCTCGCAGTTTTCTATCTCATTTAGGATTTATGTTGGAATGCAACACCTAATTCTGACAGGTTTCTATCTTTTATGATTTGCCACTTTTAGAAGCTACCTTTTACGGCAGTTACTATTTTTAGCAGGTTTCCATAAATAGCAGTTTTCTATAAATATCAGGTTTCGGGTGAAATGAAAAGGGGAATTGAGATTCATTTATTTTATAGGAGATGCGTTGTCAAGTGGAGATTTATGTTTTCATCATCAAACCTTTCCCTTTCGGGAATGGGGACAAAAGTAGGTGTCTACAGTGAAATAACATTCAAATGCTAAAAGGTTAGGTTTGAAACTATTCATCAATGATGGACCAAGGCGAAACTTAGTACATACTGGGTATTAAGATCTATTTCACAAAGATCTTATGATATTGTTTTGGATTAAGTAATGGCATTTACTAAATCAAACACGAAAGACTCCATTGGAGATATTCGACCCATATGAATAAATCTAAGTAAAGGATGTTTGAACGATGTATAAGTATTTACTAAGTTAGACATCAAAGAGTCTAAATGAGATTCTTAACCTATATTATATGTCAAAGAATTTAGCTGGAATTAGTATCTACTGAAACTATAGATGAGCTAAAGTTACATGAATAGAATTCAATTGGAAATTATTCTGCAAAAGAATTTATCATGTATGATATAATATGAGGATCGCCAAAAACGTATCGTATGGCTTTAGGCATGACGAACATATACCAGTCTCTATTGATCTAAGTGAAGATCAACTAGATTGAGATCAAGAAAAACTTATGGTACTTGAAAAGGTACATAGAATAGTTCTTGATTCAAGGAAATAAAGATATGCTAAATATTGATGATACACGCGTAAACACTGGCAAAGGATCAAGCAAGATTCCTTTGGAGTTAACCATTTACAAGGACGAGCTAAAGAGCATCGTGTTTCGAAATGGCAACATGGGTTAGAGACCATGAGTTGT
The DNA here is from genome assembly GCF_020520425.1 of Spinacia oleracea. NCBI lineage: Eukaryota > Viridiplantae > Streptophyta > Magnoliopsida > Caryophyllales > Amaranthaceae > Spinacia > Spinacia oleracea. The sequence goes on from NC_079490.1 coordinate 22,410,175, forward strand.
TGCGTGGGAAATTAAATATTAATTTCTATGTTCTAAGATACAGATGGAAAGTCTTCCACATATCTATGAACTGCTTGGATAGGTAAATCCAAACAAAGCATCGCTAGCAACCTATACAGTTGAAGTAAAAGTACTTATTGCCTAAGAAGCAATAAAACAGGGTTGTTTATGTTAAAGAGTTCTTCACTGAACTTGGGTAGATCACATGTCTGTTGACTTAATGGTTCTTCATTGCAAAATGCGTAGAACCACTATTGAAGTAAGAAAGACTAGATCACACAATAAATAAACTCAAAAGATCTTATCATCCTATCTCAAAGAACATTCGATGAAAAGGATATTAAGATTGGCAAAGCATGATAACTAAACCTATGCAACAAGTGAGAGGTGTAGACACCTACTTTTGTCCCCATTCCCGCAAGGGAAAGGTTCGATGATGAAAGCATAAAAACTCCACTTGACAACGCATCTCCTATAAAATAAACGAATCTCGATTCCCTATTTCATTTCACCCGAAACCTGCTATTTATGGAAACCTGCTAAAAATAGTAACTGCCGTAAAAAGTAGCGTCTAAAAGTGGCGAATCATAAAAGATAGAAACCTGTCAGAATTAGGTGTTGCACTCCAACATAAATCCTAAATGAGATAGAAAACCGCGAGAATCCTATTCCTAATAGGATTCGGAAATAAGAGTTACGCATTAATTAAAATACTAACGAGCCTAGAGTTCGTAACGGGCCCAGACGCATTCCGTCACAAAATTGATACACGCTTAAAGACTCGAATTAATCTCAAACTCTACGGATTTTAGGAATCCGAATCTGACTAAACAAAACTGCCCAGACCCTATTTTCAACGCCTGGCTCTGGGCGCCGAAATCTTCGGCGCCCAGGCCTGGGCGCTGAAAATACCTGGGTACGTCTCTTTTCCTAATTCTTTGTGGATTAGAACTCTGCAATTCTATCTTTCCACAAACTCTTCCCTATAAATAGGCCCCTAGTTTCGACACAACAACACATAAGATATTCTGAGTATTGACTCTAAACCCCTTAGCCTAAGCCTCTCGCTGCGAAACTGTTCACGCGTTCTGTCGCAATCGATCCATAAATCGAACAGAACGTATCCTGTCCCATAATCGAGATTCGTTAAATAAAAAGGAGAAATAGCAAAGTCAGAGTGGTTAGTTTTCTGAGAACCGTGATGCACCTCTCAAGTGTGCGTCGTAATGTGTCCCTTTTCGATGATTTAACCGCTTTCCTCGCCCTTTTTATGAACTGTTAAACTAACCTAATATGATTGTTCTATCACGCCTAACAAATATAATATTTTTGGGAAATCGGATTATCATGCTAGGTCCCTTAATGTTATTTAAATCAGATAATCACAATCGAATTAGTATTATATGTTGCATATTGCTAAAATCAACTCAGATTAGTTTAATAGTTAACACATGTCCATTCAATTATTTATGCTGAGCTAGTAAGGATATCCTGCCTCTGGAGTTATCGACGAGCGAATTACTCCTCTCGGTAGTTACAGTCCCCCGAACCCTCAATCTCTACCTTGCGGGTGTATATTGAGAGATCCCCACACCAGGGATCACAAGGGAACCTACGGCCGTCGTGGTCAAACATAATTGCACTCCCTTTATGTCACGATAACCGGGTTTTGTCAGTTTTTCTCATTGTCGTTAAAAACTTAATGGCGACTCCTATATTACGAGTCAATTGGGTGTATACTCACAGGAAATCCAATTAAACTTGATTGAATAAAAAGAATCGTCACACCCACGAGGGACAAGGTCACGCATTAGCCTCGCGCTTTTTCGACCCCCTCACAGTGGCGACTCCACTGGGGATAGTGAAGGAAATACTCGTGCTTGTAAGTAATCAAAATAGCCGAAGGGCGAAACGATCCTACCCCGCGTTTATTTCCCCATCAAGTTGGGACGACCTGAAAATCAGCATATTAATGTGAACGGGCAGAACATCATAACGAATCTCGGCTCCCTCGGGAGTTGGAACTAAGGATACCTTTTTTCGCCAATAGGGGGGTGCATACGCCGCGCATGTTTCCCACTCGGTACTTGTGCAGGTAGTACACCTATCCCGAACCCAGTCGCTCGCCCATTAGGTCCCTCTCGCTTGCCTGCCCCCTTGGCTTGCACTTGCGAGTTGGCCTCTTGAGCGAAATTCGTCTGTTGAAGACACTACCTCGACCGGGGCATGTGTTGGATCTACAATAGAAGCGGTACCAAGCCAGGCGCAAATACTACCCATAGAAGCCTATCATAAACTACGTGGCATATTTAATTTTCAAATCCATGTTTGTAATGTAGTTATGTAGCGAAATATGTGATTGTGTGTGACAAACTATCCTAGAAAACCAATGACCTTAAAAATTGCCCAAACATTTATAGACTAATTTGCCAAAGAGTTATACCGAAACACGTGTTCCGCAAACCGAATGATCGCCACAAAATAAGCGACGCTCGGGATGGCCCGTAACGAATCCCACAAACGCTGTTACGCGTAAAGGACGTTATTAGGCAAGCACGCAAGTCGAAGTCGCATAAACAGAAGACAAAAAACGAGAACCAACCAGGGACGCATTATCAACGCCCCTGGCTGGGCGCCAGAATTTCTCACGCCCCTAGCTGGGCGCTGAAGTTGCTGCTTGGCCTTCTGGTCAGGCGCAGCAGTTTCGGTGCCCGCACGAAAGGAAAATACGTCGCAAAAAAATGTTCATAAAAAGAATTGCTACGAGGGCGTAAGAAAAGCACTCGATTTCAAAGGCGACTCGCGAAAAATTAATAACTCTTTGTGTCGTTGTTAGGCCTCCTACGACGGCAATGCTCGACACTAAAATTCGACCATGAAAATAATCATGAATGTCACACGGGCAGAGATTTTCAAAAAAATTAAGAGTTCAAAGTGCACGCGTAACAATCCAAATATACTAGTCCGACTTAAGGGTAGTCATAGAATGCCTAAAAAACCGACTCACGAAACAAACTAATGTGTCTCCTACTCCACAACAATAATGCAGGGCCCCTGAGTACTTGCCCGTGATAGCCATCAAAAAACGAGATGGAAGAAGCATATCCCGAACATCTGTACCTAGAGGTCGCACAAACCCAAGAGATGCATGCTCTGGGACACGACCCTTTACGTTCTCAAAGGCCACTCGCCCCAAAGAACCATGCTATGCCAAAAACGCTCCCCAACTCACATGCTTTCGGGCTATTGTTTGGGTTAGAAAAGAAAAGAGCGAAGGAAGAAACAGAAATTATGGCACTAGATCTCCAAGATGAAGTGTTCGATCCTACTAAATTGATCGCTCCATCACCCTCAAAAGATGACCAAATCCAACGAGGGTGGCGCAAGACTTTCAAATGGACTAATGCTCGTGGGATGAAGTTCAAGATATCTGCGGGAGAGGGTCCGATGTACGAAGAATTAGAGTCTGAATCCGAGTCTGACTCCGAGTCCGAACCTAGCAAAATTGTAACCCCTCCCAAAAATAGTTTAGACCCGGAAATCTCTACTCCGGGAGATCTTTTTGATGTAATGCTTCATGACTTTAATCAGATAAACAAAACTTTTGAGTATGTGCCGCTTAAAAATCAGAGTAATAATGCAGAATGTCTCGCCACTAATGAGCACGAAAAAGAGCCAGAAGAGGAATATACCGAACTAATAAAAGCTGTAAATGAACAAGAACTCAAAACTCCTATAATTGAAGACACAGAATCGGTAAATATTGGAACGGAAGAAAATCCTAAAATTATTAAAATTGGCCTCACCTTAACTCCCACTGAAAAGGCCGATCTAATCTCCACTTTGCAGGAATTCGAGGGTGTCTTTGCTTGGTCCTACAAAGACATGCCGGGAATAGACCGAGAAATCGCTGAGCATAAAATTCCGCTAGATCCCAAAATGACGCCAGTAAAACAAAAGCTACGGCGGCTCAAACCAGAGATAGCCTTGAAAATAAAAGAAGAATTCACTAAACAATTAGATGCCGGCTTTATAAAAGTCTCCAACTACCCAGAATGGGTGGCCAATATTGTCCCCGTAGCTAAAAAAGATGGACGAGTGCGAATGTGCGTAGACTTTCGAGACCTCAACAAAGCCAGTCCTAAAGATGACTTCCCCCTACCTCACATTGAAATACTAGTAGACAACACCGCAGAACACGCGCTCCTCTCCTTTATGGACGGGTACGCCGGATATAACCAAATACTAATGGCAGAAGAAGACATGGAAAAAACAACTTTCATTACCCCTTGGGGAACATATTGTTACACTGTAATGCCTTTTGGTTTGAAAAACGCGGGGGCCACCTATCAAAGAACAGCCACCACGTTACTCCATGACATGATACATAAAGAAATCGAGGTCTACGTGGACGACATGATCGTCAAATCTAAAGACCGGCGCGGTCACCTCCCGGCACTTAAAAAATTCTTCACTCGAATCTTGAAATATAACATGAGACTAAATCCACAAAAATGTGTGTTCGGGGTAACCTCGGGAAAATTGCTAGGATATGTTGTTAGTACGCGAGGAATCGAGATTGACCCATCTAAGATCAAAGCCATTACCGAAATGCCCCCACCAAAAACTGAAAAACAGATAAGGGGCTTCCTAGGAAAGCTGCAATACATTAGTAGGTTCATTTCCAAGCTTACTATGACTTGTGAGCCAATATTCAAAAAATTAAGAAAAGAGGAAAAGGCCGAATGGGATGAACAATGCCAAACTGCCTTCGATAAAATTAAAGAATACCTAAGCAAGCCACCCGTCCTCTCCCCACCTTTGCCTGGAATCCCTTTACGCCTATACCTAACCGTCACGGATACTGCAGCAGGAGCTATGCTCTCACAGTGTGTACATGGATCCGAGCGAGCCATTTACTACTTGAGCAGGAAGTTCATACAGTACGAGACGAGATACACAGAACTTGAGAAAACCTGTCTCGCCCTCGTCTGGGCATCCAAAAAAATCAGACATTACCTATTGGCCCACACTGTTCATATAGTGTCACAACTAGATCCCTTAAAATACGTGTTCGAAAAGCCCGCCCTGAGTGGTCGCCTGTCCAGGTGGCTAGTCATGCTCTCAGAATTCGACCTAAAATTCATGCCGGAAAAAACAATCAAAGGAAGAGCGGTAGCCGAATTCCTGGCCGAGCATGCCACGAATGAGGAAACCCCGGAAGCTTATCTCCTCCCCGACGAGGAACTTCTGATGATACAAGACGACTATTGGACACTATACTTCGATGGCGCGTCCAACCAAAAAGGATGCGGCGTCGGAGTTCTCCTAGTCAGTCCCGAAGGAGCCCATATACCTATTTTCGTCAAACTTGGCTTCGAGGCCACAAACAATGCCGCCGAATACGAGGCCTGCATAGTCGGGCTAGAGGTCGTAGTTAGCCTCGGAGTCAAATACCTACAAGTCTTCGGGGATTCTTCCCTAATAATCAACCATATATCCAAAAGATGGAAGGTCCGAAGCACTAGTCTCTCAAAATATCAAGCTCACTTGGACCAAATAGTCGAGCAATTTGAAAAAATCGAGTATACGTACTTGCCAAGAGACGACAACCAATTCGCGGATGCACTAGCGAATCTAGCTTCAATGCTCAACATCCCGAATGAATGGGACGGAATGACCCTTCGGGTCGAGCGAAGGAAAGAGCCGGCTTATTGTTGTGCCATAGACTCCGAACCTGAAAACACCGAAGAATAGCCATGGTACATGGACATCCTTCGTTACAAAACAAGTGGGGAATTCCCCCCAACACTTCCCCGCGAGCACAAAAGGCCCTACGCCTCATCGCTTCACAATATAGCATAATTCTGGGAGAACTGTACAAATACACGCCGAATAAAATCAAGTTACTTTGTGTCCATCAAAACCAAGCCCAAAGACTAATGGAAGAATACCATAACGGCGTGTGCGGACCCCATATGAACGGAAAAATGCTATCCCGAAAAATATCCCGCTCAGGGTACTATTGGACCACTATGGAAACCGATTGCCATCACTTTGTAAAAACTTGCCCAAAATGCCAAATCTTCAGTAACCTTAACCATTTGCCTCCCTCAGAACTATACACCTTCACTTCTCCATGGCCTTTTTCCACCTGGGGTATAGATATAATCGGCAAGGTAACACCAACAGGCGTAGGGGGACACGAGTACGTTTTAGTTGCAATTGATTACTTCACTAAATGGGTAGAGGCAGTCTCCTATGCAAAGTTAACAGCCAAACATGTCGCTCGATTCCTAGAAAAGAACATATTCTGTCGATACGGGGTTCCACATGAAACATAAGTGACCAAGGTTCCCACTTCAGGGCCGAAGTCCAAGACCTGCTCAAAAAATATCATGTCAAACACCATAAATCCTCTCCCTACAGGCCGCAAATGAACGGTGTGGTAGAGGCAGCCAACAAAAATATTAAAGTCATAATCGAAAAAATGGCCGAAAATTATAAGGATTGGCCCAATAAATTACACTTCGCATTATGGGGCTATCGAACCTCAATCCGCACCTCCATTGGAGTAACACCCTACTCCTTGGTATACGGAATGGAAGCAGTCCAACCGGTCGAGTTGGAGATTCCCTCCCTCCGGATCGTCCTAGAAAGCAAGCTACCCGAAGCTGATTGGGTTCAAGCTAGGTACGACGAACTCGTCCTTTTAGACGAACGGAGGTTGAGAGCTCTACATCACGTGCAAGTGTATCAAAAGCGCATCGCAAGGCAATTCAACAAAAGAGTCAAACCTCGAAACATCAAAGAAGGCGATTTTGTTTTAAAAGAAGTCCGCGCACCTACTACGGACCCTCGAGGAAAATTCCGGCCTAACTGGACAGGACCATATTTTGTAAAGACCATCCTACCTGGCGGAGCAGTCCAACTAGCCGACATAGATGGAGAGGAATTCTCTAACCTCACGAACTTAGACCAATTGAAAAAGTACTATATTTAATAAAATTCAGTCCGGAGTTAAGGCATCTAATAAACCATATTAAGACTCATAAGCCAACATTCTGCGCATTACTCTAAACAAACGGCATAAAACTCGATAAAGTAGAAAAAGCGAAGGACAAAACTTCAACGCCCAGGACTGGGCTCTGTTATTTCTCACGCCCAGGACTGGGCGCCGATATTTCCCTCGCCCTAAATCGGGTGTCGTTCTCTCTTGCCACCTACCCTCCCGCTTCTACAAAGTGTTCGTACTCCTTTTTCTAACCCTCAAAAGAACCACGAACACTTGGGGGGGAAGCAGACGAGTAATGAACACCCTTTCAAAAAGTTTTTTTCAAAAAAGCTAGAACTACATGCGACCTGATTCTGACAAGATACGTAGGCAATCCTTCTCAAGGATTCGGTCCAATAAAAAATTAAAAAATAATAAAGTCATGCAACGCATCAAGAAGAAAAGATATTGCAAAGGGTACTCTACCCTAACCCATGCACGGGCAAGACCAAATAAAATGAAAAAGCCACAAGTGTTTTAAGGAACAAGCCCAACAAAGGAGTATGACACGAGTCGGCAAAAAACAAAAATAGTGAACATGCATATGTAATACCCCAAGTAGTCGGTTAGTCTAAATATATATGTGCACTCTTATATGAACTCATTATTTTTACGAAAGTCTTTTCCCTTTCGAAATTCGTCGTTGGTTTAGGAAGCTAATATTGCTATAATATGTTAAAACAAAGCCCGCGGAAGGCTCAAAACATTCTTGCACCAAAAATCGCAAAAAATATATATATACATGCGGAACACAAGAATGAATATGGAGGTAAGCCTAAGACTCGTCATCGGCTCCATGTCTCCAAGCCTCGCCGGTCCATCCACTCCACTCCCCGTGGTATGAGGGACCCCAGCCAGAGTCACCCCAAAAATGAGGTTGCGACTGCAAATCGGGGCTAGGCTTTCGGGCCACCGACACGGAACGCCGCCTACGCTCCGGCTCGGACCTCTCCCCGGAAGAACTCACCCCCGCGTCAGAACGGCGATGCCGTAGGGGCGAGTGTCGTGCTCTCTCTCTCTCGCGACGACCGTGTCCCCCGCCCGAGGGACCCGCGTCGTCGGCCCCAGCACGCCCAGTAGCCGTCTGCAAAAAGGGACAAAAAAGAGAGTGAATAACCGAAAGCCAAACCAAAGGTACAGATCAAAAGAAAAAAAGAGAGGGCACATTACCCGAGTAGAGTGGAGGCTCCTGCAAGAAAGTGCAGACCGAGCTCGAACCAACGCGGACTTCAACCGGTTGATCACCCCCACCATCGCATTGGCCGTACGGGCCGGAACCTAAAACAAGAATGTTAGTAAAAAAGAAATAAAAAATATAAAGAAGAGTACACAAATAAAAGGTGCATACCGCCTCTACTCCCTCAGGGAGCGGAGCATGGAAAACCCGGTCTTCCGGGAAAGTCTCCACAATCTCGGATCCACTCTCTCCGGTATATGAGATACGAGCATCGGGAAGCACCCATCCCCCCAACAAAGGGTCAGGACCCTCCTGCACAAAACACAGTAGGCATAAACACATGGGCACGAACATGAAAACACTAAAATCAATACAAAGAGAGGAGGCAACTTACAGCGCCAGGCTCCGGGAGACGAAGAGAATCCTGGATAAACTGGTAATAGCTAGCTCCCTCTATCACCAACTCTGTAGCCGGCACACCAGTCCTCAAGTGAACCCTCCACGACTCGCCAATCGAGCGAGTAGACAGCATGGTCGCAGGCGGAGGCCTGGGCACCGAAAAAACCCCGACCGTCTGCATACGTACCCGCTCTCCCAGGTACCAGACAGGGTCCCGGCGGCCAACGAACAAGACCCGCATCTGGCTCAGGGCATAACTCTCCCTGACCGAAGCATGGGTACCCCTAAAAGAGAGCCATGGGGTCCAAACCACCTGTTTTCGTACAAAACGCAGTCAGATCTCGCACATGAAAAGAATGACGAAATACGAGATAGGGGATAAGATTCTGTACATGCTCAGGGTTCCCGTCCCGGATAAGATCCCACACGGTATAGGGCGGTGGACGCACTGTCAGCTTCTTCTTCCAACCCCAACGGCGACCGGCAGGGAACTCCAAAGGCCTCTGCCCCTTTCGGGGAGCCAGCCAGGGTAAGTGCTCAAAGGCCCACAGCTGCAAAAAGAAAAGGATAATAAAACGTTAAAAAAAAAGAGGCCGGGTAAAAGCAAGAAAAACAAAAGAAAGTCTAGGCACATACCTCGATCAAACGCGGCACTCCCGCTAATGTAATCACAAAGTGACGTATACTCGGGTCCGAGACGCGCACCGACAAACTCATCTGGCCGACAAGCGTCGCATAGCCCAAATCGCCCCAGCGATAGTCACCCAGTGTAGACACGTCCTCCACCATGCCTATCCACCTCGGGTCAAAGGTGTTAGTCAGACCCGATAGAAAAGTGGAAGTAATAAAATGGAGGTAGAACAGCCGAGCCAGTCTCGAAGTAATAAAATGAAGGCGACTCCTCTACCCCATGCTCCAAGGCCCACATTAGGTCAGCGAAAGGTATTCCACGGGGCTGGTACGAAGGCAATCTACTACCCATCCACGAGCCCAGGAGCCTGGTACCCTCAGCAACAGTCGGCGATGGGCCATCTGACCTCAGACGAACGGGGTTCCCTGTAAAGGTCAAGCCCGTCAAAGTTGTGTAATCCTCAGGAGTGATCGTCATCTCGCCCCAAGGAAAATGGAAGGTGTTGGTGGTATCCCACCACCACCTCATGAACGACCGCAGAAAGGACAGGGAGATGTTGAGCCGCAGTATCTCCCAGAAGGTCTCAACCACCGGAAACAGTGAGCTCGCCCTCACCAAGGCCTGGGCGTCCGGACTCAGATAGCTAAAAACGGTCTCACTCGTCGCGGCGCCATAGCCGCGAACCGTAGTCTCTCTCCTTGCGTGAAGGCGGTGTTAGGTTATGATTCATATGACAGTTCATAAATCATGCGGAAAAACCATAAAGCCAGGAAACATATTATTTACACATAATCATTTAGCATAGTTTAGATGCATACTCTTTGTTGCGTGCCTTCCCTAGCTGCGCCCGAACCGAACAAGAACAAGTCTTTAGGACTCCAAGTGTCGTCCCTCCGTAGATAGTCCACAGCACGTCCGGATCCGCCTTAAGATTGACCAACTAGAATCGCCCTTAAGGTTCTAATATTTTCGGTTAGGTAGGCAAGAATATTGGCTGATTTTTCTGCTTAAAAATCTTAGTTTTGAATACTTAAAACTTGTGTATAAATAATGACCCCTAGGCCTTTATTTATAGAGTTATGGAAAAGGAATCGTAATCCTAGTAGGATACGAATTAATTGAAATTAGAATCCTACATGAATTCTATTTAATTAATTTATCCAATTAGGAATAGGAATTTAATCATACACTAACTCTTGTAGATTTAGGAATCACGTATGAGCACAAACTCACACACACACGGCAGCCACAAGGGCTGCCCATGCGCGTGCGAGCAGCAGCCCACGCAGCGCGGCCCACGCATCCGTGGCCTTGGCGCGCGCTGGGCCTGCCTTGCGGTAGGCCTGGGCGCTGCCTTGGCTGGGCTTGTGGCGCGCGTGCTTGCTGGGCGATGGCCCGGCTTCGTGCTGGGCCTTCGTCCGGCAGGCCTCGTCCGATGCTAATTCGTACGATACGCTTCCGATTAAAATTCCAGTTCCGGAATTTATTTCCGATACGAACAATATTTAATATTTCCGATTCCGGAATTAATTTCCGTTTCGAACAAATATTTAATATTTCCGTTTCCGGAATTATTTTCCGATTCCGGTAATATTTCCGATTCTGACAATATTTCCGTTTCCGGCAATATTTCCGATTCTGGTAATATTTCCATTTCCAATAATATTTTCCGATCCGTACCATGTTTCCGTTTCCGGCAACATCTACGACTTGGATAATATTCATATTTCCGATACGATCCATATTTCCGTTTCCGGCAATATCATCGTTTCCGGAGTATTCATTTCTTGCCTGTGACGATCTTAGCTCCCACTGAAACCAAGATCCGTCGGTTCCGAATATTCATAGATGGAGTATTTAATGCCATTAAATACTTGATCCGTTTACGTACTATTTGTGTGACCCTACGGGTTCAGTCAAGAGTAAGCTGTGGATTAATATCATTAATTCCACTTGAACTGAAGCGGCCTCTAGCTAGGCATTCAGCTCACTTGATCTCACTGAATTATTAACTTGTTAATTAATACTGAACCGCATTTATTAGACTTAACATAGAATGCATACTTGGACCAAGGGCATTATTTCCTTCAGGCGGGAAGTCACATGGTGCTCTAGGTCGTAGTGCAGATCACGACCATCGTAAAGCTCAGGGCCCACCCATAGGGGACCCGGGCCAGTCGACTGACGCGTCATGCCACGCACCTCGTGGCCACCAGGAGGGGGTAACGACTCGTCAGACATGCTGATCAACAATACAACAAGGCATTATACCTTTAACAAAATCGGCACTCATACCGATCCCTAAAAAGAGTGCATTTCACTCATGAAATAGAGTCATACAATTTTTGTTCCCTAAAAACATGATACTAAGTTCATACTTAGCGATCCCTAAGTAAAAATTAACTCCAGCAAAATCAAAATTCTCCCATAATTTGTCATTCATGAATTATGAGGAACGCAAGCAATATACCAAGAACACCTACATTATAAGAAAATACTAGATTCGTAGGTATACTTGGGGGCTAGCATTAAAATGCCCAAATTCAAAAAAAATCAACATACTTGCAAAAATTAACATGCACAAACTAATTAAACATGTTATGTGGAACATTTCCAACCATCTAATTGAAGAAAAGGGGCACAAAATCAAAAACCCCCAAATCAATTTCATGAACGAAATTACTTGACAAAAATACTGAAATTGACAAAAAAAAAGCTCAAAATTATTGAAAATTACTTACATTGGGAAGATTGGGAAGTAATTTGGAGTAGAATTCGTGAAGGAAAGCGAAGAAAACGAGCAAAAATCAGTAGAGAGAAGTGAAGAAGTTTTAGCGAAAATGGTGGAAATGGGAAAGGAAGGAGACGGTCCGCGAATTTAAATACCAGCCCCCCCTTCGCATTTTCAACGCCCAGCTCTGGGCGTTAGAAATTCTCGCGCCCACTGCTGGGCGCTGAAAATGCTTCCTAGACAGCGAATACTTGCTGTCGGGCACGCGTACTCCCCTATTTTGTGTAAGATATCCGTTATCTTGATATTTCTATCCCAAAAAAAAAAAAAATATATATAAACAAAAATATCGTTAAACAAAAAATACACAATGTGGACCCACTTATAGAACACATCTAATCAGGAAATATTACGGCCCACCAATAGGTTGTAATCACAAAAGCCCTTCTACATAGGCAAAATAAGAAAATTCAAAATGGGCTCGCCCACCCTCAGCGGGCGGGGTCTGCGTCACTAAGCCGCGCAGGTCCTCAGTTTGCGAAAAATAAAGTCTTCAAATTTAAAATAGGCTCGCCATCTTCAGCCGGCGGGGTCTACGGCGCAAACCACGTAGGTCCTTATTTTAAAAAAAAAAACAAAAAAAAACAAAAATTTCAAAACAGATTCGTCCACTTCTATCGGACGGGGCGTCCACCCTCAGCGGACAGGTTCGCCATCTTCAGCCGGCGGGGTCTACGTCACAAACCGCGTAGGTCCTTATTTTCAAAAACATCAAACAGATTCGTCCACTTCTATCGGACGGGGGGTCCACCCTCAGCGGACAAGTTCGCCATCTTCAGCCGGCGGGGTCTACGTCACAAACCGCGTAGGTCCTTATTTTCAAAAACATCAAACAGATTCGTCCACTTCTATCGGACGGGGGGTCCACCCTCAGCGGACAGGCTCGTCCACCTTCAGCGTGCGGGGTCTGCGTCACTAACAGCGCAGGTCCTTAGTCGCTGCAGCGATAACTTTTATTGGTTTTCCCTTTTTCCAAAAATTAAAGGATTGGTTTTTCGTTTTTCCAAAAAAGAGCGATGTGTTGGATTTTCCTTCGTTTTACGTCCTATAAAAACAAGGGGGTTTTCTCGTTTAGCTAGCCCTGAAAATGAGAATCTTTAAAAACGTTTTACCTCGTGATTGGGCTTGGCCAGGCCCAATTACACTTTACAGCTTTAATTTCGAAAACATCTGTAGTTACTCCCAATGACAAAGTGAGGGAGTTTCTACGCATCTTTAGATTCTTCCAATGACAAAGTGAGGAAGTTTCTATACTATCAGTTGACAAATCCCAATGACATGTGAGGGATATGTCGACACTTCAAGTGATGACCCTTAAGTCAAATGTTATCACTCGGGGGCTCGTGAGACCCTCGTAAAACAGGTCACATACACCATGGCTTGTGTGACGCACTCCGTCTAATACTTTGACCATCGTCTTACTCCAAGACTCAGTCAAAGTGGGGGCTAACTGTAGACACCTACTTTTGTCCCCATTCCCGCAAGGGAAAGGTTCGATGATGAAAGCATAAAAACTCCACTTGACAACGCATCTCCTATAAAATAAACGAATCTCGATTCCCTATTTCATTTCACCCGAAACCTGCTATTTATGGAAACCTGCTAAAAATAGTAACTGCCGTAAAAAGTAGCGTCTAAAAGTGGCAAATCATAAAAGATAGAAACCTGTCAGAATTAGGTGTTGCACTCCAACATAAATCCTAAATGAGATAGAAAACCGCGAGAATCCTATTCCTAATAGGATTCGGAAATAAGAGTTACGCATTAATTAAAATCCTAACGAGCCTAGAGTTCGTAACGGGCCCAGACGCATTCCGTCACAAAATTGATACACGCTAAAAGACTCGAATTAATCTCAAACTCTACGGATTTTAGGAATCCGAATCTGACTAAACAAAACTGCCCATACCCTATTTTCAACGCCTGGCTCTGGGCGCCGAAATCTTCGGCGCCCAGGCCTGGGCGCTGAAAATACCTGGGTACGTCTCTTTTCCTAATTCTTTGTGGATTAGAACTCTGCAATTCTATCTTTCCACGAACTCTTCCCTATAAATAGGCCCCTAGTTTCAACACAACAACACACAATATGTTCTGAGTATTGACTCTAAACCCCTTAGCCTAAGCCTCTCGTTGCGAAACTGTTCACGCGTTCTGTCGCAATCGATCCATAAATCGAACGGAATGTATCCTGTCCCATAATCGAGATTCGTTAAATAAAAAGGAGAAATAGCAAAGTCAAAGTGGTTAGTTTTCTGAGAACCGTGACGCACCTCTCAAGGGTGCGTCGTAATGTGTCCCTTTTCGATGATTTAACCGCTTTCCTCGCCCTTTTTATGAACTGTTAAACTAACCTAATATGATTGTTCTATCACGCCTATCAAATATAATATTTTTGGGAAATCGGATTATCATGCTAGGTCCCTTAATGTTATTTAAATCAGATAATCACGATCGAATTAGTATTATATGTTGCATATTGCTAAAATCAACTCAGATTAGTTTCATAGTTAACGCATGTCCCTTCAATTATTTATGCTGAGCTAGTAAGGATATCCTACCTCTAGAGTTATCGACGAGCGAATTACTCCTCTCGGTAGTTACAGGCCCCCGAACCCTCAATCTCTACCTTGCGGGTGTATATTGAGAGATCCCCACACCAGGGATCACAAGGGAACCTACGGCCGTCGTGGTCAAACATAATTGCACTCCATTTTTGTCACGATAACCGGGTTTTGTTAGTTTTTCTCATTGTCGTTAAAAACTGAATGGCGACTCCTATATTACTAGTCAATTGGGTGTATACTCACAGGAAATCCAATTACACTTGATTGAATAAAAAGAATTGTCACACCCACGAGGGACAAGGTCACGCATTAGCCTCGCGCTTTTTCGACCCCCTCACAAGAGGCAACACTCACATTGTAGCACTGGAAATCAAGCATAGCTTTAAATTCCATGAACTGTTTTAAAGATGGGTTCGAGGCCCATGGTTGTAAAACATTGGGGTTGAACATTTATCATATATGAAATGTATTTTCATATTCCATTTAATCTTGGTTTAGTATTAAATGATGAGTCCCTTCAAATTTGACGATATATTCAAGATAGACTGTCAGGACCAATCCTGTGACTAAGAAATGTCTATCAAGTGAACTTGAATGTCAAAAGTTGAAAAAGGTCCCTGGTCGGAGTTTTCTATAAAGATGGACGCATAGAAAACGTTAGACGACTAGAATACAAGATGACTAGTAGTTCTGTTTCTTGAACTATGTGGACATGGCAATGTCATAATCATTTGCATAGATACTTACTTTGGGAAGACTAGTATCGGAAAGACCTATGAAACTTTACTGTAAGAGATGAAAATCTGTCATAAGTAAATTTCATTAAAATTATTAGACACTAAATCCTCAATACCTGAGTGATTTGAGATTACTTGTTTGAGAACTGGTTGCTTTGACGTTGACCAACCGTCGCACCGTAAAATGAGGCTATAAAGGCAACACTCAGGTAATCACCTATCAAACGAAGTCTAATCTCAAGATCGCAAGATTGGAATTGTCCTCCCATAAATCGGGATGAGATGCTTAAAAGATGTACAAGGCCACTCGAAGAGCTAGAAACTGTGAAATGCATGGTCGTGCTCGGATGAATCATAGGCTATGATTATCTGTTTATTTGATCAGTTGAACTCTGAAACCGAGAAACACCTCTGGACATAATAAGGATGACAACTCTTACCTTATATTCAAGAGCAAGCATCGAGCGACAAAGGAATTAGGAAATGCACACTTGTCCCTAAGGACAAGTGGGAGACTGAAGGAAATAGTGCCCTTGGTCCAAGTATGCATTCAATGTTAAGTCTAATAAATGCGGTTCAGTATTAATTAACAAGTTAATAATTCAGTGAGATCAAGTGAGCTGAATGCCTAGCTAGAGGCCTCTTCAGTTCAAGTGGAATTAATGATATTAATCCACAGCTTACTCTTGACTGAACCCGTAGGGTCACGCAAATAGTACGTAAACGGATCAAGTATTTAATGGCATTAAATACTCCATCTATGGATATTCGGAATCGACGGATCTTGGTTTCAGTGGGAGCTGAGATCGTTACAAGCAAGAAATGAATACTCCGAAAACGATGATATTGCCGGAAACGGAAATACGGATCGTATCGGAAATATAAATAGTATCCAAGTCGTAGATGTTGCCGGAAACGGAAACATGGTACGTATCGGAAAATATTATCGGAAATGGAAATATTGCCGGAACCGGAAATATTGCCGGAAACGGAAATATTGTCAGAATCGAAAATATTATCGGAATCGGAAAATAATTCCGGAAACGGAAATATTAAATATTTGTTCGAAACGGAAATTAATTCCGGAATCGAAAAAATTAAATATTGTTCGTATCGGAAATGAATTCCGGAACCGGGAATTTAATCGGAAACGTATCGTACGAATAAGCATCGGACGAGGCCTGCCGGACGAAGGCCCAGCACGAAGCCGGGCCATCGCCCAGCAAGCCAAACGCGCACCACACGCCCAGCCAAGGCAGCGCCCAGGCCCACCGCAAGGCAGGCCCAGCGCGCGCCAAGGCCACGGCTGTGGGCCTCGTGGCGTGGGCTGCTGCTCGCACGCACGCGCATGGGCGGCCCTCGTGGCTGCCGTGCGTATGTGTGTTTGTGTTCATGCACGATTCCTAAAGCTATTAGGATTTGGTATATGATTAAATTCCTATTCCTAAAAGGATAAATTAATTAATTAGAGTTCTTATAGGATTCTAAGTTTAATTAATTCGTACCCTACTAGGATTCCAATTCCCTTTCCATGCCTCTATAAATAAGAGCCTAGGGTCATAATTTATAGATACAATTGAAGTATTCAAAGGGTAAGTTTTTGAAAGAAAAATCAGCCATACACTTGCAAACACAATAGCCGAAATTCCTAGTAACCTTAAGGGCGATTCTTGTTGGTCTAACTTGAGGCGGATCCGGACGTACTGTGGACTATCTACGGAGGGACGACATTTGGAGTCCTAAAGACTTGTTCTTGTTCGGTTCGGGCACAGCTAGGGAGGGCACGCTACAAAGTGTATGCACCTAAATTATGCTAAATGATTATGTGTAAATAATATGTTTCCTGGCATTAAGGTTTTTCCGCATGATTTATGTTTTGTCATATGTATCATAACCTAACATGATGAGTCTTTATATATGCTGAGAAACAAACTCTTTGTGCCACTAACTACTCCATGCCATTAGCAACCAATCAATACTGACTGATTTGAGGCTTCTCGGGTGATAAGTGGTTAGTGGTAGGGTTTACTTTTGTGATGCTTGGGGGAATTATGAGGTTTATGTCGTGTCTTATCAATGATGAGTCTTCATATATGCTGAGAATTAAACTCTTTATGCCACTAACAACTCCATGCCATTAGCAACCAGTCAATATTGACTGATTTGAGGCTTCTCGGGTGCTAAGTGGTTAGAGATAGGGTTTATTTCTGTGAGTTTTGGGGGGCATTCTGAGATTCGTCCCATTTTCTGTGCTTAATGGGTTTTGTAACTGAAGGAAATAATGCCCTTGGTCCAAGTATGCATTCTATGTTAAGTCTAATAAATGCGGTTCAGTATTAATTAACAAGTTAATAATTCAGTGAGATCAAGTGAGCTGAATGCCTAGCTAGAGGCCGCTTCAGTTCAAGTGGAATTAATGATATTAATCCACAGCTTACTCTTGACTGAACCCGTAGGGTCACACAAATAGTACGTAAACGGATCAAGTATTTAATGGCATTAAATACTCCATCTATGAATATTCGGAACCGACGGATCTTGGTTTCAGTGGGAGCTAAGATCGTCACAGGCAAGAAATGAATACTCCGGAAACGATGATATTGCCGGAAACGGAAATATGGATCGTATCGGAAATATGAATATTATCCAAGTCGTAGATGTTGCCGGAAACGGAAACATGGTACGTATCGGAAAATATTATTGGAAATGGAAATATTACCAGAATCGGAAATATTGCCGGAAACGGAAATATTGTCAGAATCGGAAATATTGCCGGAATCGGAAAATAATTCCGGAAACGGAAATATTAAATATTTGTTCGAAACGGAAATTAATTCCGGAATCGGAAATATTAAATATTGTTCGTATCGGAAATAGATTCCGGAAATGGAAATTTAATCGGAAGCGTATCGTACGAATTAGCATCGGACGAGGCCTGCCGGACGAAGGCCCAGCACGAAGCCAGGCCGTCGCCCAGCAAGCACGCACGCCACAAGCCCAGCGCGCGCCAAGGCCACGGATGCGTGGGCCTTGCTGCGTGGGCTGCAGCTCGCACGCATGGGCAGTCCTTGTGGCTGCCGTGTGTGTGTGAGTTTGTGCTCATGCGTGATTCCTGAATCTGCAAGAGTCAGTGTATGATTAAATGTCTATTCCTAATTGGATAAATTAATTAAATAGAATTCATGTAGGATTCTAATTCCAATTAATTCGCATCCTACTAGGATTACGATTCCTTTTCCATAACTCTATAAATAAAGGCCTATGGGTCATAATTTATATACAAGTTTCAAAGTATTCAAAAGTGAG
The DNA here is from genome assembly GCF_020520425.1 of Spinacia oleracea. NCBI lineage: Eukaryota > Viridiplantae > Streptophyta > Magnoliopsida > Caryophyllales > Amaranthaceae > Spinacia > Spinacia oleracea. The sequence continues at coordinate 22,428,834 of NC_079490.1, forward strand.
TTTTTTGAGAGAAAATCAAACACACATCTTGCTCAAAAGTGCCGAAATTTTCTAGTACCTTAAGGGCGATTCTAGTTGGTCAATCTTAAGGCGGATCCGGACGTGCTGTGGACTATCTACGGAGGGACGACACTTGGAGTCCTAAAAGACTTGTTCTTGTTCGGTTCGGGCGCAGCTAGGGAGGGCACGCAACAAAGAGTATGCATCTAATTATGCTATATGATTATGTGTAAATAATATGTTTCCTGGGTTAATGGTTGTTTCCGCATGATCTATGTAAATGTCATATGTATCATAACCTAACAGTGGTATCACGAGCCCCTTATTATTTTCATAATCTAAATTGCATGAACATGGTTAAATATTACAAATTTGCAAGAATTAAAAGGGGTGATTAATTTTCGTAATTGTTAATTAATTGCAAATTGCGTTTATTTAATTATATGTACGCAGTTTTTCGGCAGTTTCTTCATTACTCATCCGAATTGAGTGATTTTTGTGTCAATTCCGCATGTAAAAGGCATTCTAAAATTTTGACAAAAATAGTATTTTTCTGCCGAACCCAGAATTCTCAAATTCGAAGCCTAACTATGACTTTTCGAAGGTTTTAGTTTTTCGGATGCAAAATTTCGTAAATTTAAGATGTTAAATTAAATATTTGCGATTCCTGTTGATAAATCTTGAATTTTTGATTGACCTAATGCATATGTTTAACAAGTTTGAATGCCTAGTCTTGTTAATTATGCAATCTAATTTGTAATTATGATTAATTTGTTGAAAATTAGAATAATTTAGAATTAATTTGATTTTCATAATTAATTGTAATTTAATTAGAAACCTATGATTAAAAACCACCATAAAAATTGTAAATTTACGATAAATTTTAAATTTTTATGACCTAGACTTGAATCCATAACAATCGGAAATCAATTGGATAATAAATTTTCGATTTTTCGCCCTAAAATTATGAAATTAATAATATTTATTAATTTGTCATTAATTTTAAATATAAATTTTAAATTTTCTTGCGATTCGTTCAAATAACTTGCACGCACGAAGCAATGGACGCTTCATGTTACCCTTAAGGGGTGTTGTATAATGCGGGCATGCGACGACGAGCAAGGGAGCTCGTCGCCCGTGCGGCACGAATGCAATGAGCAAGGGCGTAGTGCACGAGCGCAAGGCAGCAGCCCTGCCTTGTGTCGTGTGCCACGAGCAATGAACGTATGGGCATGGGCGAGGGGCGAGCCAAGGCAGTCGCGTGTGGGCAGCAAGCGAGCTGCGCCACAACGCGCGCTGCCTCGCACAAGTGCGCGCAGCCTCGCGCGCAGCGAGCGCAAGCTCGCGTGCCACGAGCGCTGCGCACAGCATCACTCGCGCGCACAGCGCGCGATGTCGCCCGCCCAGCGAGCGATGTCGCGCACCAGCGAGCGATGGCTCGCGCGCGCACAGCGAGCGATCTCGCGCGCCAGCGAGCGATCTCGCGCCCCAGCGAGCGATGGCTCGCGCGCGCAGCGAGCGAGCTTGCGCGCCCAGCGAGCGATCTCGCGCGCCAGCGAGCGATGTCGCGCGCGCGCGCTGCGAGCGATAGCTCGCGTGCGATGGGCGCTATGCGGAGGCTTGCGTTGGGACAGCAGCAGCTATGCTACGAGCGCATGGGCTGCGCGCACATGGCCAGCAATGGCTGTGTGCGTACGGCCCATGGGCGTGCAACGCGTAGGGTGTTTGCGTTACGATTAGATCGTTTTGAATGTTTAATTTGAAAATTTCAGTTCACGTAATTTTAATTAATTTTAAAATTAATAATTTGAATTAATTTCTTGGATTTTAATTTTGAATATTATAATTATAATAAATGGAATTTATTCTAATTATTTTACTAAAATTAAAATCATGAATTAATTTAAATGCGACTGAAATTAAATTAAATTTTTGGATTCAATTATAAATTTATATGAGCTTTAAATTTTAATTAAATTTGTATGTTTCCGGTTAGACTAGAAATACAATTTTATGTTTAAAATTAGTAAAGCATATGAATTTATTGGTTTGAGTGGGAGCGTTTTTAGTCATAAACTCTTGATTAGGTCTACAAATCCTTAAGGTTAAAACAACTCGATTAGAATTAATAAGGACTGAATAATTGGTAGATTATTGGTGACCTTGATTAATTGCTGCAAATGTTTACGTGATGCATAATGTGTTTTCCTAACCAGCTATGTGGGCCATTCATGATAATGAATGGGTGAATGGTATATATTGTATATGTACTGTTTTGCAGGTTATGAAGTGACTAGTATGGCCCAAATAGGATAGAAAATATGGTCTGCGTACCATTAATTTGAATGTAATTGGTCTAAAGTACCAAAGTTATTTTTCAATTCAAATATGGTCTGCGAACCATCAAATAGTTGTAATTAGTTATAGCTTATCCTATTTGAAGAAAATGGTGCCTCCCACGGAGATTTTCAAGACGGACTTTGAAGTCAAAGCTTCAAGATGAAGTCGGGCCATACTAGATCACAAATATCTTATGCATGTTTTAAGTTATTTATTGTTTTAAATATGTCTTAAAATGCATGAGATCATAAGCTTGATTATGTTGCATGATTAAGGATTTTAGTTCACTTAAAATCTAACCAACATAGTAAGAGCCTTAAGTTCCAAACTTAAAAATTGAGTTAAAAGGTGCCATGCCAAAATATACACTTGCTTGGATATCCTTTACATCAATCTAGTAATAGTTTTCGCTCAGCGAGGTGTTACTTATTGGTCCTAAAGGGGCAAGGTACACAAATAATTGTGAGTACATGTTAGTTTTGGTGAAACTCAACGATATAAGTAAGGAGTCCTTTTATGTCGTGGCAAATTCGATAGGTTTACCTAATAAGTTCTTAGACGTACCTATCAACCAAGAATAGTTTCTAGACTATTAGCAAAAGGCTTTTGCTTACCTAAGATGTTCTAGGATTAAGTCGACAAACTGTGCTTAATTCTTCAATGGTTTTAGGGTCTTGGAATCATTTTATTCACACCTGCCGGAACACATAATTCGAATAAAATGCTAATAACTTGTTTGAATTGCATGGTTGCTTTAATTTCAAGTTATTATTCATGATAAATGTTTAGACTTTGCATGCTTCAATGTATGTTTTAATTATTGTTTATAATTAAATATCTTGCACTGCAATAAATCCTTTTAGAAAGGTAACAGTAAATTTCCTCGATTGGTAGTGAATCCAAGAACGATTCACGGAAAAGAGAGAAAGTGAGCAATTTAAAATGTACGTTTCTTATAGCGACTTTTATGGTTGTTTTCGAATATCAAAATCGAATGGCAAACCAATTGGTGCTTGTGAATTCAAAATACACTGTAGTTTTGAGATCATAAAGCATTGAGTTTAATACGCTCAGCTTTACCAATGGTTAACAACCTAATATCTTTTTCCATTTAATTCTCGAATGAGTCTAGTCCCTAGACATTCGAATAGATCGATGCTTAGAGAACTTTAGAAGCTTCTGGTAAGATCATCTAGTTGAAACAAAATATTCAACATAAATGGTAAAGAACCTTGTTTGGGTGACATTGGACATGTCTAACAAAGTATAAAAGTCAACACTAAAGAATTCAATTCTTAAGACTATAAGAAAGGGTACAAGAAATAGGAAAACAAAGGAACAAATGAAAGGAATTTACGATTCCGGTTCTACCTATAAGTTTAAAGAGAAGTGACCTAGCAATCAAACTTCCTTGGTATCATATACCGCTTGAGGTTCTTACTTCGGTAATAACTCAAACAAATGAAGCTAGGATACACTAATGACCTACAAGTGGGAAATGAAGCATGGCAATGCTACATTAGTTGTAGGGTCATCTAGTTTGTTTTAAGTCCTTTCAAAGGCTGGAACTTAATGGCTATTTTGTTCCATAATCAGCATACCTAAATTTCTGTTTTTCAAAACACAGAAAAACTCACATTCAAGAAAAACAAAAACAATGTTTGTTTGTTTATTTGAATGAAATGGTCAATTACAGATTGAGTCAATATGCTTGATTAAAACAAACAACTCTTTAAAGAACTTTACTAAGGTTCAAATCAACCCCTTGATTTGAGTTCCACTAATCTTTGGCATTGTTGCTTAGACCATATCAACAAGTTAACATTCAAAAACTCTATTTTAATGGACTTTTGAAAGTTGGTTGATTTCTAGATCAACTTAAGACAAGCTAGTCTTACTTGTTGAAAGTAACAAAAGATGTGAACTATTGTTAGAACGCCTAGACAATAGAGTTCAAAGCTAAAGAAAGATTTTATGACTTTATTATTTCGCATGGATTTGAGTGAATGTAGGTTTATTTACTCAAATGTGATATAAGTTGAATCTGTTTGGCTAGTTCAAAGATTCAGAAGTATAAAATCCACTTGGCAAGAAATCATAAAGATCTAGGTTAGATCATGTTGATGATTACTTGAGACCAAATATGATCATCAATGATTGTGTGTTGTAATTTCACAATCTAGGTCCATAAGATATGGCATATCTTAGTTGGAATAATCGAAGTCAATTAGTACTTGATTCGATCAATGATGGATCATAAAAACTTTTCCTATAATTTCTAAAACAAAATGCTCAACTACCACCAAACTAAACCAAATTCGTCAAAGCTATTGAAAAGTAAATTCAGGATATCTTTTCAATTATATATCTAAAGAGTTGCTAAACTCAGTGGGAGCTTAGTGTTTGTTATTCAACAAACTAAGGCCCAAGTCTAGATATATGTTTCATTGTGATTTATTCAAATGAGACACAAGGGTATTGTTTCTACCACGAATTTTTGAGAACATAATGTTTGTTTGCTCGAAATAATGTCCTTTTGGAGATTCGTTTCCAAAATGACAAGTGGGAGAAAATAGACCTCGAAAGTTTTCGAGGCGAACAACAAACATAAACGGACATTCCGGAGGCTTTTCGAAGTGCTTCAGAAAATCCGAACTTATTCTTTAAGGACTTTAGAAGTGGCTTTAAAGAATAGACATCTCTTAGAAGACTTTACAAGTGCTTCAAGGAGAACAGAATATTCAAAGGACTTTCAAGTGGCTATTGATATTCTGTTGTTTGATGTTCTATACCCAAGTAGGCATAGAATTCAAGTCACTGAAACTATGAGATTCTTCTATTAGATAGTAAAGAAACATAGAGATCAGGTCAATGAAACTATGAGATTCTTCTATTAAATAGTGAAGAAACCTACAACTTGCAGTCAAACTATTATCATGTAGATTAATGAGTTTGTGACTTGTAAGAAAGCTATGACGAAACCTAGATTCCCTAAAATGGTTAGAGGCCATATATAGACTCAAATGTTTTAAATGGTTAGAGGCCATAAAACATACTCAATGTTTTGATGACAAAATTAAAATTTTGTTGATTTGCAAGAATAGTTTCACATCTATTGGTTGCAAGTTTGTTTTAAGGATAAAAACCATCAAACATGGAATTGTGTTCACACACAAAGCTAGATTAGTTGCTAAAAGTTACAAGCAAATTCACAATGTGGATTGTGTTGAAACCTCATGCAAAATCGTAATGCTTCAAGTCTATAATTCAAGCAATGATTGCGTATTGGTAAATATGGCAATTGGATGACAAAAGTATTCCTCAATCAAATGTTGGAATAAACTATGTACATGGTATGTCATAGGATTTGTGGATCCAAATAAATGCTTGAAAAAGAAAGCTAGCTTATGAAATCTAAGTACAGATTTAAGCAAGCAATTGGGAATTAGAAATGTATTTTAGTGAAGCTAATAAGTATTTTAGTTTCATAAAATGTACATGATTCTTATAGATATATAAGAAGTTTAGTGGGAGTACTTAAAACTTAATTGGTCCTATGTGTATTACACACATATCTCTCTATTGTGAAATAACATTCAAATGCTAATGACTTAGATTTGAAATTATTCATCAATGATGGACCATGGCGAAACTTAGTACATATTGGGTATTAAGATCTATTTACAAAGATCTTATAATATTGTTTTAGATTAAGTAATGGCATTTACTAAATCAAACACGAAAGTCTCCATTGGAGATATTCGACCCATGTGAATAAATCTAAGTAAAGAATGTTTGAACTATGTATAAGCATTTACTAAGTTAAACATCAAAGAGTCTAAATGAGATTCTTAACCTATATTATATGTCAAAGAATTTAGCTGGATTCAGTATCTACTAAAATTGAATGAGCTAAAGTTACATGAATAGAATTCAATTGGGAATTATTCTGCAAAAGAATTTATCATGTATGATATAATATGAGGATCGCCAAAAACGTATCGTATGACTTTAGCCATGACGAACATATACCAATCTCTATTGATCTAAGTAAAGATCAACTAGATTGAGATCAAGAATACTTATGGTACTTGAAAAGGTACATAGAATAGTTCTTGATTCAAGGAAATAAAGATACGCTAAATATTGATGCTACACGCATAAACACTGGCAAAGGATCAAGCAAGACCCTTTGGAGTTAACCATTGATAAGGACGAGCTATAGAGCATCGTGTTTTGAAATGGCAACATGGATTGGAGACCATGAGTTGTTGCGTGGGAAATTAAAATATTAATTTCTATGTTCTAAGATATAGTTGGAGAGTCTTCCACATATCTATGAACTGCTTGGATAGGTAAATCCAAACAAAGCATCACTAGCAACCTATGCAGTTGAAGTAAAAGTAATTATTGCCTAAGAAGCAATAAAACAGGGTTGTTTAAAGTTCTTCACTGAACTTGGGTAGATCACCTATCTGCTGGCTTGATGGTTCTTCATTGAAAAATGCGTAGAACCACTCTTGAAGCAAGAAAAACGTCTGCTAACTTGATGGTTCTTCATTGCAAAGTGAGTAAAACCACCATCAAAGTAAGAAAGACTAGATCACATAATAAACAAACTCGAAAAGATCTTATCATCATATCTCGAAGAACATTCGATGAAAAGGATATTAAGATTGGCAAAGCATGATAACTAAACCTATGCAACAAGTGAGAAGCAACACTCACATTGTAGCACTGGAAATCAAGCATAGCTTTGAATTCCATGAATTGTTTTAGAAGATGGGTTTGAGGCCCATGGTTATAAAACATTGGGGTTGAACATTTATCATATATGAAAATGTATTTTCATATTCCATTTAATCTTGGTTTAGTATTAAATGATGAGTCCCTTCAAATTTGACGATATATTCAAGATAGACTGTCAGGACCAGTCCTGTGACTAAGAAATGTCTATCAAGTGAACTTGAATGTCAAAGGTTGAAAATGGTCCCTAATCGGAGTTTTCTATAAAATTGGACGCATAGAAAACGTTAGACGATTAGAATGCAAGATGACTAGTAGTTCTGTTTCTTGAACTATGTGGACATGGCAATGTCATAATCATTTGCATAGATACTTACTTTGGGAAGACTAGTATCGGACAAGACCTATGAAACTTTACTGTAAGAGATGAAAGTCTGTCATAAGTAAATTTCATTAAATTATTAGACACTAAATCCTCAATACCTGAGTGATTTGAGATTACTTGTTTGAGAACTGGTTGCTTTGACGTTGACCAACCGTCGCACCGTAAAAGGAGGCTATAAAGGCAACGCTCAGGTAATCACCTATCAAACGAAGTCTAATCTCAAGATCGCAAGATTGGGATTGTCCTCCCATAAATCGGGATGAGATGCTTAAAAGTTGTACAAGGCCACTCGGAGAGCTAGAAACTGTGAAATGCATGGCCGTGCTCGGATGAATCATAGGCTATGATTATCTGTTTATTTGATCAGTTGAACTCTGAAACCGAGGAACACCTCTGGACATAATAAGGATGACAACTCTTACCTTATGTTCAAGAGCAAGCATCGAGCGACAAAGGAATTAGGAAATGCACACTTGTCCCTAAGGACAAGTGGGAGACTGAAGGAAATAATGCCCTTGGTCCAAGTATGCATTCTATGTTAAGTCTAATAAATGCGGTTCAGTATTAATTAACAAGTTAATAATTCAGTGAGATCAAGTGAGCTGAATGCCTAGCTAGAGGCCGCTTCAGTTCAAGTGGAATTAATGATATTAATCCACAGCTTACTCTTGACTGAACCCGTAGGGTCACACAAATAGTACGTAAACGGATCAAGTATTTAATGGCATTAAATACTCCATCTATGAATATTCGGAACCGACGGATCTTGGTTTCAGTGGGAGCTAAGATCGTCACAGGCAAGAAATGAATACTCCGGAAACGATGATATTGCCGGAAACGGAAATATGGATCGTATCGGAAATATGAATATTATCCAAGTCGTAGATGTTGCCGGAAACGGAAACATGGTACGTATCGGAAAATATTATTGGAAATGGAAATATTACCAGAATCGGAAATATTGCCGGAAACGGAAATATTGTCAGAATCGGAAATATTGCCGGAATCGGAAAATAATTCCGGAAACGGAAATATTAAATATTTGTTCGAAACGGAAATTAATTCCGGAATCGGAAATATTAAATATTGTTCGTATCGGAAATAGATTCCGGAAATGGAAATTTAATCGGAAGCGTATCGTACGAATTAGCATCGGACGAGGCCTGCCGGACGAAGGCCCAGCACGAAGCCAGGCCGTCGCCCAGCAAGCACGCACGCCACAAGCCCAGCGCGCGCCAAGGCCACGGATGCGTGGGCCTTGCTGCGTGGGCTGCAGCTCGCACGCATGGGCAGTCCTTGTGGCTGCCGTGTGTGTGTGAGTTTGTGCTCATGCGTGATTCCTGAATCTGCAAGAGTCAGTGTATGATTAAATGTCTATTCCTAATTGGATAAATTAATTAAATAGAATTCATGTAGGATTCTAATTCCAATTAATTCGCATCCTACTAGGATTACGATTCCTTTTCCATAACTCTATAAATAAAGGCCTAGGGGTCATAATTTATATACAAGTTTCAAAGTATTCAAAAGTGAGTTTTTTGAGAGAAAATCAAACACACATCTTGCTCAAAAGTGCCGAAATTTTCTAGTACCTTAAGGGCGATTCTAGTTGGTCAATCTTAAGGCGGATCCGGACGTGCTGTGGACTATCTACGGAGGGACGACACTTGGAGTCCTAAAAGACTTGTTCTTGTTCGGTTCGGGCGCAGCTAGGGAGGGCACGCAACAAAGAGTATGCATCTAATTATGCTATATGATTATGTGTAAATAATATGTTTCCTGGGTTAATGGTTGTTTCCGCATGATCTATGTAAATGTCATATGTATCATAACCTAACAGTAACACCTTTATAATTTCTAAAAATGTTGAGAAACAAACTCTTAATGACATTTACTACTTTGTGCCATTAGTAAATGAGTTGATGTTTTTCGTATGCTAAGTTGTGGTTGATTGTCCCATGTTTATAGTACTGTTTTTATCATATCAATGGTGAGTCTTCATATATACTGAGAAACAAACTCTTTATGCCACTAAACACTCCGTGCCATTAGCAACCGGTCAATATTGACTGATTTGAGGCTTCTCGGGTGCTAAGTGGTTAATGGTAGGGTTTATTTCTGTGATTTTTTGGGGACATTCTGACATAATGCAAATCATCACAACTAAGATTGAAACCTTAAAATGTTTATAAATCATCATTACCCGAGTGGTTTCAAAATACATTCACATTCAAGTTCACAAAAGTTATACTGCATGCCCCTAAACACAAAAAGTTTAACTACATGCCCCCAAAACACAAGTTTAAGCCTCGCTACCTCAAAATTCTTAGTGAGTTTGATCTGTTTGTGTTTCTTCCCCTTGCATTAGAGCTTTCGGGTATATCTCTGTTGAGTTGTGTGGTTGTTGTTATGTTTCTGTTTAACTCCCTTGCATTAGAACTCTCTGGTGTGTTTCTGTCCGGTTGTGCATTTCTTGTTCCTGTTGCTGCAATTACCTGCTCTGGCTGTGCATTTGTTTCCCCATGTACTGCATCCCATGCTTGAATGACTGCCCACATTGGATCTTGTACTTGCTCTTCCAATCTACCTTCATCTTCAAGTGTTGCTTTGTTTACATGTGGCAAGACATATTCATTTGCCCCCTGTGACTTTAAAATAGCATTCCAAACATATTGCAGTGAATACCAAACATTACTCAGTGTTTTAGGCTCCAACTCATAAACGGCATCATGAACTTCTTGCATCTACGTCTTTTGGCATTTTTTTGTGCATTAATGATTGAATGCTCCTAAAAAAACCGAGGTCCAATATGTTCATGTCAAGACTATTAGGTGGTTGTTGCACTAGTATGAATGTGAAATAACCTTGTTGGTACACTTGTTGCCATATAGCATCATCTTGAGTCACATGTGCCTTTGCATTGTCTTGCTAAATGAATATTGTCTTCGGACCTTCAGTAGGTGGCCATTTTTCTATTATTGCCGGTATGATTTGCTCGATTAACATGCTCCTTGTCACCTTTTGATTTACTGATTCAATGACTTTGGTCACTAATGTCCCCTTCTCTCTGTATTTTGAACTTCTCTTTGCTGGTTCACTATATGTGAATGGGAATATGCCTATTTTTCCATCAAAAGTGCACTCCTTTTGTGTGTTGAATCTTGGTCTTGCAACAACCGCTGTGAACATTACTTTTGGTATCCATTTGCTTGATGGTGCAGCTCTGTGTTTGCCTTTTTTATTCCTTGCAAGATAGCATCTCTGTGATTTCTTTGTCAAATAAAACTATTTCTCATCTAGATGAACATAGTCATACATTGGTTTGTACCGTGTCTTTGTTTCTGGTGTGTCCCCCACTAGCATACCCAAAATGTATGTCATCCTTGCTATCTTGTTTGGATCCCCCAATCCAGGATGTAATGGATTTGTATGTGGCTTGATATCTCCCCTTTTAATCATTCGATGAATTGTACCCCTCGTTATGCCAAGCTTTGGAACTAAGTCCCTTATACATGTTTTGTCTCCCATTGCAAGTTTGGTTAGCTCATCAATGTCTAATTGAATTCTCTTCCTGTCAGCATTGTGATGTAGAGTTGCAAGATTATACCTTCGCATTGCTTGTTTCTGCCTCCTTGCTGTATTCCATATCCTAGATATGGTCCTTGTCGTGACACCAAAGTGAGTTGATGCTGCTATTATTGACCCGTATTCTTTTTTGCCCCTTGTTGCCCTATCTAGGAGCCATATGAGAATGTGAAGCTTGTTTTGACTGCTGAGCATGCGGCGCTTAGGATGATTCTGTGTTGCTTGTTGCTGATTTCCTGTTTGATGGAGTGCAGTCTCTAGTGGTGGATGGTTCAAATCAAAATAAACGGTGTTGCTTTGAAGTATGTCCCCAACTTCTTCTATATCATCATCAGAACTATCATCGGAACTGATTATGTGATGATTTCCATCACTTCCAGAGTCTTCTTCCATCTCTGATTCTGGAATCGGAGCATCGTTCAAGTTAAAGCCGGAATATCCACCCATTTCTTCATCTTCATCATCTGGAAACCAAGCGTCAATTGAGATTGAAATCTGAAGCCATTCCCCCGCAGGCAATTATGCACCCTTATTCTGTTTTTTTTTCCCTTTTTTTACTTTGATTTTTTTTTAGAATAAACTCTTCCTCCCTTTATTTTCTCCTTTTTTTTCTGGGATTTATACCTGTGTAGTTAAATGAGGTGCTGCCCAATTTTTATGGGATTTGTATCTGAAATTGTGAACGTTTTTTTTTTGCTCTAACCCTCTGTATTTAAATGAGCAAGAAGAGTGCCAAAAAAAATAGGGAGTCTGATTACAGTATGTGTGCTATAAATCTGAGCATTTTGATTGGTTGAGAATAAATATTATTGTATTCTTATTGGTTAAACTATTTTGATTAGGATCCATGTGCACTTATTTTTTAAAATATAAATGAGGGGCTGATTTGATCAGCACATGGGGGGAAACAAAGACAGTTTGTCTTTTTGCTTATTCCAACACAAGTACAATCCAATCATTAGACTTATCCACTCCAAATATATTTCTTAAAAACCGTGAAATTGGTCAAACAAGACGATAATTATGGGACGGAGGGAGTATGTGTTAGTTAATAATGGAGTATTTTTTTTAATATAGTTAGTGGGAAATGTGTAAGGAGTGGAGAGTGGTGATTGGGGGTTGTGAATTTTTAAATGATTTTTTGTAAGGAGTGAGGGTGTAGGTGTGGTAGTAGGTAAGTGAGAGATATAATATAATATTGGTATAAATTTTCATTTATAGAAGCGGTCCAAGTATTAAGGGACGGCCCGAAAAGGAAAGCGGTGCAAGTATTAAGGGACGGAAGGAGTACATTTTTAGTGTATAATTTGACGCATTTTAATTCTTCGTATTTACTCCTAACCTTGAAAGGTGGATACGTGTACTATTCGTATTTTTTTTTACAGAATAATTGTGTCACTATATAATCTTGCTTTGACTCTTTTTTTCCCAATCAGATTGCTTCCATTTAGAAAATAGTATAAGTTCCAAATTTGAATTAAACTTTCCCTAAATCTTGACATTAATGATTAATTTGTTTATTTACTATAATTTGATTAATTAAATTTTGAATGAAAATTATTCTATAGGAGGAAAACCAAAATGTCATTTACCAAAATGATCTTAGGAGATCCCTTATAGAATAAAGATAGATGTTCTTAGACCTAGCAAACGGGTCGTTCAGATCGGGTTCGGATTGGGTCCATTCGGATCGAGTCATTTATACTTCATATCAGGTTTGGATATGGGTTGAGTTCTTTCGGGTTATTTTGGGTTTTTTTTAATAAGGTCAAGTCTGGTATGGGTCTAGATTTTGGGTCAATATCTGATCGGTTCATTTCATATAGGTTCATATCGGATCGGGTTTTTCGGGTTATATCGAAATTTTCGGGTTAGATCGAGTTTTTTGGGTTGGATTGTATTTCTCGGCTTTCGAGTTTTGATTAGGTTATTTCTCTTTACATTTGATGCATTCATAAATTATTATTGTGTAGTAATATTTTTTTACAAAATAATTAAGGTTTAAGACTTAAGCGTATATGATTCAGAGATTAATGGTTTATGGTATGAGAGTTATAGTAATCGATAATTTAATGGTTATATTTTCACAATTTTACAAGTGATAAATTAGGCGATTTTACTCTTAGTTCTACTAATTTACGGGCAAGAGGACGAGAAATGAGACATGGATAAATATAATACCTTGTAGTGTATTTTAGTGATTAACAATAATTTATCACGATTTAGTAAAGCATGTAACTAGTATTGAGACCAAAAGCTCGAATCACTTCAAGAACATATGTCGTTATAAGTGAAATTTATGGCTGTCAAAAAAAAAAAGTGAAATTTATGGCTGTCAAAAAAAAAAGTGAAATTTATGGTTGTATATTTGATTTCTTTTGTTAAGTTCTCTTTATTGTATTGCCACGTATCATAACATTATGTTGTTCCTATGTTTTGGTTGATGACACACACATATTGCAAACTTCCTGATTATGGTTGCTAAATGACTTTGAACAGGCATATGCCCAAGTTTCTATTAGGATAGGAACTTGAATAAACTGGTGAAGTTCCTGAGGTACACTTGGAACAGTCAATGGAGTTTCAGAGCTGGAAGTTGTATCTGTTCCAGTTTGAAGTCACAAGAGGAGCAACACAGTTACATATCAAGAGTTCCGAATATCCACAAGAACTATTACAGACTCATAGCCAAGAGTTCCTGTGTTAGCTAGAGAGGAACTCATCAATGTTCCTTGGCTGGAACGTCTGAAGCTTCTGAGTTGCAAGTTCCAGACAAAGGGAAGACATGAAGTCTAGGTAGTCCACTGTACTTAGAATTTTATGTAAATATTAATTATGCTAATGGTATATAGAGTACTCAAGGAACTTATGATTTAATTAGGCCATTTATTTTATTGGAAGCGATTTTTATGGAAAACATTTCATAAATAAAAACAAGTTTTGCATATTTAATATAAAACAGATTTACGTTTTATTTTATTTAAACAAAACTTATTTTCCTAAAAATTCTCCTAAGTTTTTGTAGATAAATAAAATCTGTTTTAAAGAAATGTTTTAGGGTTTGATTGAGTCAAATCACCAACTGCTTCATGGCTGAACGTGGGAAGTGGTCTTCCCCTTGTTCCTCAAGTCAAGGGACGTGGAGACCAAAGTGCTGGCAGTTAGCAGTTGAGGTTTTGAAGGGAACTAACCCTAAGGATAAACACTATAAAAGGGAAATCGTTTTTGGTTTAAAGTACACAAACATTCTGAGAGTTTTTGCTTTCCTAAAAACGTTTTGTCTAAGATTTTCTAAAACAGTTTGTGTCCTAGTTAATTCAAAGTTCCTAAGTTTCTTATATCCTCACAAAAGCATTATTAATATCTAGAGTTATCCAAACACGAATTATATTTTGTATTAGTAAGGATAGAGTTATCCTGTTTAGACTTAGAGTTTAAGTCTGAGAGAGAGAAGTTAAGGAGTTGTAATCGAAGTAGATTACTGTGAGGAACACGAGTTTGAGAGGAACTTGTGTTGGAGAGATTATTGTAATCGAGGCATTACCATAATAAAAGAATTCTCTTCTTGATTAGTATCAAGAAGTTTTCACAATTGTTGTTATTGTCTTCTCTATTCTCAGTTTCTTGATTGTTTCTTAAGTTCCGCAAGAAACTTTATCAAAGATCTAATTACAATTCACCCCCCCCCCTCTTGTGCGTGTTCCTACTGGAATAACAGTTGGTATCAGAGCCAGTACTCACCAAAACACAGGAAACCCTGTTTGAGTCAAGTTCCTGAAAGTATGAACTCACAAGAGAAACTGGAAGAAGGTTACTCGACACAAAGGCCACCTATGTTCAATGGCAAGTTCTACTCATACTGGAAGAATAGAATGGAGATATTCATCAAAGCTGAAAATTACCAAGTTTGGCGTGTAATTGAAGTTGGAGACTTCGAGGTAACAAAGACCAATGCTGAAAACGAGGTAGTTCCTAAACCAATGTCTGAATTTTCTAAAGAAGACTTTGATAAATATGAGATGAATGCCATGGCTGTCAAAATCTTGCATTGCGGGCTTGGACCTCATGAACACAACAGAGTCATGGGGTGCAAGAACGCAAAACAGATTTGGGAACTACTTCAAGTAACCCACGAAGGAACTAATGAAGTTAAGCGTTCCAAAATTGACCTTTTGATGTCTAAATATGAAAGATTTGAGATGCTTCCAAAAGAAACTATTCAAGAAATGTTCACTAGATTTACTAACATAACCAATGAATTAGTTTCTCTTGGTAGAATCATTCCCACAGATGAACAGGTAAGAAAAATACTAAGAAGCATGCCACAAGATGATCGCTGGAGAACAAAGGTCACTGCACTGTTTGAGACCAAGGACTTCACCAAGTTCAACATTGAACAACTTGCTGGTTCCTTGATGACACACGAACTGCATCTTGGAGCTGCTGTTCCCGAGAGCTCAAGAAATCGAGGACTTGCTCTAAAGGCTGAGGAACTCGATGAATCTGAACCAGATGAAGAAGAGGCTGCCATGCTGGTCAGAAGAATGAGAAAGCTCTATAGGAACTTCAAACCAGGAAACCAGAAAGGAAGGAACTTTGCCAAGAAAATCACTAGTTCCAAAACTGAGCAAGGTTGCTTCAAATGTGGAGAAACTGATCACCAAATTCGTGAATGCCCTCTGTGGGAGAACGACAAGACCAGAGGAAAAGGGAAGGAACAGGTCAAAGATCGCTTTAACAAGTCTACCTTCAACAGACCAAACTTCAAGAAGGCCATGATAGCTGCATGGGGCGAAGCAACAGACTCAGAAGACGATGAGGAACAACCAAATGAAGAAACTGCAAATCTCTGCCTTATGGCTAGAACAGAAGGAACTGATCAAGTTCCATCAGAAGAAGTAAGTTCCTCCACTCTTCAGTGTCTCTCAAAGTCAAAACTAATTGAACTGTTGCTAGAAACTCTAGATGATTACAAAAAGCTAAGTGTATTAAAAGCACAAAGTGATAGAGCCTTGGAACTCAGTAAAGACCACATAAATTATCTGAACAATATTAGATCTGATGTCCAAGGCAGGTTCTTTGAATTACTAGATAGAAATACCTCTATTAATGAGTCATTCGAAAAAATTAGAAATGAAAACATCCTTCTACAAGTTCAACTCAGTCAATATAAGATGTTTAATTTAAGTTTAGATCCTACAAAATCCTTGGAAATCAACATGGGAATTTTTAACATCGACTTAGAAAATTTAAACAAAGATCTGATCACCACAAAGGAACAAAAAGAGAAACTGGAAAGGGAACTATCCATGGCCAGGGCACAGAGACAACCACCTAAAGTTCCTCCCAAATGGATTGAGAATGCTCAATCTAAGAGAACAGAAGGATTGGGCTTTAACCATAAAAATAGTCATAAGAAGAAGTATGTGGATCTTCCTAGTGTAAAAGTCTGCTTCTCATGTGGAAGTGGAAGTCACATAAGTACTGAGTGTTCCAAGATGAAGGAACAGGATCAAAGAAACATAAATTATGTAAAACAAAAATGGGTTAAGAAGTCTGAAGTTATAGTTGAAAAGGAACTCGAGGAAACCCGAGTTCCTGTAACTAACCTTTGATCTCTTTACAGATTCTAGTGAAGGGGAACAGCTCGTGGTATCTCGACAGCGGGTGTTCCAAACACATGACAGGAGACAAATCTAAATTCCTCTCACTAGAAGCCTACAATGGAGGAACTGTGACCTTTGGAGACAACATGAAAGGAGAAATTATTGGAATTGGAAAAGTTGGAAGGTCAAGTTCCTACGCCATTGAAAATGTATTTTTAGTCGAGGGTTTGATGCACAGTCTACTAAGCATCTCTCAATTCTGTGACAAAGGAAACTCTGTAAGTTTTACTTCTGAAAACTGTCAAATCATAAACAATAACACTGGGAAGGTTATTTTGGAAGGAACTCGTAAAGGGAACACATATTCTGTGGATCTCAATACAGTTCCCAGGAACAATCTAACCTGCCTCAGTGCCTTTGAAGAAAATTCCCTACTATGGCACAGGAGGTTTGGACATGCTAGTTTCTCGTTGCTTGACAAACTAAGATCAAAGGAACTGGTTCGAGGACTCCCCTCAATCAAGTTCCTAACTGATAAAGTGTGTGATGCATGTGCAAAAGGCAAGCATGTCCGAAGTTCCTTCAAATCTAAGAAATTGGTAAGCACCACAAAACCATTGGAACTCATCCATATGGACTTATGTGGACCAATGAGAATTCAAAGCAGAAGTGGGAAAAAATATGTATTAGTTACTGTTGATGATTACTCTCGCTTTACTTGGGTCATATTTCTAACAAGCAAGGATGAAACGTTTGATGAATTTGTTACATTTTCAAAGAAAATCCAGAAAACCACAGGTCACCAACTGATCCATATAAGATCAGATCATGGAACAGAATTTGAAAACTACAAATTCGATGAATACTGCAAGGAACAAGGTATGGACCACAATTTCTCAGCTCCCAGAACTCCACAACAAAATGGAGTTGTTGAGAGGAAAAATAGAACCCTAGAGGACATGGCAAGAACCATGCTAATAGCCAGTTCCTTGCCTAGGAACTTCTGGGCTGAAGCAGTCAATACTGCTTGCTACATTATAAATAGAGTTATGATTCGAGCAATCCTAAACAAAACCCCCTATGAGCTACTAAAAGGTATAAAACCCAACATCTCTTACTTTAGAGCCTTTGGGAGCAAATGTTTTGTCCACAACAATGGAAAAAGGAACTTGGGGAAGTTTGATGAAAGAAGCGACGAGGCAGTGTTCCTAGGATATGCCTTAAATAGCAAGGCTTATAGAGTTTATAACAAAAGATCTATGTGTGTTGAGGAAAGTGTACATATAATATTTGATGAATCTAACAAAACTGACATAGTACAGGAACAAGAATTTTTCGAGATTGGTTTATCTCGTGCTGCAGAAAATGATGAGGAGTTCCAAATAAGCAAACACACAGCAAGAGGAACTGCTCAACAAAATCAAGAAGTTCCCGTACTAGAGGAACAAGCAGAAAACCAAGAAGATCCAGAAACAACACCAGAGGAACCCCAACAGGGAACTCAGGTCATAGAAGGAACTGACGAAAATGCCACAACACCAGTAGCTCAATTTCAACCTAAACCTTGGAAGCATCTAAAGTCCCACCCAATGGAACTCATTGTGAGTGACATCAGAAAAGGAACTCAGACAAGGTCACAACTAAGGAACTTTTGCGCATTCCACGCGTTCCTCTCCATATTTGAGCCAAGAAATCACACTGAGGCTCTGGAAGATGCTGACTGGATCATTGCCATGCAAGAAGAATTAAATGAATTCAAAAGAAACAAGGTATGGCACTTGGAACCCAAACCAAAGCACCAGAAGGTGATAGGGCTAAAATGGGTGTTCCGGAACAAGAAAGATGAACATGCAACAATCATAAGGAACAAAGCAAGGTTAGTGGTCAAAGGTTATAATCAACAGGAAGGCATTGACTTTGAAGAAACATTTGCACCTGTTGCTAGATTAGAAGCCATTAGAATCTTAATTGCTTTTGCTGCTTTCATGGGTTTTAAACTTTATCAAATGGATGTTAAATGTGCTTTCTTAAACGGTTTCTTAGAGGAAGATGTTTATGTGGAACAGCCCCCTGGATTTGAAAATCCCGAATTTCCAAATCACATTTACAAATTAGATAAGGCTCTCTATGGACTAAAACAAGCCCCTAGATCTTGGTACGAGAGATTATCAAAGTTCCTCCTTCAAAATGATTTTAAAAGAGGTAGAATAGACAAAACCTTATTCTTAAAATCTAGAGGAACTGACTTGTTAGTAGTTCAAATTTATGTTGATGATATATTATTTGGAGCAACTAATGAAAATTTGTGCAAGGATTTTGCAAGCTTGATGAGCAGTGAATTTGAAATGAGTATGATGGGGGAACTCAACTTCTTCCTTGGTTTACAAATCAAGCAAACCGAGGAGGGAATCATGATACACCAACAAAAGTATGTGAAGGAACTCCTAAAGAAATATGAGCTAGAGTCAGCCAAAGTAAATCACACTCCCATGGGAACTGCTACCAGATTAGACACTGATCCAAATGGGAAAAGTGTGAATCAAACAAAATACAGAGGTATGATTGGATCTCTATTATATTTAACAGCCAGTAGACCTGACATTTCTTTCAGTGTAGGACTATGTGCAAGATTTCAATCAAATCCAAAGGAGTCCCATCTAACTGCGGTGAAAAGAATACTAAGATATCTCAAAGGAACTGATGACCTATGCCTTTACTATCCAAGAAGTGGATCCTTCGAGCTAAGAGGATATGCAGATGCTGATTATGCAGGTGACTTAGTGAATAGAAAAAGCACATCAGGTATGGTACAGTTCCTAGGTCCATGCATGGTTTCTTGGGGTTCCAAGAAACAGAATACTGTTGCTCTATCCACAGCTGAAGCTGAGTATGTAGCTGCTGCAGCTTGTTGCTCACAAATTCTATGGATAAAACAACAGTTAAGAGATTTTGGTATTATCTATGATTGTGTTCCTATCTATTGTGATAACACTAGTGCTATTTGTATTTCAAAAGATCCGGTTCATCATTCCCGAGTCAAACACATCCACATCAGACACCATTTCCTTAAAGATAATGTTGAGAAAGGTTTGATCAAATTAGACTTTTGCCAAACTGATCACCAAATTGCTGATATTTTAACTAAGCCTTTGAACAGAGAGAAACATGAGAAAATGAGAATGGAACTCGGAATGATCAAGCTAAGGTAATTGCCAAATTGGAGTTCCTCTAAGGCAAAAGCAAAAATCATGGTACATATAGACTATTACAAACACAAAATCTTGTGTGCAAACATAGTTGAAGCTTACCATCGTGGCAAATTCACTCACACTTCAAATGAGCAAGGTAAGCAGTTCCTTTCAAACTAGTTAAGTCAGAGATACGAAATTAAGCAAGTCAAAGTCAAACACAATTTTTTTTCATTTTCCTTTTATTTTTATTTTTATGTTTTTTTTTAATTAAAAACCGAATACCCATATTCAAAGAATGTTTGGAACGGTTCCATTGGCAATAAATAGGAGAAACTCTTCACTTTCCACAATCAATCCATGCAACCCCCTTTCTCTCTCTCACACGCCTTCTCCACTGACATCACCTCTCCTTCCACCTATAAAATAAATAACCTCAACCATGGTTCTCACAAGCAACAACACTGATCTCACATCCCTCAAACGAAAGAGAAACCCTTCATCTCCTGTTCCCATGGATACCTCACCCATTCAATCGCCAATTCCTCTTCGATCCCACAATCCAATGCTCGCAATCACTCAGGGGGAACAAACCAACACTGACATCGAAATGAAATCCCCAATCTCAAACCCTAGATCCTCCACAAGAAAATCCAAAAAACGACGAGTGGAAGCTTCTGGTGAAAACATCGAGGAAACAGAGGAGATTGCTCAAACTCAGGGGGAAGTAAAAGGGTCCAAGAAACTCACTGCAAAGGAAAACAATCTGGTCGAGGGGTTCGCAATCAACTCAACATGGTGTGAAGCCACGAAATTTAAAGAGCTGATGGAAATCCTTGAACAACAAAAGTGGGTAAGTCTGTTGAGTACCTATGCCAAATCCCCCTTAATTCCTGAAGCTATGAAAGAATTCTGCAAGAACTTTGCATGTGTTGATAATGTATGCTCAAGTAAAGTGAATGGAACTCGCATCGAATTTGATGCCTCTTATCTGGAACAGCTGTTTGGTACACCCAATAGGGGTTTTGATATGTGGCTCAAAGGTCAAATCACAGTGACCATAGATAATGTAGATGAGAAAGATATAGTTGGTTCCATTGGAGGAGATTCTAAAGTATCCACCTCCACCTCACACAACTGCTTTTCACCTCTTCAAAAATTACTGTTTAATATTGTGTGGAGAGGTGTAGTTCCTCGAACTCAGAAAAGGAACATAGCAAGTCTGTTTGATGCATGTCTCATGTATTGTCTTGAAAGGAAAATTCCCATAAACTTTCCTGCAATCATGATCAAACACTTATCCACCTGTATCCCCAAATTCAAAATTCCATACTCCTCCCTTCTCACAGAAATCTTCAAAAGCTTCTCAGTTGACCTTAGCCCATACTTTGTGATTCCCTTAAAATCCACCCAAATCCTTCAACTTGAAATGCTCCATCTATTAAATCTTAAAGTGGTTCAGGGTAAAGTCATTAGGGCTGGAAAGGAAGAGAAACAAGATGAGGAAGATCAGGAAGGAATTGCAGTTAAAGAAGAAGTGGAGGAGGAGGAGGAACTCGAACAAATAGAGGTCCCTTTACCTCGAGGGAACAGGAAGAGTGTAGGAAAAAGAAAGAGCATGAGGGTAGCAATGAAGGAGAACAAGAAAAGAGGGCCTGTCTTCATGGAAATAAATGAGGAAGGGGATGTCAAGGAGATGCCCATAGAGGAGGATGCTGTTCCACTGAATCAAGAGGAACTGCCTGAAACTGTTAGGCCAAGAAAAAGGACACCCAGATCCTCCAAAAAGTCCAAAGCTCGTAGTGTTCCATCTGAACAGGAACATGTTCAAGATCATGGGGGTGCCTGGAACACAAAGGATGATCAGATATTGGAGCTAAAGGCAACAGTTGCTCGTCTGGTGGAACTACAGGAGGGAACAGATCACAGGATTAGCTCAATGCAGGCCCACATAGGTGCATTGGTTACAAGTGTCAAGACTCTCCAAAACGATCTTCACCACTACTCAGAACAAGCCAATGCAACTCGTGCCACAATCCTCACAAAGATCAACGATCTGGAATCTTTTGAGGAGACTGTGATAGAAGAAACTGCTGGTTCTGGTTCCCCATCCCAAGCCTAAATCACCCTATCCCATGTTTCTTTTATCTTTTGCCATGGAACAATCTTTTTAATTTGCTTTTGGTTTGTATAATTTTTAAACTTGGGTATTTGTTCCATCTTATTTTGACTTGCTTGGTTACACATATCTATGCTTTCTAGTCTTGATCATTACTGCTTGCTTTCAATTTATTGTATGAGTTAGTTTAATACTTTGAGGCTAGCTTAACTTGCCAAACGTTGATCGTGGGGCACTGTGTTTGGAATGGCTATATTTCGTGCTATGCTTTTTGTTGATGTCAACAGGGGGAAGTCATGGGTGCAAACTTCCAAGGCACACTCAATCCAGTTCCTGAATCAATCTCTCTGAATCTCTCTGTAAGCCAAGGGTGCTCCTCTTTCTTCTCTCTAATCTTTCTCTTTTGTTTTTCAATTTTTATGTTCTGTTTCACAATAGTCTGTATAAGTTCTTGTTTGTTTGTACTTACTCTCTTTGTAAAAAGTTTGCAAGTGTTGTCATCACCAAAAAGGGGGAATATTGTTGTTCCTATGTTTTGGTTGATGACACACACATATTGCAAACTTCCTGATTATGGTTGCTAAATGACTTTGAACAGGCATATGCCCAAGTTTCTATTAGGATAGGAACTTGAATAAACTGGTGAAGTTCCTGAGGTACACTTGGAACAGTCAATGGAGTTTCAGAGCTGGAAGTTGTATCTGTTCCAGTTTGAAGTCACAAGAGGAGCAACACAGTTACATATCAAGAGTTCCGAATATCCACAAGAACTATTACAGACTCATAGCCAAGAGTTCCTGTGTTAGCTAGAGAGGAACTCATCAATGTTCCTTGGCTGGAACGTCTGAAGCTTCTGAGTTGCAAGTTCCAGACAAAGGGAAGACATGAAGTCTAGGTAGTCCACTGTACTTAGAATTTTATGTAAATATTAATTATGCTAATGGTATATAGAGTACTCAAGGAACTTATGATTTAATTAGGCCATTTATTTTATTGGAAGCGATTTTTATGGAAAACATTTCATAAATAAAAACAAGTTTTGCATATTTAATATAAAACAGATTTACGTTTTATTTTATTTAAACAAAACTTATTTTCCTAAAAATTCTCCTAAGTTTTTGTAGATAAATAAAATCTGTTTTAAAGAAATGTTTTAGGGTTTGATTGAGTCAAATCACCAACTGCTTCATGGCTGAACGTGGGAAGTGGTCTTCCCCTTGTTCCTCAAGTCAAGGGACGTGGAGACCAAAGTGCTGGCAGTTAGCAGTTGAGGTTTTGAAGGGAACTAACCCTAAGGATAAACACTATAAAAGGGAAATCGTTTTTGGTTTAAAGTACACAAACATTCTGAGAGTTTTTGCTTTCCTAAAAACGTTTTGTCTAAGATTTTCTAAAACAGTTTGTGTCCTAGTTAATTCAAAGTTCCTAAGTTTCTTATATCCTCACAAAAGCATTATTAATATCTAGAGTTATCCAAACACGAATTATATTTTGTATTAGTAAGGATAGAGTTATCCTGTTTAGACTTAGAGTTTAAGTCTGAGAGAGAGAAGTTAAGGAGTTGTAATCGAAGTAGATTACTGTGAGGAACACGAGTTTGAGAGGAACTTGTGTTGGAGAGATTATTGTAATCGAGGCATTACCATAATAAAAGAATTCTCTTCTTGATTAGTATCAAGAAGTTTTCACAATTGTTGTTATTGTCTTCTCTATTCTCAGTTTCTTGATTGTTTCTTAAGTTCCGCAAGAAACTTTATCAAAGATCTAATTACAATTCACCCCCCCCCTCTTGTGCGTGTTCCTACTGGAATAACACATTATCAAAGATTTTTCCTATAGCACAAAAGAGAATAAATAAATAAATAAATAATAATAATAATAATAATAATAATAATAAAGCCTAATTTAGCTTTGGGCCTTGCTTGTGATTTAGCTTTAAATAGCTTTCGGGATTTGTGTCATTTCGATCCTCTCGATCTCTGCCGTGTGGTACCAGCCCCCCCGTTTATGAAAAAGTTGGCTACAGTGTACTTTGATATGGTAGAGAAGAAGATGATGGGACAGCACAACCCGAGTTCCAGAGAAAAGGATATACTCATTAGCAACCGAGCGGCACACTCCTTAGACTTCTTGAGAGCCCTCCCAATTGAGGGGTTAGGGCAGACGATGCACCCAAGACAATTCAGGTGTATTTTGTGTTATCGCCTTGCGATCCCTATGTTCCCTCCTGACTTTACTTGTCCTTGCTGCTCTTCGAAAATCATAGATCGTTTCGGGGATCACGCAGTGCATTGTGATAATGATGTTGGCCTGAAATTCCGCCATAACTTGGTTCGAGATGTGTTAGGGGATATATGTTCTCATACGGGGGTTGTTGTGCAGAAGGAGGTGCCTTTGGGATTTCTGTCTGAGGAAGGGAGAGATCTCCGTCCTGCAGACCTTCTTGTCTACTCTTAGGAGAAAGGGAAAAATGTATGCTTAGATGTCACAGGTATCTCTCCCTTCACCGGGCCAGGAGTTGATGCTTTTGCTCATGGGGTTGTTGTCGCTAATGCTGTTGCCAGGAAGAAGAAGAAGTATGAAGCGAAGTGCATAGGCAACGGATATGGTTTTATCGCTTTTGCTTTCTCCACCTTTGGAGAACTAGGGAGTGATGCCCTCGAGTTCATGTCTAGGGTCTCACGGGTTGCTCAGAGTAACACGGATGCTGCTAACATTTGTTCTTTTCTTTTTCATTGTTTGTGTTTTGCTTTGAATAAGGGTGTCGGAGCCCAATTAGTGGCTAGGCTCCCATCCAACTTTGTGTAATCGCTTCATAATAATAATAATAATAATAATAATAATAATAATAATAATAATAATAATAATAATAATAATAATAATAATAAAAGCTAAAAAAAACTTGTATTCAAACTATTGGTAAATTCGAGTTGCTCTTCGGTTCGGATTGGTTTCGGGTCTTCGGTTCGAATCAGTTCTGGTTTATTTAAATTTAAATTCGGTTTCGGATGAAGATCGGTTCGAGTCGTTCGGGTCGGTTACGAGTCAGATCTATTTGGTTTTTGGGTTAAGTTCGGGTCTCGTTTTGGGTCATATTCAGTTACATATCGGATCAACGGGTTGGTTTTTCGGGTCCGGGTATAGTTTTGTCAGGTATGTGCCTAACTGCCTTGAAAGATGATTGTGAAACTATTACTCCGTATCCAACTATCTCTTTATTTGTTTTAGGGAATTTTGGTATTTACTATCTTAAAAATACACCACTTTTGTATTTACTACCTTACGAATTATTATTTTTAAAGTACTACCTTAAACTTCAAAAAAAAAAAATTATTACCACTTTACAGTTTTTTCATTTTAAAATTTAGATATATGATAATTCATAAATATTTTAAAATTTTACAAATAATATTTATTTCGTTCTACCTTTTACAAAATGTTAAAAGAAAGATACATATGGAATCCTTACACATAAATGAGAAGAATGGGTTTTGACTAACTTAAAATGATTAAGAAACGAAAGAAATATCTCAATTTTAAAATAAGAAAACTGTAAAGTGTTAGTTAATACAAAAAAAATTAGAACTTTAAGATAGTAATTTAAAATAAAAATTTTGTAAGGTAGTAAATACAAAAGTAGTGTATTTTTAAGGTAACCCCTAATTGATCATCATATTTTTACAACCACATGTGGTGGGGTCAACCCATCTTTGATATCATTATTATCATTATCATTACCCTATTGTCTTAAAGAGGCTCCTGTAACAAGGGGGTTAAGTGAAGGTCGGACATACACAACCTTACCCTGTAATTGCAGAGAGATTATTTCCAATTGACCCAACAGCAATAACGTACCTTACCCTGTAATTGCAGAGAGATTATTTTCAATTGACCCAACAGCAATAACGGGACGTTGGACGACTATCTAGGGAAACTCCTAATATGAATTAATCACCTCTTGTCTTAATCTTTGAAGTTGTATACTCACACGCACAGCTTATGGTTATGGTTGATCTGAGAGCAACTAAAAAGGAAAACCAACCATTATAGGCAACTAAAAAGGAAAACCAACCATTATAGGCAATGTTAACTAAAAAGGAAAACCAACCATTATAGGCAATGTTAAGCAAATAATCAATCATGGATAGAAGGGTGGAATGTGGTGTTTGCTACAACACTGTGGTGGCTGTGAAAGTGGAGAAACAATAGGTGTTTTGACAGAGTAGTAGACATTCCCCTAGACCAACACACTTTCATTATAGCTAGAGTTGGAGAAATAAACCGAGCTTGGGAAAGAGAAGATATCAAACTAGGGAAGAGGAAAAGAGGCATGACTACTATTCAAGTTCGTTGGCTGTATCCAAGAGAGGGATGGGTGAAATTGAACACAGATGGAGCTTCGAAAGGGAATCCGGGAGTAGTTGGGTGTGGTGGCTTAATTCGGGGTCATAGAGGTGAGCTATTCGAGGTGTTTGCAGCGAAGTGTGGTGTGTGCTCAAGTGTGAAAGCAGAATTGTTAGGGGTGAGGCGTGGCCTAGCTATAGCATGGAATGCGGGTCATAGAAAAGTTCAACTTGAGGTGGATTCGGAAGTGGTTGTGAAACTGTTGGTAGACACCAACATTCCAAATTCGCCCTCCTTTCATATAATTAGACAATGCAAAAGCTTGATCAATAGGGATGGTTGGGAGGTAACGGTGAATCACTGCTATCGAGAAGCCAACCGAGCTTCAGATTGGCTGGCCAACTTTGGAGTCACAATGGAGCAACGGCTATTGATCTTTGGAGCGGTCCCATCGGATCTTCAAGCCGTTTTATTGGAGGACTTGGGAGGGGTGACTATAGCAAGGAAGGTAGCTGCTTTAGCTGCTTGAGGAACCATATTCGCAGAAGTGGAAAGGAATCATATTCGCATAAGTGGAAACTCAACTGCTCTCTTATGCTTTCTGTCTTGTTATTGCCATGTTAACTGCTTGTGTTTTCTTTAGTAGTTTGTATTAGTTTTTTATCAAGGGGTCTGACCCCTCTCCAATCACCAAAAAAAAAAAAAAAATTCTCTTCACCTTATTATTATTACTTATTAGATCAGACCAGAAAAATCAGACCACACCAAACAAAAAAAAAGCAAAAAGCACTCACATAGAACAATTAAGCCGTATAACAATCTAGAAAAATCAAACCAAACCATGCGAAGAGAACACACCCTAAAATAAGAAGTGTAGCACTTGGATAAAAATGAGGTGTTGGAATGCTTATGGACTCCATCCTTATTTGATTTTATCAAGGGCTAATGTCAAACCTCAACCTAAAACCTTCTTTTTTCAAAAATAGAGATTACGTTGATAAAATTAAGAATCTGATACAAGGGTTTTGAGGTTTTCCTTTGATTTTCATTCAGCATACATAGATTACCAACATCGAACACTCGACTGAGCACGGCATACAGTGCAAATTGATGCCATGCCTTAAACTTGTACATTTTTCTCTTCGCATGGTCTGGTAATCAGGTCTTCGATTACAGATTTGAAGATCAAACTCAGAGCCATATCAACAAAATAAAACTCCCTCATATTAAAATGCAAAAAAGAAACAAAAGACATAGGTCGACTGGAAAATAAAACTAATCTGGTGGTTACTTTTGAAATCAAAGGCATAATAATATATGATCAGCGTATCCTGTAAGTTAAAAGGATGGGTAAACCTTACAAAAAAGAATCGCTTAAATCCGTCAAAAAATGCGTACTACTGTTTGAACCAACACCCGCCATTCGCCAACAAGTGACGAATCCTCACTCTAGTGTAAGTAGCATCCCTAAGCAAAGCTAAAAATAATGGATCAAAATTTTATGATGATGATAATAATGATGCATCAGATAGATTCCATACCCCTTTGGTAAAGTTTTAAGCAGTCGTTTTCTTGCTTCTGAAAGTCTCCTTCAGTGAAGCTAATTTCTTCTTGCAATTGTTGACAGTTTTCCCCGGGACAGCAGCTGCAACCCGCTCCCAACGCTGAGCTGTTTCCTTTGGAAATGTTTTCAGAGCTTGAAGAAGAGCTCTCTCTTGAACTGAAGACCACACATCTGGGTCAGAAGAAGCAGACGGGATATCTGTTGAAGAAGATACATTTGGAGAATCGGTAGAGGTTGTTGTTGAACTAGTAGCATCAGCCACAGGCTCAGGAACAGGAACAGACTCAGGCCCATTCACAGGCCCATTCACAGCTGGAACTTCATCTCTAGTACTAAGTGGTGATGAAATTGATACTGCTGGTTTCCTTTTCTCAAGGAACGAATCAAACGCCTTGGACGAGTCTGGCTTTTGAAGAAGAACTGTTTTTGTTGCCTTTAGAATCTCTTCCACTGATCTTCCAGTACCAATATACTCAGATATAACCTCCCATCTCCGTGATGTACCTTTTGGAAATTTCTGGATACCTTTTCTCAAGAGATCTATTTCTTCCTTGACCCAAGGCTTCTCTTTCTCCTTCTCTTTCTTTTCAAGGACACTAGAAGATGCCACATTTCCATTTGATTTCACCGCACCAGTTGGCTTTGGCGTTGGATTTGGTGCCGGAGTTGGACCATTCTCCTCACTAACTTTACCACTAAGTGAGTCTTTGAGAAGTTTAACTTGTTCCTCTTTTGCCTTCCCCTCTAACTTATTGCACAGGTTCTTGAGCCGTTCCATATCAAGTGACATACAAAGAGTTTCCACATCATCCCCAGATATGTCAAACGCAGACCCAGATGCAACTTCAGAAGCAAGTGACCGAAGACGGGTGCGTTCTTTGCGCACAAGTTTCTTTTCCTTCTCTTTTGCCTTCTTCTGTTGCACAGCAGCTTCAGCAGCTTTTTTGTCTTCCTCCTCTTTCTTAAGCCTCTCCTCTTCAGCAACTCGAGCAGCTTCTTCCTCTTCCAACTTCTTGGCTAAGAACTTGGATTCCTTCTTACGCTTCTTTTCGGCTTTCTCAAATTCTTTTCTCTTAGCTATCCTGGGATCTCTTTTATAAGCATTGTCAACAAGAGAGCGTACCCGGGTATATTCTTCTTTCCTTGCTTTCTCACTTAGCTTTGCATTTTGCCTTTCCATCCATCTTTTATGATCCCGAGATTCTGCTTGCTCAAGGTCAAATTCATCTTCATGTGGAAATTCTCTCCAACTTTTATAAGAATACCAAAAATTGTAGAATTTTTCAACCTCCTCAAATGAAGAATTATCATCTCCTAATGAAGGGGCAGGCTGGTTAACAGACCACCGGCTATTCCTCATAAAAGCTGGGCCAAAAACTTTGAAGAAATCCTGTGGTGCACAGTCAGTGGGGATTTCATCATCAAATTCATCAGTTGAGTCGTACATTCTTCTTTTTTGAGGGTCAATTAACAACTCATAAGCTTCTTGAATGGCCTTAAAATGGTTTTCAATTTCATCCTTCTTCGCTTGTTTTGAAGCTTCAGTTTTTTCTAACAGAAGAAGTGCAGCTTGTTTGTCAGGATGATATTTCAAAGCAACATCACGGTAACTCTTTCTTATCTGCTCCTCAGTTGCAAGGTATCTCAAATGTGCCAACCCCAACAATGCATAATGATCTTGTTGTTGTTTACCATCACCTCCAGATTTCTTCTTACTCTTACCACTGTAGGACTCAAAAGAAGGAGTAAAAGTTTCTTTATCATTCGACACACTCTTATCATCATCCTTGTCTGAATCTTCTTCACAGTAACCACTAAGTCTAAGAGCAGCAGAGTGAAAAGAATGGCCAGCAGGTTCAAACTTCGACACCTTGAGAGGAAGACAATTTGAAGAGACATAGAGTGGCTTCCCATCTTTAAGCTCTTGTGTGTAGGATATAAGTAGAACATGACTCCGTTGCTGGGCCATCATTTCTTAATAATGGCCCCAGTATCAAACAAGAGCACAAACAACCAACGAAAACGGAGTGCAAAACGGAGTGCAAAACTCAGCAAAACCAGCAAATACAAACTGCAAATAATCATTCACCAAGATAAACTTTAGAACTTTTGATAGCCAAAAATTGATTCAAAGAAGCGAATCCAATTCATAAAAGATGCAAACATATAAAAAAGCCATCTTTGATCAACAAAGGATCTCAGGAAAAAATATTTACATGCCTGTGGCTTCATTAAGTAAATCATACTCCGTAGATGAGAACAAAGCAACCAATCGATTACTATAAAGCTCACGATTAGGTTCTTATAGCATCATTTAATGCATAAACAATAAATATTATAAATGCATAAACAATCAATCTTATAAGAGCATCAGAACACTCTAATCAATCAAGTAATAACTAAAAGCAGAGAAAAGGAGATACCATCTAATAAAACAAAATCAAAATTGAAAAATCACAAAATCAAATTGAAAAAGTCACAGGAGACGGATTGAAGGGAAATAACAAAGAAAGGCAAATAATTTTCATTATCTTATATTCAAATTTCAGATTTATATGATTTTCAATTAGAATCATGAACTGGGTATAGACGAGTTACTGTAACTGACATCAAACAACATCAAAACAAACCAAATACAACATATTTATCAATTTTAAAACAATAATATCAGGAAAAACCAATCATCCCCGCATGAAATTAAACACTTATTGGATCTTCAAATACAAATAAAATCAACAGAAATATCCGAAAAAATCGATGCAAAATAGAAAAAGGGGAGAGAATAGAAGAGGAAGACAAGACATACAGTTTCTTCGACACCGAGAATAGCAGCGGAAGAGGAGGAGGAGTGGTTGGCGGAATGGAGGTGATGATAAAACTAGAAGATGCTGGTTTTGTTAGAGGAGAGTGAGTTAGGGTTTTAAGAGATGGAGGCGGCACAAGGACCAGGAAGTAAGAACCAGATATAAGAGCAGCTGCTAGTTAGAGTTTTAGGAGAGAGAATATTCAATTCTTTTTTTTTTTCTTTTTTTTTTGCGACATTTTATTTGTATTACTTTGGTTATGAGAATTTATTTTTAGGGTTATGAATTACGGATCGAATTTGCTTTGCTCAATTTGTCCTAATAATTTGGATTATATTCATTTCAATTAGCATGAAACTAATTTGTGTACTATTGGCATGCATTATTTCTTAGGCTAAACATAAAACTAATACGGGTTTTAGTTCGGGTACAAATACTCATACTCCATATTGAGTTCGAAGTTTTTCATTTTGTCTTCTGGTCGGGACCGTTTGTTGTGAGGAGCTTTGGTACGGGTAAGGGTTATTCATATTCCATTTGAATCAAGTTAATTTCGGGTCTATCGACATTATATAGTATCGTTATGTTGGATACAAATCAATTTAAACTAAATTGTCTTTGATTAACTCAGTTATGCCAAGGTCAATTTATTTTCAGGTTATCTATTTTCGGATTTTTTTATTCAATTGAGGAAGAAATTCCAAATAATACAAAACTACATTATAAGAACATAGAATTTTTTTTACAGAGGAATCAGGCGTGGCAGAGCCACACCCCTAGTATCCTCAATAACAATACTACGTATACCAAGTCCTGATGGAATACTATGTAGGACATAGATATTCATGTGTTGAGTTGCGCATTGGTTTGCAAATCAAACCGCCGCTCGGTTGCTTTCTCTATACGTGTATATGACTTTGATCTCCATCCCAGGCATTGAAGAAGCTTGAGACATTAGCTTAGGAGGTGGGCACATTCGTTCCTTCCAATGTCATTGTTTGTAGAATCTGTACGCATGCTAAGTTGTCCATTTGGACAACTAAGTTTTTGATTGGCAATTGCTTAGCTAACTCTAGTCCCTTGGTCAAAGCCAACACTTATGCCTTGAACGAAGAGCATAACCCAAAATCAGCTGATAGAGCTGAAATTAGTACACCTCTGTGGTCACGAATAATAGCTACTCCACCTCCAGGTCCTGGTGAACCCTTCGTTGCGCCATCAACCTTGAGTGCATACTACCCATCACAAGGAGCAATCCACTTGACAAAGGTTTAAACCTTCTCCTTCAAGTGTCGACCTATTAGCTTATCATCACCTTCTAAGGCTCTACGAATCTCATTGTACCTTACCTTCAGAAAGGCTCTATAATCAATAGGGATGTCATCTTGTCGCCCAAAGACCAATGCGTTTCTCCAATGCCATAGCCACCAGATTGTGACTCCAAAGTAGGTAGCCCAGCATAGCATGTCCGCCTCATCAATATGCTTGAGATTATCCTAAACCCACTATTTGATTGATGGGTGGAAGAAATGTACAGAATCTGCAGAGCCACCCATTCCTCTCCACACCATTTTAGCTGCTGGACAGTCGCGTAAGATGTGGATGGTGGATTCTTCGTTTTCTCCACAGATAACACACCCTGGTTTGTCCGTCATTGCTCGCTTGACCCTATTCAGATTTCCCAACAAACGATAATGACATACGAGTCACGGAAAGGCCCACATACGATGTGGTGTTGGCACTGACCACACTAAATTCTAACACTTGTCGTCCATAGTATCACTTTTATTCCTCATAATTTGAAGTGTTGATTTTATGGTGAACTTACCCTTTCATTGTCTTGCCAACACATGTAAAACCCTAATAATTCTTGCTTTTATAAAACCATTTTCCAACATAAATAAAGGAATTAATAGAATATTACCGCCACCGTGATAACGGTTAAGGCTAGTGTCAGAATTGCGCAGCGGGAATAATGTACTTTCAAAATATAAATAATACAGTTAATAGCCTCTACTACAAGTTGGAACCATATAGGCCCAAACCAAAATGAAATTTAAAACCATTAATCCATTAACTAAGGGCTCGTTCGATAGCACTGTAAGTTTTCAGTTTTTAGTTTTTTGGTTTTGAAAGTTATAAGATTTAGATTGAATCATGAACTAAAAGTTAGTCATACTTATAGTAATCATGTTGATTTTAAAAACTAACAACAAAAAATTGGAAACTACTTTTTGTGGTTTTCTTATTTTGGTTTTTAGTTTTGTAAAAAACAGAAAACTGGAAACAAAAAACGATACCGAACGGGGACTAGTATAGTCTAGACTCTATACTATTTATCAAAACAGAGTTTAAAACAATGCAAGCAATATAAACTCTCTCATTCAATCCAATCCTGAAAGATTATTTGGCTTGCAAGTCACCTCTAGAAATCCTGCTTAGAAAATGCTATTCCCCAACAACGCAAATGCAATTGATGGATCGTCATAGGGTCATTGTGGCAAAGGCCATGAGAAAAAGACATAAAAGCACGTAATCAGCAAAAGTTGAGTACTATTCCCTCCGTCCCTTAATACTCGCCCCACTTTCCTTATAAAGTCGTCCCTTAATACTCACCCCGTTTCTACAAATGGCATACTTCTACTAATATTATATCATTTCTCTCACTTACCACGGGCCCACATGTATTCCTACTTCCTAAAAAAACATTAAAAAATTTCATCCACCCCACCCTTACCCCTTTATTAGACAAACATCCCACTAACTATATTAAAAAAATACCCCACTATCAACTACCACCTAATAAATTAATAACTCAATTAAATTGCCTAAAACTTTGTGTCGGTCAAATCGGGGCGAGTATTAAGGGAAGAAGGGAGTATAAACTAAAACAAAGCCTATAACTTAACATGCTTCACTCCTGAAAACCTTAATAAGCTCACATGAAAAAGCCACTGAATAAACAGTTAATCATAAAGACAAGAATCGACTCATGACACGACTCTTGACTTCATAATTTAATTAGAATAAGCATCGACCGGGATTCTGAAAACGAAAGTCCAGGGGACAAGTGTTGGGAGCCAATCAAACGCTAAAATATATAATAGTAACCTTGTGTCACCTCTGTGATGGAATTCCTTGCGCATAAAATAGTAATACAACGTCTTATATCACCGTGAGAAGCAACGACCCTCCGGTCAAATACTCCCCCCAATTTTCATACTCAAGGTGCATACGTTCCAAGATTTTTGAAGCTTATTCGGTTTCACTTTACGTTTATTAATATTTTATTCAAAGGCCGACTCAAGACACAACCAAATAAAATAGTTAATAATTAAACAACCCAACAAAGCTTCTTTATAATCCTTTAGGACTTGTGATCAAAAGCACTTGACTCCAGTGAATTACTACCTTATTCCTGCTCAACATGATATTAGCATGTGAGTCCACGACATGCCTGTTAACATGCTGGTTGTGCACTAGGGACGAATAACTCCTAATTCAGTTCACCTTGACAATCACTCTGTAAATGTATACCCTACATATTCGAAGCACATGTGGTTAATGATTAGTGCAACGAGGCACAAATAAACTTTGGCTCTTAGTATGCTAGACATTACGTACCATAGCATAAATAAACTTCTCAACATGCTTGACCTTGCGTACAAAGAATAAATAAACTTCCTTGCATGCGCATAAACCATACATGCATAAATCATACTTGGACACCATGCTGCTATTTAAATTCAACAAACATCCATACTAACATGATTGCTCACGTAAACATGAATCCATAATCCAAGTAAACATGAATCACAACATCATAAACATAATATGTATTCACATGAATAAATTGGGTTGCCCTAGACTTGTAAGTACCTTGTGTACATAAGTAGAAGGTGTTAGGTTATGAATAATACAATAATATAATTCATGCGGAAAAACCATAAATCCATAATCCAAATTAATTGCCACATAGTCAATTAGGATAATTAGGTTACATACAATGTGATGCGTGCCTTCCCTAGCTGCTCCAGAACCGAACAAGAACAAGTCTTTAGATCCCCAAATTTTGCCCCTTCGTAGATAGTCCACAGCACGTACGGATCCGCCTTAGGTTCAACCAACTAGGATATTCTCTAAGAATTTATGCACTCGGGTTAGGCTATAAACTATGCTCTCTCTTGAACACAATATATGTAAAGAATATGTTTTTGATGTATGTAAATTATGAGGGCTAGCCTCATATTTATAGGGTAAGAAATAAGGAATTAGAATCCCACTAGGAATATAATTACCAATCTTATTAGGATTAGAATTATTAACTAATTAGAGTTATAGGAATAATAAAACACCTAGTGTTTAAATCCAATCCTAATATTCTAATTCTAGTAGGACTAGGAAAACTAGACTTAAGGCCAAATTTACTTGGCGACTAAGTAATCGGGTTTGCTTGAGGAACAAGACAAAGAAACCAACGCAGCCACATGGGCCATGTTGGCGCGCACGCCTGGCCAGGCCCAAACGCAGCCGCTGCTGGCCCACGGCCTTGGCGCGCTGCTGTTTGGCCTATGGCTAGCGCTGCAGCTTACCTTGGCTGGACTTGTGCTCGCCTTGCCTTGCCGCGGCCCACAGCGTGCTAGGCCCATCGCCTAATAGATGGGCGCTAGTGCTGGGCTTCGCGCCTAGCGCCATGCACTTGGCCTTTTGCTTGTCGAGCGATGGGCCGGCTCGCTTGCCCTCTTGTCACTCGTCGAGCTTCCGATTCGTTTTCCGATTCCGGAATCTATTTCCGTTTCGAACAAATATTTACGTTTCCGATAATATTTTCGATTCCGGAAATAATTTCCTATTCTGACAATATTTCCGATTCCGGTAATAATTCCGTTTCCGGCAATATTTCTGATTCCTACAATATTTCTATTTTCGATAATAATTTCCTATACGATCCATGTTTCCGTTTCCGAAAACATCTACGACTTGGATAATATTTATATTTCCGTTATGGACCATATTTCCGTTTCCAGCAATATCTTCATTTCCGGAATATTCTTTATTACTTTGCCTTTTGACGATTTCAGCTCCCACTGGAACCGAGATCCGTCATTTCCGAATGATCATAAATAGAGTAATTAATAAATAATATATTCACTTAAATACTTGATCTGTTCACGTACTATTTGTGTGACCCTACGGGTTCAGTCAAGAGTAAGTTGTGGATTAATATTATTAATTCCACTTGAACTGAAGCGGCCTCTAGCAAGGCATTCAGTTCACTTGATCTCACCGAATTATTAACTTGTTAGTTAATACTGAACCTCATTTATTAGACTTAGTATTAAATGCATTAAATGCAAACTTGACCAAGGGCATTATTTCCTTCAGTCTCCCACTTGTCCTTAGTGACAAATGTGCATTTTCTAATTCCTTTGTCGCTTGATGCCTGCTCATGAACATAAGGTAAGAGTAGTCATCCTTATTATGTCCAGAGGTATTTCTCGGTGTCAGAGTTCAACTGATCAAATAAAAAGATAATCATAGCTTATGATTCATCTGAGCACGGCCATGCATTTTTCAGTTTCTAGCTCTCCGGGTGGCCTTGTACAACTTTCGGCATCTCATCCCGATTTATGGGAGGACAATCCCAATCTTGTGATCTTGAGGTTAGACTTCGTTTGATAGGTGATTACCTGAGCGTTGCCGTTATAGTCTCCTTTTACGGTGCGACGCTTGACAACGTCAAAGTAACCACTTCTCAAACAAGTAATATCAAATCACTCAGGTATTGAGGATTAGTGTCTAATAATATAATGAAATTTACTTATGACATATTTTCATCTCTTACAGTAAAGTTTCATAGGTATGTCCGATACTAATCTTATCAAGTAAGTATCTATGCAAATGATTGCGACATTGCCATGTCCACATAGTTCAAGAAACAGAGCTACTAGTCATCTTGCATTCTAGTCGTCTAGCGTTTTCTATGCGTCCACCTTTATAGAAAACTTCCGACCAGAGACCATTTTCAACTTTTGACATTCAAGTTCACTTGATAGACATTTCTTAGTCACAAGACTGGTCCTGACAGTCTATCTTCAATATATGGTCAAATTGAAAGGACTCATCATTTAATACTAAACCAAGATTAAATGGAATATGAAAATACATTTCATATATGATAAATGTTCAACCCAATGTTTTACAACCATGTGCCTCTAACCCATCTTTAAAACAATTAATGGAATTCAAAGCTATGCTTGATTTCCAGTCCTACAATGTGAGTGTTGTATCTCACTTGTTGCATAGGTTTAGTCTTTCATTGATACATCAGTTATCATGTAAACGTTTAAAAGTAGTGATCTTACTTGTTACAGTAGAGAATCAACACAATTTTGCACTCTGAATTGAGCTAAGATCCCTCCTACTACTAACCTGCCAAAAAATAGACATAAAACTTGTTAAACACATTATGGAAGAATGTTACTTGATGTCTAAAAAAGAAATCCAGATTTCAATAATCAAAGTGGAACTAGTTTTAAATTGTTAATGAAAAGTACCTGCAAAGATGGTAACACTAAGCCAATTAAAATCTCATTTCATATTATAAACAGAAAAACCTCACTAGTAAACACAAAACTACTTGCTGATCCAAACATATTGTTGATAATTACTATTGTATAATTACTTCCACAGTTACTATAGTTACAACATTTCGATTGAAAAATTATTGGATATACTTCTCAACTAAGTAGACATTAGAGTTTTAATAAGTTCACAAAAAACAACAAAAAGGTTACACAATCCATCCTTTGAGCACATCATACTTCAATTAAAAAGGGTAAAATGACAACAATTTCAAACACATATTCGACTAAAAATCCCCAAAATTTACATTAAAAAACTACATTTCTCTTCTAAATTAGCCTTTCAATCATCAAAATACAACCAAATAAATCCCCGTATTAGTTAGACCAATACATAACAAACCCTAAAATCAAAACAACCAAGAAAAAAAGGAGAGAGAAATAATAACCTCTAACACATCCCCAGAAAATCATAGTAATTTCACACAAAATTTATCCCAACACCTATCTAAATTAGAAATTAGATAGAGAAAAGGAACTCAAAACTGTCTCAAGCAAGAAAATCAATTCAATTTCAACATAATTAAAACCTAATTTTCCAGAACTGAAACAATAAAATCGAGGAAATCAAAACAAAAATTCATCACCTTCTACGAATACGAGCAAGGAAGATCTTGACAAGTTCATCAATAGAGAGGTCGGGCAAAAAAGATAGAGATCGACGATGAAGAAGAAGGTGCGATAGTTCATTACTGACTTTTTGCGAGGAGAGAGAAAATGAAATTGGGAAGGAAAGAAAAGCCATAGAGCTGGTGGTGGTTTGTTGGGGGGTGGTGGAGGAAATCTGTTGAGGATGATACAGTCGTCGCCATAAACGGCTTCTGCAGATATAGAGTTCGGGGGAGAATTTTGAGTGTGGTCGAGCAGCAAAGCAACGAGAAAGGGGAGCAGCGAGAAGAGAAGGGGAGAAATATCTGGTTTCAGCACAAAAGATTTACTTTTTATTTTTTTGTTTTATTTTTTGTCAATTAAAAGATGCTCTTGTTAGATAAGGGAAACTTTTAAACTTTTTTTTTTTTTAACCATTATAAGTTGCTCTTGTTCTATAAGGGCAACTTTTGATGAGCAACTTATAAGGTTTTTTCCTCTAGTGTTTCATGCTTTGCCAATCTTAATATCCTTTTACATCGAATGCCTTTCGAGATAGGATGATAAGATATTTGAGTATATTTATTTTGTGATCTAGTCTTTCTTGCTTCTGTAGTGGTTCTACGCATTTTACAATGAACAACCATCAAGTAAGCAGACATGTAATCCACCCAAGTTCGGTGAAGAACTCTTTGACATAAACAACTCTTGTTTTATTGCTTCTTAGGCAATTAGTACTTTTACTTCAACTGTATAGGTTGCTCGTGATGCTTTGTTTGGATTTACCTATCCAAGCAATTCACATATATGTAGAAGACTTTCCAGCTGTATCTTACAACATAGACATTAATATTTAATTTCCCACGCAACAACTCATAGTCTTTAATCCATAGTGCCATTTCAAAACACGATGTGATGTAGCTCGTCTTTGCCAATGGTTAACTTCAAAGGGATATTTCTTGATCCTTTTCCAGTGTTTATGCGTGTAGCATCAATATTAGCATATCTTCATTTCCTTGAATCAATAACTATTCCTATTTACCTTTTCAAGTACCATAGGTATTTCTTGATCTCAATCTAGTTGATCTTTACTTAGAACAATAGATATTGGTATATGTTCGTCATGCCTAAAGACATACGATACATTTTTGACGATCCTCATATTATATCATACATGATAAATTCTTTTTCTCAGAATAATTCCCAATTGAATTCTATACATGTGATTTTAGCTCATTCAGTTTCAGTAGATACTGAATCCATCTAAATTCTTTGACATATAATATAGGTTAAGAATCTCATTTAGACTCTTTGATGTTTAACTTAGTAAATGCTTATACATAGTTCAAACATCTATTACTTAGATTTATTCACATGGGTCGAATATCTCCTACGGAGTCTTTCGTGTTTGATTTAGTAAATGCCATTACTTAATCTAAAACAATATTTTAAGATCTTTGTAAATAGATCTTAATACCCAGTATGTACTAAGTTTCGCCTTGGTCCATCATTGATGAATAATTTCAAATCTAAGGCATTAGCATTTGAATGTTATTTCACAATATGTGTGATACACATAGGACCAATTGAGTTTTTACTCCCACTAAACTTCTTATATATCTATAAGAATCATGTAAATTTTATGACACTAAAATACTTATTAGCTTCACTAATATACAATTCCAATTCCCAATTTCTTGCTTAAATCCATACTTAGATTTCATAAGCTAGCATTCATTTCAATCATTATTTGGATCCACAAATCCTATGACATGTCATGTACATAGTTTATTCCAACATTTGATTGAGGAATATGTTTTGTCATCCAATTGCTATATGTACCAATATGAAATCATTGCTTGAATTATAGACTTTGAGCATTACGATTATGTATGAGGTTTCAACACAATCCACATCGTGAATTCGCTTGTAACCTTTAGCAACTAATCTAGCTTTGTGTGAAGACACAATTTCATGTTTTATGGTTTTTATCCTTAAAACCAATTTGCAACCAATAGGTGTGAAACTATTCTTGCAAACCAACAAAATTTCAATTTTGTCATCAAAACACTGATTCTGTTTAATGGCCTTTAACCATTTAAAACATTGAGTCTATATATAGCCTCTAACCATTTTAGGGAATCTGGGTTCGTCATAGCTTTCTTACAAGTCACAAACTCAATAATCTTCGTGATAGTAGTTTGACTGCAAGTTGTAGGTTTCTTTACTATCTAATAGAAGAATCTCATAGCTTCAGTGACCTGAACTCTATGCCTACATGGGTATAGAACATCAAACAATAGAATATCAATAGCCACTTGAAAGTCCTTTGAATATTCTATTCTCCTTGAAGCACTTGTAAAGTCTTTTAAGAGATGTCTATTCTTTAAAGCCGCTTCTAAAGTCCTTAAAGAACAAGCATTCGGATTTTCTGAAGAACTTCTAAAAAGCCTCAGGAATGTGCGATTATGTTTGTTGTTCGCCTCGAATTCTTTCGAGGTCTATTTTCTTCCACTTGTCATTTTGGAAACGAATCTCCAAAAGGACACTATTTCGAGCAAACAAACATTATGTTCTCAAAAATTAGTGGTAGAAACAATACCCTTGTGTCTCATCACAATGAAACATATATCTATACTTGGGCCTTAGTTTGTCGAATAACAAACACTAAGCTCCCACTAAGTTTAGGAACTCTTAGACATATATAATTTAAAAAGTATTATAAAATTACTTTTCAATAGCTTTGACGAATTTGGTTTAGTCTGGTGGTAGTTGGGCATTTTGTTTAAAATTATAGGAAAAATCTGTATGATTCATCATTGATCGAAACAAGTACCAATTGAATTCGATCATTCAAATTTAGACATACCATATCTTATGGAGCTAGATTGTGAAATTACAACACACAATCATTGATGATCATTCTTGGTCTAAGTAATCATCAACATGATCTAACCTAGATCCTTATGATTTATTGCCAAGTGGATTTTACTTCTGAATCTTTGAACTAGTGAAACAGATTCAAACTTATATCACACTGAGTAAATAAACCTATGTTTCACTCAAATTCAGGTGAAATAATAAAGTCATAAAATCTTTCTTTAGCTTTGAACTCTATTGTCTAGGTGTTCTAACAATATTTCTTTTGTTACTTTCAACAAGTAAGACTAGCTTGTCTTGAATGATCTAGAAATCAATCAACTTTTTAAATTCCATCAAAATAGAGCTTTAGAACGTTAACTTGTTGATATGGTCTAAGTAACAATGCCAAAGATTAGTGGAACTCAAATCAGGAGATTGATTTGAACCTAGTAAAGTTCTTATTGTTAAAGAGTTGTTTGTTTAATCAAGCATACATGACTCAACACGTAATTGACCATTTCATTCAAATAAACGAACAAACATTGTTTTTGTTTTTCTTGAATGTGAGTC
This sequence comes from Spinacia oleracea, assembly GCF_020520425.1. Taxonomy (NCBI): domain Eukaryota; kingdom Viridiplantae; phylum Streptophyta; class Magnoliopsida; order Caryophyllales; family Amaranthaceae; genus Spinacia; species Spinacia oleracea. Next base: position 22,470,179 of record NC_079490.1, read on the forward strand.
TTTCTGTATTTGAAAACAGAAATTTAGGTATGTTGATTATGGAACAAAATAGCCATTAAGTTTCAGCCTTGAAAGGACTTAAAACAAACTAGATGACCCTACAACTAATGTAGCATTGCCATGCTTCATTTCCCACTTGTAGGTCATTAGTGTAGTCTAGCTTCCATTGTTTGAGTTATTACTAAAGTAAGAACCTCAAGCGGTATATGATACCAAGGAAGTTTGATTGCTAGGTCACTTCTCTTTAAACATAAACTTATAGGTAGAACGGAATCATAAATTCCTTTTCATTTGTTCCTTGTTTTCCTATTTCTTGTACCCTTTCTTATAGTCTTAAGAATGGACTTTTCTAGTGTTGACTTTTATACTTTGTATGACATGTCCAATGTCACTCCAAAAAAGTTCTTACCATTTTATTTATGTTGAATATTTTTCTTCAACTAGATGATCTTACCAGAAGCTTATAAAGTTATCTAAGTATCGATCTATTCGAATGTCTAGGGACTAGACTCATTCGAGAATTAAATGGACAAAGATATTAAGTTGTTAACCATTGGTAAAGTTGAGTGTTAAACCCAATGCTTTATGATCTCAAAACTATATTGTATTTTGAATCTACAAGCACCAATTGGTTTGCCATTCGATTTTGATACTCGAAAACAACCATAAAAGTCTCTATAGGAACCGTACATTTTAAATTGCTCACTTTCACTCATTTCCGTGAATCGTTCTTGGATTCACTACCAATCGAGGAAATTTACTATGACCCTTCTAAAAGGATTTATTGCAATGGAAGTTATTTAATTATAAACAATAATTAAAACATACATTGAAGCATGCAAAGTCTAAACATTTATCGTGAATAATAACTTGAAAATTAAAGCAATCATGCAATTTAAACAAGTCGTTGGCATTTTATTCGAATTTTTGTGTTCCGACAGGTATGAATAAAATGAATCCAAGATCCTTAAATCATTGAAGAATTAAGCACGTTATGTATTTTGACTTAATTCTAAAATATTTAAGGTAAGCAATTCGGTTGCTAATAGTCTAGAAACTACTCCTGGTTGATAGGTACGTCTAAGAATTTATTAGGTAAACCTATCCCATTTGCCACGACATAAAAGGACTCCTTACTTATATCGTTGAGTTTTACCAAAACTAACATGTACTTACAATTATTGTGTACCTTATCTCTTTAGAATCAATAAGTAACACCTCGCTATGGCGAAAAACTATTACTAGATTGATGTAAAGGTTATCCAAGTAAGTGTTATTTTGGAATGGCACCTTTTAACTCAATTTTATAGTTTGGAACTTAGGGCTCTTACTATATTCGTTAGATTTTAAGTGAACTAAAATCCTTAATCATGCAACATAATCAAGCCACAATCTCATGCATAAAGACATATTTAAAGCAACAAATATCTTAAAGCATGCATAAGATTTAAATGTGATCTAGTTGGCCCGACTTCATCTTGAAGCTTCAACTTCAAACTCCGTCTTGAAAATGGATTGGAAACTTCGTCTTGAATTTCACCATGGGAGGCGCCATTTTCTTCAAATAGGATATGCTATAATTAAACTAATTACAACTATTTGATGGTACGCAGACCATATTTAAATAAAAACTTTGGTGCATTAGACCAATTTTACATTCAAATTAATGGTGCGCAGACCATATTTACTATCCTATTTGGGCCATACTAGTCACTTTCCATAACCTGCAAAACAGTATATTTACAATATACCATTCATCCATTCATTTATCAATGAATGGCCCACATAGCAAGTTAGTTGAAAAATCATGCATCACATAAACATTTGCAGCAACTAATCAAAGGTTTCAACAATCTACAAATTATTCAACCTTATTAGTTCTAATCGAGTTGTTTTAACCTTAAAGGAATAAAGACCTAATCAAGAGTTTAATGATTAAAGCTCCCACTAAAACCAAGAATTTACATGCTTTACTAATTTTAAAAATAAAATTGTATTTCCTAGTCCAACCGGAAACTTACAAATTTAATTAAAATTTAAAGCTCACATAAAATAATTTTAAATCCCTTTTATTATTTTCAGTTGATTAAAATTAATTAATAATAATTTTACCAAGGTTTTAATTTTATTAAAATAATTAGTATAAAATAATTTATAATAATTAAATTAATCAAAATTAAATTCCGAGAAAAATTAAAATTAAGAAATTTAATTAAAATCGACGCTCAACAGAAAATTAAACGAACAACTCAAGGTTCTAAGGCAAGGCCATAGGCCGAAGCCCACGCCTCGCCCAAGCAAGCGACACAACAGCGCCCATGGGCCACGTGCACAAGTGCAACGCCCATGGCCTGGTTGTTGCTGGTCGAGAGCACAGCCATCGCAAGGGCTGACGTGAGCAGTGCTCGCTTGCGCTTGCTTTGTCAGCCATGCCTCTTCGCCCTTTGCCTCATCGCTCACTGCACGCGGCGTGCACAACGCTGGCCGAGGCCTTGCGTGCACGTTCGTGCTTGCTCGTCGCCTAGCACCGCGTGGGCGACGAGCTCCCTTGCTCGTCGTCGCACGCCCGTACTATTGCAACATCCCTTAAGGGTAACACTTAGCTTCCATTGCTTCGTGCGTGCAAGATTGTGAACGATTCATAAAAATAAAAAAATTCATACTTAAATTTAACGACAAATTAATAATACATATTAATTTCACTAAATTTAGGCTAAAAATCGAAAATTTATTAGTCAAATTAATTTTCTATTACATGATTTCTTAGGGATTAAAATCTAGGTCATAAATTATAAAAATTATTTCAATTTTAACAAATTTTATGGTGGTTTTTAATCATAGGATCCTAATTAAATTATGAATTAATTATGAAATTCAAAACAAATCTAAATTATTTGAAATTCAACAAATTAATTATAGTTATAAATTAGGTTGTATAATTAACAAAATTAGACCTTAAAATTGTTAAACATATAAAATAGGTCATTCATAGATTCAAGATTTACATACAAGATTCGCAAATATTTAATTTAACATCATAAAAATTACAATTTTGCATTCGAAAAACTAAAACCTTCGAAAAGTCATAGTTAGGCTTCGAATTTGGTAATTCTGGGTTCGACATCAAATCTTTGATTTTTGTCAAAATTTTAAAACGTCGTTTACATGCGAAATTCACTATAAAAACATAAGATTTCGACCATTATTGACAAAATTGCCGAAAATCCTGCGAACATATAATCAAATAATCGCACCAATTTGCAATTAATTGCAATCCCGAAATTAATCACCCCTTTAATTCATTGCAAATTTATAAAATTTAATCCATGTTAACTATAATTGATTATGGAATTAATTAGAGGCTCGTGATACCACTTTTAGACCGGTTATGAACAATACAATAATATAATTCATGCGGAAAAACCATAAAGCCATAATCCAAATTAATTGCCACATAGTCAATTAGCATAATTTAGGTTACATACAACGTGATGCGTGCCTTCCCTAGCTGCTCCCGAACCGAACAATAACAAGTCTTTAGAGCCCCAAATGTTGCCCCTCCGTAGATAGTCCACAGCACGTTCGGATCCGCCTTAGATTCAACCAACTAGGATATTCTCTAAGGTTTTGTGCACTCGGGTTAGGCTATAAACTATGCTCTCTCTTGAACACAAGATATGTAAAGAATATGTTTTTGATGTATGTAAATTATGAGGGCTAGCCTCATATTTATAGGGTAGGAAATAAGGAATTAGAATCCCACTAGGAATATAATTACCAATCTTATTAGGATTAGAATTGATGTGGCTTAAACTAAGAAGTGACATATGACCTTCTTATGATTAGCCCAAAAGGCAGGCCCAACTCAGGAAGGTCCCTTAAGGCCCAGAAGGCATCCTCTAAGCAGGCTCATGCCCTGATGTGGCCTTGGCTGATAACCACGATAAGCCATGATACTTGTGTGGCCAATTCAAGTCTACCCCAAATTCGTATAGGCCCAGTGTTCCTATTTAGGCGCAAGAGGTCCACTTGCCTGGTAAAAAATCCTAAGATTATCCATGATTAAAGCCCAAGCTTAAGGGGCACATCAGGTTTAATCAAAACCTCCTACTATTGGACACATGTCCCAATCTCAGAGGGCACCCAATCATGCAGCTAGGGTTTAGGGATCAATTCCCAAGAAACTCTAGCCCTATAAATAGTGCAGATCCCTAGGTAAAAGGGGCATTCAATACATTCTCACCTACCTTAAACTATCTTTTCTCTGCCTTCTCTCTACAAATTACTTCTCTCTCTAGCCAATACGTACTTAGGCATCGGAGGGAATATTCCTACTGGAATATTCTTGTTTTGCAGGTTGCAGTAAGACCGTGCCAGCGCATACTTGATACCTCCGGGGAACGCGTGACATGTCATCACCAGAAAAGAACCCACAACAAGAATTATTATCTAATTAGAGTTATAGGAATAATAAAACACCTAGTGTTTAAATCCAATCCTAATATTCTAATTCTAGTAGGACTAGGAAAACTAGACTTAAGGCCAAATTTACTTGGCAACTTAGTAATCGGGTTTGCTTGAGGCACAAGACGAAGCAACCAACACAGCCACATGGGCCACGTTGGTGCGTGCGCCTCGCCAGGCCCAAATGCATCCGCTGCTGGCCCACGGCCTTGACGCGCTGTTGTTTGGCCTATGGCCAGCGCTGCAGCTTGCCTTGGCTGGCCTTGTGCTCGCCTTGGCTTTCCGCGGCCACAACATGCCAGGCCCATCGCCTAATGGCTGGGCGCTGGTGCTGGGCTTCGCGCCTAGTGCCATGCGCTTGGCCTTTTGCTTGTCGAGCGATGTGCCTACTCGCTTGCCGGCTTGTCGCTCGTCGAGCTTCCGATTCGTTTTCCGATTTCGAAATCTATTTCCTTCGAACAAATATTTACGTTTCCGATAATATTTCCAATTCCGGAAATAATTTCCTATTCTGACAATATTTCCGATTCCGGTAATATTTCCGTTTCCGGCAATAATTCCGATTCCGGCAATATTTCTATTTCCGATAATATTTTCCGATACGAGCCATGTTTCCGTTTCCGTCAACATCTACTACTTGGGTAATATTTATATTTCCGTTATGAACCATATTTCCGTTTCCGGCAATATCTTCATTTCCGGAATATTCTTTACTTTGCCTTTTGACGATTTCAGCTCCCACTGGAACCGAGATCCGTCATTTCCGAATGATCATAAATAGAGTACTTAATGAATAATATATTCACTTAAATACTTGATCCGTTCACGTACTATTTGTGTAACCCTACGGGTTCAGTCAAGAGTAAGTTGTGGATTAATATTATTAATTTCACTTGAACTGAAGCGACCTCTAGCTAGGCATTCAGTTCACTTGATCTCACTGAATTATTAACTTGTTAATTAATACTGAACCGCATTTTTTAGACTTAAAATTAAATGCATTAAATGAAAACTTGGACCAAGGGCATTATTTCCTTCAGAAGGGCCACTTTGTGATTTAATTTCCACTTGACTAGAAACCTCCTCCTACCATAAAAAATAATTCCTTAATTAATAATCTTGTTCATTAAATTTCCAGCAACATATTTAGATTTTAAATCGTCTTAATTAATTAGAAATTAATATTTATTAACGTAATTAATAATTCTAATTAATTACTTAAACCCTAACATGAAATTTAATTAATTTCATAACATCAACACTTTAAAGTTCATAAACCAATCTAAAAATTATATCGATTATTATAATTAAATTAACATCTATGCTAATCAATCAACCATATAGTTTTAATTAAAACCCTTAAAAATCATAAAAACCCATGCTTTATTAATTAAAAAAAATATGAAAATTATAATCTCATTAATTACTTTAAATATTTAAAAGTTAATTATCAGCAATCCATAATTCAACATCCAAAATCTCAATCCCAAAATCAATTTAAATAATAATCAATACACTAATCATAATTTCATAAACAATAATTTAAATAGAGGAGATATTAGGGAAGGAGAGTAATAATATCGACTGACCACGGTAGCGGGGCACGAAGATGGTGGGTGATGGTGGTTCGAACCGCTGGACAAACGGACAAGGGAGGGAGAAGGAGCAACGACAACACAACGCGGGGATGCTGTAGCTGATGCGTGCTTGCTGCTTGCGCGACACGGCTCACACAAAAGGAAAGGGACGGAGCAACGCGGCGAGGCATCGGAGGCGGTGGCAGCACGGTGGCTTCGTTGCTGCTGCTTCTGGTCGCGACCACGAAGGAAGAGAGCCGGAGAAAGGGAAGGTCGTGACAGAAAGAAAAGAGAGGAGAGGAAAATATATATATAAGGGTTTATTGAACTTTTTTGTGGGGATTTGTGATGTTTTGATGGGGGATTTATAGGTTTCGGAATCCCATAAGGGTTAGGCTTTGGGTTTTCTTTAAATGCAACTGGATTTGCATTAATGTGTTTGGACTTTAATTTAAGATTGGATTGGGCTAGAATAGTTTAAAACCCAATCTAAATTCCCCAACTTTAAATAAAAATCGTATTCTCTCCAATAAAATACATTTAAGTAAATATTTAAATGCACCTTTAATTTATAAAATCTATAAAATTCTCTATAAATATAATTAAATATATTTATAATTACTTAAAAGTATAGGGTATTATAATACACAAGATCAACTATTTCTGGGTCCGCCTTTAGCCAAACTATTGAATTATCTTGAGATGATATTGATCTAGATAAGGAGCGAATTTTCCCACAACCAAGCTTCATCATGTGACCACATTTCTCCCACTGTGGCTTCCTCTATATCTGCAGGAATAGGCTAGGTGATCACTGAGCTTAGAGTAACAGCTGCAGCAATTACCAACAATGGCTTCCTCTATGGTTTGATATAATATTTCTATGCACATCGCAATTAAGTACGCAGATAGAGGATCTCCTTGTCGTATCCCCCGAGTTGGCTTGAAACTTTCCAATGGTTCACCGTTCCACAAAACTCTAACTGAAGCTGAAGTTATACACTCCAAATAAATAAATTTACCAAAATAAGATGAAATTCATTTGGAGAATTGTATCACAAATTAAAGTCCATCGGAGGCGATCGTATGCCTTTTAAAAATCAATTTTGAGTGCCATATAGCCTTTGACTCCCTGGTTTTTTCTCATGGTGTGAATCACTTCTTGAAGTATAACAATATTATCAGTTATTTGCCTTCCTGGGAAAAAACTAGCTTGTGTATTCGATATGAAAAAAAAGCATATGGGACTTGAGGCGATTGATAATGACTTTTGTGATAATTTTGTAAAGCCACACTACAGAGCCCAATGGGCCTAAGTTGGGATGCTTGCTTTGGATGTTCAGGTTTTGGTATCAAAATAATATGTGTCTCGTTGATCATACTCACTGTGCACCATGGTCCACCATCTAAATTGCGACCCGAGTTTACAGTCCAAACAACTTGATTAACCTAATCGAGTTTACAGTCCAAACGACCTGATTGTTGTCGGTTCTAGTTTTTAACTTTTAACTGTGTGCAACTTTCGTCAGTAGCACACAATAGCTCCCTCATTTCACCAATTCCTTCCGTGCAAACCCGACGACCACCGCCGCAACCACCGTCGCCACCTTTGGGTTTTATTTTCCCTTCTATGAATTACCTCACCTCTGTCTATCCTCCATTGTTCACCATCTCTCCTTTCCCTATCACATTATTGCCAAGATACTTTTAATGGCGGTGACAGTGAAATCTGTAGGAGAGAGATTCTGGTAATTCTTAATCCTACTTCCTCAAGTTCTTCAAATAATCAATTTATATTAGGTAATTATAAGTTTTATTTAATTTCATTATATTCTAAATCACAAGAGTTTGCCTTTTAAGCTCAATTTGAGGGATTGATTGCTCACATTCATAAAGTATGGCATTTAGAATTTAGAAATTAAGTATAGTAATTTTGATTTTCATAGTTTAAACTTGGGGTTAAGCAATTGAATTATTGCCATAATTTTATGACTGACTTTAACAGCTTCTAAGTTTAATAGTGTGAGTGTGATTATTGACCCATTTTAACAACTTTTAGGGATTTCATAGTGAAATGTAGAGAACTTACGAAATTGGGTATGTGGATTAGAATGTTTTATCTTCAGTACCAGTGACGGAACTATAGAGTGTTCCGTGGATCACGTGACCTAGCGAATTTTTGAAAAGAAACTTTAATTTTTTTTAGAAAAAATTCGCCCAAAAATGTACCGAGTTACAGAACTACAAACCCGAAAGAGTGAAAGGTCATCTATACTAATATACTAAAATGCGTTTATAAGAATGTATATGTGTCACGTATATCCCTCCTTATTACGCCACGTCACCAATAATAAGCATTATGACATGTTATTGACAACCAAAAGACATGTAACAAGGATCGGACATCGAACCTCGATGAATTAAAAGTTAGAATTTCTACCATCTTAGCTAGCTACAACGTACATTATCGTTTTTCATCATCATCATCAACAACAACAACAACAACAACAACAACAACAACAACAACAACAACAACAAAGCCTTAGTCCTAAAATGATTTGGGGTCGGCTAACATGAATTGTCATAGGAGATCGCGATAAAGCAACGGCAATAAACTGTTAGCATAGCCCAATTAAACGTTCCAATAGGCCTATAGCAACGGTTTAAAAACCGTTACCAATAGGGGGCGTTGCTATAAGTCTATGGCAATAGTTTCTCGGATTTAGGCAACAGTCATGATAAACCGTTGCCATAAATAACTAAGGCAACACTTTTTATTGCAACACTTTTAACCTATGTCAACAGTTATTTAACAACTTAAGCCAACATTAACACATTTAAAGCAACAATTTTCGCCCACTTAAGGCAACACTTATTAGTTTGGTGTTGATAGAAGTTTAAAACTAAGGCAACACTTTTTTATACTTATGGTAACACATCCAATTGTATTTATAGCAATGTTTTCTATTGAGTGTATGGCAACGCTTTTGTTTTTTTTTTTTTTTTTTAATTAGGGCAACGCTTTCATTTGAGTTTATCGGAACGCTTTCAATTGGTCTAAAGCTACGTTCTCAAATCGATTTAGTTATCCATATAGATGTAATAAATATGAACAAATAAGATTTTCATAACAAATCTATTACAATTTATACATTTCATAGCTTAATTTCATTGGCACAATATCTATTACAATTTTTTGCATAGTAAAAAAAGTATAGGTTCTAAAACTAAATACATTAAAATACAAAAATCCTACAATCACGGTCCGCTACCTCTATTTTTTAGAACCTATCTAATATTTATGTGCCAAAAACCTTATAAATCTTCACATATTTATTGTTGCTTGTAGTTCTTGAATATATAATAATCTCATTCCTCAAACGATTCTTTCTTGTATGCCCACACATCCAACGTAACATGCGCATCTCCGCCACATTCATCTTATGCACGTGGCAATGTCTCACTGCCCAGCATTCCGTGTCGTATAACAACGCCGGTCGAATTGTCGTGCAGTAGAATTTTCCCTTCAATATTTGGGGCATGCCTGGATCACATAGGAACCCCGTGACACTTTTCCACTTTATCCAACTTGCTTTGATTCTATGAGCCACATCGACATCCAATTCCCCATCCTTTTGAATAATAGATCCTAAATAACGGAACATTTCACAACCTTGGACAATTTTCCCATCTAAGGTAATCGCCCTGTCTCTCTATCTTGGACTCCACTAAACTTACACTCCATATATTTCGTCTTGTTTCTACTCAGCCTTAAACCCTGAGATTCCAAAGTTTGTCTCCATAACTCCAACATACTTTCAACTCCTTTTTTTCCATCAATCAACATAGTATCATCTGCAAACATCATGTATGGTATACCATCTTGAATTGACCTTGTCAATTCGTCCATGACTATAGCAAAAAGAAACGGGCTAAGTGCGAAACCTTGATGCACTCCAATCGTAATGGGGAATTCTTCGGTCTTACCAACACTAGTACGCACACTCGTGATAACTCCCTCATACATGTCCTTGATGATATCAATATACTTCCTCGGAATTCCTTTCCTACTTAATTCCCACCAAATAATTTCTATCGGTACCTTATCATACGCCTTCTCCAAATCAATGAAAACCATATGTAAATCCTTCTTCTTATCCCGATACTTCTCCATTAGTTGCCTTTATAAGATGGATGGCCTCCATAGTCGATCTCCCAGGCATAAATCCAAACTGGTTCTCCAAAATTATCACAGTTCTCCTTAATCTTTGCTCAATAATCCGCTCCCAAAGTTTCATAGTATGACTCATTAGTTTGGTTCCTTGATAGTTGGAACAATCATGGACATCACCCTTATTCTTGTACAAGGGGATGATAGTACTTTTACTCCACTCTACTGGCATCCTATTACTTCCCCAAATCTTGTTGAAAAGAGTTGTTAACCATACAACCCCTCTCTCCCCCAAGCATCTCCAAACTTCGATATGTATGCCATCGGGCCCCATTGCCCTCTTACATCACATCTTTTTCAATGTCATTTCGACTTCTCTCTTTTGGATTCTTCGCGTAAAGTCTAGATTAACCATATCTATAGGGATAGTTGTATCTCCAATATCGCGCCCTTGATCCCCGTTGAACAAGTTATCAAAGTAGAATCTCCATCTATCCTTGATTTTCTTATCTCCGACCAAAACTTTTTGATCAATATCTTTCACACATTTAATCCTCCCGATGTCTCGCGTCTTACTATATCTCATTCGAGCAAGTCTATAGATGTCATTTTCCCTTTATTTTGTATCCAATCTTGCGTAAAGATCCTGATTCACCTTTTCTCTAGCCTCTCTTACGACCTTATTTGCTTCCCTTTTAGCCTCTTTGTACTTCTCGTAGTTCTCATCACTTCTACATTTTCCCAACTCTTTATAGCATTCTCGTTTGCTCTTTATAGCTTGTTGCAAAACTTCGTTTCATCAAGATGTGTACTTACTTGGTGGCATGATTCGTTTAGATTTCCCTAGGACCTCTTTTTCCATGTTGTGCTCCATTCTAGTCCATAATGAGTCTATATCAAAATCCATATCACCGGCCCAAATACCTTCACTTGCCAACTTGTCTAAGAATTTAAGTCGCTGCTCCCCTTGAAGTTTCCACCATTTGATCCTCGGCTCTACTAGTGGTCTTCTCCTCCTTATATCATTCTACCTCGAAAATCAAGTACCACAAGTCCTATAGGTTACTATATCAAGTTGATCTTACTCGTATTACCCCCACTCCTATAGGTTACTAGGTGAGAGTGTCTTTTCTCAAACCAAGTGTTCATTATACCCAAGTCATAAGCCAATGCAAAATCCAAAATAACATTTCCCCCTTCATTCAGATCCCCATACCCAAAACCACCATGAATGCTTTCAAATCCATCACGACTCGAGCCTACATGTCCGTTGAAATCCCACCATGATCAGTTTCTCACTTATAGGGACGCGTTGCACCACTTATTCGAAATCCTCCCAAAATTCTTGTCTAGTTGAAGCATCTTGTCCTGCTTGTGGTGTTAGGTTATGATACATATGACAATTCATAAATCATGCGGAAAAAACCATAAAGCCAGGAAAACATATTATTTACACATAATCATTTAGCATAGTTTAGATGCATACTCTTTGTTGCGTGCCCTCCCTAGCTGCGCCCGAACCGAACAAGAACAAGTCTTTAGGACTCCAAGTGTCGTCCCTCCGTAGATAGTACACAGCATGTCCGGATCCGCCTTAAGATTGACCAACTAGAATCGCCCTTAAGGTACTTAGAATTTTCGGCACTTTATAGGCAATTGTATGACTGAATTTTGCTCTCAAAAACTCACTTTGAATACTTGAATGCTCGATGTAAATATGTGACCCTAGGCACGTATTTATAGAGTTATGGAAAAGGATTTGGAATCCTATTAGGATACTAATTTATTTAATTATAATCCTACTAGGACTCTAATTAAATAAACTAAATCTTTTAGGATTAGATTTAATCATATGACAAATCCCGGTAGCTTTAGGATTCGAGTAGCACACAAACACACACGCACGCACAGCAGCCCACGAGGGGCGCCATGCGCGCGCGCGCAGCCTGCGAGCTCGCAGCCCACTGCCGCAAGCCCACACGCTGCCGTGGCCTTGGCGCGCGCTGGGCCTGCCTTGCGGTGGGCCTGGCGCAGCCTTGGCTGGTGCGTTTGTGGCGCGATGGCTTGCTGGGCGATGGCCCAGCTTCGTGCTGGGCCTTCGTCTGGCAGGCCTCGTCCGATGCTAATTCGTACGATACGCTTCCGATTAATTTCCCGATTCCGGAATTCATTTCCGATACGAACAATATTCAATATTTCCGATTCCGGAATCAATTTCCGTTTCGAACAAATATTTAATATTTCCGTTTCCGGAATTATTTTCCGATTCCGATAATATTTCCGATTCTGACAATATTTCCGTTTCCGGCAATATTTCCGATTCCGGCAATATTTCCATTTCCGATAATATTTTCCGATACGTACCATGTTTCCGTTTCCGGCAACATCTACGACTTGGATAATATTTATATTTCCGATACGATCCATATTTCCGTTTCCGGCAATATCATCGTTTCCGGAGTATTCATTTCTTGCCTGTGACGATCTCAGCTCCCACTGAAACCAAGATCCGTCGATTCCGAATATCCATAGATGGAGTATTTAATGCCATTAAATACTTGATCCGTTCACGTACTATTTGTGTGACCCTACGGGTTCAGTCAAGAGTAAGCTGTGGATTAATATCATTAATTCCACTTGAACTGAAGCGGCCTCTAGCTAGGCATTCAGCTCACTTGATCTCACTGAATTATTAACTTGTTAATTAATACTGAACCGCATTTATTAGACTTAACATAGAATGCATACTTGGACCAAGGGCATTATTTCCTTCAGTCTCCCACTTGTCCTTAGGGACAAGTGTGCATTTCCTAATTCCTTTGTTGCTCGATGCTTGCTCTTGAACATAAGGTAAGAGTTGTCATCCTTATTATGTCCAGAGGTGTTCCTCGGTTTCAGAATTCAACTGATCAAATAAACAGATAATCATAGCCTATGATTCATCCGAGCACGGCCATGCATTTCCCAGTTTCTAGCTCTCCGAGTGGCCTTGTACAACTTTTAAGCATCTCATCCCGATTTATGGGAGGACAATCCCAATCTTGCGATCTTGAGATTAGACTTCGTTTGATAGGTAATAACCTGAGCGTTGCCTTTATAGCCTCCTTTTACGGTGCGACGGTTGGTCAACGTCAAAGTAACCAGTTCTCAAACAAGTAATCTCAAATCACTCAGGTATTGAGGATTTAGTGTCTAATAATTTTAATGAAATTTACTTATGACAGATTTTCATCTCTTACAGTAAAGTTTCATAGGTCTTGTCCGATACTAGTCTTCCCAAAGTAAGTATCTATGCAAATGATTATGACATTGTCATGTCCACATAGTTCAAGAAACAGAACTACTAGTCATCTTGCATTCTAATCGTCTAACGTTTTCTATGCGTCCAATTTTATAGAAAACTCCGACTAGGGACCATTTTCAACCTTTGACATTCAAGTTCACTTGATAGACATTTCTTAGTCACAGGACTGGTCCTGACAGTCTATCTTGAATATATCGTCAAATTGAAGGGACTCATCATTTAATACTAAACCAAGATTAAATGGAATATGAAAATGCATTTCATATATGATAAATGTTCAACCCCAATGTTTTACAACCATGGGCCTCAAACCCATCTTCTAAAACAGTTCATGGAATTTCAAAGCTATGCTTGATTTCCAGTGCTACAATGTAAGTGTTGCTTCTCACTTGTTGCATAGGTTTAGTTATCATGCTTTGCCAATCTTAATATCCTTTTCATCGAATGTTCTTCGAGATATGATGATAAGATCTTTTGAGTATGTTTATTTTGTGATCTAGTCTTTCTTACTTAAATAGTGGTTCTACGCATTTTGCAATGAAGAACCATCAAGTCAGCAGACATGTGATCCAGCCAAGTTCAGTGAAGAACTTTTAATGTAAACAACTCAGTTTTATTGCTTCTTAGGCAATAAGTACTTCTACTTCAACTGTATAGGTTGCTAGTGATGCTTTGGTTTGGATTTTCTTATCCAAGCAGTTCACGGATATGTGGAAGACTTTCCAGCTGTATCTTAGAACATAGAAATTAATATTTAATTTCCCACGCAACAACTCATGGTCTCTAATCCATGTTGCCAATTCAAAACACGATGCTCTTTAGCTCGTCCTTGTCAATGGTTAACTCCAAAGGGTCTTGCTTGATCCTTTGCCAGTGTTTATGCGTGTAGTATCAATATTTTGCATATCTTTATTTCCTTGAATCAAGAACTATTCCTATGTACCTTTTCAAGTACCATAAGTATTCTTGATCTCAATCTAGTTGATCTTCACTTAGATCAATAGAGATTGGTATATGTTCGTCATGCCTAAAGTCATACGATACATTTTTGGCGATCCTCATATTATATCATACATGATAAATTCTTTTGCAGAATAATTCCCAATTGAATTCTATTCATGTAACTTTAGCTCATTCAATTTCAGTAGATACTAAATCCAGCTAAATTCTTTGACATATAATATAGGTTAAGAATCTCACTTAGATCCTTTGATGTTTTAACTTAGTAAATGCTTATACATAGTTCAAACATTCTTTTACTTAGATTTATTCACATGGGTCGAATATCTCCAATGGAGTATTTCGTGTTTGATTTAGTAAATGCCATTACTTAATCCAAAACAATATTATAAGATCTTTGTAAATAGATCTTAGTACCCAATATGCACTAAGTTTCGCCATGGTCCATCATTGATGAATAATTTCAAATCTAAGTCATTAGCATTTGAATGTTATTTCACAATAGAGAGATATGTGTATGATACACATAGAACCAATTAAGTTTTTATGTACTCCCACTAAACTTCTTATATACCTATAAGAATCATGTATATTTTATGAAACTATAATACTTAATAGCTTCACTAAAATACATTTCTAATTCCCAATTGCTTGCTTAAATCTGTACTTAGATTTCATAAGCTAGCTTTCCTTTTCAAGCATTATTTGGATCCACAAATCCTATGACATGCCATGTACATAGTTTATTCCAACATTTGATTGAGGAATACGTTTTGTCATCCAATTGCCATATGTACCAATATGCAATCATTGCTTGAATTATAGACTTGAGCATTACGATTATGCATGAGGTTTTAACACAATCCACGTCGTGAATTTGCTTGTAACCTTTAGCAACTAATCTAGCTTTGTGTAGCTTTGCGTGTGAACACAATTCCATGTTTGACGGTTTTTATCCTTAAAACTAACTTGCAACCAATAGGTGTGAAACTATTCTTGCAAATCAACAAAATTTCAATTTTGTCATCAAAACATTGGTTATGTTTTATGGCCTTTAACCATCTAAAACATTTGAGTCTATATATGGCCTCTAACCATTTTAGGGAATCTGGGTTTCGTCATAGCTTTCTTACAGGTCACAAACTCATTAATCTACATGATAATAGTTTGACTGCAAGTTGTAGGTATCTTCACTATCTAATGGAAGAATCGCATAGCTTCAATGACCTGAACTCCATGTTTCTTCACTATCTAATAGAAGAATCTCATAGTTCTAGTGACTTGAACTCTATGCCTACTAGGGTATAGAACATCAAACAACAGAATATCAATAGCCACTTAAAAGTCCTTTGAATATTCTGTTCTCCTTGAAGCACTTGTAAAGTCTTCTAAGAGAAGTCTATTCTTTAAAGCCACTTCTAAAGTCCTTAAAGAATACGTGTTCGGATTTTCTAAAGAACTTTGAAAAGCCTCCGGAATGTCCGTTTATGTTTGTTGTTCGCCTCGAAGACTTTCGAGGTCTATTTTCTCCCACTTGTCATTTTGGAAACGAATCTCCAAAAGGACATCATTTCGAGCAAACAAACATTATGTTCTCAAAAATTCGTGGTAGAAACAATACCCTTGTGTCTCATTTGAATAAATCACAATGAAACATATATCTATACTTGGGCCTTAGTTTGTTGAATAACAAACACTAAGCTCCCACTGAGTTTAGCAACTCTCTAGATATATATTATCGAAAAGATATTCTGAAATTTCTTTTCTATAGCTTTGACGAATTTAGTTTAGTTTGGTGGTAGTTGAGCATTTTGTTTTAGAAATTATAGGAAAAGTCCTTATGATTCATCATTAATCGAATCAAGTACTAATTGACTTCGATTATTCCAACTTAGATATGCCATATCTTATGGAGCTAGATTGTGAATTTTACTACACAATCATTGATGATCATATTTGGTCTCAAGTAATCATCAACATGATCTAACCTAGATCTTTATGATTTCTTGCCAAGTGGATTTTATACTTCTGAATCTTTGAACTAGCCAAACAGATTCAACTTATATCACATTTGAGTAAATAAACCTATATTCACTCAAATCCATAAAGTCATAAAATCTTTCTTTAGCTTTGAACTCTATTGTCTAGGCGTTCTAACAATAGTTCATATCTTTTGTTACTTTCAACAAGTAAGACTAGTTGTCTTAAATTGATCTAGAAATCAATCAACTTTCAAAAGTCTATCAAAATAGAGCTTTTGAATGTTAACTTGTTGATATGGTCTAAGCAACAGTGCCAAAGATTAGTGGAACTCAAATCAAGGGGTTGATTTGAACCTAGTAAAGTTTTTATTGTTAAAGAGTTGTTTGTTTTAATCAAGCATATTGACTCATCCCGTAAATGACCATTTCATTCAAATAAACAAACAAACAAACATTGTTTTTGTTCTTCTGAATGTGAGTCTTTCTGTGTTTGAAGCAGAAATTTAGGTATGCTGATTATGGAACAAAATAGCCATTTAGTTCCAGCCTTGAAAGAACTTAAAACAAACTAGATGACCCTACAACTAATGTAGCATTGCCATGCTTCATTTCCCACTTGTAGGTCATTAGTGTAGCCTAGCTTCCATTGTTTGAGTTATTACCGAAGTAAGAACCTCAAGCGGTATATGATACCAAGGAAGTTTGATTGCTAGGTCACTTTTCTTTAAACATAAACTTATAGGTAGAAACGGAATCGTAAACTCCTTTCATTTGTTCCTTGTTTTCCTATTTCTTGTACCCTTTCTTATAGTCTTAAGAATTGAATTCTTTAGTGTTGAATTTTATACTTTGTTAGACATGTCCAATGTCACCAACAAGGTTCTTTACCATTTAATTTATGTTGAACATTCTGTTTCAACTAGATGATCTTACCAGAAGCTTCTAAAGTTCTCTAAGCATCGATCTATTCGAATGTCTAGGGACTAGACTCATTCGAGAATTAAATGGACAAAGATATTAGGTTGTTAACCATTGGTAAAGCTGAGCGTTTTAAGCTCAATGCTTTATGATCTCAAAACTACATTGTATTTTGAATTCACAAGCACCAATTGGTTTGCCATTCGATTTTGATGTTCAAAAACAACCATAAAAGTCGCTAAAAGAAACGTACATTTTAAATCGCTCATTTTCTCTCATTTCCGTGAATCGTTCTTGAATTCACTACCAATCGAGGAAATTTACTGTTACCTTTCTAAAAGGATTTACCGCAGTGCAAGATATTTAATTATAAACAATAATTAAAACATACATTGAAGCATGCAAAGTCTAAACATTTATCATGAATAATAACTTGAAAATGAAAGCAATCATGCAATTTAAACAAGTCATTAGCATTTTATTCGAATTATGTGTTCCGGCAGGTTTGAATAAAATGATTCCAAGACCCTAAAACCATTGAAGAATTAAGCACAGTTTGTCGACTCAATTCTAAAACATCTTAGGTAAGCAAAAGCCTTTTTGCTAATAGTCTAGAAACTACTCTTGGTTGATAGGTACGTCTAAGAACTTATTAGGTAAACCTATCGATTTTGCCACGACATAAAAGGACTCCTTACTTATATCGTTGAGTTTCAACAAAACTAACATGTACTCACAATTATTTGTGTACCTTGCCCCTTTAGGACCAATAAGTAACACCTCGCTGAGCGAAAACTATTACTAGATTGATGTAAAGGATATCCAAGCAAGTGTATATTTTGGCATGGCACCTTTTAACTCAATTTTTAAGTTTGGAACTTAAGGCTCTTACTATGTTGGTTAGGTTTTAAGTGAACTAAAATCCTTAATCATGCAACATAATCAAGCTTTTGATCTCATGCATTTAAGACATATTTAAAAGCAATAAATAACTTAAAACATGCATAAGATAAATGTGATCTAGTATGGCCCGACTTCATCTTGAAGCTTTAACTTCAAAGTCCGTCTTGAAAATCTCCGTGGGAGGCACCATTTTCTTCAAATAGGATAAGCTATAATTAAAATTAATTACAACTATTTGATGGTACGCAGACCATATTTGAATTGAAAAACAACTTTGGTACTTTAGACCAATTACATTCAAATTAATGGTACGCAGACCATATTTTCTATCCTATTTGGGCCATACTAGTCACTTCATAACCTGCAAAACAGTACATATACAATATATACCATTCACCCATTCATTATCATGAATGGCCCACATAGCTGGTTAGTAAAACACATTATGCATCACGTAAACATTTGCAGCAATTAATCAAGGGCACCAATAATCTACCAATTATTCAGTCCTTATTAATTCTAATCAAGTTGTTTTAACCTTAAGGATTTGTAGACCTAATCAAGAGTTTATGACTAAAAGGGCTCTCACTTAAACCAATAAATTCATATGCTTTACTAATTTTAAACATAAAAATGTATTTCTAGTCTAACCGGAAACACACAAATTTAATTAAAATTTAAAGCTCATATAAATTTATAATTGAATCCAAAAAGTTTAATTTAATTTCAGTCGTATTTAAATTAATTCATGATTTTAATTTTAGTAAAATAATTAGAATAAATAAAATTTATTATAATTACAATATTCAAAATTAAAATCCAAGAAAATAATTTAAATTATTAATTTTAAAATTAATTAAAATTACGTAAACTGAAAATTTCAAATTAAAATTTCAAAACGATCCAATCGCAACGTAACAACCCCACGCAACGCACGCCCATGGGCCACACGCACACAGCCATCGCTGGCCATGTGCGCGCAGCCCATGCGCTGCGTCGCATAGCTGCTGCTGCTATCCTTCGCAAGCCATCGCGCGAGCTGGTGCTCGCTGCACGCGCGCCAGCGCTCGATGCACGCGAGCCATCGCTCGCTGCGTTCGCTCAGCGCTCGCTGTGCGCGCTCGCCAGCGCTCGTTGTGCGCGCTCGCCAGCGCTCGCTTGATGCGAGCCAGCGCTCGCTGCGCGCGCTCGCCAGCGCTTGCTTTGTGCGAGCCAGCGCTCGCTGCGCGAGGCATCGACGCTGGGCGCAGCACTCGTGGCACGCGGGCTTGCGCTCGCTGCGCGCGAGGCAGTGCGCGTTGTGGCGCAGCTCGCTTGCTGCCCACACGCGACTGCTGTGCCTTGCATTCGCCCTCGCCCATTCGTCCATTTCTCATAGCCCACGACACAAGGCAGGGCTGCTGCCTTGTGCTCGTGCACCATGGCCTTGCTCATTGCATTCGTGCCGCATGGGCGACGAGCTCCCTTGCTCGTCGTCACATGCCCGCACTATACAACACCCCTTAAGGGTAACACGCAGCGTCCATTGCTTTGTGCGTGCAAGTTATATGAGCGAATCGCATAAAATTTAAAAAATTTATATTTAAAATTAATGACAAATTAATAAATAATATTAATTTCATAATTTTAGGGCGAAAAATCGAAAATTTATTATTCAATTGATTTCCGATTAACATGGATTCAAGTCTAGGTCATAAAAATTTAAAATTTATCACAAATTTACAATTTTTATGGTGGTTTTTAATCATAGGTATCTAATTAAATTATAATTCATTATGAAAATCAAATTAATTCTAAATTATTCTAATTTTCAACAAATTAATCATAATTACAAATTAGATTGCATAATTAACAAGGCTAGGCATTCAAACTTGTTAAACATATACAGTAGGTCAATAAAAATTCAAGATTTATCAACAAGAATCGCAAATATTTAATTTAACATCTTAAATTTACGAAATTTTGCATTCGAAAAACTAAAACCTCCGAAAAGTCATAGTTAGGCTTCGAATTTGAGAATTCTGGGTTCGGCAGAAAAATACTAATTTTGTCAAAATTTTAGAGTGCCTTTTACATGCGGAATTCACACAAAAATCACTCGATTTGGATGAGTAACGAAGAAACTGCCGAAAAACTGCGTACGTATAATTAAATAAACGCAATTTGCAATTAATTAACAATTACAAAAATTAATCACCCCTTTTAATTCTTGCAAATTTGTAATATTTAACCATGTTCATTCAATTTTAGATTATGAAAATAATAAGAGGCTCGTGATACCACTGTTAGGTTATGATACATATGACAATTCATAAATCATGCGGAAAAAACCATAAAGACAGGAAAACATATTATTTACACATAATCATTTAGCATAGTTTAGATGCATACTCTTTGTTGCGTGCCCTCCCTAGCTGCGCCCGAACCGAACAAGAACAAGTCTTTAGGACTCCAAGTGTCGTCCCTCCGTAGATAGTCCACAGCACGTCCGGATCCGCCTTAAGATTGACCAACTAGAATCGCCCTTAAGGTACTTAGAATTTTCGGCACTTTATAGGCAATTGTATGACTGAATTTTGCTCTCAAAAACTCACTTTGAATACTTGAATGCTCGATGTAAATATGTGACCCTAGGCACGTATTTATAGAGTTATGGAAAAGGATTTGGAATCCTATTAGGATACTAATTTATTTAATTATAATCCTACTAGGACTCTAATTAAATAAACTAAATCTTTTAGGATTAGATTTAATCATATGACAAATCCCGGTAGCTTTAGGATTCGAGTAGCACACAAACACACACGCACGCACAGCAGCCCACGAGGGGCGCCATGCGCGCGCGCGCAGCCTGCGAGCTCGCAGCCCACTGCCGCAAGCCCACACGCTGCCGTGGCCTTGGCGCGCGCTGGGCCTGCCTTGCGGTGGGCCTGGCGCAGCCTTGGCTGGTGCGTTTGTGGCGCGCTGGCTTGCTGGGCGATGGCCCGGCTTCGTGCTGGGCCTTCGTCTGGCAGGCCTCGTCCGATGCTAATTCGTACGATACGCTTCCGATTAATTTCCCGATTCCGGAATTCATTTCCGATACGAACAATATTCAATATTTCCGATTCCGGAATCAATTTCCGTTTCGAACAAATATTTAATATTTCCGTTTCCGGAATTATTTTCCGATTCCGATAATATTTCCGATTCTGACAATATTTCCGTTTCCGGCAATATTTCCGATTCCGGCAATATTTCCATTTCCGATAATATTTTCCGATACGTACCATGTTTCCGTTTCCGGCAACATCTACGACTTGGATAATATTTATATTTCCGATACGATCCATATTTCCGTTTCCGGCAATATCATCGTTTCCGGAGTATTCATTTCTTGCCTGTGACGATCTCAGCTCCCACTGAAACCAAGATCCGTCGATTCCGAATATCCATAGATGGAGTATTTAATGCCATTAAATACTTGATCCGTTCACGTACTATTTGTGTGACCCTACGGGTTCAGTCAAGAGTAAGCTGTGGATTAATATCATTAATTCCACTTGAACTGAAGCGGCCTCTAGCTAGGCATTCAGCTCACTTGATCTCACTGAATTATTAACTTGTTAATTAATACTGAACCGCATTTATTAGACTTAACATAGAATGCATACTTGGACCAAGGGCATTATTTCCTTCATGTGGTGCATAGGCACTCACAATAGTTACAACTTCATCCCCTATCACAAGATTAATACTCATAATTCGATCACTCTTACGAGACACGTCCACTACATCATCAACATATTCTCGGTCAATAAGGATACCTACCCCATTCCTACCCCTACCTTTTCCCGAATATCAAAGCTTATAACCCCATGGAGCTATTTCTCTTGCCTTGTTTCCAACCCACTTGGTCTCCTGCAAACATAATACTCCTTCCGTCCCGGAATACTCGCAACGGTTTGATTTTTTGCACTATTCACATAATTCACTTTGACCCTTATTTATTTATAGTATATGAAAATAAATGTTAGCATATAATATATTGTTGACTTTTTCTTAATATAGATTTTCAAAATATTAATATTTTATAAGTTTTTATAATATATAATTGAACATATTGATGGTCAATGTTGTGCATTATATTGGCAAGCGAGTTCTTTCAAACCGTGGCGAGTATTCTGGGACGGAGGGAGTATGTTAATTCTCCTCCTTCTCATAACCTCTACTAATTCTATTGATCTCCCTGTCAAAGAGCCAATGTTCCAAGTCTCAAAATGCATCCTACTACCCTTATCCTTACCCCTACCCTTACCATGAAACCTTGGATAGTTAACACCATCCTCGGGTGGTGCGCCGCTTCCTGGCGAAGGCCTAGCAACCCTTGCATATTTTCCACTATACTCGAAGCACACCTTTGCATATTTGACACCACCCCCAGGTGTAGGGGTGGCGCGCCGCTTCTGGGCGACGACCTAGCAACCCTCACATATTTTTCACTACACCTGGGCTTAACCCCCACGATATTCCATTGTCGATTCATGTCATGATATGTGACTTAGTTTTACGCTGGCCGCCACCAACCTACCACAACCCTCCTCCTTTATCCGGGCTTGGGACCGGCAGTGAATGCCGCATACGCGACACTCATAAGTAAATCCCGCATAAGCGACACTCACAAGTAAATCCCGCATAAGCGACACTCACAAGTAAATCCCGCATAAGCGACACTCACATGCGGAGTTTATCGTTTTTCATATAAATATAAAATACAATATTTTTAAAATGGGTTCATGTTTACAATAAGTACGTTATCGTTTTTCATACAAATATAAAGTACAATATTTTTCAAATGGGTTCATCGCTATTATAAGTGAAGACCCGAGGTTATTTTAGTAAATTCATTTTTGGTGTCTCCCTTAGATTATTAAAATGGCCAATACACTTATAGAATAAAGAATATAATGACAACTACCCAGCAAGAAAAACCCAAAGAAGCATTTTAATCAATCTAGCTCCTTAAATAAATTCTTACAATTTTAATCAATCTATTTATATGCGTTCGGCTCTATCTAACTTATCTGTTTCTTATATTCGCACGCATCGCATCAATCAATACTAAATACTAAAAGACACACCAGGAATGACACATGTCATCTCCTGGAGTGTCCTTAGATTTTTTTTTTTAAAAATAAATTTTTTATTAAAGAATCTTTTAAAATATCTAATTTCATGAATTTTTTTCTTATTTTTTTTATTTTTTCAAAATTACAATTTAATGTGTACTATGACAAAAATCTAACATAATATAATAATACTAAATTGAAAAATATATGTCAGTAATGGAAACATCACAATTTTTATGATATTATTGTTTTTATAATATACATAGTAAGTTGCTACTTCGTTATAGCAAGATAGTATTTTGATTTTCATAAACCTTTTTCAAAAAAGTTAATTATACTCTTAGCCTATATGCAATAGTTTTTAAAAAATAATGTGTTATAATATGTCCATACTCAAACAACCATTTTTTGTTATTATTATCTTCCATTTTATATAGCGGGTACGGGTATGGTTACAGTTATGGATATCATTCAATTTTAAAAGAAACGTTTACCTGATAAAGGTATGATAAGTTTTTTTTTTGGCCCAACTTAAGTATTTTTGTCGAAACACTAAAAACCTAAGATTGCACTAATCACTTTATAATTCGAATAAATAATAAAATTCTCTAATTTTCCAACAACCGATAATAAAACTTTATATAATTTTGTTTTTATTAAAAATTATTTTAAATAAATTAGTCAGAATAGAGAAAACAAATTATGTAGTCTCATCCATACATTGCACGAGACGTAATCTAATTTATATTATATTTTTTACAACACAAATTTGTTTCTTATATTCACACGCATCACGTGCATATAAGACTAGTGTTTACAATAAATAAACGCCACTAAACGTAAAATCTGGAGATATCGCCCGGGCTACGCTCTAGTTCAGACCTATTTCGCATAACGGCATAACACCTACTTTCTCCTCCACAGCACCCCAGACTGCCCACTTGCCCAGCCCTCTGCCCTCACTGATTCACCGTCACCGGCCCTTAGTTCCACCACCGTCACCTTCTCACAGGTCTTCCATCTTCACCGGCTCTGTGACTCACCTCACCGCGCGCCCACTACGACGTAGTCTACGAGAAGCTGAACTGCTGACGCTCCGCCGGACCGCATCTCACCACTCACCAACTCCGTCGCCGTCTTACTCTACAAGGAGAAGGAGACGTTCAGCGGTTCAGGTACGTTTTTATTGGTTTTGAAATTGAATTTTAATTTTAATTTCTTGTTCATGATAATTGTGTGCTTACACTAGTTTACCTGTTTAATTCAGTGGGACTAGTGTTATTGAATCTCTACAATTTCCAAGGTCTGTTTGATCTCTGCTTTAGTACGCTATTAGTGCTAAGTTGCTAACACATTAATGAATGATGACTGGTGTAGTGGTGTGTTAGAGTTCTTTGTTATGTTTTGAGTAGAGGTTCAAGCAGAGTAAAAGTACAGACTCAAAAGTTTTTCCGTCATTGAACTATTGAAGCATAGATTCTATACAGGATGTTGTTAATATTCCGCTCATAAGTTTTAGATGAGTATGCCCCTTATGTTTTGCTCTTTTCACCTTGATTTGTGGATGCACTGTTGTGGGGACTGCTTGTTTGAGATCAATTCTGTAGTTAAATGGGTAAAGTGCTGCTTAGTGGAAATCTGGAGGGAGCGTGTATTCCATTGTGAGATTTTCCCAATAACATCTGAAAGACTGAGACTATTTGGTTTACCAAAACTAAAGGGTTTTTGTTTGATTAATTCGGTGATAAAAAATGTCTGGTATACTTTAGTTAATAAAAGATGTCCCAATGGATGATTTTATAGATCGATATCAAAACATAAAAACTCGTAGAGTGCAATTGTAATACTTTTGTAGGTATTTGATTGTAATATGTACTTTTGGGACGAGTTTTATTTTTACGTACTTTTTATATATATTGTCTGTTTTTTGATTATTGCGGTGAGTTATCGATGGTGACCCAGCACCGTGAAATTCCTGGATACACTACTGTCCAACACATCACCGTGTCATGAATGCATGGTAAAGACTTTTGAGCTGAATATGACTGAATTCAGGCCATGATTGCCACAAACCATTCACTCTGCTTGCAAAATTGGTTATGTCACTGTTGTTATTTTGACAGACAAGTATTGTGTATGCACACTTAGATATGGGACAGCAGTATGTTTGAATTAAAGGTCAATGTCAATGAGATTTGACACAAAAAATGTGACACATTTGGGAAGGAGACTACTTTAGTTGCTCATTTGTTCTCATTAAAAAAAAAGAATGAAAAAACAATTGAAAATTTGAAACTATATTCTGTAAAACAGAAGATTACTGAATTTCTCCTGAAGCACCACCAGTCCACCATTATACTTTTTGTATACCCATGATATAGTTGGTTATAATTTGGTTAATTGGAATGTCATGGAGTATTGTGAAGAGTACTGATGTCAATTTCCTTGTACCTTGGTCTTTATCATTGTTGACGGATGTTTGCATGTTGCCTGTGGCCTAAGATGTGTGTGGTTTCCATGTTGGAAATCAGTAGGTGGAAAATATTGTGGCATTGTGCATTGGGTGAAAAGGTATCTATGTGGGAGTTGGGACAACTATGATTTTTGGTGGATATGCTTAAATTCAATTTCATAAGTTCCTTTTTTTGCTGTTAATGGTTCTAGAAACGGGAATGCCAATATGACATGGGGTCTAAGAGGTCTATGAAGTGTTAGCAAAGATTTCTTCTAAGATTTCAAATTTAGTTTAAACTCTGCCCATATGTCTATGCTATGTGTCTAGAGGAATGAGAAAAGTTTGCTCTGTCTTCATTCTTCACTGCTTATTTTTCACTACTAGAAGGGTTTTGGGCCCTGAAGAAGCTAATTTTGGGTCTTCCTCATTGTGCTACAGATCATCTTAAAGAAAAGTATTTACTTTCAAGTTGGATAAGGGGAAGCACATCAGCACTGCATTTTTGGAACTGCAATTAGCCTCTTTGGGATTCCTGAGGAGGCCACCATGCGTCGTCAGTTTGGACAATTATTTATCATTTGTCGGGGAGTTATTCAACAAGATTTCAAATGTAAGTTAGGGGCAGTAGTACCCCAGTATCAATTTCTAAATTCTAGTCATATTTTCCCTCCATGTTTTTCCTCCAACCTGGTCAAGTTCCGTAATTTCAACCTTGAAGAAGACCCAGTATACAATCAAGAAATAGAGCTCCATGAAGTACATAAAATTTTTGAAGAGCAACCAGTGCACATTGATAACGCTGGTCTCAGGGTTCATAATTTGCTAAAAGAATTCTCAAATAGCTTAAATGAAGATCTTATTCAAGCTCTTGATAATTGTGGACTATCTCTAAGTGAGGATTTGGTGCTTGATGTGCTTAGACGATTTCTCTCAGATTGGAAATCCGCATTTCAGTTCTTCAGATGGGTGTCTAATAATCCAAGTGGGTATTTTCCAGGATCAAGGGCTTACAATGAAATGCTTGGAATATTGGGCAAGGCTAAGCGGTTTCAGGAACTCAATCAAATGTTCGATGAAATGTCCGAGAGAGGAACCATGAATGAAAGGTCATATGGGATTATTGTTCATAGGTATGCTGCTGCTCATAAGATAGATGATGCAATTGACTTCTTCAGTAAGAGAAAGCAGTATGGGCTTCCACTTGATTTAATTGCTTTCCAAACACTTTTGATGTCTTTGTGCCGGTACAAACATGTTGAGGCTGCTGAATTTTTGTTCCATTCGAAGAAAGGTGAGTTTCAGTATGATACCAAGACTTGGAATATTATCCTTAATGGATGGTGTTTGCTAGGCAGTTTACGCGAAACAAAGAGATTTTGGAACGAAATAATTCGGTCTAGGTGTAAACCAGACAAAATTACTTATGGGATTTTCATAAACGCACTATGCAAGTCTGGGAAAATTAGTACAGCGGTGAAATTGTTACATGGTATGTGGGAGAAGGGTTGCACCCCAGACGTGGTAATTTGCAACAATATCATTGACGGGCTGTGTTTTAAGAAGAGGATTCCTGAGGCCATTAGGATACTGAGGGAGATGAATGAGAAAGATTGTGAGCCTGATGTGGTGACTTACAACTGTCTTATTAAGCACTTGTGTAAGATTCAGAGGATGGAGGTTGTCTTTCAGTTCTTGGGTGAAATGGAGTCGAAGGGAGGAAATGTTTCTCCAAATTCTAGGACTTATTGTCACTTGTTGACATCTACGAAAAAACCAGAGGAAGTTGAGAGTTTGCTCGAAAGAATGAAATCAAATGGATGCCTGATGACAGGAGATTTGTATAATTTGCTACTGAAGTTGTATATGAATTGGGGTTGTGAGAAACAAGTTCAATCAATTTGGGATGAAATGTTGAGAGACGGTATGGGACCTGATCAACGATCTTACACGGTTATGATCCATGGGCGGTATGACCAAGGGAGAATGGAAGATGCTTTGGATTATGTCGAAGAAATGATGTCGAAGGGAATGGTGCTAGAACCGAGAACGAAATTGTTGGTTGATTCCATGAAAATCAAGATGAAGGAGAAAGGTACGCAAGATACCAGCAATACTCGCTTGTACATGCGCATAGGAGAGAGAAAGTGAATTTATCGTTCTCTCGTGGATGAAACTGTACCAATGCTGAACATTTTCTTAAGTAGCGTATGATCTTCTTCTGATTTATTTAGGCGTGTCTCTTTGTGTTAAACTGGAGCTTAGGTGCCATTGTGCCAACAGGTATTGTTTGAGCTCCCTTCAAATTTTGGTCCCCCAGAAAGGATTACTCCGTACATTTTACTCCTTATTCTTCGTCTTCTTATCAACCGTAAATCTAAGTGAAATTTGTCAAAATCACCTTTTAAAGAGAGATTTTGTGCGAAATCACCTTTCATAAAAAATATTGCTGGGAAAAAATCCGACTTTGTTTTTTTCGGATTATGATGTTTGACTCGATTTTCGGCGTTGATGGTGCACATGGATTTGTTAAAACATTTTTTCGAAAATTTGTCAGAAATTACCTTTTATAAGAGAGATTTTATGAGAATAACATTTTAAAAGAAACGGTTTTTTGATATTTACCGCCTATTAAGTTCCATATTTTTGGTTTTTACCACATTATAAGTTGAAATTTCACATATACCACCTAAATTTTATCAAACATTTTACATTAACCACCACTTAACAGAGGTCCCACTCACTAACTTCATTGATTTCCCTCCTTTTTCACGATTTTAGTTTCATTCACTTGTTCCTCATCTTTTTCCCTGTTTCTCTGGATGCCAAATTCTCAAATTCTCAAAAAAGAAAGAAAAAGAAATCTAAGTTTCATTGAGATTATACTCCCTCCGTCCCGGAATACTTGACCTGTTTTCCTTATCGGGCCGTCCCTTAATACTTGACCTGTTTCTAAAAATGGAAATATTCTAACAATATTATATTATTTCTCACTCCACCCCTATTAACCCACCTACCCCCTACTCCATACAAAAACTAATTAAAAATTCAACCCCTACTCTCCCCCAACCCCACCTCTTAACCCACCTCCCACTAACTACATTAAAATAATACCCCACTATCAACTACTACCTATTAAATTAAATAAGTCAATTCAAGTCCCTTAAACTCTGTGGCGGTCAAACCGGGTCGAGTATTCCGGGACGGAGGGAGTATTAGTTACAGAATCGAGCATACTTTATGTAATCATCATCATCATCAGTTTGTCTAATTAACAGGTATGAATTCTCAAATGTTCTTCTTAAATCTAGGGTTCATATGGAAAATCAGGGATTTTTTTGTTCACTTTATTGTTGAAATAGTTCGTAGATATAATCAAGTTAATCCATGATAAACTAACTGAGATTGTTAATCTGTCTGATAAAATGGTATAGTTCTCATTTTTTCGTCTTATTAAATTTAGGGTTCATATAGAAATTGAATTAGGGCTTTTCAGATTTTCTCTTAATTGTTGAAATTGTTGGTAGATAGCATTAATTTACACTATGATGAACTAACTGAAATTGTTAAGTGTTGTTGGATTGTTAGGAAATGACTCCATACTCTAAGTTAAGAGATAAGTGTGGATATGAAGTTGCAAAGCTTACCTCTTGGACCAGAGAAAATTCGGGGCGCAAATTTGTGGCTTGCAAGTTGTAGGCGCAATCCAGGGCTTGGTGCTTTATAGATTGACTAGAAATTGTGTAAAGTAATATACTGATTTTTCATCTTTAACCATATGTTTTAAGGGTCTTTTAGAGGCTTTTAAAGGTTCTGTGCCAAAAACTGAAACGAGGTATTGCGTGAGACACATTTGGGCGTACTTTAAGCTTCGATTCTCAAGTACCTTGTTCAAAGACCTGTTCTGGAATGCAGCCGCAAGGGACACTACTACGGTACATGTGTTGCTTAATTTATAAGCTATTTGTCGAGTACCCAACATGGCTAAAATCTGAAAAGTTTAGTATTCCAGTGCAGTTTTGTGTTGTTCATTATTACTTCTAACTAATTCTGAAAATTGCTGATATATGCTAGCTATATAACTCAAATATCTTAGATTAGTTCAGTTTATTCTGTTGAGAAGATTAGTTGAGTTGTTCTGATCAGTTAATCTGGTCAGTTATGTTCAGTTGTTCAGTTCAGTTTAGTTAATCTGGCCAGTTATGTTCAGTTGTCAGTTGTTTCAGATTAGTTCAGTTCTGACCAGTCTTGTTAATCTGGTCTGATGTTTTGTTGCTATAACTATTGAACTTCTACTGTTTCTCTGTAGTTTCCCGAGTGTCAAGTATCCGATACGGCAAAACTAACCTAATTAACCTATATATGCATAATCAACTAACCTAAGTAACTTGGTGTAATATACTGATTTTTGAACTTCAACTTCTATGCCTAGTTAGATTTTGATGTTGCAATTGAGTCCATTCGGTTTTTGAGCAAGGAAGCATATGAATATCTTGATGACATACCAGCCCGACATTGGTTAAGGCATTCATTTACAACAAACAGCAAGTCCAATATGCTTTTGAATAATTTATGTAACCTTTAATGTTGTACTAGAGATGCTAGGGGACAAGCCCATCCTCACTCAAATGGAACGGATGAGGAGGTATATGATGAAGAGAAACAACGAGAAATGGACTGCATCCAAAAAGACCCAAGAAGCAAAATGCATGTGGCAAGTGCGGGGAATTGGGACATAACAAGAGATCGAATTCTGTTACTGCACCTACTATTGTTCCAAAGCGAATAGGTAGCTATGATTTCAAGACAAATAACTTGCTTCTTTGTTTCTATTTGTTTTATATCTTTATCTTTAACTTGCTTCCTTCTTTCTGTCTCTTTAACAGGTTGTTGGAGATGCCGCAGGTCCTTCTAGCCAAACATGTAGGCAAGGCCATCGATCAACTGCTTCTACTTCTACAGCTCCTCCTGCTAAAAGATGAAGCAGAATCATGCACAACAGCAAGAACAGCCACCTAGAGCAAAACTCCCAACTAGGAAGACAGAATCTTAACTCTATGTAAACAAGTGTCGTTCAAACTTATTTTGATCTTATGTAACTATGGTGTATGACATTTACCTCGCTAATTTTGGGCAAGCTAACATTCTTAACTTATGTTGTATCAAGCTTGTATATGAGTAACAATTGGATTCATATTTTATTTCTCATTTATTTTGTACTCCTAATATTGGATTCGTGTCTATTTTAAATTACTTGGGCTCGAGTACGAGTACGTTATATGTACGTGTTCAAGTGACGGGCACGAGTACGTACATTTACATGTTCAAGTGTTGGACACGAGTACGTACGCATACTTGTTCAAGAGTTCAAGTGTCAGTTCTGATGATCACTGCCTGCTAGATCAAATCTGATGTCTCTAACAACTTTGTTGACTTTCCTTTTTGACAAGAGTTGACCCTGCTATTTGCTGCTTCTGTTTGAAGCTTCTGTTAGCTTTAGCTTCAGGTTCCTGCTGCTGCTTGATGCTTCTGTCTACTTCTATTTGCTGCTTCTGTTTGTTGCTTCTATCTGCTTTTGTTGTGTGTTGCCTGCTGCTTCTGTTCTGGTCAAATGCATCAGTTATCTCTCTGTATGTCTGTCTCTCTTGAACAACGTATAAAAACTGCAGACAGGAGGTCTAATGTCCAACACTTTTTAGCAGCTGTTCATGTTAGTGTTGAAAAAAAATGATGTATTGGGGTACTATGAGCCGAATAACAGCTTATGAATTTAGTTTTGAGAAGTTCTGCTGATTGAACAGAAAACACATCATGATAATGATGACATTGATGAATGATGATAAACAATATTTGTAATAGCAAAGAAAAGCACAAACTATTTTTAATTAAAAAACTCGCAAATCGTTATTCATGCTTCTGATAAATCGAGGAAATTATTTAACTAATATTGTAATAGCACTAAAAAGCCTACTTGTTACATATTTTGTCAAAACCTGCTAATAAATAAGAAAACTGTAATTTTTTATTTTTTAAATTGAGATAAAGCAAGAAAGTAATGATAAAATCAAACATGACAGCTACTATCTAACAATGTTACTTAATGAATCAAGCTGCAATCTGACAATAAACAAGTTGATTTCTGAAGGTGCCATCTATATATAATTTACAGCACAGTTCAAACCAGAAACCGAAAGTTGATTCATATCATTCACATCTAGTAACAAAGTCTAGAGTATTTGATCAGAAACTGGAACTTGATTCATTTAATTCATATGTAGTACATGACCTTAAAAATTCATAAAACCCACATATTATAGCTCATTAATCATTATACTCCTAAATACATCAATCTAAAGAAGAGGCATGACAACAACAACTAGTACCCAAACAACATATGCAGATAATCTTCATGCCATCTGTTTTTGCGAAGTAAATGCGAATAAGAAATAGCGGGGAAGCTTCGTCGACTAGGTGAACCGTTTTCGTTGACCGGGTCTGCCGAGTTTCCTACAATAGGGCACACGTGAGCTGGCTCTGGTCAAGTCAGATTCTTGTACAAAGAGAAGGTAGAGAGAGTATGTGTTTAATGATTAGGTGAGTCATATTTATAGTAATGCAGGAGGGCGTTGTTACTAAATATGAGCATTTGTAGGGTTATGAAACTTAGGCCTTCAGGAGGCTAGGATTTGGGCCCCGAGATTTTCTATGAAGCCCATCTCGAGGTTGTTGCCTGGGGTATTTCGGAAATTTCATCCACTACGGTATTTTGGTAATTTTGTGGATTTTGGATGTGGGTCCCACTTGGGGAACCGAACATTAGAAGTCGGGGGTTTGGCAGAATTTTGTGTTTGGTGGATTGACTTGTGTTTTGGGGTGAGCCTAATGAATGCCATGCGTGTTAGGCGTGGGCGAGCACGAGAGAACTGGAAAGTCATGTGCGTGTGTTGGGCTGTCGTGCAAACTGTGGGCGCTTGGAGCGAGCTGTGCGCTAGCGAGCACATGTGGGCGCGCATGAGTGCTGGGCGTGGGCGAACCCAACTTGGGGGAGCTATGCGTGCGGGTTACAGATGCGAGTGTTCACGAGAGCTCGACAGCCGCATGCAGACAAACGCGTTTTGCTCTGGGGGAGGGCAAGCTCAGGAGAAGCGCATGAGTCTTTGCTGGGCGAGGGTGAACGCGTGGAGCAGGACACACGCTGGCAGGCCTTTTCTAGGTGAGGGAGAACGCAGGGAACGACAAGCTATCGTTGCACGTTGTGTGCACTGGCCAAGGGGGTCTGACGTACTGGCGAAGGCGAGCTACGTGTGTGTTGGGCGAGGGAAAACCCGAAGAGTTTAGGTAAGCACCGTCGGCGTTGTGGTCGACTAACCCGGATATACATTCGGTGGATCCAGTTTTTCATTTTCCCTGCGGGCAAGGGAGAACTTAGCAACAGTGGGCTTAGCACCGGCAAAGCGCGGGTTGGCAAACTTGAGAATCGGGCTAGCGAGCGCCAGTAGCACGCGGATATGCACCTAGAGAACACAAACTTTGTCCCTTGTTCCGCGGGTCGAGGGCATAGGCCGATTCTCTGTGTTGGGCGAGCCAGTTGCAGTGCGACCATGGGCGCGTGAAACATTTCGGGCTAGCATCCATGTTGCAGTGTTGGGCGAGCATGCTTAGACAAGCGAGCAAGATATGGATGTCTTGGGGCGAGCATGATTAGATGGGCGAGCAAGACGTGTCGCTAAGCCAAGTAAGTAGGGGTCAATAGGACCCATTGTGGTGATTTTTTTCAAGTCGTACATTTTTCGAGATCTATGGGCCACAAAGCCCTGTCAGTCGGATGAAATCGCGAAAAAGGCCTCTACCATGCTCAAAATGCCATTTTTTAAAAAACTGATTCACTAGTTTTGCTTCTTTGGGGAAAAGGTGGTGCATGCTAGCATTTGATGAGTCCCTATGTTGGGAGAGATGATGCATGTAAGCACTTTATGGGCCCCATGTTGTGCGAGATGGTGCGTTGAGGCACTTGATGATCCCCATGTTGGGCGAGACAGTGCGTGAAGGCACTTGATGAGCCCTGTGCTGGGTGAGACAGTGTGTTTAGGCATTTGATGATCCCTGTGTTGGGCGTGACGGTAGCATGATCGTTCTTATGCACTAATTGCTTAATAAATGTTTCTAAGTATGACCGTGTTGTGCAAGGTTCGCCCCTTAGAGGATTTTTGATCCCCATGTTGGGCGAGACGGTGCATGTAAGCACTTGATTAGACCCCATGTTGGGCGAGGCGATGTGTGTAGGCACTTGATAAGCCCCATGTTGGGCGAGGCGATGTGTCTAGGCACTTGATGAGAACCATTGGCTTAGAAATGTTTCTAAGTATGGAACGTGTGACACATGGTTCGCCCATTAAAGGGATAATGAGTCCCATGATTGGGTGAGTGGTGCATGATGTATTGTTTTCACCCACCATTTATATAGATTTTTTTAAGTATAGAACGCGATGTGCACGGTTTTCCCGTTTTGAGGGTTGACGAGTTCCATGTTGGGCGAGTGTGTGGGCGAGCGGTGCGCATGGACGACTACTAAGATGGTGTGTTTGGCCTTGTAGGCGATGCTAGCGAGATAGCCCTTGTGTGGGGTGAGAGAATTTTTAGACGATGCGAGAGTCGAGCTGTGCTCGTGAAGCTTGCACGGGGGGATGTGTACTGACTTTTCCACGCCCAAGGTGTTGGATCAGACGGAGCTACTCCCCTTGTTGGGACTAGGGCTATATTCTATTTACACTTAAGATGACTGTAACTCTACTATACTCGACTCGACGCGGACACGACAATTAGCATATAAGCACGCAAGATGACTCGACGACCTTGCCTACTTTAGGCAGCATTAACGTAGGGCGACAACGTAAATTAGATTAACTATATGAAAGGGAGGGAGACTTCTTGACCGGGGGAGATGAGGGATAGTGGTGGATATCGGTATTGTAATATTTTTTTTATTTTTCTTAATATAATGTGCTGGAAAGAAAATTAAGGGTAAAAGAGTGAACATATGCTAACGGGGACTTAACGCCCGTTAGCCTTGAGGGTATATTTTGATATTATTTCAAACCTTACGGGGGGTATTTGGTGTATGTTTGAAAAGTTGAGAGTATTTGGTGTATTTCGTTAAACCTTAGGGGCATTTCATGAAAAACCGTAATTTTATTTCATGGATACCCGTAATTCTTGTATGTATTGGACAAGCCAATGTCGGATCAAATTTTTTTGTATGTTTATTTTTTCACGTTGGATTCACCGTTTAACAAATCAATGTCAATAAAAAAAAATCAAGGGGAGATAAAGATAATGTTTAAATGTTTATGGTAAGGGCGTGTTAGACGATAGCGTTTGAGGTAGCGGGTAGCGTTTTGACTTAGTCAAGAGGCTACGTGTTTGCAAACTCAACCAAACTGTGGTCTTTTTATAGCACAATTTGTTTTCTCATCATCAAATTTTCGCCTTAATTATTTTTTATAACCAAATTGTCCAAAGTCCTAACCACACCAGTTTTAGTTGCCAATTTGGTCAATTGGCCCGTCTTTAGTTCATTAGAATTTGAAAAACTAAGTTAGAACTTTTTTTTTCCTTTAAAAAAGGTTGTAATTGTTTAAAGAAAATCGAATTATAAACGTTATTGTCTTATTTTCTCTTAATGAAAAGGCCAAAAAACGTTAATGGACTATTTTATTCGTATAAATCAATTTGGAACGTTTCATACCTAAAATTTTATTCACCAATCATCACGAATGAAAAAAAGCTTTTACTAAGACGACATGTTGAGATAGCATACTTTTACATCAAAAGCCTTCCAAAATAAAAAAATAATTGATCAACCAATCACGACCGGTGATCGAGAAACTGCAGGCCTTGATTCAACGAGCTTCCTCGGATTAGGTGGAGGGCATGTCCAGTAGCATCTACACTCCCCAGTTGAGGAGTTACAAGCCCCTTGAGCCCCGGGGTTGTATGTTGCTTGACAACTCGAAACACAAACGCTGCAGTCTACTTTCAACTTTTCCATGCATAAAAATGCCTCTGTTTTTCCTATCATATGCCTTGCTTTAAATCAAGTTTTAACAAAGTTAAGCATTAAAAAAACGTAGGCACTTTTTTTGGGGAATAAAATGTTAGAAAAACAATCAAGAAATATGCATTGTCTGTTGCATAATGCGTACGTATTTAAATGAAGAAAATTATACTTTTAGACAATCAATTAACCGGACTCACTAAGTATATAATTTTGAATTATAAAGCATTTTTATTGTAGTCTTTTATTCCATGAATAGAATCGTAAGATATTTAACTATACGTGGTTTAGGTTTTATGTTATATACTTTATCTATTTTTATTTCACCATTGTATTTCTATATCACTCAATAATAAAGTATCCTCAAGGGAAGAGCGCATCACAATCAAGGGATCGGATTAGGGATTTAGGGGAGGGGGGTTGGAGCCTATAATCTATCATATTTATATCACCATAGGCCAATACCTCATTGGTATAAGATGATATTATTAGCTTTAAATAAACCGTACATAGTATAAATTAAATAATTCATGAGAAATTGTTGTACTGAATAACATGAGTAAAATAAAACTTCACTTAACAATTTAGTGTCAGGTAAAATTTTGATAATGTTGACTTTTTGTCTAATCAAATTTATAGACGATAATAAGAATAAAAAAAAGAAAAACCAAGTTATTGTAAAATATGCCTTCAACATTGAACTTCACTTAACATTACAGTGTCAAGTAAAACTTTGAAAATGTTGACTTTTTTGCTAATCAAAATCTACAGGTGATAATATGAACGAAAATAAAGAAAACCCAAGTTATGGTGTAATATACCTAATGTAAGGAGAAGAAGAAAACACAACACCCATCGATTAACGGCCATTATTTTGAATGTTTTCTGAAATAATTATTACTTTTACGAATTATTTTGAATGTTTTCGGAAGTAAATGATTTGAATTAACAAAAGTTGTTTGGGATGTAATTTCAATGCTTTATTATTTATAGTGAGGTTTAGGCCTACCATTTTTTTTGTAAGGGAACACTGAATATAAAATAAATCACTGATGATGCTAATAGTGTTCACATTAGAGAATGTTGATCAATAGTTTACTATTCCATATTTTCCTTCCTTATATAGATGGATTGTGGTCTAATTAGGTATCACTTATATAATTTTTAAATAATACTAAGTATAAAACAAATCACCAACGATGCTAATAGTATTCAAATTAGAGAATGTTAATCAATAGTGTACTATTCCATAATTTCCTTCCTTGTATAGTTAGATTGTGATCTAATTAGGTATCACATATATAATTTTTAAATAATACTTAGTATAAAACAAATCACTAATAATGCTAAGAGTATTCACATATTTTCTTCCTTGTATAGTTAGATTGTAATCTCATTATATAATGTAGATAACACGTTATTTAGTATAAAATCAATACAAGTTAGTGGAGTTGGTAGGGAATCCAAGTCACAAGGCCGGGTACCATCTACTGCGTGATGCTTGGAAGTGGTTCAAACATTGACATAAAGATAAAAAGAATGAGAGAAGAACTCATGCAACAACAAGCACAGTTACTATTTAAATTAATTGATTATTTAAACAAGATTTTCTCTCACTCTCCTGAAATTAATTGATTAATACCCCGTAGTAGAGATCAGTAACGAGTTACCCTATTGGTTATATGTCTTAAAAGCTTTTAATATTATTTAAATTTGTTATTAAAGAAACTATAATAATCAGGGGTGAAATTATATTTTAAAAATTAAATATGCACTCTAAATGCACATTTCTAATATAGCTGATCAAGTGGTTATTTTACCTTAATTGTTAAAGGTTGTTGGAGGTACAAGGTTCCAATCTTACCTCCCTTACTAATATACTTGATTTTTTCCATTATTTTTGTGTATCATAGTAATAAAAATTATATGTAAAGTTTTGGCTCCCTCTATGTATAATTTATGGTTCCGCCCCTGATAATAATAAAGAAATAAAATCAAAACGTAAAGGAAAATATAATATAGATTCAACTTTCCTCCAATAATATTACGGAATATTATGTACTACCTCCGTTTAATGTTCCAATTTAGAATTTTGACACTATTCATAAGCGAAAATAATTAAATCTTCTACATTCGATCCAATATATAAGAAAAAAACATATTCATGCAGGGTCTTGTTTTATTCTACTAAATTAGTACATTAATAATATCTAAATTATAAATTTTTTCCTAATGTATAATTGAAGATAAAAATAGTCTAAAATAGGTATTGGAAAACATGAAAAATAAAAGTTGGAATATGATTATGGAACATAGGGAGTATTTACATTAATGCTTATTCAATTGCATTTTTATTTTATTTTTATCTTAGTTTCCTAAAAAAGGTGATGTGTAATTTTGGAACAGTAAAACAAAAGTTTTAGCTTGATAAAATAGCATCAGAAAGTGACATATGTCATTTTTGGTGTCTCTTTTAGTACATGTTTATAGATAGATAGATAGATAAATAGATTATAGATCTATAGATTTCGATTTCAATACTTACTATTATTTTTAAGGTCCCTCTGTTCCATAATAATGTTCCATTTCAGGTTTTTGGTGCAATTAACAGTTGAAGAGAAAAAACATATTCATGTGTGGCCTTGTTTTATTCGTCTCAATGTGTTGAGCGAATAAAACATTTTTTGACGGAATTTTGACTAATTTTCCAAGTACACCTAGAGTTTGATGTATCGAGGACATATACGCTCCGTATATTTTTTGAATAGATTTATTAGGAATTTTAATAGGAATTTCCTTATAATATTAATATTGTATTTCTCATTTGAGCCTTCCTTTTCTTTAGAGCTCTCGCAGGTAAACAACAAGTAAATGAGCAAGAAAATATTCATCCGATTACATCTAATAATTTACCCTACTAGTATTTTAGCTAATACTCTTTTAGCAATTACTATTTGTAAGTATTAGCTAAAATTATTTGTAAGTATTGTTGGTACTTTACTTCAAAATAAATTCACATTTTTATTTGATTTTTTTTAATGTAGAAGTAAGTTTATATATTCTACTTGATTAGTAGTTATTAGTATATAAAAAAAATTTGCAATCATTATACCATGCAAGAGAAACAAAAATTGATGGTAGAATTTGGATAAATAAGTACCATTTCTATCTCGAAATACATCATATCCTTATCAAAAAATCATTTTTCATAAAGATATGATAAATTTCTATGTACAAGTACAACCAATTGTACCATCATAGATACAATTATAGTACACTTAGCGTGCGTTCTATTAGCAAATTTGATGGTGAAAATGTGTGCACCTTGCTGTTGGTGCACACAGGATAAAAATGACAAGAAATAAATACAAAATGCACGTGTTTTATTAAATCCCGAGAAGAACAATTTTCTTTGAACAAAAGAACAATTGAGGCTATGTTCTATTAGCTATGTTTTTCGCAGTTTTAAATGATGGCCGCTCCTTTTTGCGTGTATATATTCATCTGGGTTTCATATTTTTGAATTCAAAAAGTGTGAAGAAGAGACAGAAAGTGCGATCAGGGATTTGTAAATTTTTTTATAGAGAGAGAAAGTAATGAAAAATTCGCAAAAATTCGTTGATTTTTCTGCTTCAACATCAAATTCAATTGATTCGTATTCTTCTTGAAATTTTAATTCTGCAGCTGAATCAGATTTTTGAAGGTAATTTTTCAATTTTGTAATAACCTTTCAATGGTTCCTGCTAATTAGAGATATCTTATTAGGTTTGAAAAGAACAATTAGTCTTTCTTACTACTTTTACTTGTAGTGGTGCTAAGCTTACTGATATTCTTAGAGAAATGAGGAAAAAAGTAGGTGGCGAGGCTCATTTGGGATTCACTGTCAATGATGCATATGACGCTTTTACAGCGGAGAAAAAGAAGAAGGTGGATGTTTGTGATTCAAATCAGTTGATCAAATGGTTTTCTATGAGACAAGCAATTGAATACGAATTTTACTAAGATTTTTGACTTAATGGATTTGATCAGTTGAGAAGCATTTTTTTTGGAGATATGGAAGAATGCAACTTGATTATGAAGACTTTGGGGATTTATTCATTCAGGATACCTCTTATTGTGCTAACAAATACGATATGATTTGTGGCCCTTTTGTTGGATTGAATCTTCACACGCAAAATATCATGTTGAGTGTTGGAATTTTATTGGATGAGAAGGCAAGTACTTTTGAGTGGACTTTTAATTATTTTCTGACTTCTATAAGAGAGAAGCAACTTGTGACCACCATGACTGATAAGAGTTCTGCAAAGGACAAGACAATAAGCTAGGTACTGTTCTTTTATGTTCTTTGTATGTTCTTTTGTTTTCCTTTTTGTTCTTTTTTATGTTGTTATTTATATAGGTTGTGTTTTGTTGATGTTTTTAGAGATGTTTAACCAAATCGAGGCATCAGTTGTGTACGTGACATATAAGAGAAAAGGCTGTTGTAAACATCAAATGTGTTATGGATAAGGAAGGTTTCAAACGTTGATTTGATTATGTTTTGATATATACTGACACGGTTGTTGAGTTTGAGCATTATTTGAATTGGTAATAATAATTTTTGTTAAATAGACTTTATGTTTCTTAGTTCTTTTTATTCCTTCAAATGTCCCTTCATTGTTGGGAGTTGTTCTTTTAATAACTGATTAAAACTTGTTCTTTTTATCTAATATTCTAATATTCTTTCGGTGATTACTTGTATGTGTTTTATTTGTACTTTTTGTTTTTGTTATTTTGTTTCTTTCATTTGTTCTTTTAGACTACTTGTGTTCTTTTTTTTTTCGCTCTCTTAGTGTTCCTTTGTGGATTTCTTTTGTTCTTTTGCAGTCTTATTGCTGATTACAATTGTGATAAACATTCATGGTTAGTGAGGTTATATAGTTTGAACGAGAAATGGTTTCCTGCATATATCAAAGAATGGTTTTCTGGGGGTATTTTGTCTTCTCAAAGTAGTGAGACTACAAACCAATCTATGTAATCCCCCGTAAATTTATAAATTTTATTAATATATTTTAACGTATATTATTTATATTTAAATAGAACTTATGAATTTTAGTAATAAATATATATAATTAACGTATATTTATTTTATTTTAAGTACGTTTAAATATTTAATGATTTTTGAACCTTATTATATTTATATATTTAATGTATATTTAATTTTATTTAAATATGTTCTAAATATTTTAACGGTTTGTGCAATAAAAAATGATTTTAGAATTTTACGTGAAAAGAATTCGAATTACGAAAACGCGTTCGATTGAATTCGGATAAACAATCCTAACTATTTTTGGATTCGATTAACCTCAATTCTAGTCCTAGCCCAAGTTGGCAAAGCCCAAATAAGTAAACCCATACCCCAACCCATGTTCTAATCTCACGTAAACAACTCTCCCCTCCTCTCATTCAATTTCACGTGGAAACCCAAAAAAATAAAAAAAGAGCAAAACTTCCTTCTCTGTTTTTCCTGCTACACGTGAACAGGAACCCTCAAGTTCCTCCCCTGTCGCCGCCATCCAACCGCACACCTGCCGGACCACCGCCACCCAACCACCGTCGCTCCTCCTCCTCCTGTGCCCGGTAATTCTTCCTCCTTCCTCTCCTCTGTTTCTTCTTCCTCCCTTTCGTTTTTCTCCCCTCCTCAAGCTTCTGTTTTTCTTGCACAGCCGCCGCGGCCCAGCCGCAACCACCAAGCCAGCGCCGTCGGCCACCGTCGCACCGCAAGCTGCCACCAGCACTCCTCCTGTTCTTCCTTCCCGTTCGTGCACTTCCTCCTTTCCACACACGTCTCCTGCCTCCGCGACCACCGCACAACCACCGTGCGTCCACCCAATGCCGTCCGGCGTACTCCTCCGTCTAGTCCCGCTGCCACGCCGCCCTGCCGCCGGCTTGCACACTCTCTCCCTCACTTTTGGTTATTTCTTAAACCCTAAGTTATTTAAATCTTTTAATTAAGTTCATTAATTTGAAATTATATTTCTTGAAATTAAATTATTAATCTTTATAGTTAAATTATAATTTTTAGATTTGGTGTTGATGTTATTAATTAATTATTTTCAGTTTTGGTTGATTAATATATAAGTTAGGGTTTTAATTAGTTTAATGATTTAATTCATGATTATTGAATGTAAATTATAAGTTATTATGATTAAATTATATTTTCAGATTATATATTATGTTTAAATAATAAATTTAATTTTCAGATTATGTAATTGAATTGAAATATGGAATTTAATTATTAAAGCATGGATTTTTAAGGTTTTAATACTCTAAAATCATAATAGAATGACTATATATTATTGGAAAATTTGGTAATATTAATCCAAATTTTGGCCGATTTTCTTTTATTAATCCCACCTACGACATATTTTATAATAATCCCACCTTTACTACCCAACAACTTTTATTGGGCTTAAGTGATCGAAAATCGGTGAAAAAGTCAACGAGATGGTGATGAATTGATGATAGTGACTGAATATATCGAGAGAGGGTACTTCCACATAGAGACATATTACCGTCTACAACAAGTTTATTACATGTTAGGCCAAATAAAAGTCGTTGGGTAGTAAAGGTGGGATTATTAAAAAATATGTCGTAGGTGAACTTAATAAAAGAAAATCGGCCAAAGGTTGGATTAATATTACCAAATTTTCCTATATTATTAAAGCTATTATTTTTATGATTTTAAGAACGTTGATTATGTTTTGTGGACGTTTGAAATTATTTCATATTGCTGGAAATTTTAAAGGGATGTTTTATTGGAGTTTAGAACGATTTGGGATCATTAGTTTAATAGTTATTATGCTTGGAAGTTATTTAGTTAAGTTTCGATATCGGGGATGGTTCAAAATGTGTTTAGGGTGTATTTAGAGTGCTTTATTATTGCTGTAAATTGTTGGAAATTGATTGGGGAATTTTATTGGTTGTTTTTAGGCGGAGAATTCTTTGTAGGCGACTTTTGAATTCGGTAAAGTGGCCTATCAGTTTGTTTTCACAAGGTACGTACATACCTGTGTGCTTGGAATGTGTGTGAATTGTTGAAACTATGTTGAAATTGTTGATGAACCTGGTTATGTTGAAAGTGCATGTTTAATATTGTTGGATGGACATGTTAAGCATATATATTTCGTTATGAGAATTATAGCATGTTAGTATGGATGATTGATGCAAACATGTTTGGTTGGGAACACTAGATTATTTTATAGATATATTGATTCAGGTCGATTGATCGTTGTTCCCTTTTAGTTTTCACTACTTTATGAGGGCCGAGGACCTTGTTTAGTATGTTGAAACCTTATACCCATATAGAGGGTTGATCAGTATTAAACGAAAGTTTGAATTAATTGGAATAAGTCTTGATTGACATCTCTGTGATCACTTACTTAATTCCAAGATAAAAGCAGTCGTGATTAAA
Organism: Spinacia oleracea; assembly: GCF_020520425.1. Classification (NCBI taxonomy): domain Eukaryota; kingdom Viridiplantae; phylum Streptophyta; class Magnoliopsida; order Caryophyllales; family Amaranthaceae; genus Spinacia; species Spinacia oleracea. Next base: position 22,513,525 of record NC_079490.1, read on the forward strand.
TGTTGTTTGTATGCCTTATGTGATTGTTGAGTCACAACATAGTTTAATTTATAAATCATGTAAAGTGAAACTGAGTAGCAATAGCTTTAGACTGTGCACGTCTAAAGTGACGGACAATCAGGAGTTGGGGTCATGGGTAGCCTATGGCTTTTTCTGGGGCCGGATTGATCACCGGTTCTATTTTATTCAAAAGTCCCTCGATATCGCAGGTCATTGGGGTTTACGGAGTCGTGCTCGTACCTCGTCTTCCTTAGTGAAGAAGAAGAAGTTTTTAGTAGCAACTCGGTCCATTGACTATTTCAATTAAAATAATGTTATTGTTATAAAAGTCTAGTCCAGTCTAGCCTAGTCTAGTCAAGTGTGGTCGTCAAATTAACATGTTTTGTCTGCCCTTACTCGTGTTTTATTAGTATCATGTTAGGTTGTTCGTTCAATAGTATCATGTTAGGACTATTATTGTTTTAGTATGTAGTACTCAGCTTTGCTGATTACGTGCTTTGTTTGTGTGTGTTGATCATGGCTATGCCTTATTGATCCTGTGATGACCCATCTTTGGTGAGCAGTCTCTAAGGATCAATAAGCGTTGCCCATCTACAGGTTTGAAGATGATGCATCATTGGGATCGGGATTAGAGAGCTTGTATTTAGTTTTGTTTTGCTAAGTGACTTGGTTTGTTAATTTGGATTTTAAACTTGTCGTACTATTTATATTTCCTTATTTTTGTTGGTTGGTTTTTGGGATTAAACCTGTAATCGATTATTTATAAACCTAAAGTTAGTTTTATGTTTTCCGCTGCAAAATTCTGAATAAGCCGTTATGTTTTCACACGAGCGATAATGCCTTGATAATTCTCTTCGTTTTATATTAAAGGTTTATTTTAGAAAAGAGAGAATTGTCGGGGTGTTACAATCTATTTCTAGGAGTTTGCATAAAACCAACAGTTTATGTGATTTTATAAGTGTTTTTTGGATGTAATTGATGAATGGAGAAATAAAGAGAACACGAGAGATTATAATTCTTCTACTGGTTATATATATTATGCATGTGCGGACAACATGCTATGTTTGCATGCACGAGATGTGTACACGATTGCAATATATTTGATGTTTGAGCAACGATTCATCAAAGTTGTGGGTTTGAGGAGTCAAAAGATTCTCTTTGAGTTTCGAGTTTATGAGTATATTGTTGGGCATCCTACAAATGATTTCATCAGACACAACGCCAGATTCATTGAGCTAGAGATGGTTATTGATTGTACTTGTAAGTCGTTTGGATAAATAGGCATTCTTTGTTCTCATATTCTTAGAGTTTTTATTGTCCATAATGTTGAAAATCTTCCTAATAGATACATTATGAAGATATGGTCCAAAAAGAGGCTAACAATACAATGGTTGAAGAAGGGGAAGATAGAAATAATGAAGGTTAAGTGTTGTTTCTACTTCCGTTTGGAGGATGCAAACCATAAGGACACTGTTCGGGTGCGAGAAAGATTATTGATTTGGGTGTATTGGATATGTCAACTAAAGTAAAGGAGTACATTAGTGGGGTTGAAGGGGCTGGTGATTCATCAAACAATTTTGTGCGTAATGAAACTCTATTTGATGTTGTTGAGACTTCAACATACCTGTTTTTACAGGAAGTTGTGGAACCTATTGTTGAACAAGTCATTCCCACAGTGATTAAAAATCTACCAAAGAGAAAAAAGAAAAATAAGAAAGGGACTGAAAAGGCTAACGAGAGGAATGTTAGGCAAAAATGAATTGTTGAAAATCAACGCAATAAACTGAAAGGTGGAACAAACTCTACTACAAAAATGGGCTAAGAAACCACAAATAAGAAACCAAGTAAGTTACTTAATAGGTCTCTTAGGTAAAAAAAAAACATACAATTATGAAATATGGTTTCTTGAAGTATTAATAAGAAACCACAAATTCAAAAAATATGGTATCTTATATCTAAATTGAGTTAAATGAATAAGGGATGACATCAAAGAAACCACATCCAAGACAAACATGGTTTCCCTCTTTGTCGTAATTAAATTATTTTAGGGAACCTTTTTATATTTTTTTAATAGGATTTTTCGAAAAATGAATTTTAAAATTAATCTATTTTTGAAGTAAAATCATTTTCCTTAATTGTGGTAACTGCAAGTTCATGGGCTTAGTGATCTCCTTAATAAACTGCCTAACCTTTATAATTTTCATTATTTTAAACCCTAAACTCCTCCTTTTCTTCTTCTTTACGCACAAAATTAAAGAACAACAATTACATGGCAACAACACCATCTCTTGACATATTTTTGTTTTCGATCGGACTATTCCGTGCCCAGTTCTGAACAACGCATTTCATAGCTTAAACCAACAAATTCTTCCTCGTAGGATTTTGAAAGACAATTTGCGACATATATTATAGTTGTGTAAAGAAATTGAAGATCGGCGGCATAAAGTAATCGATTTCTAAAATCGGATTTCGAAATGGAACGAGTACCGATTTGCGTCACCCGTATCTAGGCTCATTGTTTTTGGTCTCTTTAATGCAGCAATTATGCGATTTTACTAGGTTGAAATGGGGTTGAGATGTGTGTTTTTTCCAATGGTTGTGTGCGTGGGTTGCAGAGTACAACACAGCTGTGGCGAATTGGGCTGATTTACTCAACCGAATTCCGAATCGTGGGTGTAGAAAAGGGGTTGTAGCTTTGGCGTTGGCGGGGGACGGTTGATTAGAAGGTGGCGGGATGATTCCCATGGCTAAAACGCAGAGGCGAAAATCTTCCATGGATTGGTAAAAGGCGGAGAAGAGGAATCAAAACATGAGGGTGAGAGAGTAATCGAGCCATGAATTGTTTCTCCATAAATCTAATAGTTATGTCACTTTTGTGCCCCAATAAAAAGTCATGTGCATCATCTTCAGGATGAGGATGATGATATTTGATTAATTTCTGAAATTTGGTTTTGACAAACTTCTAGGAGAACCCGAAGGCTGCACAAAGATCATATGAAGAATCCAATGGTGATGAATAAGATCCGAAAGCTGGCCAGTGTTGAAATTGTACAAGTACAACGATTTGGAACCAATTGATCTATTTTTAGGAACAATGATATAACTTTGGCATTTGATGTTTTTTGCCCTGTCCAACTATGTAACTGCCTTTGTAAAAAAAAAAAAAAACTATGTAATTGCACTGATTGGTGGATAATCTAGTATAATTCTTGTTAAAATTTTAAACTTTATTTTAATTGAGGGTTTTTGTTTATGTCGTCCCTGTTTCATGATTCTGCTATACGTATTTGGTGGTTTTCACTTTCTTCTGCTATGTTTCATGAATTAATTTTTTTTTGAAAAAAATATGGTTCAAAGAAACCGAATTTCATACAACAATGGTGACTTTCCTTTCATCAAAGAAACCTTTTTTGTGAAGAATATTGTCACTTGCCTTCTTAAGTTGTGAATAAAAACTGTATCAAAGAAACCACATATATTACATGTATGATTTTTTTTTATCAAAGATAAATAACCATACCAAAATCATGGTTTCTTATGCAAAGAGACCATTGAGATATAAACCATACATTTTTTGGTCTCTTAGGCTTATTCGGTATGTTTCTTAGCCACTTTTTGTAGTAGTGAAGAGAAGAGAAATACATGTTGATAATTTGAGAGAGGAAACCCAGTCTACTGATTAAGTAAACTGTTCTTTTTGAAATATGTATTTGTTCTTTTATTCCTTTTTTTTGGTCTTTTTGTTCATCATTGCTAATCTAGTTTATGATTTTCTATAATGCTGGTGTTTTTTTTTATGTCCTTCAGTATGTGTTTTTTTTTTTCCATTCAGTTTATCTTGTTCTATTCAACTTAATATGTTCTTTTTTGTTCCTCTTAATGTTCTTTTTTGTTTTCTAATTGTGTTCTTTTTTTCTTTTTCAGTGTACCATAAACTTACATGTTGGCGGTGTTTTTGTTCATCCAACATCTTCAAATTCAAGTTGGAAGCTTTTGTTCCAGATGATTGTTTTAGAGTACATATACATCCTTGATAGATTCATTTCACAATTGGTAATATTTTTTCTTTTTATCATGTGTTCCTTTTTATGTCATTAAATGTTTTTTGGATTCTCATCCATGTTTTTTTCTCCTGTAGTTTTTATGTGCTGCTGGTGTTTGGCTCAATCAACATTTTCAAATATAGATTTTCAAGTGCATAATATGTATAACTTTATTACGTGCTACTGATGTTTGGCTCAATCAACATTTTGAAATATAGATTTTAGATTGTATAATATGTATCTTTTTTTTTTTGTAGTTTTACTTTTTGTTCAAATTACATTAATTAAAAAATATGGAATAACATAGAATATATTACACAATTAAAATTGAAATTCTAAATGTTTTTGAAAGAACAAAATATAAAACCCAAAAGAACATTTGTGTATAAAAGTAACACAAAAAAGAACATCTACTTGTTTAAAAAAGAACATGCTTCAAGAGTGAATAGAACAACTTTAAAACCTTTAATTAACTTGACATTAAATCAGTAGAAGGCAAAAGTACGAATATCTAATTGAAATATCTTGATTAAAATACCCAAACTTATTACACCCTGATATTCGCAGGAATCATATGCAATTAGTAGAACACCTAACTGTTTATAAATGAACCAACCAGTACAACTTCAAAAGAACAAACTATAACTTCAAAAGAAAACAGTAATATCAATAAAAATGACCCATTGTTTTCAAAAGAACAATGCCCTCTTAAAGAACTACGTTCCTGCATTGTTTTCTTCCTTCTTAAATAACAAGCCATCTACTCTACTTGATTTTCCCTCTTCAATGCCAGATACCTTATCTTATTCTTTTTGTTCAGATCGCTAGATAAAATTTCACCGACATACCACATCCTTAGCTGGTGAATAAAATCCTTCTATAAACAAATAATAGTAAGTTATTAAAAAAACATCTTTAATAAATTGCCTAAGTACATACATTCAGGAATTACTTACATGTTCATATGTGTTTTTAAAGCCACATTCCCAAAGAGGGTTGCTTTTGCAGGTCTCCATATGCCTCATTGCATAAACCCCACAGTCAACCTTATTTTTTCTATTTTTCCATGGCATGTCAAGCAACATGATTTGATACTGCACAAATTTATGGCTTCTTCAATGGATGACCCTCTTGTCTACAAATTCCTGCCATGCTTTAAACTAAATGGTTTCGAAGACAAATAGAACAAAAGAACATAGTAGAAGAACAAACAATAAAAAAGAAAAGAACAGAAGTACAAAATAACATGCTTAAGTTGAAATTGAACAAATAGACTTATGGTTCTCTCTACATATGCGTGATATTTGTCTGCATGTGTTATTCCTTCTGGTAGATTGAGATTTTCAATGATCTCAACTCTTTTTTCCTTCTGGTTGATGACAATAAAAAATAAATGTTCACCAGAAAACACAAGAAAGAACAATTACAGGAAGAGAAAAGAACATTAGACAGAAAAACGAACATTTGATAAGAAAGAAAAGAACAATTGAAAAAAGAAAAAATGAATAAATAATTTTCAATTTTACCAGATGGTATCCCTTCGAGCACCAACAACTCTGTACTCATGCCTTATATTTTGAATAAAATTCTCCAACCGCTTCTCCTCGGTTGGTTAACTATCTTGTGACCCACCGCATGAGTCATTCTGGCAAAACATGTTCTTCATTGAATACCTGATAATTTTTTCTTGATCATTGAATACCTCCTGACTATTTTAAGACTTAAAATCATTTCATCATAAGAACACTAAAGTGGATCAATGATGATTGGAATTTAATTATCAGGCTGAATAACTAGTATACAATAAAAAACGAAGAAATATGAATACTGAAATTTTTGTTCTTGTAAAACTTACGAAAGGAATCGTCGAGAAATATTATTTCATGTTAGCCTTGACGCATTGTTCTGGATCATCATGTATAATTCATGCGAAAACGTCAATCACATTATTCATCACCCAAACATTGCAGGTAGTGTAAAAATAGAAGAACAACAATTAAAATTAAAAGAACACCAATGTGATGAAAAAGAACAATTGAGATTTGAGGGAGAAAAATTGTACCTAGGGTTTGAATTTCAGCCTGATAATTAAATTCCAATCATCATTGAATACCTCCTGACTATTTTAAGACTTAAAATCATTTCATCATAAGAACACTAAAGAGTATAAAATAAAATACTCATAATAGTATCAAAAATTCTTACGTTGGTCTACCCTTTCCAAATGCGTAATCCACCAAGCATCGCACGCTCTTTTTCTCTTGATCCAAGTCATCTTCGGAAACAAGTAAGTGTCTGTAATACCCCATATTTTTAGGCATTTTATTAATCATTTTATGCATTATTTTTAATATACATTTGATATTAAATTATTTTGGAGGGAAAAAAATATTCAAATATTTTGGAGGGAAAATATTCAAATGCCTTAGAGGGAATATTATTTTCAAAACTGAATTTAAATCATTTTTTTTTCGGATTTTATTAATTCCTAATTCTATTAGGAATCAATTTTGGAGAAAAAGAGTTTTAATCAACTTAAAACTATTTTATAAATCCGATAATTATGTTTAGTATTTTATAAAATCAGTTTTAAAAAATAAGATATTTATGAGAATATATTTCGGATTTATTTTGGAAAAATAAGATAATTCTATTTAAAATTGGATTTAAAGAGTTTTACCAATTTAAAATTCCATAAAAATCCGAATTCTTTGAGAAAATTTCTGAAAATTTCAGGATGAATCTTAATTAATTATTCAAGCCACTTTTTAAAATTTTGTGATTTTCTCTTTTGTATTTCTATTTTAAACAATTTTACTCTAAACCGAATATCACCAAAATCATGACTAGATTCAGAATCGTATCATAGCTTGAACACCAACCACGGCCATACCCCTTAGGGTTTCATTCTAACCCTAACCCTAATCCTATACCTATAAATACCCCCTACTTCATTCATCATTCCTCACACCAAAAGTTGAGAGCTTTCCCAAGCCTGCTCTTAAACTTCTTCTCCCTCTTTGGCTCTAAACCTTCTTACCTAAAACCCTTATACCACCACCATGACACCCCCATCGTGCACTCCTTGCCGCCGACGTCTACCTCTTGGTGTCGTGACTTCCACACCCCAATTGTTTTCAAAGCCTTCTCTTTTACAGTCAGTTTTTACTATTTAAACTCTTCTAAATTAATGCCGTAATTTTTAAAAGTGTATTTTTAAACCATGAGTTCGAAATTTTGATTTATAATACTGTCATTATGCATTCATAAATCATGAATTAAATTTAAGTCCATTAGATTTATTTTTGTTAATTTAATTGTTTAACCATGAATTAATTAGGGTTTTATTTATTAATTGTTAGGAACTCGTAAGTGATCTGTAGCAGGATCAAAGTAATCTTTGTGTGAGGTGTTATTTAATCAAGTTACGTGTATGTGGCTAGATTATTATATGAATGAAATCTATGTATGGTTTGATTATTAACTTCAATTATTAATTGTTTTCAAATTGAAAATTGTGAATTAGTGATTTTGAATTGTTTCTTGATTTGTGAAAATTGTTTGAGGATTTTTGAAAGGTTAAATATTTTTATTGATTTTAATACGATGATGAATTTGTTCAAGTGGTGTTTGAAATAGCTTGTTTGGTTTTGATGAGTTATAAATCTTTATTTCAAAATACGTTGTTTTCTTTAAAAAATAAATTTAATTAAATAAAAGGAGGATTGTTGGTTTATCATATGGTTGGAATTGGATGGTCTTTCATGACATTATTGTATTTTTACAAAGTCTCAAGGTGGAATGGATTTCATGGAACTTTTATGTTCATACGCATCACTTGTTGTGTAAGTCGAGGGTCACTTGTTGACTATTATTTGGTTAGTACCCCAATTAATAAATTTGTGACGGAATACTAGCTTGGGGGTGTGCACATTTAGGAAGGAAGGGGAGATAAGAAGAGGTTTTTGATTTTCATATTCTAATTGGAATCTATTTTTGGAAAGTTTCTACTTTTGGAATATTGTTATATTTGGAAAGTTTATATATTGGGAATATTTCTTTTCGTGGAATGTTTCTACTTTTGGAAAGTTTCTATTTTGGAAATCTTAATTCTTGAAATGTTTATACTTTTGAAAAGTTACTATTTATGGAAAGTTACTATATATGGACAGTTTCTAATTTTGGAAAATGAATATTCTATGATTTCAATTAAGCAAGTTTGAATTAAATGGTTTGTGAAAGTATGTTCAACTATATATAAATGTTTTACATGTCTTGCATATGTTCATACTTAGCTTTTGCTAACCCGTATTTCCTATTTGTTTTGGCTTGGCCCTGTTCACCTTTTGGTGAGCAGTTTTCAGGAACTTGATGTGATGATGTGACATGCTTGCATACGAGATTAATGGAGAGTTCACTAGTTAGGGTTTATTTTTCTAAGTTGGTTTCATTTGTGAGTTCAGATTTTAGTATTTAAATTTCAAGGGTTTATCGAATATACACTATTATTATTTCGACTATTATTATTCAATAAAGAAAAGTATTTGAGTTATTACGCTGCATTAGTTGAGTTAATTAGCCTTTAACGTAATCACGTGGCGGTAATACTCCTAAGTTTCTCTCCATGTTGGTTATTTCTTAAACCCTAAGTTATTTAAATCTTTTAATTAAGTTCATTAATTTGAAATTATATTTCTTGAAATTAAATTATTAATCTTTATAGTTAAATTATAATTTTTAGATTTGGTGTTGATGTTATTAATTAATTATTTTCAGTTTTGGTTGATTAATATATAAGTTAGGGTTTTAATTAGTTTAGTGATTTAATTCATGATTACTGAATGTAAATTATAAGTTATTATGATTAAATTATATTTTCAGATTATATATTATGTTTAAATAATAAATTTAATTTTCAGATTATGTAATTGAATTGAAATATGGAATTTAATTATTAAAGCATGGATTTTTAAGGTTTTAATACTCTAAAATCATAATAGAATGACTATATATTATTAAAGCTATTATTTTTATGATTTTAAGAACGTTGATTATGTTTTGTGGACGTTTGAAATTATTTCATATTGCTGGAAATTTTAAAAGGGATGTTTTATTGGAGTTTAGAACGATTTGGGATCATTAGTTTAATAGTTATTATGCTTGGAAGTTATTTAGTTAAGTTTCGATATTGGGGATGGTTCAAAATGTGTTTAGGGTGTATTTAGAGTGCTTTAGTATTGCTGTAAATTGTTGGAAATTGATTGGGGAATTTTATTGGTTGTTTTTAGGCGGAGAATTCTTTGTAGGCGACTTTTGAATTCGCTAAAGTGGCCTATCAGTTTGTTTTCACAAGGTACGTACATACCTGTGTGCTTGGAATGTGTGTGAATTGTTGAAACTATGTTGAAATTGTTGATGAACCTGGTTATGTTGAAAGTGCATGTTTAATATTGTTGGATGGACATGTTAAGCATATATATTTCGTTATGAGAATTATAGCATGTTAGTATGGATGATTGATGCAAACATGCTTGGTTGGAAACACTAGATTATTTTATAGATATATTGATTCAGGTCGATTGATCGTTGTTCCCTTTTAGTTTTCACTACTTTATGAGGGCCGAGGACCTTGTTTAGTATGTTGAAACCTTATACCCATATAGAGGGTTGATCAGTATTAAACGAAAGTTTGAATTAATTGGAATAAGTCTTGATTGACATCTCTGTGATCACTTACTTAATTCCAAGATAAAAACAGTCGTGATTAAATGTTGTTTGTATGCCTTATGTGATTGTTGAGTCACAACATAGTTTAATTTATAAATCATGTAAAGTGAAACTGAGTAGCAATAGCTTTAGACTGTGCACGTCTAAAGTGACGGACAATCAGGAGTTGGGGTCATGGGTAGCCTATGGCTTTTTCTGGGGCCGGATTGATCACCGGTTCTATTTTATTCAAAAGTCCGTCGATATCGCAGGTCATTGGGGTTTACGGAGTCGTGCCCGTACCTCGTCTTCCTTAGTGAAGAAGAAGAAGTTTTTAGTAGCAACTCGGTCCATTGACTATTTCAATTAAAATAATGTTATTGTTATAAAAGTCTAGTCCAGTCTAGCCTAGTCTAGTCAAGTGTGGTCGTCAAATTAACATGTTTTGTCTGCCCTTACTCGTGTTTTATTAGTATCATGTTAGGTTGTTCGTTCAATAGTATCATGTTAGGACTATTATTGTTTTAGTATGTAGTACTCAACTTTGCTGATTACGTGCTTTGTTTGTGTGCGTTGATCATGGCTATGCCTTATTGATCCTGTGATGACCCATCTTTGGTGAGCAGTCTCTAAGGATCAATAAGCGTTGCCCATCTACAGGTTTGAAGATGATGCATCATTGGGATCGGGATTAGAGAGCTTGTATTTAGTTTTGTTTTGCTAAGTGACTTGGTTTGTTAATTTGGATTTTAAACTTGTCGTACTATTTATATTTCCTTATTTTCGTTGGTTGGTTTTTGGGATTAAACCTGTAATCGATTATTTATAAACCTAAAGTTAGTTTTATGTTTTCCGCTGCAAAATTCTGAATAAGCCGTTACGTTTTCACACGAGCGATAATGCCTTGATAATACTCTTCGTTTTATATTAAAGGTTTATTTTAGAAAAGAGAGAATTGTCGGGGTGTTACAATCTATTTCTAGGAGTTTGCATAAAACCAACAGTTTATGTGATTTTATAAGTGTTTTTTGGATGTAATTGATGAATGGAGAAATAAAGAGAACACGAGAGATTATAATTCTTCTACTGGTTATATATATTATGCATGTGCGGACAACATGCTATGTTTGCATGCACGAGATGTGTACACGATTGCAATATATTTGATGTTTGAGCAACGATTAATCAAAGTTGTGGGTTTGAGGAGTCAAAAGATTCTCTTTGAGTTTCGAGTTTATGAGTATATTGTTGGGCATCCTACAAAGGATTTCATCAGACACAACGCCAGATTCATTGAGCTAGAGATGGTTATTGATTGTACTTGTAAGTCGTTTGGATAAATAGGCATTCTTTGTTCTCATATTCTTAGAGTTTTTATTGTCCATAATGTTGAAAATCTTCCTAATAGATACATTATGAAGATATGGTCCAAAAAGAGGCTAACAATACAATGGTTGAAGAAGGGGAAGATAGAAATAATGAAGGTTAAGTGTTGTTTCTACTTCCGTTTGGAGGATGCAAACCATAAGGACACTGTTCGGGTGCGAGAAAGATTATTGATTTGGGTGTGTTGGATATGTCAACTAAAGTAAAGGAGTACATTAGTGGGGTTGAAGGGGCTGGTGATTCATCAAACAATTTTGTGCGTAATGAAACTCTATTTGATGTTGTTGAGACTTCAACATACCTGTTTTTACAGGAAGTTGTGGAACCTATTGTTGAACAAGTCATTCCCACAATGATTAAAAATCTACCAAAGAGAAAAAAGAAAAATAAGAAAGGGACTGAAAAGGCTAACGAGAGGAATGTTAGGCAAAAATGAATTGTTGAAAATCAACGCAATAAACTGAAAGGTGGAACAAGCTCTACTACAAAAATAGGCTAAGAAACCACAAATAAGAAACCAAGTAAGTTACTTAATAGGTCTCTTAGGTAAAAAAAAACATACAATTATGAAATATGGTTTCTTGAAGTATTAATAAGAAACCACAAATTCAAAAAATATGGTATCTTATATCTAAATTGAGTTAAATGAATAAGGGATGACATCAAAGAAACCACATCCAAGACAAACATGGTTTCCCTCTTTGTCGTAATTAAATTATTTTAGGGAACCTTTTTATATTTTTTTAATAGGTTTTTTCGAAAAATGAATTTTAAAATTAATCTATTTTTGAAGTAAAATCATTTTCCTTAATTGTGGTAACTGCAAGTTCATGGGCTTAGTGGTCTCCTTAATAAACTGCCTAACCTTTATAATTTTCATTATTTTAAACCCTAAACTCCTCATTTTCTTCTTCTTTACGCACAAAATTAAAGAACAACAATTACATGGCAACAACACCATCTCTTGACATATTTTTGTTTTCGATCGGACTATTCCATGCCCAGTTCTGAACAACGCATTTCATAGCTTAAACCAACAAATTCTTCCTCGTAGGATTTTGAAAGACAATTTGCGACATATATTATAGTTGTGTAAAGAAATTGAAGATCGGCGGCATAAAGTAATCGATTTCTAAAATCGGATTTCGAAATGGAACGAGTACCGATTTGCGTGACCCGTATCTAGTCTCATTGTTTTTGGTCTCTTTAATGCAGCAATTATGCGATTTTACTAGGTTGAAATGGGGTTGAGATGTGTGTTTTTTCCAATGGTTGTGTGCGTGGGTTGCAGAGTACAACACAGCTGTGGAATAATTTAGTGTCAGCTGTGGAATAATTATATTCTGAGTAAAACTTCACTTAAGAATTTAGTGTCAGGTAAAAATTTGATAATGTTGACTTTTTGTCGAATCAAATTTATAGACAATAAGAATAATAATAAAGAAAAACCAAGTTATTGTAAAATATACCTTCAACATTGAACTTCACTTAACATTACAGTGTCAAGTAAAACTTTGAAAATGTTGACTTTTTTGCTAATCAAAATCTACAGATGATAATATGAACAAAAATAAAGAAAACCCAAGTTCTGGTGTAATATACCTAATGTAAGGAGAAGAAGAAAACACAACACCCATCGATTAAGGGCCATTATTTTGAATGTTTTTTGAAATAATTATTACTTTTACGAATTATTTTGAATGTTTTCGCAAGTAAATAATTTGAATTAACAGAAGTTGTTTGGGATGTAATTTCAATGCTTTATTATTTATAGTGAGGTTTAGGCGTGCCACTTTTTTTTAAGGGAACACTGAATATAAAATAAATCACTGATGATGCTAATAGTGTTCACATTAGAGAATGTTAATCAATAGTGTACTATTCCATATTTTCCTTCCTTTTATAGATGGATTGTGATCTAATTAGGTATCACATATATAATTTTTAAATAATACTAAGTATAAAACAAATCACCAATGATGCTAATAGTATTCAAATTAGAGAATGTTAATCAATAGTGTACTATTCCATAATTTCCTTCCTTGTATAGTTAGATTATGATCTAATTAGGTATCACATATATGATTTTTAAATAATACTTAGTATAAAACAAATCACTAATAATTCTAAGAGTATTCACATTTTTTCTTCCTTGTATAGTTAGATTGTAATCTCATTATATAATGTAGATAACACGTTATTTAGTATAAAATCAACACAAGTTAGTGGAGTTGGTAGGGAATCCAAGTCACAAGGCCGGGTACCATCTACTCCGTGATGCTTGGAAGTGGTTCAAACATTGGCATAAAGATAAAAAGAATGAGAGAAGAACTCATGCAACAACAAGCACGGTTACTATTTAAATTAATTGATTATTTAAACAAGATTTTCTCTCACTCTCTTGAAATTAATTGACTAATACTCCGTAGTAGAGATCATTAACGAGTTACCCTATTGGTCATATGTCTTAAAAGCTTTTAATATTATTTAAATTTGTTATTAAAGAAACTATAATAATCAGGGGCAAAATTATATGTTTAAAAATTAAATATGCCCTATAAATGCGCATTTCTAATATAGCTCAAGTGGTTATTTTACCTTAATTGTTAAAGGTTGTTGGAGGTACAAGGTTCCAATCTTACCTCCCTTACTTTTATACTTGATTTTTTCCATTATTTTTGTGTATCATAGTAATAAAAATTATATGTAAAATTTTGGCTCCCCCTATGTATAATTTATGGTTCCGCCCCTGATAATAATAAAGAAATAAAGTCAAAACTTAAAGGAAAATATAATATAGATTCAAATTTCCTCTAATAATATTACGGAATATTATGTACTCCCTCCGTTTCATGTTCCAATTTAGAATTTTGACACTATTCATAAGCGAAAATAATTAAATCTTCTACATGAAGGAAATATGTCCTTCACCCAAAGTGCATTAAGTCTAATACAAAGGTTCAGATTAGTTGCGAACAATTAATTTAGTGAGATCAAGTGATCGGAACAGGTAGTTGGAGCAATGCTTCCGATCAGTGAGTTCTAATGATGTAGACACCTACTTTTGTCCCCGTTCCCGCAAGGGAAATGTTCGATGATGAAAGCATAAAAACTCCACTTGACAACGCGTCTCCTATAAAATAAACGAATCTCGATTCCCCATTTCATTTCACCCGAAACCTGCTATTTATGGAAACCTGCTAAAAATAGTAACTGCCGTAAAAGGTAGCTTCTAAAAGTGGCAAATCATAAAAGATAGAAACCTGTCAGAATTAGGTGTTGCATTCCAACATAAATCCTAAATGAGATAGAAAACCGCGAGAATCCTATTCCTAATAGGATTCGGAAATAGGAGTCACGTATTAATTAAAATCCTAACGAACCTAGAGTTCGTAACGGGCCCAGACGCATTCCGTCATAAAATTGATACGCGCTAAAAGTCTCGAATTAATCTCAAACTCTACGGATTTTAGGAATCCAAATCTAACTAAAGAAAACTGCCCAGACCCTATTTTCAACGCCTGGCTCTAGGCGCCGAAATCTTCGGCGCCCAGGCCTGGACGCTGAAAATACCTGGGTACGTGTTTTTTCCTAATTCTTTGTGAATTAGAACTCTGCAATTCTATCTTTCCACGAACTCTTCCCTATAAATAGGCCCCTAAATTCGACGTGAAAGAACACACAACAACACATAATTATATTCTGAGTATTGACTCCAACCCTTAGCCTAAGCCTCTCGCTGCGAAACTGTTCACGCGTTCTGTCGCAATCGATCCATAAATCGAACAGAACGTATCCTGTCCCATAATTGAGATTCGTTAAATAAAAAGGAGAAATAGCAAAGTCAAAGTGGTTAGTTTTCTGAGAACCGTGACGCACCTCTCAAGGGTGCGTCGTAATGTGTCCCTTTTCGATGATTTAACTGCTTTCCTCGCCCTTTTTATGAACTGTTAAACTAACCTAATTTGATTGTTCTATCACGCCTAACAAATATAATATTTTTGGGAAATCGGATTATCATGCTAGGTCCCTTAATGCTATTTAAATCAGATAATCACGATCGAATTAGTATTATATGTTGCATATTGCTAAAATCAACTCAGATTAGTTTAATAGTTAACGCATGTCCCTTCAATTATTTATGCTGAGCTAGTAAGGATATCCTGCCTCTGGAGTTATCGACGAGCGAAGTACTCCTCTCGGTAGTTACAGTCCCCCGAACCCTCAATCTCTACCTTGCGGGTGTATATTGAGAGATCCCCACACCAGGGATCACAAGGAACCTACGTCCTTCGTGGTCAAACATAATTGCACTCCCTTTATGTCACGATAACCGGGTTTTGTCAGATTTTCTCATTGTCGTTAAAAACTGAATGGCGACTCCTATATTACTAGTCAATTGGGTGTATACTCACAGGAAATCCAATTACACTTGATTGAATAAAAGAATTGTCACACCCACGAGGGACAAGGTCACGCATTAGCCTCGCGCTTTTTCGACCCCCTCACAGTGGCGACTCCACTGGGGATAGTGAAGGAAATACTCGTGCTTGTAGGTAATCAAAATAGCCGAAGGGTGAAACGATCCTACCCCGCATTTATTTCCCCATCAAGTTGGGACGACCTGAAAATCAGCATATTAATGTGAACGGGCAGAACATCATAACGAATCTCGGCTCCCTCGGGAGTTGGGACTAAGGATACCTTTTTTCCGCCAATAGGGGGGTGCATACGCCGCGCATGTTTCCCACTCGGTACTTGTGCAGGTAGTACACCTATCCCGAACCCAATCGCTCGCCCATTAGGTCCCTCTCGCCTGCATGCCCCCTTGGCTTGCACTTGCGGGTTGGCCTCTTGAGCGAAATTCGTCTGTTGAAGACACTACCTCGACCGGGGCATGTGTTGGATCTACGATAGAAGCGGTACCAAGCCAGGCGCAGATAAACTACCCATAGAAGCCTATCATTAACTAAGTGACATATTTGATTTTCAAATCCATGTTTGTAATGTAGTTATGTGTAGCGAAATATGTGATTGTGTGTGACAAACTATCCTAGAAAACCAACGACCTCAAAAAAACTGCCCAAACATTCATAGACTAATTTGCCAAGAGTTATACCGAAACACGTGTTCCGCAAACCCGAATGATCGCCACAAAATAAGCAACGCTCGGGATGGCCTGTAACGAATCCCACAAACGCTGTTACGCGTAAAGGACGTTATTAGGCAAGCACGCAAGTCGAAGTCGCATAAACAGAAGACAGAAAACGAGAACCAGCCAGGGATGCATTTTCAACGCCCCTGGCTGGGCGCCAGAAATTCTCACGCCCCTCGCTGGGCGCTGAAGTTGCTGCTTGGCCTTCTGGTCAGGCGCAGCAGCTTCGGTACCCGCGCGAAAGGGAAATGCGTAGCACAAAAAATGTTCGTAAAAAGAACTGCTACGAGGGCGTGAGGAAAGCACTCGATTTCAAAAGCGACTCGTGAAAAAATTAATATCTCTTTGCGTCATTGTTAGGCCTCCTACGACGGTAATGCTCAGCACTAAAAGTCGACCATGCAAATAATCATGAATGTCACACGGGCAGAGATTTTCGAAAACATAAAGAGTTCAAAGTGCACACATAGCAGTCCAAATATACTAGTCCGACTTAAGGGTAGTCATAGAATGTCTAAAAAAACCGACTCACGAAACAAACTAATGTGTCTCCTACTCCACAACAATAATGCAGGGCCCCTGAGTACTTGCCCGTGATAGCTATCAAGAAACGCGGTGGAAGAAGCATATCCCGAACATCTGTACCTAGAGGTCGCACAAACCCAAGAGATGCATGCTCTGGGACACGACCCTTTACGTTCTCAAAGGCCACTCGCCCCAAAGAACCATGCTATGCCAAAAACGCTCCCCAACTCACACGCTTTCGGGCTATTGTTTGGGTTAGAAAAGAAAAGAGCGAAGAAAGAAACAGAAATTATGACATTAGCTCTCCAAGATGAAGTGTTCGATCCTACTAAATTGATCGCTCCATCACCCTCGAAAGATGACCAAATCCAACGAGGGTGGCGCAAGACTTTCAAATGGACTAATGCTCGTGGGATGAAGTTCAAGATATCTGCGGGAGAGGGTCCGATGTACGAAGAATTAGAGTCTGAATCCGAGTCTGACTCCGAGTCCGAACCTAGCAAAATTGTAACCCCTCCCAAAAATAGTTTAGACCCGGAAATCTCTACTCCGGGAGATCTTTTTGATGTAATGCTTCATGACTTTAATAAGATAAACAAAACTTTTGAGTATGTGCCGCTTAAAAATCAGAGTAATAATGCAGAATGTCTCGCCACTAATGAGCACGAAAAAGAGCCAGAAGAGGAATATACCGAACTAATAAAAGCTGTAAGTGAACAAGAACTCAAAACTCCTATAATTGAGGACACAGAATCGGTAAATATTGGAACTGAAGAAAATCCTAAAATTATTAAAATTGGCCTCACCTTAACTCCCACTGAAAAGGCCGATCTAATCTCCACTTTGCGGGAATTCGAGGGTGTCTTTGCTTGGTCCTACAAAGACATGCCAGGAATAGATCGAGAAATCGCTGAGCATAAAATTCCGCTAGATCCCAAAATGACGCCAGTAAAACAAAAGCTACGGCGGCTCAAACTAGAGATAGCCTTGAAAATAAAAGAAGAAGTCACTAAACAGTTAGACGCCGGCTTTATAAAAGTCTCCAACTACCCAGAATGGGTGGCCAATATTGTCCCCGTAGCCAAAAAAGATGGACGAGTGCGAATGTGCGTAGACTTTCGAGACCTCAACAAAGCCAGTCCTAAAGATGACTTCCCCCTACCTCACATTGACATACTAGTAGACAACACCGCAGAACACGCGCTCCTCTCCTTTATGGACGGGTACGCCGGATATAACCAAATACTCATGGCAGAAGAAGACATGGAGAAAACAACTTTCATTACCCCTTGGGGAACATATTGTTACACTGTAATGCCTTTTGGTTTGAAAAACGCGGGGGCCACCTATCAAAGAACAGCCACCACGTTACTCCATGACATGATACATAAAGAAATCGAGGTCTATGTGGACGACATGATCGTCAAATCTAAAGACCGGCGCGGTCACCTCCCGGCACTTAAAAAGTTCTTCACCCGAATCTTGAAATATAACATGAGACTAAATCCACAAAAATGTGTGTTCGGGGTAACCTCGGGAAAATTTCTAGGATATGTTGTTAGTACGCGAGGAATCGAGATTGACCCATCCAAGATCAAAGCCATTACCGAAATGCCCCCACCAAAAACTGAAAAACAGATAAGAGGCTTCCTAGGAAAGCTGCAATACATTAGTAGGTTCATTTCCAAGCTTACTATGACTTGTGAGCCAATATTCAAAAAATTTAGAAAAGAAGAAAAGGCCGAATGGGATGAACAATGCCAAACTGCCTTCGATAAAATCAAAGAATACCTAAGCAAACCACCCGTCCTCTCCCTGCCTTTGCCTGGAATCCCTTTACGCCTATACCTAACCGTCACGGATACTGCAGCAGGAGCTATGCTCTCACAGTGTGTACATGGATCCGAGCGAGCCATTTACTACTAGAGCAAGAAGTTCATACAGTACGAGACGAGATACACAGAACTTGAGAAAACCTGTCTCGCCCTCGTCTGGGCATCCAAAAAACTCAGACATTACCTATTGGCCCACACTGTTCATATAGTGTCACAACTAGATCCCTTAAAATACATGTTCGAAAAGCCCGCCCTAAGTGGTCGCCTGTCCAGGTGGCTAGTCATGCTCTCAGAATTCGACCTAAAATTCATGCCGGAAAAAACAATCAAAGGAAGAGCGGTAGCCGAATTCCTGGCCGAGCATGCCACGAATGAGGAAACCACGGAAGCTTACCTTCTCCCCGACGAGGAACTTCTGATGATACAAGACGACTATTGGACACTATACTTCGATGGCGCGTCCAACCAAAAAGGATGCGGCGTCGGAGTTCTCCTAGTCAGTCCCGAAGGAGCCCATATACCAATTTCCGTCAAACTTGACTTCGAGGCCACAAACAATGCCGCCGAATACGAGGCCTGCATAGTTGGGCTAGAGGCCGCAGTTAGCCTCGGAGTCAAACACCTACAAGTCTTCGGGGATTCTTCCCTAATAATCAACCATATATCCAAAAGATGGAAGGTCCGAAGCACTAGTCTCTCAAAATATCAAGCTCACTTGGACCAAATAGTCGAGCAATTTGAAAAAATCGAGTATACGTACTTGCCAAGAGACGACAACCAATTCGCGGATGCACTAGCGAATCTAGCTTCAATGCTCAACATCCCGAATGAATGGGACGGAATGACCCTTCGGGTCGAGCGAAGGAAAGAGCCGGCTTATTGTTGTGCCATAGACTCCGAACCTGAAAACACCGAAGAATAGCCATGGTACATGGACATCCTTCGTTACAAAACAAGTGGGGAATTCCCCCCAACACTTCCCCGCGAGCACAAAAGGCCCTACGCCTCATCGCTTCACAATATAGCATAATTCTGGGAGAACTGTACAAATACACGCCGAATAAAATCAAGTTACTTTGTGTCCATCAAAACCAAGCCCAAAGACTAATGGAAGAATACCATAACGGCGTGTGCGGACCCCATATGAACGGAAAAATGCTATCCCGAAAAATATCCCGCTCAGGGTACTATTGGACCACTATGGAAACCGATTGCCATCACTTTGTAAAAACTTGCCCAAAATGCCAAATCTTCAGTAACCTTAACCATTTGCCTCCCTCAGAACTATACACCTTCACTTCTCCATGGCCCTTTTCCACCTGGGGTACAGATATAATCGGCAAGGTAACACCAACAGGCGTAGGGGGACACGAGTACGTTTTAGTTGCAATTGATTACTTCACTAAATGGGTAGAGGCAGTCTCCTATACAAAATTAACAGCCAAACATGTCGCTCGATTCCTAGAAAAGAACATATTCTGTCGATACGGGGTTCCACATGAAATCATAAGTGACCAAGGTTCCCACTTCAGGGCCGAAGTCCAAGACCTGCTCAAAAAATATCATGTCAAACGCCATAAATCCTCTCCCTACAGGCCGCAAATGAACGGCGCGGTAGAGGCGGCCAACAAAAATATTAAAGTCATAATCGAAAAAATGGCCGAAAATTATAAGGATTGGCCCAATAAATTAGACTTCGCATTATGGGGCTATCGAACCTCAATCCGCACCTCCATTGGACTAACACCCTACTCCTTGGTATAAGGAATGGAAGCAGTCCAACCGGTCGAGTTGGAGATTCCCTCCCTCCGGATCGTCCTAGAAAGCAAGCTACCCGAAGCTGATTGGGTTCAAGCTAGGTACGACGAACTCGTCCTTTTAGACGAACGGAGGTTGAGAGCTCTACATCACGTGCAAGTGTATCAAAAGCGCATCGCAAGGCAATTCAACAAAAGAGTCAAACCTCGAAACATCAAAGAAGGCGATTTTGTTTTAAAAGAAGTCCGCGCACCTACTACGGACCCTCGAGGAAAATTCCGGCCTAACTGGACAGGACCATATTTTGTAAAGACCATCCTACCTGGCGGAGCAGTCCAACTAGCCGACATAGATGGAGAGGAATTCGCTAACCTCACGAACTTAGACCAATTGAAAAAGTACTATATTTAATAAAATTCAGTCCGGAGTTAAGGCATCTAATAAACCATATTAAGACTCATAAGCCAACATTCTGCGCATTACTCTAAACAAACGGCATAAAACTCGATAAAGTAGAAAAAGCGAAGGACAAAACTTCAACGCCCAGGACTGGGCTCTGTTATTTCTCACGCCCAGGACTGGGCGCCGATATTTCCCTCGCCCTAAATCGGGTGTCGTTCTCTCTTGCCACCTACCCTCCCGCTTCTACAAAGTGTTCGTACTCCTTTTTCTAACCCTCAAAAGAACCACGAACACTTGGGGGGGAAGCAGACGAGTAATGAACACCCTTTCAAAAAGTTTTTTTCAAAAAAGCTAGAACTACATGCGACCTGATTCTGACAAGATACGTAGGCAATCCTTCTCAAGGATTCGGTCCAATAAAAAATTAAAAAATAATAAAGTCATGCAACGCATCAAGAAGAAAAGATATTGCAAAGGGCACTCTACCCTAACCCATGCACGGGCAAGACCAAATAAAATGAAAAAGCCACAAGTGTTTTAAGGAACAAGCCCAACAAAGGAGTATGACACGAGTCGGCAAAAAACAAAAATAGTGAACATGCATATGTAATACCCCAAGTAGTCGGTTAGTCTAAATATATATGTGCACTCTTATATGAACTCATTATTTTTACGAAAGTCTTTTCCCTTTCGAAATTCGTCGTTGGTTTAGGAAGCTAATATTGCTATAATATGTTAAAACAAAGCCCGCGGAAGGCTCAAAACATTCTTGCACCAAAAATCGCAAAAAATATATATATACATGCGGAACACAAGAATGAATATGGAGGTAAGCCTAAGACTCGTCATCGGCTCCATGTCTCCAAGCCTCGCCGGTCCATCCACTCCACTCCCCGTGGTATGAGGGACCCCAGCCAGAGTCACCCCAAAAATGAGGTTGCGACTGCAAATCGGGGCTAGGCTTTCGGGCCACCGACACGGAACGCCGCCTACGCTCCGGCTCGGACCTCTCCCCGGAAGAACTCACCCCCGCGTCAGAACGGCGATGCCGTAGGGGCGAGTGTCGTGCTCTCTCTCTCTCGCGACGACCGTGTCCCCCGCCCGAGGGACCCGCGTCGTCGGCCCCAGCACGCCCAGTAGCCGTCTGCAAAAAGGGACAAAAAAGAGAGTGAATAACCGAAAGCCAAACCAAAGGTACAGATCAAAAGAAAAAAAGAGAGGGCACATTACCCGAGTAGAGTGGAGGCTCCTGCAAGAAAGTGCAGACCGAGCTCGAACCAACGCGGACTTCAACCGGTTGATCACCCCCACCATCGCATTGGCCGTACGGGCCGGAACCTAAAACAAGAATGTTAGTAAAAAAGAAATAAAAAATATAAAGAAGAGTACACAAATAAAAGGTGCATACCGCCTCTACTCCCTCAGGGAGCGGAGCATGGAAAACCCGGTCTTCCGGGAAAGTCTCCACAATCTCGGATCCACTCTCTCCGGTATATGAGATACGAGCATCGGGAAGCACCCATCCCCCCAACAAAGGGTCAGGACCCTCCTGCACAAAACACAGTAGGCATAAACACATGGGCACGAACATGAAAACACTAAAATCAATACAAAGAGAGGAGGCAACTTACAGCGCCAGGCTCCGGGAGACGAAGAGAATCCTGGATAAACTGGTAATAGCTAGCTCCCTCTATCACCAACTCTGTAGCCGGCACACCAGTCCTCAAGTGAACCCTCCACGACTCGCCAATCGAGCGAGTAGACAGCATGGTCGCAGGCGGAGGCCTGGGCACCGAAAAAACCCCGACCGTCTGCATACGTACCCGCTCTCCCAGGTACCAGACAGGGTCCCGGCGGCCAACGAACAAGACCCGCATCTGGCTCAGGGCATAACTCTCCCTGACCGAAGCATGGGTACCCCTAAAAGAGAGCCATGGGGTCCAAACCACCTGTTTTCGTACAAAACGCAGTCAGATCTCGCACATGAAAAGAATGACGAAATACGAGATAGGGGATAAGATTCTGTACATGCTCAGGGTTCCCGTCCCGGATAAGATCCCACACGGTATAGGGCGGTGGACGCACTGTCAGCTTCTTCTTCCAACCCCAACGGCGACCGGCAGGGAACTCCAAAGGCCTCTGCCCCTTTCGGGGAGCCAGCCAGGGTAAGTGCTCAAAGGCCCACAGCTGCAAAAAGAAAAGGATAATAAAACGTTAAAAAAAAAGAGGCCGGGTAAAAGCAAGAAAAACAAAAGAAAGTCTAGGCACATACCTCGATCAAACGCGGCACTCCCGCTAATGTAATCACAAAGTGACGTATACTCGGGTCCGAGACGCGCACCGACAAACTCATCTGGCCGACAAGCGTCGCATAGCCCAAATCGCCCCAGCGATAGTCACCCAGTGTAGACACGTCCTCCACCATGCCTATCCACCTCGGGTCAAAGGTGTTAGTCAGACCCGATAGAAAAGTGGAAGTAATAAAATGGAGGTAGAACAGCCGAGCCAGTCTCGAAGTAATAAAATGAAGGCGACTCCTCTACCCCATGCTCCAAGGCCCACATTAGGTCAGCGAAAGGTATTCCACGGGGCTGGTACGAAGGCAATCTACTACCCATCCACGAGCCCAGGAGCCTGGTACCCTCAGCAACAGTCGGCGATGGGCCATCTGACCTCAGACGAACGGGGTTCCCTGTAAAGGTCAAGCCCGTCAAAGTTGTGTAATCCTCAGGAGTGATCGTCATCTCGCCCCAAGGAAAATGGAAGGTGTTGGTGGTATCCCACCACCACCTCATGAACGACCGCAAAAACAGATAAGAGGCTTCCTAGGAAAGCTGCAATACATTAGTAGGTTCATTTCCAAGCTTACTATGACTTGTGAGCCAATATTCAAAAAATTAAGAAAAGAAGAAAAGGCCGAATGGGATGAACAATGCCAAACTGCCTTCGATAAAATCAAAGAATACCTAAGCAAACCACCCGTCCTCTCCCTGCCTTTGCCTGGAATCCCTTTACGCCTATACCTAACCGTCACGGATACTGCAGCAGGAGCTATGCTCTCACAGTGTGTACATGGATCCGAGCGAGCCATTTACTACTAGAGCAAGAAGTTCATACAGTACGAGACGAGATACACAGAACTTGAGAAAACCTGTCTCGCCCTCGTCTGGGCATCCAAAAAACTCAGACATTACCTATTGGCCCACACTGTTCATATAGTGTCACAACTAGATCCCTTAAAATACATGTTCGAAAAGCCCGCCCTAAGTGGTCGCCTGTCCAGGTGGCTAGTCATGCTCTCAGAATTCGACCTAAAATTCATGCCGGAAAAAACAATCAAAGGAAGAGCGGTAGCCGAATTCCTGGCCGAGCATGCCACGAATGAGGAAACCACGGAAGCTTACCTTCTCCCCGACGAGGAACTTCTGATGATACAAGACGACTATTGGACACTATACTTCGATGGCGCGTCCAACCAAAAAGGATGCGGCGTCGGAGTTCTCCTAGTCAGTCCCGAAGGAGCCCATATACCAATTTCCGTCAAACTTGACTTCGAGGCCACAAACAATGCCGCCGAATACGAGGCCTGCATAGTTGGGCTAGAGGCCGCAGTTAGCCTCGGAGTCAAACACCTACAAGTCTTCGGGGATTCTTCCCTAATAATCAACCATATATCCAAAAGATGGAAGGTCCGAAGCACTAGTCTCTCAAAATATCAAGCTCACTTGGACCAAATAGTCGAGCAATTTGAAAAAATCGAGTATACGTACTTGCCAAGAGACGACAACCAATTCGCGGATGCACTAGCGAATCTAGCTTCAATGCTCAACATCCCGAATGAATGGGACGGAATGACCCTTCGGGTCGAGCGAAGGAAAGAGCCGGCTTATTGTTGTGCCATAGACTCCGAACCTGAAAACACCGAAGAATAGCCATGGTACATGGACATCCTTCGTTACAAAACAAGTGGGGAATTCCCCCCAACACTTCCCCGCGAGCACAAAAGGCCCTACGCCTCATCGCTTCACAATATAGCATAATTCTGGGAGAACTGTACAAATACACGCCGAATAAAATCAAGTTACTTTGTGTCCATCAAAACCAAGCCCAAAGACTAATGGAAGAATACCATAACGGCGTGTGCGGACCCCATATGAACGGAAAAATGCTATCCCGAAAAATATCCCGCTCAGGGTACTATTGGACCACTATGGAAACCGATTGCCATCACTTTGTAAAAACTTGCCCAAAATGCCAAATCTTCAGTAACCTTAACCATTTGCCTCCCTCAGAACTATACACCTTCACTTCTCCATGGCCCTTTTCCACCTGGGGTACAGATATAATCGGCAAGGTAACACCAACAGGCGTAGGGGGACACGAGTACGTTTTAGTTGCAATTGATTACTTCACTAAATGGGTAGAGGCAGTCTCCTATACAAAATTAACAGCCAAACATGTCGCTCGATTCCTAGAAAAGAACATATTCTGTCGATACGGGGTTCCACATGAAATCATAAGTGACCAAGGTTCCCACTTCAGGGCCGAAGTCCAAGACCTGCTCAAAAAATATCATGTCAAACGCCATAAATCCTCTCCCTACAGGCCGCAAATGAACGGCGCGGTAGAGGCGGCCAACAAAAATATTAAAGTCATAATCGAAAAAATGGCCGAAAATTATAAGGATTGGCCCAATAAATTAGACTTCGCATTATGGGGCTATCGAACCTCAATCCGCACCTCCATTGGACTAACACCCTACTCCTTGGTATAAGGAATGGAAGCAGTCCAACCGGTCGAGTTGGAGATTCCCTCCCTCCGGATCGTCCTAGAAAGCAAGCTACCCGAAGCTGATTGGGTTCAAGCTAGGTACGACGAACTCGTCCTTTTAGACGAACGGAGGTTGAGAGCTCTACATCACGTGCAAGTGTATCAAAAGCGCATCGCAAGGCAATTCAACAAAAGAGTCAAACCTCGAAACATCAAAGAAGGCGATTTTGTATTAAAAGAAGTCCGCGCACCTACTACGGACCCTCGAGGAAAATTCTGGCCTAACTGGACAGGACCATATTTTGTAAAGACCATCCTACCTGGCGGAGCAGTCCAACTAGCCGACATAGACGGAGCGGAATTCGCTAACCTCACGAACTTAGACCAATTGAAAAAGTACTATATTTAATAAAATTCAGTCCGGAGTTAAGGCATCTAATAAAACACATTAAGACTCATAAGCAAACATTCCGCGCATTACTCTAAACAAACGGCATAAAACTCGATAAAGTAGAAAAAGCAAAGGACAAAACTTCAACGCCCAGGACTGGGCGCTGTTATTTTTTACGCCCAGGCCTAGGCGCCGATATTTCCTTCGTCCTAGATCGGGCGTCGTTCTCTCTTGCCACCTACCCTCCCGCTTCTGCAAAGTGTTCGTACTCCTTTTTCTAACCCTCAAAAGAACCACGAACACTTGGGGGGGAAGCAGACGTGTAATGAACACCCTTTCAAAAAGTTTTTTTTCAAAAAGCTAGAACTACGCGCGACCTGATTCTGACAAGATACGTAGGCAATCCTTCTCAAGGATTCGGTCCAATAAAAATAAAAAAATAATAAAGTCATGCAACGCATCAAGAAGAAAAGATATTGCAAAGGGCACTCTACCCTAACCCATGCATGGGCAAGACCAAATAAAATGAAAAAGCCACAAGAATTTCCAGGAATAAGCCCAACAAAGGAGTATGGCACGAGTCGGCAAAAAAAAAAAAAATAGTGAACATGCATATCTAATACCCCAAGTAGTCGGTTAGTCTAAAAATATGTGTGCACTCTTATATGAACTCATTATTTTTACGAAAGTCTTTTCCTTTTCAAAATTCGTCGTTGGTTTAGAAAGCTAATATTGCTATAATATGTTAAAACAAAACCCACGGAAGGCTCAAAATATTCTTGCACCAAAAATCGCAAAAAATATATATATACATGCGGAATACAAGAATGAATATGTACAAAACAGGAGGTAAGCCTAAGACTCGTCATCGGCTCCATGTCTCCAAGCCTCGCCGGTCCATCCACTCCACTCCCCGTGGTATGAGGGCCCCCAGCCAGAGTCACCCCGAAAATGAGGTTGTGACTGCAACTCGGGGCTAGGCTCTCGGGCCACCGACACGGAACGTCGCCTACGCTCCGGCTCGGACCTCTCCCCGGAAGAACTCACCCCCGCGTCAGAACGGCGATGCCGTAGGGGCGAGTGCTGTGCCCTCTCTCTCTCACGACCGTGTCCCCCGTCCGAGGGACCCGCGCCATCGGCCCCGACACGTCCAGCAGCCGTCTGCAAAAAGGGACAAAAAAGAGAGTGAATAACCGAAAGCCAAACAAAAGGTACAGATCAAAAGGAAAAAAAAGAGGGCACATTACCCGAGTAGAGTGGGGGCTCCTGCAAGAAAGTGCAGACCGAGCTCGAACCAACGCGGACTTCAACCGGTTGATCACCCCCACCATCGCATTGGCCGTACGGGCCGGAACCTGAAACAAGAATGTCAGTAAAAAGAAAGAAAAAATATAAGAAGAGTACACAAATAAAAGGTGCATTCCGCCTCTACTCCCTCAGGGAGCGGAGCATGGAAAACCCGGTCTTTCCGGAAAGTCTCCACAATCTCGGATCCGTTCTCTCCGGTATACGAGATCCGAGCATCGGGAATCACCCATCCCCCCAACAAAGGGTCAGGACCCTCCTGCACAAAACACAGTAGGCATAAACACATGGGCACGAGCATGAAAACACTAAAATCAATACGAAGAGAGGAGGCAACTTACAGCGCCAGGCTCCGAGAGACGAAGAGAATTCTGGATAAACTGGTAATAGCTAGTTCCCTCTATCACCAACTCCGTCGCCGGCACGCGAGTCCTCGAGTGGACCCTCCACGACTCGCCTATCGAGCGAGTAGACAGCATGGTCGCAGGCGGAGGCCTAGGCACCGAAAAAACCCCGACCGTCTGCATACGTACCCGCTCTCCCAGGTACCAGACAGGGTCCCGGCGGCCAACGAACAAGACCCGCATCTGGCTCAGGGCATAACTATCCCTGACTGAAGCATGGGTACCCCTAAAAGAGAGCCATGGGGTCCAAACCACCTGTTTTCGTACAAAATATAAAAGAATAAAAAAAAATATATAAAAGAATGACGAAATACGAGATAGAGGATAAGATTCTGTACATGCTCAGGGTTCTCGTCCCGGATAAGATCCCACACGGTATCGGGCGGTGGACGCACTTTTCAGCTTCTTCTTCCAACCCCAACGGCGACCGGCAGGGAACTCCAAAGGCCTCTGCCCCTTTCGGGGAGCCAGCCAAGGTAAGTGCTCAAAGGCCCACAGCTGCAAAAAGAAAAGGACAATAAAACATAAAAAAAAGAGGCCTGGTAAAAGTGAGAAAACAAAAGAAAGTCTAGGCACATACCTCGATCAAACGCGGCACTCCCGCTAATGTAATCACAAAGTGACGTCTACTCAGGTCCGAGTCGCGCACCGACAAACTCATCTGGCCGACAAGCGTCGCATAGCCCAAATTACCCCAGCGATAGTCACCCAGTGTAGACACGTCCTCCACCATGCCTATCCACCTCGGGTCAAAGGTGTCAGTCGGACCCGATAGAAAAGTGGAAGTAATAAAATGGAGGTAGAACAGCCGAGCCTGTCTCAAAGGCGACTCCTCTACCCCATGCTCCAAAGCCCACATCAGGTCAGCAAAAGGTATCCCACGGGGCTGGTACGAAGGTAATCTACTACCCTTCCACGAGCCCAGGAGCCTGGTACCCTCAGCGACAGTCGGTGATGGGCCATCCGACCTCAGACGAACGGGGTTCCCTGTAAAGGTCAAGCCCGTCAAAGCTGTGTAGTCCTCAAGAGTGATCGTCATCTCGCCCCAAGAAAAATGGAAGGTGTTGGTGGTATCCCACCACCTCCTCATGAACGACCGCAGAAAGGACAGGGAGATGTTAAGCCGCAGTATCTCCCAGAAGGTCTCAACCATTGGAAACAGTGAGCTCGCCCTCACCAAGGCCTGGGCGTCCGAGCTCAGATAGCTAAAAACGGTCTCACTCGTCGCTGCGCCATAGCCTCGAACCGTAGTCTCTCTCCTCGCGTGAAGGCGGGAAGTCACGTGGCGCTCTAGGTCGTAGTGCAGATCACGACCGTCATAGAGCTCAGGGCCCACCCACAGGGGACCCGGGCCAGTAGACTGACGCGTCATGTTATGTGGAGCATACTTGCAAAAATTAACATACTTGCAAAAATTAACATGCACAAACTAATTAACATGTTATGTGGAGCATTTCCAACTATCTAATTGAAGGAAAGGGGCACAAAATAAAAAAACCCCAAATCAATTTCATGCACAAAAATACTTGACAATACTGAAATTGACAAAAAAGCTCAAGATTACGAAGATTAGGAAGTGATTTGGAGTAGAATTCGTGAAGAAAAGTAAAAGAAACGAGCAAAAATCAGTAGAAAGAAGTGAAGAGTTTGAGCGAAAATGGGAAAGGAAGGAGACGGTCCGCGTATTTAAAGACCAGTCTCCCCTTCGCATTTTCAACGCCCAGCTCTGGGCGTCAGAAATTCTCGCGCCCAGAGCTGGGCGCTGAAAGTGTTTCCCATACAACGAATATTCGCTGTCGGGCACGCGTACTCCCCTATTTTTGTGTAAGATATCCGTTATCTTAATATCTCTTTCCCAAAAAAAAAAAGAAAAACGGTATTTTGAAAAAATAAAAAATATTGTTAAACAAAAATATACACAGTGTGGACCCACTTATAGGACACATCTAATCAGGAAATATTACGACCCACCAACAGGTTGTAATCACAAAAGCCCTTCTACATAGGCAAAATAAGAAATTCAAAATGGGCTCGCCCACCCTCAGCGGGCGGGGTCTGCGTCACTAGCCGCGCAGGTCCTCAGTTTTCGAAAAAAATAAAATCTTCAAAATTAAAAATAGGCTCGCCATCTTCAGCCGGCGGGGTCTACGGCGCAAACCACGTTGGTCCTAAAGCAAAATAAATTTCAAAACAGATTCGTCCACTTCTATCGGACGGGGCGTCCACCCTCAGCGGACAGGTTCGCCATCTTCAGCCGGCGGGGTCTACGTCACAAACCGCGTAGGTCCTTATTTTCAAAACATCAAAACAGATTCGTCCACTTCTATCGGACGGGGCGTCCACCCTCAGCGGACAGGCTCGCCATTTTCAGTCGGCGGGGTCTGCGTCACTAACCGCGCAGGTCCTTAGTCGCTGCAGCGATAACTTTTTCGGTTTTCTCTTTTTCCAAAAATTAAAGGATTGGTTTTCCGTTTTTCCAAAAAAGAACGATGTGCTGGATTTTCCTTCGTTTTACGTCCTATAAAAACAAGGGGGTTTTCTCGTTTAGCTAGCCCTGAAAATGAGAATCTTTAAAAACGTTTTACCTCGTGATTGGGCTTGGCCAGGCCCAATTACACTTTACAGCTTTGATTTCGAAAACATATGTAGCTACTCCCAATGACAAAGTGAGGGAGTTTCTACGCACCTTTAGATCCTTCCAATGACAAAGTGAGGAAGTTTCTATACTATCAGTTGACAAATCCCAATGACACGTGAGGGATATGTCGACACTTCAAGTGATGACCCTTAAGTCAAATGTTATCACTCGGGGGCTCGTGAGACCCTCGCAAAACAGGTCACATACACCATGGCTTGTGTGACGCACTCCGTCTAATACTTTGACCATCGTCTTACTCCAAGACTAAGTCAAAGTGGGGGCTAACTGTACCGCAAGGGAAAGGTTCGATGATGAAAGCATAAAAACTCCACTTGACAACGCGTCTCCTATAAAATAAACGAATCTCGATTCCCCATTTCATTTCACCCGAAACCTGCTATTTATGGAAACCTGCTAAAAATAGTAACTGTCGTAAAAGGTAGCTTCTAAAAGTGGCAAATCATAAAAGATAGAAACCTGTCAGAATTAGGTGTTGCATTCCAACATAAATCCTAAATGAGATAGAAAACCGCGAGAATCCTATTCCTAATAGGATTCGGAAATAGGAGTTACGTATTAATTAAAATCCTAACAAACCTAGAGTTCGTAACGGGCCCAGACGCATTCCGTCATAAAATTGATGCGCGCTAAAAGACTCGAATTAATCTCAAACTCTACGGATTTTAGGAATCCGAATCTGACTAAAGAAAACTGCCCAGACCCTATTTTCAACGCCTGGCTCTGGGCGCCGAAATCTTCGGCGCCCAGGCCTGGGCGCTGAAAATACCTGGGTACGTGTTTTTTCCTAATTCTTTGTGAATTAGAACTCTGCAATTCTATCTTTCCACGAACTCTTCCCTATAAATAGGCCCCTAGATTCGACGTGAAAGAACACACAACAACACATAATTATATTCTGAGTATTCACTCCAACCCTTAGCCTAAGCCTCTCGCTGCGAAACTGTTCACGCGTTCTGTCGCAATCGATCCATAAATCGAACAGAACGTATCCTGTCCCATAATTGAGATTCGTTAAATAAAAAGGAGAAATAGCAAAGTCAAAGTGGTTAGTTTTCTGAGAACCGTGACACACCTCACAAGGGTGCGTCGTAATATGTCCCTTTTCGATGATTTAACTGCTTTCCTCGCCCTTTTTATGAACTGTTAAACTAACCTAATCCGATTGTTCTATCACGCCTAACAAATATAATATTTTTGGGAAATCAGATTATCATGCTAGGTCCCTTAATGCTATTTAAATCAGATAATCACGATCGAATTAGTATTATATGTTGCATATTGCTAAAATCAACTCAGATTAGTTTAATAGTTAACGCATGTCCCTTCAATTATTTATGCTGAGCTGGTAAGGATATCCTGCCTCTGGAGTTATCGACGAGCGAAGTACTCCTCTCGGTAGTTACAGTCCCCCGAACCCTCAATCTCTACCTTGCGGGTGTATATTGAGAGATCCCCACACCAGGGATCACAAGGGAACCTACGGCCGTCGTGGTGAAACATAATTGCACTCCCTTTATGTCACGATAACCGGGTTTTGTCAGTTTTTCTCATTGTCGTTAAAAACTGAATGGCGACTCCTATATTACTAGTCAATTGGGTGTATACTCACAGGAAATCCAATTACACTTGATTGAATAAAAGAATTGTCACACCCACGAGGGACAAGGTCACGCTTTAGCCTCGCGCTTTTTCGACCCCCTCACAAATGGATATTAAACTCACAGCTTACTCTTGACTGAACCTACAAGGTCACACCAATGACACGTAACAGATCACCGGGTTAAATGAATCGGAAATTCATTTAATAGCTTTTCGGGAATTAGTTGGAAAACGTATTATACGATACGACCTTGCATCGGAGTCGTATATCGTATCGCGAATATTCGTAAGCTAAGCGAGACGAATAAATCGTATCGTACGACAGTGATTCTTCGTATACGAAATGATAAATAATATATCGGAAATATATTAAATCGTGAATACGAAGAGCGGCCCACGAGCCGAGTGCACGAAGCACTCAAGGCCCATGGGCGGCGCGCGCGCTAGGCAAGCAAGCAAGGCAACGACACAGCAGCGCTGGCCCATGGCCGAGCAGCTGTGTGCGCGCGGGCCAAGGCCACGACACAGCAGCAGCGCGGCCCACGGCCCAGCTCGCTGTGCGTGCTCGTGTGGTCTTGCGCGGGCTTGCTGGCCGGCCTTGCCTTATGGCTTGGTCGGTTAGTAAGGTTATGTAAATAACCTTCTAACCACTTTCCAACATAACAAAATTCAGTTTATACACAACCCTAGGAGAAAACAGAGAACCCTAATTCTCTCTGTGCCTCCAAAGTGTGTTCATCCCAAAAGCACAAACTCTTGATCGATTGTCTAAGCTACGATAATCAAGACGGATCTGATCGTGTCGGTGAACCAAGTAGAGGAACGACAAGTGGAGTTCTAAGTTTGTGTTCGTTGACAATTTGTGGAAAACACGCTTCAAACGTAAGTCTGCTTAATCTGTGCTTTATACATGCTTCCTGGCTTTGGGGATTGTTTTCGCACATGTTATTATGTTTAACTGTATTCCCCAATAGTGGTATCATGAGCCTTATGTATTCAAAGAATGAATTAGCATGATTTTATTGTTTTTGCATATGTCGAAAATTTTGAATTTTTTGTTGAATTTTCGGAATTTTTACGAATTATTGGATAAATTGCGTAATAATCAGGTCCGAAATAAAAAATATTCGTTTTTTCGAGTTTTAAAACCCTAATCTGATTAAAAAGGATTTTCTAAGATCAACTCATGAGAAAGGAATTGCAAAAACAGGTCTCGAAGTGTCATTTTTTGGGCGTTTTTGTTAATTTTTCATTAAAAATTAAAAGTGTCGGACAATAATTCAATTAAAAGGTCGACCGAAACTACTCGGAAATGTTTGAAATTTTGACACAATGTTGCAGGGTATATTCTTGATCTATGGTAAAAGTTTAAGATTTTTTCGATAAGTATAAACCCTAATTTTTCCTTTCCCCAATTCGTAAAATTTGAAACCATAATTGAATTTTAGTTAATATTGGTTTAATAATTCGGTTAATTGGGAAAGGGGATATAATTTCATGGGCCAGTGGCTAATTTTAAAAATTATTGGATTAAAAATTTGAATGGTTTCGTTAATTTTAATCGCACTTAAACCAAATTATTAAAAATCTGAAATTTAAATGTTAATGAACGATTTAAAGCTTCGGATTTTATTAATTAAAAGTTCAAAATTTAATGTTGATTCGTTCGTTCTTAAAAGTTTGAATAATGTTAGCCTTTGATTTAATATTTTACGAAATTGGATTGTCGTTGGAATTTATTAAATCGTTAAAAATCGTTGTTTTTCGAAAATAAAAATCGTAACTTTTTGAAAAATAATATCAATGCAAGTTCGTGAAATTAAATTTATTTTTAATTAAGTTGGTCCGTATCACGAACCAAAGGCACGAACACAAGTGTGGTGGACGTATGACTCGACGAGCCATACGGGCTACTATGCGATGGCCGAGCCGCAGCGACACGGGCAGCTGCAAGCGTGCTGCATGCCTCGTGCGCGCTGGGCGAGGAAAGGGGCAGACGATTGCTTGCGGGGGCTGCGACGAAGCAAGGCACAAGGCCATGCGACGTCCAGCGCACGAAGGCACAACGACGCAGCGCAGGGGCAGCGATAGCTGCGGGCACGCGCGCGCGCGAAGGCCTGGGGGTGTGCGAGCTTGCTCGTGCGCCTCGTAGGCCACACGCAAGGGATTGGGTTGGGCGCAAGCCAAGCCCAACTACGTAATCGGACTTTTTTCGTTGAAAATTGTTTATTTCGTCGGGCTTCGTATATTTCCATTAATTTGGGCTAACGGGATATTTAATTTAATATGTTATTTGCTTGGGCCAGGCCGCGAGTTTTAATTTAATATTTCATAATTAATTATCCGGAATGATTACTGGTTTGAGTGGGAGCCACTAAATGAAATTAAAATGAAATAATTATTTTTAATTATTTTCGTAGGTCGCATAATTTTAATTAAATTCAATTTTAATTAGAATAAAGTCTAAGGACTAATAATTTGGAAATTGATTAATCTTTTAGGACGCGTTTATGTGAACGTGAATTTTAATTAATTCACATAAATACTTGCATATTTATGGGCCATTCGTTTTAGCACACGAATGGGTGGATGCATAGAATGTATATTTTATGCAATGCAGGTACTCCAAGTGACTAGTATGGCCAAATTTAGGATAGTTAAATACGGTCTGCGTACCGTTCTATGTTTGAATGTAAAGTTTTAAATATGGTCTGCGTACCATGGAAATTTTGATGTAATTTTATTATTTTCAAGTATTTCTAAGTTTAGAACTTTAAGTTAGCATTTGAACGAAGATTCAAGACGATGCCAAGCTAACAAGTAGGTGATGAAGATTGGATGCTTCAAGACAAGATGTTTTGGGCCATACTAGATCACCATTTCTTTATGCAATTTAATATATATATTATGCGTGAATGTATGAATGTATGTATGCTTTGCATGAACAGGTTGTTTCATATGAATCGATTAGATTAAGTTCACTAAATAATCGAACCAACATAGAAACAACTAGGTCCAAGTAATATTGAGTTTAAAAATTGCCTTCCAAATCAAGCACTTACAAAAATCTAAGGATCTAAGATAGTAGGTTTACGCTAAAGCGAGGTGCTATTTTATTTGACTTAGGTGGTAAGGCGTCCTAAAGGAGCACGTTGATTGTGGTTTCAACTCAAACAACAAAGGCATTAAGTTGTGGAAATGGGATAAATTATGGCATTAATTTATTAACCAAGAGTAATTTGGAGATTACTAGCAATAGGTTTTGCTTACCTAAAATCTTAAACTACTTAAGACATGCTAAAGCTGCTTAAGGATTTAGGACTTTTGGGGTCTTGGAATCGTTTCATTCTTTTTGGACCATGTTTTTGCTTTTGCATGAATGAAATGTTTTAATAGCTTTGATGATTGCGTGAATGCTTTTATTTCAAGTTATTAAAGTATTATAAATGTTTTCTTTGCTAGTTCATTTTGTAGAATAGTCAATCTTCAACCTTATTGCGTTCGGACAATAGAACTGCTATATTTCCTCGATCGATTGGTAACTATTTTTGAGAGCGATTCTCAAAGAAAAGGAGAGTGAGAGCGTATATTGAATGCTATTTTCTTATAGTGATCTTCATGGTTGTTTTCAAACTAAAATTTGAATGGTAGACCAATTGGACCTCATATATTCAGAATATTGGGTAGTTTTGAAATAATGAAGTATTGAGTTAAAGACTCATGTATAACCAATGGTTAACAACCAATTTTCTTTTGATTCGATAATGAACTAGACTCATTGGTTGCGGTCATTCAAAGTGAATAAAAGAAAGGGACTTTGTACGCATAACAAAGTAAGAAGATCAAGCAAAGAGTAAAATCATTAGGACTATAAGAAAATGTGCAAGAAATGATAGGGAAAGGGAACAAAAGAAATGAATTCAAGATTCAATTTCTACCTAAAAGTTTGTGTTAAAGAGAAACGGCTTAGCAAATAAACTCCTATGGTATTAGATTACCGCTTGAGGTTCTAACTCTTGTTAAGAACTCAAATTCCGGGAGCTAAGTCTGGTTACTTGACCTACAAGTGGGAAATGAAGCAAAGTTTTGCTACATTAATTGTAGGGTCATCATGTTTGTTTTAAAGTCCTTCTAAAGGCTGGAACTTAATGGTATTATGTTCCATTAATCATCATAATCAATTTCTGTTTGGACAACGGAAAGACTCACATTCACAGTAAACAAAAACATTCGTTGAGTGTTTATTTGAATGAAATGGTCATTTAAGGGTTGAGTCATATGATTGCTTAATAAACAAACAAATCTCTTCACACTCAAACTTCAGAAGGTTCAAATCAAACATTTTGATTTGTGTTCCACATATCTTTGGCAATGTCATATGACCATATCAACAAGACAACATTCTAAGATTCCATGGCATGGATTTTTGAAAGTTGGTTAATTTAAGACACGTGGGTCTTGCTTGTTGAACATGACATAGAAATGGACTATTGTTAGAAGTCTATAGACAATGAAGTTCATGGGCCAAATATGGATTTTATGACCTACCTATTTCACAAGAATTTGAGAAAATATGGCTATATTTACTCAAAGTGAAATATGTGAAATACTTCAATGTAATTCATAAAAGGGTATAAAATCAACTTGGCAAGAATTTTGGAACATCTAGGCTGGGTCAAGGTGATGTTTTCATAAGCCAAGAAAGATTATCTAGATTGTTTATATGGCAATATGACAATTGAAGCTCCATAAGAATATGGTATGTCCAAATGGAGAAATAGGAATCTATTTCGATTAACGATAATCACACTATTTTCCAATATAGTTTCTAAATGATACTCTCAAGTGACTTTAACACTAAACAAAGTTGTCAAAGCTAAGGATAAGATGTCATAAGGATTGAACTTCAGTTCAGTACATCTTTTCAGTACATATATATCTAGGGTTGTCAAACCCAATGGGAGTTAGTGTTTACATCAAACAAACTCAAGTATAGATATATGTTTCTTTATGAGCGACTCATAGAAACAAAAGGTATTGATTCTACCACAAATCTGAGAACATATGGTTGTTGCTCTAGATAATGTCTTTTAGGAAACCATCATATTTCCAAAAAGGCAAGTGGGAGAAAAATGACCTCGAATGGACTTCGAGTCAAGCAACAAACAAATGTAAGATACTTAAGAGTCTTTGGAAAAGCTCCATACTTAGAAGCCTTTGGAAGAGCTTCATGAAGACTTTAGAAGTGCTTCAAGAGAATCCTAATACTCAAAGGACTTGAGTAATGTCTTTAAAGACACTAACGTTTGATGTTCAATACCTAGGTAAATCGTATAAGGAATAGAATTCAACCAAGATAGATACATAGATATCTTTAGGAATGAAAACTATGAAGACTTTGGAAAGTGCTTCAAAAACATACGACTTACAGGTTAGCTACGACGAATTAAAAATTCCCAAGTATGGTTTGAGGCCATCAGAAACATAAGTATGGTTCGAGGCCATACAAAATGGTTTGAGGCCATTTTACCCGAAATATCTTCATCTTAAAGAATCAAATCTATAATTTGGTTGATTTGCATAAAGGGTTCACTCCCATTAGTTGCAAACATGTTTTCTAAACATAGAATGTTGATTTGCATAAAGGGTTCACTCCCATTGGTTGCAAACATGTTTTCTAAACATACAACGTTAATTTGCATAAAGGGTCTACTCCCATTGGTTGCAAACATGTTTTCAAAACATACAAAGATGATATTGTATACACATACAAAACAAAAGCTAGATTGGTGGTTAAATATTGTAAACAACTTCACGGCGTTGATAATGTTGAAATCTTTTTCACCAAGTCGGAATGCTTGAACTATTTTGGATAAATCTAGCAATCATTGCATATGGCAATATGGCAATTGGAAAACGAAACACCTTCCTCAATTAGACTTGCAGAAAGAAATTGTGTACATCACACAATGTAAAAGTTTTGGATGCTAGATAAAAGAGGAAGCTTAAGAAATCTATTCGTAGATTAAAGCATGCAAGCGGGAACTGGACCATATTTGGCTAAAAGGCTATTGAGCAATCATAGCTTTATGAAAATATGGATCATCTTATAGATAAGGAGTTTAGTGGGAGCCAAGTCAAGTTTATTGGTTCTATATATGAGATACATATTTCTGTATTGAAAATAACATTCAAATTCTAAATGGTTAGATTTGAAAGTATTTGTCAATATTAGAACCATGGCAAAACTTAGAACATATTGGGTTAAAGATCTATTGGATAGGATCTAAAGCGTTGTTTGGATTCTGTAAAAGTAATTACTAAATCAAACACAATGGAGAGACTCAAAAGAGACTCTCAACCCATATGAGTAAGTCTAAGTTATGAATGCTTTAACTAAGTATAAAGCTAGGTTGTTATCACTAGAGTTAAGCATGAAGGACCTTGAAGAGGTGCCTTCACTTTATATCACATGGCAATGCCAAGATTTTAGCAAGATTCAGTGTCTCTTGAAATAGAATGAAGCTAAAAGTTACATGGATGGATTTTAAAATGCGAATGGTTTTTGCATTACAATCAATCATGTATGATGTGATATATAGATCGCCAAGATAACTCGTGAAAATTGGATCGTGACGAGTTTATACCAATCTCTATTGATCTGGATCAAAGATCATTGGAATAATATCAAGAACATCCAACACATTTGGAGATGTAGGATGAGCACTTGATAAGAGGAAGTGAAGATAACTAAAGTTTTGATGCTACATGCATTTGCCTAAGAAAAAGTTGAATCTTGTTGTTAGGCAAACCACAAACATACACGGGCAATTAGGCGTCGTGATTAAAAGGTGGTTACATAGGTTCTTAACCATATGTGATGCATGGGAAACTGAATCAATGATTAGTTTCCAAGTTCTCAGTTGAAAGATGTATATCCCACATCTATGTGAACTGGTTGGAGTATTTCAAAAGGGAAGCATCATTTGAAATTCTACATAATTGAAATGAATTCATTATTGCCTAAGAAGCAATAAAAGGGAATTATTTTTAGTGGGAGTTCTTCAATGAACTCAGGTTGATCACAAGTCTGCTACCTGGATGATTTTCTATTTCAGATATGATTATCATTCCGAACAGCAACGAAAGACTAGATCATTCTAGAAACATATTCAAAGATCTTTTCATCTTACATCGAAGGGCTTTCGATAGAAAAGATGCTAAGGATAGCAAAGTATGATAAACTAAACCTCTGCATTGAATGATACACAACATTCAAATGTAGATATGGAATCAAGTTTGAGTTCCATGAATGTTTTAAGTATTGGGTGAAAGGCCTATATCTGTAAAATATTAAATGCTTGATTTTCGGTTAGAGGCCCACAAATTGGTAAGCATTTGGTTTAAACATTATTCATGTATGAAATTATATTTCATAGTTCATTTAATCTTGGTTTAGTATTAAATGATAAGTCCATGTGATTCAAATCATTCAAATGGGATGTCAAGATGGATTCTTCGACAAAGAAACACCCATAAGTGAACTTGAATATTGAAGTCACAAAGGATCCCTAATCCAGGTCATTGAAAGGTGGACGACCAATGACTAATGAAGAGTAGATTGCAAGTAGATTACTTAGTTCTGTTTCTTGAACTAGAGTGACTGGATGTCAGAATCTTTTGCATAGATACTTATTGGATCTTGTATCGGATTGACCATGAGAACACTTTAAGAGATTAAAGTCATGTCATATGTAGTTCTCATTAATGGTGATTAGAAACCGTTCCTCATAACATGAGCGATTATGTCTGCTCGTTTGAGAATTAGTTTGCTTTGATACTAGCTAAACGTCGCACCGTAAAAGGAGGCTATAAAAGCAGTTATTGAGCTTTCTATGAATCAAAGTGAGTGTTCATAGATTGCAAGAATGGATTGTCCTCCTATCTTTGATAGGATATGGTGTTGTTTTGTAACAAGGCCTCTCGGAGAGTTAGATACTGTAAAATGCATGGCCGTGCTCAGAATGGTTAAGGCTTAACCTTATGCAAAAGTTTGACAGTTGAACTCTGTAATCTGAGAAACACTTCTGGACCTAATAAGGATGGCTTGGATCTTACCTTATGTTCAGTAAGTAACACTAAGTGACAAAGGAATGTGAATGCACACTTGTCTGAATGACAAGTGGGAGATTGAAGGAAATATGTCCTTCACCCAAGGTGCATTAAGTCTAATACCAAGGTTCAGATTAATTGCGAACAATTAATTCAGTGAGATCAAGTGATCGGAACAGCTAGCTGGAGAAGTGCTTCCGATCAGTGAGTTCTAATGGATATTAAACTCACAGCTTACTCTTGACTGAACCTACAAGGTCACACCAATGACACATAACAGATCACCGGATTAAATGAATCGGAAATTCATTTAATAGCTTTTCGGGAATTAGTTGGAAAACATATTATACGATACGACCTTGCATCGGAATCGTATATCGTATCGCGAATATTTGTAAGCTAGGCGAGACGAATAAATCGTATCGTACGACGGTGATTCGTTGTATTCGAAAAGATAAATAATATATCGGAAATATATTAAATCGCGAATACGAAGAGCGGTCCACGAGCCGAGTGCACGAAGCACTCAAGGCCTATGGGAGCGCGCGCTAGGCAAGAAAGCAAGGCAACGACACAACATCGCTGGCCCATGGCCGAGCAGCTGTGTGCGCGCGGGCCAAGGCCACGACACAACAGCAGTGCGGCCCACGGCCCAGCTCGCTGTGCATGCTCGTGTGGTCTTGCGCGGGCTTGCTGGCCGGCCTTGCCTTATGGCTTGGTCGGTTAGTAAGGTTATGTAAATAACCTTCTAACCACTTTCCAACATAACACAATTCAGTTTACACACAACCCTAGGAGAAAACAGAGAACCCTAATTCTCTCTGTGCCTCCAAAGTGTGTTCATCCCAAAAGCACAAACTCTTGATCGATTGTCTAAGCTACGATAATCAAGACGGATATGATCGTGTCGGTGAACCAAGTAGAGGAACAACAAGTGGAGTTCTAAGTTCGTGTTCGTTGACAATTTATGGAAAACACGCTTCAAACGTAAGTCTGCTTAATCTGTGCTTTATACATGCTTCCTGGCTTTGGGGATTATTTTCGCACATGTTATTATGTTTAACTGTATTCCCCAACACTACATTCGATCCAATACATAAGAAAAAATACATATTCATGCAGGGTCTTGTTTTATTCTACTAAATTAGTACATTAAGAATATCTAAATTATAATTTTTTTTACTAATGTATAATTGAAGATAAAAATAATCTAAAATGGGTATTAAAAAACATGAAAAATAAAAGTTGGAACATGATTATGGAACGGAGGGAGTAGTTACATTAATGCTTATTCAATTACATTTTTATTTTATTTTTATCTTAGTTTCCTAAAAAAAAGGTGATGTATAATTTTGGAACAGTAAAACAAAAGTTTTAGCTTGATAAAATTGCATTAGAAAGTGACATATGTCATTTTTGGTGTCTGTTTTAGTATATGTTTATAGATAGATAAATAGATAAATGGATTATAGATCTATAGATTTCGATTTCAATAGTCACTATTATTTTTAAGGTCCCTCTGTTCCATAATAATGTTCCATTTCAGGTTTTTGGTGCAATTAACAGTTGAAGAGAAAAAACATATTCCTGTGTGGCCTTGTTTTATTCGTCTCAATGAGTTGAGCGAATCAAACATTTTTCGACGGAATTTTGATTAATTTTCCATGTACACCTAGAGTTTGATGTATCGAGGACATATACGCTCCGTATATTTTTTGAATAGATCTATTAGGAATTATAATAGGAATTTCCTTATAATATTTAATATTGTATTTCTCATTTGAGCCTTCCTTTTCTTTAGAGCTCTCGCAGGTAAACAAAAAGTAAATGAGCAAGAAAATATTCATCCGATTACACCTAATAATTTGCCCTACTAGTATTTTAGCTAATACTATTTTAACAATTACTATTTGTAAGTATTAGCTAAAATTATTTGTAAGTATTGTTGGTACTTTAACTCAAAATAAATTCACATTTTTATTTGATTTTTTTTAATGTAGAAGTGAGTTTATATATTCTTCTTGATTAGTAGTAATTAGTATATAAAAAAAAATTTCAATCATTATACCATGCAAGAGAAACAAAAATTGATGGTAGCATTTGGATAAATAAGTACCATTTCTATCTCGTAATACATCATATCCTTATCAAAAAATCGTTTTTCATAAAGATATGATGAATTTCTATGTACAAGTACAACCAATTGTACCATCATACATAAAATTATAGTACACTTAGCGTGTGTTCTATTAGCAAATTTGATGGTGAAAATGTGTGCACCGTGCTGTTGGTGCAACAGGATAAAAATGACAAGCATTAAATACAAAACGCACGTGTTTTATTAAATCCCGAGAAGAAAAGAACAATTTTCTTTGAACAAAAGAACAATTAAGGCTATGTTCTATCAGCTATGTTTTCCACGTTTTATATGATGGCCGCTCCTTTTTGCGTGTATATATTCATCTGGGTTTCATATTTTTGAATTCAAAAAGTGTGAATAAGAGATAGAAAGTGCGAACAGGGATTTGTAAATTTTTTTTAGAGAGAGAAAGTAATGAAAAATTCGCAAAAATTCGTTGATTTTTCTGCTTCAACATCAAATTCAATTGATTCGTATTCTTCTTGAAATTTTAATTCTGCAGCTGAATCAGATTTTTGAAGGTAATTTTTCAATTTTGTAATAACGAATTGCTTGTTTTTGATGATTTTGATTTCTTAATAATCATGTTTTTGATGATTCTTATGACTTTTTTTAATGTATTTAGACGTTGGTTTTCCTTGATTTTGGAGATTTTTTTTATTATGAAATTACGCATTGTTTTTGTTAATGGTGCTTTTTGTTACAATTATTTTGATGAAATTGATTATGTAATAATACGTATATTTAAGGAATATAAGTTTCGTTTGCAAAAAAGAACAATGGATCGTAGTTACTCCGTAATAAACATATGCTTGTCCTAAAAGAACATATTCAATTTACGTTTTATATTTTTTTTGATGTTTGATGATTGTATTGAATTTGATTTATGTATTTGGTAAGTTGATGTTCGTTGATTTTGCAGATATTTAATTATGCAATTACACATTGTGTTTGTTGATTGTCTTTTTTTTTTTATTACATTTGTTTTGTTGAAGTTGATCATGCAATAATAATTTATCATGTGATAATACGTATATTTAAGGAATATACGTTTTATTTGTAGAAAAGAACAATTGAATGTAGTTAATGAACATATGCTCGTATTAAAAGAACATATTCAATTTACGTTTTATTTTGTTTTCTTCGTATTATTTTCCAGTTGTTTTGATTATGTTATTTTTCTGATTGTTATGTTATGTTGAAAATTTTAAGACATTATGAATAATGTGCTTGATAATTTAGAACAAAATAATGTTAATGATGATCCAAAATCCTACGTTGTTGCGGGCCAAGGTACATGACTTGTTCTTTTAGTCTGTTTATATGTCCTTTTACTCTTGCCATTTTTTCTTTTTATAATATTTTGTTAATAGCAACATTGTTCTTTTATTTTTTTTGTTATGTTCAGTGTGTGTTTTTTTTTATTATTCATGCAGATTTTGAAGAACCTGTTTCACTAGAGGGTAGTGTAGTTAAGGATGATGATGAGGTGTATGAGTTATACAATAGTCATGCTTTTACGAATAGTTTTGGTACCACGAAGGGTAAAAGGAGAACATAAATGGTACCAAAATAGTCCGGAACTGATTTTTGTTTGTGCATATGAGGGGTTTAAAAATGCTGATGAAGTTGTGCCTAAATCTTATAAAAAAAATTGATAGGTGAACTGGATGCAAGGCATCAATTTAGTTTGACGATGATAAGAAAAACCGTAGTGTGTGTTCTTTCTAAACACTATCATGTGCATAACCTTTCAATGGTTCCTGCTAATTAGAGATATCTTATTAGGTTTGAAAAGAACAATTAGTCTTTCTTACTACTTTTACTTGTAGTGGTGCTAAGCTTACTGATATTCTTAGAGAAATGAGGAAAGAAGTAGGTGGTGAGGCTCATTTGGGATTCACTGTCAATGATGCATATGATGCTTTTACAACGGAGAAAAAGAAGAAGTTGGATGGTTGTGATTCAAATCAGTTGATCAAATGGTTTTCTATGAGACAAGCAATTGAATACGAATTTTACTAAGATTTTTGACTTAATGAATTTGATCATAAATAGCCAGAATTCAAATTAATTTCCCTAT
Source organism: Spinacia oleracea (assembly GCF_020520425.1). Lineage (NCBI taxonomy): Eukaryota > Viridiplantae > Streptophyta > Magnoliopsida > Caryophyllales > Amaranthaceae > Spinacia > Spinacia oleracea. Next base: position 22,557,798 of record NC_079490.1, read on the forward strand.
AATAAATTAGCATAATTTATTATACATACTATGTGATGCATGCCTTCCCTACCTGATACCGAACAAGAACAAGTATATAGCTCCAAATGTCACCCCTCTGTAAATAGTCCACAACACGTCTAGATCCGCCTTAGGATCAACCAACTAGGATATCGTCTTAGGCATTATTTACTCAAGAACTCACTATAAGTGATGGGAAAGAATATTGAATTTATTGAATTCAAGTTGTGATGCATAAATTTATGATCATTGATCACATATTTATAAAGGAATAGAATAGTCATATCCTACTAGAATTAGGATTACTAAAACCCTTAGATTTAGGATTTAAGGCAATCTCAAATTCTTAGTCTTTTAGGAAAATCCAAATACTTGAGTATTAGGATAGACATAAAATTCTAAGTTTAAGTAGGATAAGGAAAACGCATAGCTTGCGGCCCAAGCAACTTGCCGCAGAAGTAGCCTTGGCGCCCAAACTACATGCCGCGCAAGTAGCCTTGGCGCCCAAGCTATATGACGCACAAGTAGCCTTGGCGCCCAAGCTATATGACGCACAAGTAGCCTTAGCACCCAAGCTACCGTGCTGCCAAACGTGTTGCTGCCTTGCCGCACACGCCGCCCATACCAAGGTTGGCGGCTCGCTTAGCGTTTGGCCTGGTGCTGGCACTGGGCTCCGTGCTCGGCACTGACGCTGGGCTTTGTGCCTGGCGCTGGCTTGTCGTGCCTCGTTGGCTTGCTCGTCGAGTGATGGGCTGGGTCGCTTGCTTGCCTGTCGCTCGTCGTGCTTCCGATTTGTTTCCAATTCCAGAATTTATTTTCTATTCGAACAATATTTACGTTTCCGATAATATTTCTGATTCCGACAATATTTTCCGATTTTCATAATATTTTAGATTCCGATAATATTTCCGTTTCCGACAATATTTCCATTTCCATTAATATTTTCCGAAACAAACCATAATTTCGTTTCCGGTAATATCTCCGACTTTGATAATATTTATATTACCTTTATAAACCATATTTCCGTTTCCGGCAATATCTTCATTTCCAGCAAATATTCTTTCTTTGCCTTTTGATGATTTTAATATCGATAATTAGATTATTTACTGAATATTATATTCACCTAAATACTTGGTCTGTTCACGTACTATTTGTGTGACCCTACGGGTTTAGTCAAGTGTAAGTTATGGTATTAATATTATTAATTCCACTTGAACTAAAGCTTCCCCTAGCTAGGCATTCAGATCACTTGATCTCACTATAAAATTAACTTGTTTAATTAATACTGAACCGCATTTATTATACTTAACATTAAATGCATCAAATGCAAAGTTGGACCAAGGGCATTATTTTCTTCAGTCTCCCACTTGTCCTTAGAGATAAGTGTGCATTTCCTAATTCCTTTGTCGCTTGATGCCAACTCTTGAACAAAAGGTAAGAGTTGTCATCCTTATTATGTCCAGAGGTATTTCTTGGTGTTTGAGTTCAACTTATTAAATAGACAGATAATTTGTTTAAGCATGACCATGCAATTTACAGTTTCTAGCTCGCCATGTGACCTTTGTACAACTTCTCATGGGAGGACAATCCCAATCTTGTGATTTTGAGGTTAGACTTCGTTTGATAGGTGATTACCTGAGTGTTGCCGTTATAGTCTCCTTTTATGGTGCAACGTTTGACAACGTCAAAGTAACCAGTTCTCAAACAAGTAATCTCAAATCACTTTGCATGGTATTAAGGATTAGTGTCTAATAAAATAATGAAATTTACTTATGACAGATTTTCATCTCTTACAGTAAAGTTTCATAGGTCTGTCAGATACTAATCTTATCAAGTAAGTATCTATGAAAATGATTGTGACATTTCCATGTCCTTATAGTTCAAGAAACAGAACTACTAGTCATCTTGCATTCTAGTCATCTAGTGTTTTCTATGCGTCCTCATTTATAGAAAACTTTCGACCATGGACAATTTTCAACTTTTGACATTCAAGTTCACTGTATAGACATTTCTTAGTCACATGACTAGTCTTGACATTCTATCTTGAATATTGTCAAATTGAAATGATTCATGATTTAATACTAAACCAAGATTAAATGGAATATGAAAATACATTTCTTATATGATAAATGTTCAACACGAATGTTTTACAACCATGGGTCTTTAACCCATCTTTAAAACATTTAATGGAATTCAAAACTAAGTTTTTTTCCCAATTCCACAATGTGAGTGTTACATCTCACTTGCTTGCATAGGTTCAGTCATCATGCTTTTCCAATCTTAATATCCTTTTTCATCGAATGCCTTTCGAGATATGATGATAAGATATTTTGAGTATATTTATTTTGTGATCTAGTCTTTCTTGCTTCAAAATGGTTCTACACATTTTTCAATGAAGAACCATAAAGTCAGCAGACATGTGATTCACACAAGTTCAGTGAAAAACTCATAACAACTCTGTTTTATTGCTTCTTAGGAAATGAGTACTTTACTTCAATTGTATAGGTTGCTAGTGATGCTTTGTTTGGATTTTACTTATCCAAGCAGTTCATAGATATGTGGAAGAATTTCCATCTGTATCTCAGAACATAAAAATTAATAATTAATTTCCCATGCAAAAACTCATGGTCTTCAATCCATGTTGACATTTCAAATCACGATGCACATAGCTCGTCTTTGCCAATAGTTAACTCCAAAGGGATCTTGCTTGATCCTTTTCCAGTGTTTATGCATTTAGCATCAATATTTAACATATCCTTATTCCCTTGAATCAAGAACTATTCCTATTTACCTTTTCAAATACCATAGGATATTTTTGATCTCAATCTAGTTGATCTTAACTTAGATCAATAGAGATTGGTATATGTTCGTCATGCTTAATGCCATAAAATATCTTTTTGGCCATCCTCATATTATATCATACATGATAAATACTTTTGCAGAATAATTCCCAATTGAATTTTATCCATGTGTCTTTAGCTCATCCAGTTTTAGTAGATACTGAATGCAGCTAAATTCTTTTACATATGATGTAGGTGATGAATCATATTTAAATTCTTTTATGTTTAACTTAGAAAACACTTATACATAGTTCAAACATTAATTACTCAGATTTATTCAATGGGTCGAATATCTCCTATGGAGCCTTTCATGTTTGATTTAGTAATGCCATTACTTAATTTAAAACAATATTATAAGATCCTTTTGTAAATAGATCTTAATACCTAGTATATCCTAAGTTTCTCCTTGGTCCATCATTGATGAATAATTTCAAATCTAAGTTATTAGCATGTGAATGTTATTTCACAATAGAGAGATATGTGTGATACACATAGGACCAGTTGAGGTTTACTTACTCCCATTGAACATATTTTATATCTATAAGAATCATGTATTTTTTATGAAACTAAAATACTTATTAGCTTCACTAAAATATAGTTCCAATTCCCAATTGTTTGCTTAAATCTATACTTAGATTTCATAAGTTAGCTTTCCTTTTCAATCATTATTTGGATCCAAAAACCTATGACATGTCATGTACATAGTTTCTTCCAACATCTGATTAAGGAAGATGTTTTGTCATCTAAATGCCATATGTACCAATATGTAATCATTGCTTGATTTATAGACTTAAGCATTTTTATTATGCATGAGGTTTCAACACAATCCACGTCGCGAATTTTCTTGTATCCTTTATCAACTAACCTAGCTTTGTGTGAAGACACACTTCCATGTTTGATGGCTTTTATCCTTAAAAAAAAAATTGCAACAAATAGGTGTTAAACTATTCTTGTAAATCAACAAATTTTCAATTTTGTCATCAAAACATTGAGTCCGTTTCATGGCCTTTAACCATCTAAAACATTGATTCTATATATGGCCTTTAACCATTTTTGGGAATCTAGGTTTTTTCATAGCTTTCTTACAAGTCCCAAACTCATTACTCTTCATGGTAATAATTTAACTACAAGTTATAGGTTTCTTCACTATCTAGTAGAAGAATCTCGTAGTTTCACTGACATGAAGTCTATGCCTACATGGGTATAGAACATCAATCAAAAGAATACCAATTGACACTTTAAAAGTCCTTTGAATATTCTATTCTCCTTGAAGCACTTGTAAAGTCTTCTAAAACATGTTTATTCTTTAAAGCCACTTCTAAAGTCTTTAATGAATAAGTGTTCGGATTTTTTGAAGAACTTCGAAAAGCCCCCGGAACGTCCGTTTATGTTTATTGTTCGCCTCGGAAACCTTTCGAGGTCTATTTTCTCCCACTTGTTATTTTGGAAACGAATCCCAAAAGGACACTATTTCGAGCAAACAAACAATATGTTCTCAAAATTCGTGGTAGAAATATAACCCTTTTGTCTCATTGAATAAATCACAATGAAATATATATCTATATTTTGGCATTTGTTTGTTGGATAACAAACACTAAGCCCCCACTGAGTTTAGGAACTCTTAGATATATATTATTGAAAAGTTATTCTGAAATTACTTTTCAATAGGTTTGACGAATGTGGTTTAATTTGGTGTTAGTTGAGCATTTTGGTTATAAATTATACGAAAAATCTTTATCATTCATCATTGATCGAATCAAGTACCAATTGACTTTGATCATTCCGATTTAGACATACCATATCTTATGGAGCTAGATCGTGATATTATAACACACAATAATTGATAATCATTCTTGGTCTTAAGTAACCATCATCATGATCTAACCTAGATCTTTGTGATTTCATGCCAAGAGAATTTTATACTTCTGAATCTTTGAACTAGCCAAACAGATTCAAACTTATATCACATTGAGTAAATAAACCTATATTCACTCAAATTCAGGTGAAATATAAAGTCATAAAATGTTTGTTTAGCATTGAACTATATTGTCTAGGAGTTCTAACAGTAGTTCATTCCTTTTGTTACTTTCAACAAGTAAGACTAGCTTGCCTTGAATGATCTACAAATCACTCAATTTTTAAAAAGTCCACAAAAATAGAGCTTTAGAATGTTACCTTGTTGATATGGTCTAAGCAACAATACCAAAGATTAGTGGAACTCAAATAAAGAGATTGATTGGAACCTGGTAAATGTTTTATTGTTTTATTGTTGTTTATTTTTATCAATCATACATTACTCAACCTGAAATTACCATTTCATTCAAACAAACAAACATCGTTCTTGTTTTCTTTGAATGCGAGTCTTTGTGTTTGAAACAGAAATTTAGGTATCTCGATTTTGGAACAAAATAATCATTAAGTTCCAGCCTTCAAAGGCTTAAAACAAACTAGATGACCCTACAATTAATGTAGCAATGCCATGCTTCATTTCCCACTTGTAGGTCATTAGTGTAGCCTAGCTTCCATTGTTTGAGTTATTACCGAAGTAAGAACCTCCAGAGGTATATGATACCAATGAATTTTAATTTCTAGGTCATTTCTCTTTAAACATAAACTTGTAGGTAGAAACGGAATTGTAAATTCCTTTCACCTGTTCCTTGTTTTCCTATTTCTTGTAGTATATAAGAATTGACTTCTCAACTGTTGACTTTTATACATTGTTTGACATGTCCAATGCCACTTCAACAAAGTTCTTAACATTTTATTTATTTTGAATATTTTCTTCAACTAGATGATCTCACCAGAAGCTTCCAAAGTTCTCTGAGCGTCGATCTATTCGAATGTCTAGTAGCTACACTCATTAGAGAATTGAATGGAAAAAGGTATTAGGTTGTTAACCATTTGTGAAGTTGATTGTTAACTCAATGCTTTTTAAATTTAAAACTACATTGTATTTTGAATCCAAAAGCTCCAATTGGTTTTCCATTTGACTTTGTTAGTCGAAAGTAACCATAAAAGTCTCTATAAGAAATGTATATTTTAAATTGCACATTTTCGTGAATCGTTCTTGGATTCACTACCAATCGAGGAATGTTACCTTTCTAAAAGGATTTATTGATGCGGAAGATATTTAATTATACACAATAATTAAAATATACATTGAAGCATGCAAAGTTTAAACCTTCATCATGAGTACTAACTTGAAAATTAAAGTAATCATGCAATTTACACAAGCTTCCAAAGTTCTCTGAGAGTCGATCTATTCGAATGTTTAGTTCCGGAAGGTGTGAATCCAAGATCCTAAAAATAATTAAAGAATTAAGCACGTTGCATTGACTTAATTCTAAAATATTTTAAGTAAGCAAAAATTGTTGCTAATAGTCTAGAACCTATGCTTGGTTGATAGGTACGTCTAAGAACTTATTAGGAAAACCTATCCCATTTTCCACGACATAAAAGGACTCCTTACATAGATCGTTGACTTCAACCAAAATTAACATTTACTCACAACTAATTTGTACCTTACCCCTTTAAAAACAATAAGTAACACATCGCTATAGCGGAAAACTACTACTAGATTGATGTAAAAGTGAGAAGTAAGTGTTATTTTGGAATGACATCTTTTAACTAAATTTTGCAGTTTGGAACTTAAGGCTTTTACTATGTTGGTTAGATTTTAAGTGAACAAAAATACTTAATCATGCAACGTAATAAAGCCATAATCTCATGCATAATATCAACACATATTTAAAGCAATAAATATCTTAAAACATGCATAAGATTTTAATTGTGATCTAGTATGGCCTGATTTCATCTTAAATCTTCAACTTTAAACTCCGTCTTGAAAATGGTTTTGAAACTTTGTTCTTGAATTTCACCATGGGAGGCACCATTTTCTTAAAATAGGATTTGCAATAATAATTAAACTAATTGCAACAAATTGATGGTACCCATACCATATTTAAATAAGGAAAATTTGGTAATATTAATCCAACCTTTGACCGATTTTCTTTTATTAAGCCCACCTACGACATATTTTTTAATAATCCCACCTTTATTACCCAACAACTTTTATTGGGCCCAACAGGTCATAAAACTGTTGTAAGCGGCATTATTTCTCTACATGGCAGTACTCTCTCTCGATATATTCAGTCATCGTCATCAATTCATCACCATCTCGTTGAATTTTTCACCGATTACCGGCCACTTAAGCCCAATAAAAGTCGTCGGGTAGTAAAGGTGGGATTATTAAAAAATATGTCGTAGGTGGGATTAATAAAAGAAAATCGGCCAAAGGTTGGATTAATATTACCAAATTTTCCTTTAAATAAAAACTATGGTGCATTAGACCATATTTTACATTCAAAAGTAATGGTACACATACCATATTTTCTATTTTATTTGGGTCATATTAGTCAATTTTCGCAACCTTCTAAACAATATATTTACATTATACCATTCAACCATTCATTTATTAATGAATGGCCCACTTATCAAGTTAGCAGAAAACACATAAACATCTGCATCAACTAACAAAGGCCCAATAATCTACCAATTATTTGACCTTATTAGTTCTAATCAAGTTGTTAACCTTAAAGGAATAAGGACCTTATCAATAGTTAATCGAATATGAATAAATTGCTCCTACTCAAATCATAAATTATGTGCTTTACTAATTTTTAAACATAAAAATTCTTTTCCAAGTCCAATAGTAAAACCCACTTTTAATTAAAAAATTTAAGGCTCATATAAAAGTATTTTAAATCCCTTTATTTGATTCTTAATTAATTTAAACAAATTAATTACAGTACATTCAAGGTTTTAATTTTATTAAATACCAAGTATAAAATTAATTATAATAATAAAACTAATAAAATTCAATTCCGATAAAAAATTATAAGCACGAAATAAAATTAATTAAACTCGTGGATTAACATAAAATCAAATTTGTACGAAAATTATGCGTATGGGCCAAGGCAAGGCACATGGGCGTAAGGCCCATGCCTTGCCAAGGCTTGCTGCTTGGCTTGGTGCGATAGCAGCCCGCATGGCCGAGGTCAGCGCCCACTCCATTGCTTGCCTTGTGCATTGTTGGGCACGCAACATTGAGCAGTGGCACGCCTGGCTCACGGCCAGCCCCCACTCACTCGTTGTCACTCATGCTCGCCGGGCGGGTGGGCTTGGAGCAGCGTGCACGCGAGCTCCCTTGCTCAGCGTGCTGCTCGCCTTCCCATGCCTTGCTCGTTGCCCTCGCCTACGTCCCACTCCCACAAGCTGCACACACAACACCCGTGTGCCGCCCGCGCCATTGCACCCTTGCGTCCGACATAGCGCAGCACACGACACGAGCATCCACCGCTCGTACGCTGTGCACCCACGCGTAGCAGCAACACCAAATGAAGGGAACTCATACGTTGTTGGCCCTTATGACCTTGTTTGTACGTGCAAGATCGTGAACGTTTTATAAAAAATAAAAAAAATTATATTTTAAATATTATGACAGATTAATAAAACATATTAATCTCATAAAATTTGGCAAAAAAATAAAAATTTCATTAATCAAAACAATTTCCGATTACATGAATTAATATTCAAGGGATTAAAATTTAGGTCTATAAAATTTTAAAGATCCAATTTTTAACAAATTTTAAGTGGTATTTTATCATAGTATCCTAAATAAGTTATCAATTAATTATGAAAAACGAAACAAGATCTAATTTATTTGTAATTTAACAAATTAATTATAATTACAAATTAGGTTACATAACTAACGAATTTAATCCTTAAAATTGTTAAACATATGCACTAGGTAAATTATTAAATCAAGATTTATATACAAGATTCACAAAATTAATTTTTAACATCATAAAAATTACAAACTTTGCATCCGAAAAACTAAAACCTCCGAAAAGTCATAGTTGGACTTCGAATTTGGGAATTATGAGTTTGGGAAAAAATAATTATTTTTGTCAAATCCTAAAACGCCGTTCACTTGCGGAATACACTATAAAACATAAGATTTATATCAATATTGACAAATATTCCGAAATTCCCGCGAACATATAATTAAATAATCGTATGAATTTGCAATTAATTACACCAATTTAATTCATCCCTTTATTTCTTTGCAAATTTATAAAATTTAATCTGTGTTAATGTAATTTTTTAATCAATTAATTAGAGGCCCGTGATACCATTGTTAGTTTATGGACAATCAAATTGACATGCGGAAAAACCATAAATAGCCAGAATCCAAATTAATTGCCACATAATCAATTAGTATAATTTAGTATACATACTATGTGATGTGTGTCTTCCCTAGCTGCTCCAGAACAAGAACAAGTATAGAGCTCCAAATATCTCCCCTCCGTAGATAGTCCACAACACGTTCGGATCCGCCTTATGTTCAACCAACTAGGATATCGTCTACGGTATTATGCACTCGGGAACTCACTATAAGTGATAGGCAAGAATATTGAATTTATTTAATTGATTATGCAATTATACAAGAGACTCGTAATACCACTGTTAGGCTATGAAAAATGTAATTGACATGCGAAAAACCATAATTGACTCCAAGCAAATCCCATTATCAATTAGCATAATTTAGGAATACACAATATGTGATGCGTGTCTTCCCTTAGATGCTCCCGAAGCGAACCAGAACAAGCATTGAGCTCCAAAATTCGCCACTCCGTAGATAGTCAACAACATGTTCGGATCCGCCTTAGGTTCAACCAACTAGGATATCGTCTAAGGTAATATGTGTTAGGTTATGATACATATGACAATTCATAAATCATGCGGAAAAACCATAAAGCCAGGAAAGCATATTATTTGCACATAATCATCTAGCATAGTATAGATGCATACATGTTGTAGCGTGCCTTCCCTAGCTGCGCCCAAACCGAAAAAGAACAAGTCTTTAGGACTCCAAATGTCGTCCCTCCGTAGATAGTCCACAGTACGTCCGGATCCGCCTCAAGTTAGACCAACTAGAATCGCCCTTAAGGTGCTTAGGATTTTCGGCTCTTATTGCAAGTGTATGGCTGATTTATATTTCAAAAACTTACCCTTTGAATACTTCAATCGTACCCATAAATTGTGACCCAAAGCACTTATTTATAGGAGTATGGAAAAGGAATTGTAATCCTACTAGGATGTGGATTTGTTAATTAGAACTTTATTAGGACTCTAAATAACAAAGCAAATCTAATAGGATTAGGATTTTAATCTTCGCACGAATCCTAATAGGATTAGGATTTCCCGCACACGCATCGTACAAGCCGTGCACCCGCGCAGGCCTTGCGGCCCACGACAGGCGCACAGCCCATGTGCGGTGCTGCGCGCGCGCGCCCTTGGCTGGGCTTGGCCTTGCGCTGGGCCTGGTCGAGGCGTGCGTTGCTGCGTGCGGCTCGCTGGGCGTTGGCCTGGCTTCGTGCTGGGCCTTCGTCTAGCGGGCCTCGTCCGATGCTAATCGTACGATACGCTTCCGATTAAATTCCCGATTCCGGAATTCATTTTGGATACGAACAATATTTAATATTTCCGATTCCGGAATTAATTTCCATTTCGAACAAATATTTAATATTTCCGTTTCCGGAATTATTTTCCGATTCCGATAATATTTCCGATTCTGACAATATTTCCGTTTCCGGCAATATTTCCATTTCCGATAATATTTTCCGATACGTACCATGTTTCCGTTTCCGGCAACATCTACGACTTGGATAATATTTATATTTCCGATACGATCCATATTTCCGTTTCCGGCAATATCATTCTTTCCGGAGTATTCATTTCTTGCTTGTGACGATCTCAGCTCCCACTGAAACCAAGATCCGCCGATTCCGAATATCCATAGATAGAGTATTTAATGCCATTAAATACTTGATCCGTTTACGTACTATTTGTGTGACCCTACGGGTTCAGTCAAGAGTAAGCTGTGGATTAATATCATTAATTCCACTTGAACTGAAGCGGCCTCTAGCTAGGCATTCAGCTCACTTGATCTCACTGAATTATTAACTTGTTAATTAATACTGAACCGCATTTATTAGACTTAACATAGAATGCATACTTGGACCAAGGGCATTATTTCCTTCAGTGTGCATTTCCTAATTCCTTTGTCGCTCGATGCTTGCTCTTGAACATAAGGTAAGAGTTGTCATCCTTATTATGTCCAGAGGTGTTCCTCGGTTTCAGAGTTCAAATGATCAAATAAACAGATAATCATAGCCTATGATTCATCCGAGCACGGCCATGCATTTCACAGTTTCTAGCTCTCCGAGTGGCCTTGTACAACTTTTAAGCATCTCATCCCGATTTATGGGAGGACAATCCCAATCTTGCCATCTTGAGATTAGACTTCGTTTGATAGGTGATTACCCGAGCGTTGCCTTTATAGCCTCCTTTTACGGTGCGACGGTTGGTCAACGTCAAAGCAACCAGTTCTCAAACAAGTAATCTCAAATCACTCAGGTATTGAGGATTTAGTGTCTAATAATTTTAATGAAATTTACTTATGACAGATTTTCATCTCTTACAGTAAAGTTTCATAGGTCTGTCCGATACTAGTCTTCCCAAAGTAAGTATCTATGCAAATGATTATGACATTGCCATGTCCACATAGTTCAAGAAACAGAACTACTAGTCATCTTGCATTCTAGTCGTCTAACGTTTTCTATGCGTCCAATTTTATAGAAAACTCCGACCAGGGACCATTTTCAACTTTTGATATTCAAGTTCACTTGATAGACATTTCTTAGTCACAGGACTGGTCCTGACAGTCTATCTTGAATATATCGTCAAATTGAAGGGACTCATCATTTAATAAACCACAAATTAAAAGGAAAAATGAATTCTTTTCATTTATTGTGAATGATTAACCAATAATGTTTTACAAAGATTTAAACTCTAAAACTTTAAAACATTAAACAAGGATATCAAAGCCATTCTCCAATATGCTTGATTCCCATAGCTGCAGTGTGCGAGTTGTGCTTCGCCTGCGGCAGAGGTTTAGTCAATGGATCTGATATGTTGTCATCAGTTCCAATCTTGCTTATCTCGACTTCTTTTCTTTCAACGAACTCTCGTAGAAGGTGAAATCTACGAAGTACATGCTTGACTCTCTGGTGATGTCTAGGCTCCTTTGCCTGTGCAATAGCTCCGTTATTATCACAATACAGGGCTATTGGTCCTTTAATGGAGGGGACTACACCAAGTTCACCTATGATCTTCCTTAGCCATATAGCTTCCTTTGCTGCTTCATGTGCAGCAATGTACTCCGCTTCAGTTGTAGAATCCGCAATGGTGCTTTTCTTAGCACTTTTCCAGCTTACTGCACCTCCGTTGAGGCAGAAGACAAACCCAGACTGTGATCTGAAATCATCTATGTCGGTTTGGAAACTTGCGTGCGTATAGCCATTAACAATTAATTCATCATCTCCACCATAGACTAGGAAGTCATCTTTGTGCCTTTTCAGGTACTTCAGAATATTCTTGGCAGCAGTCCAATGCGCCTCTCCTGGGTCTGACTGGTATCTGCTCGTAGCACTGAGTGCGTACGCAACATCCGGGCGTGTACATATCATAGCATACATTATTAAACCAATCAATGATGCATATGGAATCCCATTCATTCGTCTACGCTCATCAAGTGTTTTTGGGCACTGAGTCTTGCTTAGAGTTATTCCATGAGACATGGGTAGGTAGCCTCGCTTGGAGTCTGCCATCTTGAACCTATCAAGCACCTTATTGATATAAGTGCTTTGACTAAGTCCAATCATCTTTTTAGATCTATCTCTGTAAATCTTGATGCCCAATATGTACTGTGCATCTCCTAGATCCTTCATCGAAAAAAATTTCCCAAGCCAAATCTTGACAGAGTTCAACATAGGAATGTCATTTCCGATAAGTAATATGTCGTCGACATATAATACTAGGAAAGCAATTTTGCTCCCACTGACCTTCTTGTATACACAAGATTCGTCTGCGTTCTTGATGAAACCAAAATCATTGACTGCTTCATCAAAACGTATATTCCATCCCACCAAAATTTAATTGTATGGCTTTGTTCGAATAGATATTGTGATGGATTGTGTTACTCAGGATCATGTTTCATTTCAAAGATCCATCCCACATAAATTTTGGTGGGATGGACCCTAAGCAACAATAACACCCTTCTGCTTCAATCCATAGATTGATTTCTTTAGCTTGCATACCTTCTTAGCATTCTTTGGATCCTCAAAGCCTTCAGGCTGTTTCATAAACACAGTTTCTGTTAAAACGCCGTTCAAGAAAGCAGTTTTGACATCCATCTGCCATATTTCGTAATCGTAATATGCAGCGATTGCTAACATTATCCGAATAGACTTTAGCATTGCAACTGGTGAAAAGGTTTCATCGTAATCCACACCGTGGACTTGCCTGTAACCTTTTGCAACCAATCTAGCTTTGAAAACTTCAAGTTTCCCATCCTTGTCCTTTTTCAGTTTGAAAACCCATTTGCTTCCAATGGCTTGGTAGCCATCTGGCAAATCGACCAAATCCCATACTTGGTTTTCAGACATGGAGTCTAATTCAGATTGCATGGCTTCTTGCCATTGTTTGGAGCTAGGGCTCGTCATAGCTTGTTTGTAAGTCGCAGGTTCATCACTTTCAAGTAATAGAACGTCATAGCTCTCGTTCGTCAAAATACCTAACTACCTTTCCGGTTGAGATCTATATCTTTGCGATCTACGCGGGGTAACATTTCTAGATTGACCATGATTCTCACCAGATTCTTCTAAAGATCTCTGAGTTTCATCCTGAATGTCATCTTGAGCATTCTCTAGAGTTTGTTGTTCGACTCGAATTTCTTCGAGGTCTACTTTTCTCCCACTTGTCATTTTGGAAATGTGATCTTTCTCCAAGAAGACACCATCTCGAGCAACAAACACCTTGTTCTCAGATGTATTGTAGAAGTAATACCCCTTTGTTTCCTTTGGATAGCCCACAAGGATACATTTGTCAGATTTTGGATGAAGTTTGTCTGAAATTAATCGTTTGACGTATACTTCACATCCCCAAATCTTAAGAAAAGACACTTTTGGAGGCTTTCCAAACCATAACTCATATGGAGTCTTTTCGACAGCTTTAGACGGAGCTCTATTTATAGTGAGTGCAGCTGTATTTAGTGCATGTCCCCAAAATTCTAATTGAAGTTCGGCCTGACCCATCATTGACCTGACCATGTCAAGCAAGGTTCGGTTCCTCCGTTCCGACACACCGTTCCATTGTGGTGTTCCAGGAGGAGTCAATTCTGATAGAATTCCACATTCTTTCAGATGGTCATCAAATTCATAGCTCAGATATTCACCGCCTCTATCAGACCGCAGTGCCTTGATCTTCTTGCCTAATTGATTCTCTACTTCACTCTAAAATTCCTTGAATTTGTCAAAGGATTCACACTTATGCTTCATTAGGTAGACATAACCATATCTACTGAAGTCATCAGTGAAAGTGATAAAGTAGCTGAAACCACCTCTAGCATTTGTACTCATTGGTCCACATACATCTGTATGGATTAAACCCAATAGTTCATTTTCTCTTTCTCCAACTTTAGAGAAAGGTTGCTTTGTCATTTTGCCAAGTAAACATGATTCGCATTTACCATAATCCTCTAAGTCAAATGGTTCTAGAATTCCTTCCCTTTGATGTCTTTCTAAGCGTTTCAAGTTTATATGGCCTAATCGACAATGCCACAGATAGGTGAGATCTGAATCATCCTTTTTGGCCTTGTTAGTATTTATGTTATAAACTTGTTTGTCGTGATCTAATAAATAAAGTCCATTGACTAATCTAGCAGATCCATAAAACATCTCTTTAAAATAAAACGAACAACTATTGTCTTTTATTAAAAAGGAAAATCCCTTAGAATCTAAGCAAGAAACTGAAATGATGTTTTTAGTAATACTTGGAACATGGAAACATTCTTCCAGTTCCAAAACTAGCCCGGAGGGCAACGACAAATAATAAGTTCCTGCAGCTAATGCAGCAATCCGTGCTCTATTTCCCACTCGTAGGTCGACTTCACCCTTGCTTAACTTTCTACTTCTTCTTAGTCCCTGTGACTTCTCCCCTAAAGGGAGAATGTGGTTGGGTTGGAATTCGCTTATTTTTGATGTTGATGTGCTTTATGTTCATGAGCAAGCTATTCATGCTCAAATTTCTGATATTAACAAGACTTTGCAATTCAAGGCTAATTTTGTTTCTTTTTCCTTTTTTCTTTCTGTAATAGAGCTAAAAGAGGGTATCTAAGTCCTTATCAGCCAGATTACCATGCCACTCAGGCCCCAGGCATAGGATATTCTTTCATTATAAATGGATAGAGTGAGTTCACATCATAGTAGCTTCCTTCCTTTGATCCCTTTTCAGGTCAGGCCACGTAAAAAACTCAATGAAACGTAGTCGCTTAAGCGAAGCTTTAGCGAGTAAACAAAAACTTCGCTTTAGCGACTTCATCCATCAAAAAGATGCTTTAATAGCCATGGGTGTCATTTCCAAATTGTATGAGGTAAATGGACCTATTTATGGGTAGTGCTGCCGAGGCTATCCCTATGGTTGATAAGAGTCTCATTGCTAGAGGTCCTACTCTTTGTCACCATCAGCAAATCCAGCTTTGTGCTCCTCCCTCTTCTCAGGAAATAAAGCAGGTTTAGTATGGACTCAAGCAAAGCTCCAACAAGCATAAAAGCAACTATAGAGCTAGCACATTGAGCGAGCTACTTCACTGGGGGTGGCGTAAGCTAGAAACGACTTCCATTGAAACAATTTCTTCTGTGCCTTGACTTCTGATTCGGTATCCGTTTTCTTTGGTGTTGTCGATGAACTTCTTCCGGAGCTTCCTTAGCTTCTACACTTGGACACCTTTTTTCAGGCTTCGAAAGCGACTCACATCTACATCTGTAATAGATTGGATATGCTTCCACATCCCGTTAAAAAAAAAAAGGATTTCGAGGGTTGGAAAAGAAATTGATCTGGCTATGTGGAGTATTGCAGATGATAAAGCTCCGGGATTGGATGGCTTAAATGATATCCAACAATAAGAAGGTATATCCTAGCTACAGGAAGAAGGTAGCTACATAAACAAAGAAGAAAGAGCAGCAAAATACAATAGCTACATTAGCTGCAGGATAAGGAACTGCGGAAAATCATTTTGCACTGAAAACGTTTTACACCATACCAAAGGGAGCCTAGGTCCCCCAAGGAAAAAGGGTGAGTCAGGAAGAAGAACACAAGAACAAAACTCATGAAATTTTTATTGTTAGGTTTATTTGAAGATATATTCATCTTTTTACTTGTGAATTTGTGATCAATGATGATTTGATCTGTGTTCAGCTGGAAATGTGGTTTGCTCTTGGGGAAGAGGAGAGGACGGGCAATTAGGCCATGGAGATCCTGAAGATCGATTTGTACCAGTTCAATTGAGCGCATTGGATGAACATGAGGTTAACTCCATTACATGTGGAGCTGACCATACCCTTGCATATTCCGAGCCACGTGTACAAGTCTACAGTTGGGGATGGTATGTTTTCGTGTTGACTATCCCATACTCATTTTGTTTGTGATTTCATGTTTTTTAAGGTTATAGGACCTGGTGCAATTTCAAGTTCTATTGCACAGCAAGTTGAATTTCATATGATACAGATTTTCAGGGGTGATTTTGGGAGATTAGGTCATGGAAACTCTACCGATCTGTTCACTCCCCATCCAATCAAGACCTTAGATAGTGTTAAGATCAAGCAAATTGCCTGTGGTGACAGCCACTGTTTGGCAATCACTATGGACGGGGAAATTGCAAGGTTAGTTGTGTATATATATCCTTGCTCGTCCGCTTTTATTGAATGTAAACTGATAAAAACTTGAACAACCTTAGCAATTATTATCGAGCTTCAAAGTGCTGTAAAACTAACCAATCTAGTCCTTTTTCTCATATCTGAATTTATGATACTCGATTTGTTACTACCAGTCATCAAGTTGCTTGTTTTCTACCGATTTGTCAATTTAAGGACCAATGCAGCTTGTTTCTAGTTGTGCTCTAGGGTGCTATAATGGATTGACCTAACTCCAATATATAGTTTAAAAGATTTCAACTTTTAATGTTCATAGACTTTGGGTCTACTCCCTCATCTAGTGATTCTTGAAAGATTCTTATAAGCTTGTAGCTAAATCTGAGCTTTTTCATTTGCATTTATTAATGCTCACTTGATATATTCAACGTGGTGATTTCTAGACCTCTCCCTCCTAATAAAATCAATCGACCTCCTTGGTGTCCTAACCTTCTGCTTATTTGATATATGAGTAGAAATTTGTGTGGTTTTGACTTCTGACATCTAGAATAGTTTTAAGGATACTTCTTTACGGATGGGAAGATCTGTGACTGGCTAATAAGAGGCTTTCTAATTCTATAATAGGTATACCATTGAAATGGTATACTAAGGACAAAATAGTAACTTTAGGTGGTATATTAAGGGCTAAATGGTAAGTTCATGTAATAAATTGATTCTGACCCACGAAAAATAACATTTATCTTTGACTTGTGAGTACCAAACTATGTTGTTTGGAACCAAATAAAAATGAAACCACGTTACCAAACTATGTTGTTTGTTACCAATGAGAAAATACAACTACTCTTCTTGTACCAAACTATGTGGTTTGGTACTAAATGAAAATGCAGAATATTAGTATACCATTTCAATGGTATACCGAGTATAGAACAAGACTTCCTCGGCTAATGTATCTCCTGCTCGTGTCTTTTATTAATTGAAGTTGGGGAAGGAACCAAAATGGCCAGCTTGGTATTGGCACTGCTGAGGACTCTCTTGTCCCACAAAGGATTAAAGCCTTCCAGGTACAGATAATATCTCCAAAGAACTGCACTTTCTTAAATCATTCTTTTGAATCTTTTGATTTTTTTTTTTTCTGAGCTGATGTTTTTTATTCAAAAATTTGGATGATTTTTTGAATTTTTAATTTGTTATAAAATATTTTCTGTTGTGTATTTATGTAGTGCTTGGGTGGCCTTTCTGAAATTTGTAGCTGTTACTCTTTTTCCAGGGAACACCTGTGAAAATGGTTGCTGCTGGTGCTGAGCATAGTGCTGCTGTCACAGAAGCTGGTGATGTGTATGGCTGGGGATGGGGATTGGAACATAAGTGTGAGCCACAACCTGTATCTAATACCCAAGAAGTTGAATTAGCAAGTATACAGTCTATAACGAAAATACCTGAAGATGGAACGACTGTTCCGTTCTTCTGATCTTCCTTTAGCTTCAAGCAATCTCTCTTCCAATGCCCCTTCTTCTTGCAGTAGAAGCATTCGGATTCAGAAGTGGGTTGACTGACCTTCCTCTTTTCAGATTTGGCGCCAGTTTGCTTAGTTGGGCTGGCCTTGTTGCCACCTTTCTTAGCATTCCTCTTCTTTCCAGATTTCTTGAACTTGCCCCCACGCACCATAAGCACATCTTGCTTATCACTTTTGAGCGTCTTTTCAGCGGTTTTCAGCATACCGTGAAGCTCAGTGAGCGTTTTGTCCAGACTATTCATACTGTAGTTCAGTTTAAACTGATCATACCCGTTATGAAGAGAATGGAGGATGGTGTCTACAACCATTTCTTGAGAGAATTGCTGATCCAGCCGACTCATATTCTCAATGAGTCCAATCATTTTGAGAACATGTGGACTTACGGGCTCGCCTTTCTTAAGCTTGGTCTCAAGAATTTGCCTATGAGTCTCGAATCTTTCGACTCGAGCCAGATCTTGGAACATGTTCTTCAACTCACTGATGATTGTGAAAGCATCTGAGTTGATGAACGTTTTCTGCAGATCTGCACTCATGGTAGACATTTCACATCCTTGTTGGCATCAATCCAACGATTGAGGGCTGGCTGAGTGACCCCGTCGCCTGCGGCTTCGGGCATCGCCTCTTCCAGGACATACTCCTTTTCTTCCTGCATAAGAACTATTTGCAAGTTCCTTTGCCAGTCAAGGAAGTTTTTCCCGCTCAACTTCTCCTTTTCGAGAATTGATCGAATGTTGAATGAATTGTTGTTTGCCATAGTTAAAACTACAATTGAAAAGAATAAACAAATAAATAACCATTCACAGTTTCTCTTAATAAACTTAAATTCTAGCATACATGCATAATTCAATGTTCATTAAGCATTTTATTCAAGTTACGTGTTCCGGCAGGTGTGAATAAAATGATTCCAAGATCCTAAAATCATTGAAGAATTAAGCACAGTTTGTCGACTTAATCCTAAAACATCTTAGGTAAGCAAAAGCCTTTTGCTAATAGTCTAGAAACTATTCTTGGTTGATAGGCACGTCTAAGAACTTATTAGGTAAGCCTATCGATTTTTCCACGATATAAAAGGACTCCTTACTTATATCGTTGAGTTTCACCAAAACTAACATGTACTCACAATTATTTGTGTACCTTGCCCCTTTAGGACCAATAAGCAACACCTCGCTGAGCGAAAACTATTACTAGATTGATGTAAAGGATATCCAAGCAAGTGTATATTTTGGCATGGCACCTTTTAACTCAATTTCTAAGTTTGGAACTTAAGGCTCTTACTATGTTGGTTAGATTTTAAGTGAACTAAAATCCTTAATCATGCAACATAATCAAGCTTTGATCTCATGCATTTTAAGACATATTTAAAAGCAATAAATAACTTAAAACATGCATAAGATAAATGTGATCTAGTATGGCCCGACTTCATCTTGAAGCTTTAACTTCAAAGTCCGTCTGGAAAATCTCCGTGGGAGGCACCATTTTCTTCAAATAGGATAAGCTATAATTAAAACTAATTACAACTATTTGATGGTACGCAGACCATATTTGATTTGAAAAACAACTTTGGTACTTTAGACCAATTACATTCAAATTAATGGTACGCAGACCATATTTTCTATCCTATTTGGGCCATACTAGTCACTTCATAACCTGCAAAACAGTACATATACAATATATACCATTCACCCATTCATTAACATGAATGGCCCACAGAGCTGGTTAGTAAAACACATTATGCATCACATAAACATTTGCAGCAATTAATCAAGGGCACCAATAATCTACAAATTATTCAGTCCTTATTAATTCTAATCAAGTTTTTTTAACCTTAAGGATTTGTAGACCTAATCAAGAGTATATGACTAAAAGGGCTCCCACTTAAACCAATAAATTCATATGCTTTACTAATTTTAAACATAAAAATGTATTTCTAGTCTAACCGGAAACATACAAATTTAATTAAAATTTAAAGCTCATATAAATTTATAATTGAATCCATAAATTTAATTTAATTTCAGTCGTATTTAAATTAATTCATGATTTTAATTTTAGTAAGATAATTAGAATAAATAAAATTTATTATAATTACAATATTCAAAATTAAAATCCAAGAAAATAATTTAAATTATTAATTTTAAAATTAATTAAACTTACATAAACTGAAAATTTTCAAATTAAAATTTCAAAACGATCTAATCGCAACGAAACAACCCCACAAATCGCACGCCCATGGGCCACTCTCACACAGCCATCGCTGGCCATGTGCGCGCAGCCCATGCGCTGCGTCGCATCGTTGCTGCTCCCCATCGCAAGGTGCGCGCCAGCGCTCGTCGCAACAAGCATGCTGCTGGCCATCGCTGGGCGCAGCGCTCGTCGCACGTCGCAACAAGCACGCTGCTCGCCATCGCTGGGCGCAGCGCTCGTCGCACGTCGAAACAAGCACGCTGCAGGCCATCGCTTGGCGCAGCGCTCGTCACACGTCGCAACAAGCACGCTGCACGCTATCGTTGGGCGCAGCGCTCGTCGCACGCACATTTGCGCTCGCTGCGCGCGAGGCTCTACATGCTTGCGCGAGGCAGTGCGCACTGTGGCGCAGCACGCTTGCTGCCCACACGCGACTGCTCGTGCCTTGCTCTCGCCCTTGCCCATGCGCCCATTGCACACAGCCCACGACACAAGGCAGGGCTGCTGCCTTGTGCTCGTGCACCATGCCCTTGCTCGTTGCATTCGTACTGCATGGGCGACGAGCTCCCTTGCTCGTCGTCGCATGCCCGCACTATACAACACCCCTTAAGGGTAACACGTAGCGTCCATTGCTTTGTGCGTGCAAGTTATATGAGCGAATCGCATAAAAATTAAAAATTTATATTCAAAATTAATGACAAATTAATAAATAATATTAATTTCACAATTTTAGGGCGAAAAATCGAAAATTTATTATTTAATTGATTTCCGATTAACATGGATTCAATTCTAGGTCATAAAAATTTAAAATTTAACATAAATTTATAATTTTTATGGTGGTTTTTAATCATAGGTATCTAATTAAATTATAACTAATTATGAAAATCAAATTAATTCTAAATTATTCCAATTTTCAACAAATTAATCATAATTACAAATTAGATTGCATAATTAACAAGGCTAGGCATTCAAACTTGTTAAACATATACAGTAGGTCAATCAAAAATTCAAGATTTATCAACAAGAATCGCAAATATTTAATTTAACATCTTAAATTTACGAAATTTTGCATTCGAAAAACTAAAACCTCCGAAAAGTCATAGTTAGGCATCGAATTTGAGAATTCTGGGTTCGGACGAAAAACATTGTTTTTGTCAAAATTTTAGAATGCCTTTTACATGCGGAATTGACACAAAAATCACTCGATTTGGATGAGTAACGAAGAAACTGCCGAAACTGCGTACGTATAATTAAATAAACGCAATTTGCAATTAATTAACAATTACGAAAATTAATCACCCCTTTTAATTCTTACAAATTTGTAATATTTAACCAAGTTCATGCAATTTAGATTATGAAAATAATAAGAGGCTCGTGATACCACTGTTAGGTTATGATACATATGACAATTCATAAATCATGCGGAAAAACCATAAAGCCAGGAAAGCATATTATTTGCACATAATCATTTAGCATAGTATAGATGCATACATGTTGTAGCGTTCCTTCCCTAGCTGCGCCCGAACCGAACAAGAACAAGTCTTTAGGACTCCAAATGTCGTCCCTCCGTAGATAGTCCACAGTACGTCCGGATCCGCCTCAAGTTAGACCAACTAGAATCGCCCTTAAGGTGCTTAGGATTTTCGGCTCTTATTGCAAGTGTATGGCTGATTTATATTTCAAAAACTTAACCTTTGAATACTTCAATCGTACCCATAAATTGTGACCCTAGGCATTTATTTATAGGAGTATGGAAAAGGAATTATAATCCTACTAGGATGTGGATTTGTTAATTAGAACTTTATTAGGACTCTAAATAACAAAGCAAATCTAATAGGATTAGGATTTTAATCTTCGCACGAATCCTAATAGGATTAGGATTTCCCGCACACGCATCGTACAAGCCGTGTACCCGCGCAGGCCTTGCTGCCCACGACAGGCGCACAGCCCATGTGCGGTGCTGCGCGCGCGCGCGCCCTTGGCTAGGCCTGGCCTTGCGCTGGGCCTGGTCGAGGCGTGCGTTGCTGCGTGCAGCTCACTGGGCGTTGGCCTGGCTTCGTGCTGGGCCTTCGTCTAGCGGGCCTCGTCCGATGCTAATTCGTACGATACGCTTCCGATTAAATTCCCGATTCCGGAATTCATTTCCGATACGAACAATATTTAATATTTCCGATTCCGGAATTAATTTCCGTTTCGAACAAATATTTAATATTTCCGTTTCCGGAATTATTTTCCGATTCCGATAATATTTCGGATTCTGACAATATTTCCGTTTCCGGCAATATTTCCGATTCCGGCAATATTTCCATTTCAGATAATATTTTCCGATACGTACCATGTTTCCGTTTCCGGCAACATCTACGACTTGGATAATATTTATATTTCCGATACGATCCATATTTCCGTTTCCGGCAATATCATCGTTTCCGGAGTATTCATTTCTTGCTTGTGACGATCTCAGCTCCCACTGAAACCAAGATCCGTCGATTCTGAATATCCATAGATAGAGTATTTAATGCCATTAAATACTTGATCCGTTTACGTACTATTTGTGTGACCCTACGGGTTCAGTCAAGAGTAAGCTGTGGATTAATATCATTAATTCCACTTGAACTGAAGCGGCCTCTAGCTAGGCATTCAGCTCACTTGATCTCACTGAATTATTAACTTGTTAATTAATACTGAACCGCATTTATTAGACTTAACATAGAAAGCATACTTGGACCAAGGGCATTATTTCCTTCAATATGCACTCGGGAACTCATTATAAGTGATAGGCAAGAATATTTAATTTATTGAATTCAAGTTGTGATGTCTAAATTTATGATCATGGATCACATATTTATAGGGGAATAAAATAGTCATATCCTATTAGAATGAAGATTTATTAAACGTGTATATTTAGGGTTTATATCAATCTCAAATTCTTAGTCTTTTAGGAAAATCCAAATACTTGAGTATTAGGATAAACATAAAATTATAAGTTTAAGTAGGACAAGGAAAACGGATAGCTTGTGGCCCAAGCTACTGTGCTGCCACACACGCTACTACTTTGACGCGCAAGGCTTGCCTTGCTTCCTTGCCACGCACGTTGCCACGCCGCCCATGCCAAGGATGGCAAGCGTCGTTGGGCGCTGGGCCTAGCGTTGATGCTGGGATTCGTGCTTGGCGCTGGCGTTGGGGTTTGTTCTTGGCATTGGCTTGTCGTGCCTCGTGGGCCTGCTCGTCAAGCGACGGGCTGACTCGCTTACTGGCCTGTCACTCGTCGTACTTCCGATTCGAACAATATTTAAGTTTCCGATAATATTTCCGATTCCGACAATATTTTCTGATTTCGACAATATTTCTGATTCTGATAATATTTCCGTTTCGGCAATATTTCCGTTTCCGATAATATTTCCGTTTCCGACAATATTTTCCTATTCCTGCAACATTTCCATTTCCATTTCCTTTAATATTTTTCGAAACGAACCATACCTCCATTTCCTGTAATATTTTCGACTTCGATAATATTTATATTTCCGTTATGAACCATATTTCTGTTTCCGGCAATATCTTCATTTCCAGTAAATATTCCTTCTTTGCCTTTTCACGATTTTAGCTCCCACTGGAGCCAACCTCCATCATTTTCGAATATCAATAATTAGAGTATTTACTGAATATTATATTCACCTAAATACTTGATCCATTCACGTAATATTTTTGTAACCCTACGGGGCCAGTCAAGAGTGTGGTATTAATATTATTAATTCCAATTGAACTTAAGCGGCCCCTAACTAGGCATTCAGATCACTTGATCTCATTGAATAATTAACTTGTTTAATTAATATTGAACCCCATTTTTTAGACATAGCATTAAATGCATTAAATGCAAACTTGGACCAAGGGCATTATTTCCTTCAAAAATTGCATCAGAAAGTGACACATGTCATTTTTGGTGTCTGTTATAGTATATGGTTTTTTTTTTCTAAGCAAGAGAGAAATAATATTAATAGAACCAAGAATTACAACTTAAGCCAATTCCCAGCCATACAAACCAACTAGGTTTCCCTCAAAAAAACAAAAAAAAACCAACTAGGTTGGACTCTATGCACCAGGAATCAACAAAAAACAAAGCTATAACAAGGCTTTCAAGAACAAAACAGAAAGACAGAAAGCCAGAAAGGCTATTACAAAGTTGTAAACAAATCACTATCTCTCTTGCTTACATGTCTTGGCAAAACTACTTGGATTCTGCTTCTTACCATCTGCTTCAAGCTTTCCACATTGTGACTGGCAGTGGGGATGAATTATCCCAGAAACTAGTGTTCCTACACTTCCAAATCAAGTAGACAGCCGCACCAATGGCGACAAAATACACTTGCTTCCTGAACCTAGAAGCTCTACTTTGACCAGCTTTCCTGAGTAACTGAACCAAATTGCCATCAATTGAGAATCCAACCCACTAATGCACTGCATGAATAATCTGCCTACTATAAGGGCATTGAAAGAATAAATGTTGATGAGTCTCATCATCTAAACCACAAATCAGGCATTTAGAGGATTGACTAATACATATCTTTGCTAGCTTGTCTGTAGTCTGAAGTCTGGATTGAACAGCTAACCAACAGATGAATCTAAGCTTGGGAATGTTCAATCTATTCCAAACCATTTTATCCCAATGGACCCTAGGCTTATTCCCAATTAATTTTCATACACTTGCTTCACTGAATATTGAGTCATGTTCTCCAGTTCTGCAAGAGTAAAGAATTGTTTTAACTTCTCCTTTGTGTTGCATACTTACTTCCAGTACCAACTAGCAGAAGAGCTAGGTTGATACTGTAATAGCCCTGATTTTAAGAAGCTTTTAATATGACACTAAGAGTAATTATCGTCTTAAACGTGTCATTAGAATTTCTCCTAAATCTAATTTGAGATTAAGATCTTGAAATTTTATTAAACTGGTGAATGAATTTGAGATTTTCATTAGTATATCTAAGCTAGTTTTCGAATTGACTCTCGAGCTTTACCTTGAGATAAATTTTTGGAAATTTATTTATTTTAAGAGTTCATATTTTGTTAATTTTAAATTAATTTATTTAAACTCAATAATTTTAATGGAATTAGAATTTCTATTTTAAATCAAATTAATGATAATATATTAATTTTTATTTTCGTTAATTTAATAAGTTAAAGGAATATTTTCCGAATTAAATTAATCAAAGCTTATTCAAGTTGAATTAATCTAATCGAATATTCTCTTGCCTGATGTCCGATTTCCTTTGTTTGAAAGATGAATCATCATTAGTAAAACCATCAAACTCTTTCTATTGTTTTTACTAAACCATTTGCTGGAAAAAAAGGGAAAAGGAAAAAAACAAAAATCTCTAACTCACTCTCTCTCTCTCCCCTCACTCGTGGTCCTCTTTCTTCCCCTCTTCACTCGGCTCACTCTCTCTCTTCTCCTCACTCCACCACGACGGTCCACCACAACGCCACTGCTTCCCTCACCTCCCTTCCTCGCCAGTTGCCGCCGGTGTTGCGGTTGTTGTTGATCGCTGTGTTGCTTCGCTGCTTCCCCTCTCGTTCTTGCTTTGTGTTGTCGTCGCCGTCGGTGGTGGCCACTAATCCACCACCATCCACACCACATCCCTAATCGATAACTCACTTCAACAGTTTTCCTTAATTGATCGAATTGATTTTGATTTATGGAACTCAAACCCTAACTAATTCATTTTCTCTCTCCTTTTTCGTGGGTGCGCCACCCTTTTTGGCCATCGGTGCAACGGTGTTCCGCCGTTTTGTTGCCGTTGTTGCCGTGATGTTGGTTGTTGTTGTTGATTTGATTGTTATCGTTGGTCATTGCTCTGCTGCCTCTGCTATCTTAAGGGTATACCTCAAGCCAATTCAATTCTTCTCTATTCTTTGTTATTATTATTATTCATTTGAAAATTGTATAAGTTCTATTATTATACTTGTATATATAAAAATGATTTCAATTGATCAATCAAGCAAATTTGAATATAACTAAGCGATTCGAAGATTAAATTTTGTTTTTCTAAAGAGTAATCCTGAGAAAATACAATTAGAATTTATTTGTATTAATTTAAACGAGTATTTTGATTTTTCTTTTGCATTTAATTGCTATTTATGTTTATGAAATTCGATTGGGTTTTCTAAAATAAAACACATGTTGTATTAGTTCTAAATTAAGTTTCAAAAAAAAATCAATTATGGTTTCCAAAATAATTAATTTAGTTCTAGCTAGATCGGAGTAAATAGTTATTAATTAAGTCTTTCTTGTTGAGGTAAACTGGTGGAGAACGGTTAAGAAGATTTGTGTCATGAAGTTAAGTGGAGAATAAAGATTGAATATGTAGCTTTGGAGACTTATGAGTGACTATTGAAGGTACACATTGTCCAACCATCTTCAACGCTTATGAGTAACTATGAGTGACTATGAGTGACTTATGAGTGACTATGAGTGACTATTATGTATATATATGTATATAGGTATGGATTTTAAATTGTGATTTGTAAAATTTAATTATATTTTGCAAATTGATTTGTGTTTGCAAATAAAATTATGCTTGCAAATTGGATTGTAATGTTTATTTTAGAACCTTGATTCTTGTGAAATGAATGTTTGTGTCAGTTGGTAATTCGAGTGAGGGATGGTTTGAGTTGAGAGATTGTGCGATTAGATAATTGAGTTCATGGAGGGTTCTTGAGGTTGAATTAGAGAGTAAATTAGTGTCATGATTAATCATGAGTTATGTGGATGAGTCAAAAGGTTAAGTGAGTCTTAAAAGAGTTAATCATAAATTGAAAACGTTAATGATTAAGTAAAGGTCCTTTCGTAATATAACTAGTCATACTCGAGTCTCTAAAGGAGCTAAGGTCTTGATACTAAGTTAAGAGATCCTAAAATAAGATTAAGTGAAGTCAAAGAAGTAATTTTAATCAATTCTAAGATGTTCTATTTTCAAATAGGTTTATATTTTCATTCAATCGGGTCAAACTTGCTTTGAGTTTCTTAAAAGATGCATGTTTTTGTTAATAGGGTTTAAAATCATTCCTAACAATACATATTTACTTTGTAATTTCTTAAAAAGTTACATGTTTTTGTTCAATCTATGAATTATGAATTTAAACTAGTTTTGGAAAACGTTAACTTTAAAGGAATTTGAGAATTGGAACGACTATAGATAAGGATGTTTTCTATTTGTTTTGAGTTCTTAAACATGACAATGGTTGCAAATATTGAAATATTCAACAAGTTTAAAAAGGAGTTTATTATAAAGAGTAAACGACGTACTTTAAAATTAAAAATCAAGTTTTCATGTTTTATAACTTATGAGTTTGCAATATATAGGAATTCTAAGAATATTAAGTTCTATGAATATTGATGTTTATTTTGAGCATTTAAGTTTTATGCAAATATTTATAAAACACATTTCAGGCACACTAAGCTCACCAATTAAATAAATAATTATGTATATAAGATGGATCGAAAAAGTTTTCCAAACCTCAAAGACTTTCGAAGTAAGAATACTAGTTTTACATATATGTTCTTCATAAAAGGGATTACTACATTGTTTTAGAATTCATTTGTTTTAAATTGATGTTATTACCAGCATTTTTTCGTTTTAAATTGACGTTATTACTAGAAATAGAGGATTAATGTATAAAGTATGGAAGTTGCGTTACTAAGTTGTCTAATGAAATATGAGGTAAGAGTCTTGATCAAAGAGTTAGTGGAATGAAGTGTCTGCTTATGGTAAATGATTGAGGAAGTAACTACTTGGGTTAAAGAATTATATGAAGATAATTGAGATGAATCATAATGAGAAAGAACCTAACTTGAGAATAAGATAATGCAAGTTATGTGTTGAGCACGATTATATATAAAACAATATCAAGGTAATTCTGTAGGGGAAAGTAGCCGTGTCTGTGTTGCGTGGTGCTCACTTGCATCGGTGATGAACAACCTTTTATCGAGCGTGGTGCTCAGAGCGTGGTGCTCTTTTACATCAGGGCGTGGTGCCCTTAGGACGCGTCCTGCAAGTCTTGCAAGCATATGGTAAACAGGAGGGTGACGACCCCCACCGTGTAGAGACAGTTGGTCGTGGTGACCCCTCTCTATTCGTGTTCACTTTCCCCAATTGCTAAACTAATATGTTGAATTAAATTATCTATTTTCGCACTGTGTTATGAATTTCTTTCGAATATGTATTGTGCAATTGAATTGTGGTTGCAAGAGTTTTACGAAGCAAAGTCATATAACTCAGGCAATGTTGTGGCACTGAGTTTCGCATTAAGTTGTGAATACATATATTGAGTTTCACCTTGTGGCATAAACTATGGGTTGGGAAAAAGATTTACCTATAATACTCGAGCAATCGTTATGAGTAATTGTCGAATTAGGTTATGATTGAACATGATTAAGAGTATAAGAATGACAAGACGAATCTTAAGTTGTGAGTCTAATTCAATTGATGTGATTGTGAATTTAGAAATTTTTTCATTTGGTAAGTAAGGACGGAATTTATTGCGAGAAATACTATTGTATTGTTTTCCAAGATGTTGATTGAGTAAAAAGGATTTCATGAAATATATTTCAAAGAAATTATAACGTTTTATCAAGTATTGTCCTTTTTCTTCCAATTCAAGTATGTTTAAGAACGAAGTTGCTTTTCGAGCAAAATATAAAACTAAAACTAAAATTACTTTGAGCCACCTATCAAATGTATTTCAGGTTGGATGTGTGTACTCAGATTTCCGCTGATTTTTTTTTATGAACCTGTCTCGGTGGGGGCAGAGTTAAAATGTTTTGCAGGTAGCAAGAGTCGAGTCTCAGTTCAGGTTCAAGGTTCGTAGAGATCTCCGGGGGCCTTATACGTCCAAGGTTGGGTTATGGATTCGCCAAATCTAATTGAGTTTTCTAGAGTTTGTTATTGGGCTGTATAATTTCTTCTTAAAGCTTTTGGTTTATACATTTTGGATTATATATCCGTGTTGGAGTTGTAGTTAAGTTAAGTTGTTGGTTTAAGGTTAAGTGTGCTTAGAAGTAGCTTACTAAGTGTGGGTTGTTGCAGTGACACCCTGATGATGTTTTGGGAAATGTTATATGTTGGAATGTTGTAACTGAAGCAGGTGAAAGAAAGAAAATCTGACGTAATTTCCTAATAATGTTTTAGGTTGTCCATATTTAGGGGAAATGCTGCCGAATTTTTCTTTGATAATTAAAAGTTTAAAGTTAATTAGTGTCTTTAAGACAAACTAAGCTTGTGTTTAAATGTTTGAAGTTGTTTTAATAAGTTAAGTCTGTTTAGCAGAGTTAATTTTAATTTGCAAGCAGCTCGTTAAGGGCGGACTATTACAGATACTCCCACCATTCCCCATCCTTTAAGTATACGGAAGTAACCCACCTGATCCAGACATTATCCTGTTTATTGACTAAAGCCCATACATATTTCCCCATAAAAGCAGTATTCCATAGCAGAACATCTCTAAAACCCAATCCTCCAGTTTGCTTGTCACTACAGACCTTCTCCCAAGCTATGTTGCTTGGTTCATGACTGAAAGCATGCCCACTCCATAGAACTGCTCTACATATCTTCACAATATCCTGCATAACACTTTTTGGAAGCACATAGATCTGAGCCCAGTACATATGCAAACTAAGCAAAACATAATTAATTAGTTGCATTCTGGTTGTATAAGACAAGTTTCTAGAGCTCCAAACCTTAATCCTGGTTATCATTTTATCCACCAGATGACCACATTGAGCCACATAAATCATCTAAGAGCAGATAGGAACTCCCAAATACTTAAATGGCAGCATACTTCTACAAAAACTAGAAGCATCCACAACCCTTTGGATATCAACTTCCTACATACCATGACAGTAGATAGAAGACTTCTGTTGATTTGCCTTTAAGCCGGCTGAGTTAGAAAAAAGTTTGAAAGCTCGAAGAAGAAGATAGATAGACTGGTAATCACCCATACTGCATAATATCAGATCTTTACACCTTAGATGAAACTGAAATTGAGGCATAGGCCGCATAGCACTCATTCTATTTAGAATCTTAAACAAATATTCCACATAGATGAAAAACAGCAGAGGAGAGATAGGATCTCCTTGCCTCAAACCTCTTTGGGATTTAAAGAAACCATGCATAGACCTATTCAGCATCAAGGAAAACATAGGAGTACCAACACACTGCATGACCATATCTACAAACTTCTTGGGAAAGTCAAGAAATTCCAGCATTTCATGCAAAAATTTCCAATCAACAATATCATAAGCTTTTTGAAGATCGATCTTCATAAGACAGCTAGGCTTAACTCCCTTCCTCCCATAATGCTTTACTTAGTCTTGGACCACCATAATATTATGCACTATGTACCTTCCATGAACAAAACCTCCTTAATTCTCTAGAATAAGATCAGGAAGAACATGTCTTAATCTCCCACACAGAACTTTTGTTATGCATTTTTAGTTAGTGTTACAGCAAGAGATTGGTCTAAATTCACTCACATCTTTTGGACATTTAGTATAAGGAATGAGAGTAATCACTGTATGATTCACTTCTTTCAAGAGTTGACCTTGCTGCAACATATCAAGGATGGCTGCAATGACTTCATCCCCAACAATATGCCATGCATCTTTATAGAAATAAGAACCAAAACAATCTGGTCCAAGAGCTTTAACACCTGGAATAGAAAAGAGAGCCTTCTTCACTTCATCTGCTGTATAAGGAGCATTTAAGATAGCTTTGTGAAGATCCATACAAACTGGCCCCTGTTGAACCACCTGCCTGCTTATTAGAGTTCTAAGTTCATGAGTACTACCTAGTAGAACTTTGTAATAATCTAAAAAAGCTTGTGAAACCCCATCAGTTGTATCTTTCCATTCCCCTTTCATATCATAGATGTTATAAACTTGGTTCTGCACCTTCCTGCTCCTAATACTCTGATGAAAAAGGGCAGTATTTTCATCCCCATCTTTAAGCCATGACACCTTAGCTTTCTGACTGAGAAAAGCCAGTTAAGCTTTATATTTCTCTTTATACTCTTGGATTTCCTTCAACTCTGCATCTGCAACACCTTGATCAGTAGGGTTATTACATTGCACTCTGAGCAGCCACCATATTCTGATGTCCTCTAAAATCAGCAGCTTGCACATCAGTAAACCCTACTTTATTCAGATCCTTAAGTGCATGATTTACTCTCTTCAGTTTATTAACCAAGATGAACATTTTGCTCCCACTTATCTGGATGTTCCAAGCCTTCTGAATAATGTCTGAAAAAACAGCTGAACACTTCCACATTGTGAAGTATTTAAAAGGTTTCTTCCCTCCATCATATCTAGGATACACAGATAGAAACCCAGGAGAATGATCAAAGTGGCCTTCTGGCATAAAACACACTTCAGCAGCTGAGAAACAACTTTTCCAAGCATGGTTGGCCATAATTCTATCAGTTTTTGAAAAGACTCTGCTACTACCTTGCTGCTTATTATTCCAGGTAAACAGATTGCCCACACATTTAATGTCTTCCATACCATAAGCATGCATACAATTGCTAACATATACAATGTCACTATGTCTTACTAGAGCTCCAATTCTTTCATCTAGAGCCCTAACACAGTTAAGATACCCACACACAATCTAAGGATCCTGAGTATGAAGCAATAACAAATCCCTCCGTAGATCTTGTCTCATACCAGCATCAGTAAAAACATAAATAAAAGTGCAGTAAAAAGCTTGCCTACCACTTACAGGAGTAACATGACAATGCACAAATTGACTAGAAGCAGCTACAATATTAACTATAAATCATCCTGCCTTCCAAGCTACAACAATTCTACCACCAGGATGATAGCTAGAATTGCTTGTAAAACACCAATTTGCAAAGACATTTTGGTAAAGCTTCCCTAGGTTAGAGAGCTTCACCTTGTGTTCCAGGAGTACCACTAAACCCACTGCATACTCCTGAATGAAGTGTTTAACCTCATTCTGTTTCTGAACTGAGTGTAGACCCCTGACATTCCAAGCTAATACTCTATCCATTAGAGTTGGAAGAGTTCCCATCTCCAGTTAAAACTCTACTTTGTTCATTCCCCTGAACCTGTCCTCCTACCAAGTCTGCATTATCAATTATTGGGGCATCCAACATCTGAAATGCATTAGATATCCTAACTGGAACCTCTGATTCAACTCTCACCCTTATTGGCTCCAGAGATCTCTGAAATCCCTCTTGATCCACAATAGGGCTAGCCACATGTTCAATGATTGGTGCTGGATCAGGTTGTGAAGATTTAGTGATCTTATTGACCCAAACCCTCTTCATACCTTGTCTACACTCAGCCTGTAAGTGACCAAACATCTTGCACTGTGTGCACATTGTTGGCCTCCATTCATAGAATAGAGCAACTCTCACCATTACTCCATTCTCATCTCTAAAAGAGATGTAGTCAGGTAAGTCTTGTGACAATGGCACATCCACCATTACCCTAGAAAACTGCAATTTGTCTCTACAAATTGTAGCCTGGTCCCTCCTGATTGGCTTCCCTAATTGTGCCACAATCTTAAATGTTGCCTTCTCACCCCAATACTTAAAGTTTAACTTCAATTGCACCCATATTGGTACAGATTGAAGCTCTGGTTTATCCATATCCATATCAGGATCCCATGGTTTCAGAGTAAGGGGTTTGTTGTCAAAAAAATAATGTCCTGTCATCACCTTATCTCTCGAATCCATAGTAAGAAATCTCACCGGAAAACCCCTTTCTCACCATTACAACCTTGTCTATATTCAGGTGCTTCCATATCCTCCTAATGAATCCCTCCATGACATTGATAGGAGGATTAGCCCCCACAATGTAACACGCCACATCTGACTTCCAAAAACCGATCTCCTCTTGAATATCATCTAACTCAATTTCAACAGGGTTACTCTCAACATTATGAAATTCATTGTCATCAGTATTATCTAGGTCAATATGTTCTGGATTAAAAAATGACTCATTCGCACTATTTGATTCAGCAATAGGTTCATTATCAGTATTAGCAACTTCATCAAATTGCTGCAAAATAGGAATTGAAATCGTACCCACCGCCATATTAGATCGAGCATTACCTTGTTTCATCTGATTTGCTGAACCATGAATCACTTCCATGAATTCATTAAATGAATGTTGCATTTCAGAACGTGTTTGAAGATGTTGCAACCCTGATTTTGGCGTAAAAATTTCATTTTCGGCACCAAAATCCAGAGCTTCTATAGATCTATAAATTTCGATTTCAATACGTATTATTAATTTTATAGTCCCTATGTTCAATAATAATGCTCCATTACAGGTTTTTTATACTATTAATAGTTGAAGAGAATCTTCTAAATTTTTTCTAATATATAAGAAAAAAACAAATTCATTTGGGGCCATGTTTAATTCGTCTCAATGAATCGAGCGAAAAACATATTTAGGCAGAATTTTGATTAATTTTCCAAGTACACATAGTGTTGGATGTAGCGAGGACAAAGTATATATACTATGTATAATTTTTGAATAGATCTATTTGGAAATATAATATTGCAGACGCCTACATTTGTCCCTAGGCTCGAAGGGGTGTGTTCGATGATTAAACCAAACATTGCTTGACTAAGATTTCCTAAACATGCAACGAACAACCTGTGACTTACTGACAATCCCAAAAACCATATTTCCATTTTTATTAACTGTTATTTATAGTAACTGCTATGCTTACCCGCTGCCAAGAATAGTAACCATATAAGATAAGTTTTCAAGTATTGCATTGCATTCCAACCAATATCCTTAAAAGAGATAAAACTAGTGACATATAAGATTCGGATAATATCGGATAAAAATGGAAGAGTGTAAGTAAAACACCAGCGCTAGATATTTCTAGCGTTAGGCACACGTGCACCACAATTATTCCAGCACACCAAAGACAGCTCCATAATATCCTTGCGCAACAGTTTAGTTCTCACCCAATTATGGCAAAGATAAAGTTTTAAACAACTATCAATGACTCAGCGCAAATCAGATCTGGTGCTTCATTTGCTAGCGCTAGAATATAATAGCGCTCCTGATCAGAGCGCTAGAATATTCTGGCGCTTCTGGTTGCGTTTCAGTGAACTTCTATCTCTTCCAATATATATCTAATTCCGGCCTGTTACACTCTAAATAGACCCTCTGAAATTCGGAAAATTACACACAAACCCCAGATTGTTAGGTTATGATACATATGACAATTCATAAATCATGCGGAAAAACCATTTAGCCAGGAATACATATTATTTACACATAATCATATAGCATAGTTTAGATGCATACTCTTTGTTGCGTGCCTTCCCTAGCTGCGCCCGAACCGAACAAGAACAAGTCTTTAGGACTCCAAGTGTCGTCCCTCCGTAGATAGTCCACAGCACGTCCGGATCCGCCTTAAGATTGACCAACTAGAATCGCCCTTAAGGTACTAAAGATTTTCGGCACTTATAGTCAAGAAATGTGTCTGAATTTTCTCTCAAAAACTCACTTTGAATACTTGAATAATCTATGAAAATATGTGACCCTAGGCACTTATTTATAGAGTTATGGAAAGGGTTTTGGAATCCTATTAGGATACTAATTTATTTAATTATAACCCTACTAGGACTCTAATTAAATAATCATTATCTAATAGTTTTAGGATTTAATCACACTTCGAATCCTGATTGCTTCAGGATTCCCGCACAAGCATTGCACGAGCACCGTACACCCGCGCAAGCCTTGCGGCCCACGCTAGGCGCACAGCGCTCGGCCCACTGCTGTGCTCCGCGCGCGCGCGCCCAAGGCCTTGGCTGGGCCTGGCCTTGCGCTGGGCCTGGTCGAGGCTTGGCGTGCGCTGGTGCGCGTTGGCTCGCTGGGCGACGGCCTGGCTTCGTGCTGGGCCTTCGTCTAGCGGGCCTCGTCCGATGCTAATTCGTACGATACGCTTCCGATTAAATTCCCGATTCCGGAATTCATTTCCGATACGAACAATATTTAATATTTCCGATTCCGGAATCAATTTCCGTTTCGAACAAATATTTAATATTTCCGTTTCCGGAATTATTTTCCGATTCCGATAATATTTCCGATTCTGACAATATTTCCGTTTCCGGCAATATTTCCGATTCTGGCAATATTTCCATTTCCGATAATATTTTCCGATACGTACCATGTTTTCGTTTCCGGCAACATCTATGACGTGGATAATATTTATATTTCCGATACGATCCATATTTCCGTTTCCGGCATTATCATCGTTTCCGGAGTATTCATTTCTTGCCTGTGACGATCTCAGCTCCCACTGAAACCAAGATCCGTCGATTCCGAATATCCATAGATGGAGTATTTAATGCCATTAAATACTTGATCCGTTTACGTACTATTTGTGTGACCCTACGGGTTCAGTCAAGAGTAAGCTGTGGATTAATATCATTAATTCCACTTGAACTGAAGCGGCCTCTAGCTAGGCATTCAGCTCACTTGATCTCACTGAATTATTAACTTGTTAATTAATACTGAACCGCATTTATTAGACTTAACATAGAATGCATACTTGGACCAAGGGCATTATTTCCTTCAGTCTCCCACTTGTCCTTAGGGACAAGTGTGCATTTCCTAATTCCTTTGTCGCTCGATGCTTGCTCTTGAACATAAGGTAAGAGTTGTCATCCTTATTATGTCCAGAGGTGTTCCTCGGTTTCAGAGTTCAACTGATCAAATAAACAGATAATCATAGCCTATGATTCATCCGAGCACGGCCATGCATTTCACAGTTTCTAGCTCTCCGAGTGGCCTTGTACAACTTTTAAGCATCTCATCCCGATTTATGGGAGGACAATCCCAATCTTGTGATCTTGAGATTAGACTTCGTTTGATAGGTGATTACCTGAGCGTTGCCTTTATAGCCTCCTTTTACGGTGCGACGGTTGGTCAACGTCAAAGCAACCAGTTCTCAAACAAGTAATGTCAAATCACTCAGGTATTGAGGATTTAGTGTCTAATAATTTTAATGAAATTTACTTATGACAGATTTTCATCTCTTACAGTAAAGTTTCATAGGTCTTGTCCGATACTAGTCTTCCCAAAGTAAGTATCTATCCAAATGATTATGACATTGCCATGTCCACATAGTTCAAGAAACAGAACTACTAGTCATCTTGCATTCTAATCGTCTAACGTTTTCTATGCGTCCAATTTTATAGAAAAATCCGACTAGGGACCATTTTCAACCTTTGATATTCAAGTTCACTTGATAGACATTTCTTAGTCACAGGACTGGTCCTGACAGTCTATCTTGAATATATCGTCAAATTGAAGGGACTCATCATTTAATAAACCACAAATTAAATGGAAAAATGAATTCTTTTCATTTATTGTGAATGATTAACCAATAATGTTTTACAAAGATTTAAACTCTAAAACTTTAAAACATTAAACAGAGACATCAAAGCCATTCTCCAATATGCTTGATTCCCATAGCTGCAGTGTGCGAGTTGTGCTTCGCTTGCGGCAGAGGTTTAGTCAATGGATCTGATATGTTGTCATCAGTTCCAATTTTGCTTATCTCGACTTCTTTTCTTTCAACGAACTCTCGTAGAAGGTGAAATCTACGAAGTACATGCTTGACTCTCTGGTGGTGTCTAGGCTCCTTTGCCTGTGCAATAGCTCCGTTATTATCACAATACAGGGCTATTGGTCCTTTAATGGAGGGGACTACACCGAGTTCACCTATGAACTTCCTTAGCCATATAGCTTCCTTTGCTGCTTCATGTGCAGCAATGTACTCCGCTTCAGTTGTAGAATCCGCAATGGTGCTTTGCTTAGCACTGTTCCAGCTTACTGCTCCTCCGTTGAGGCAGAAGACAAACCCAGACTGTGATCTGAAATCATCTTTGTCGGTTTGGAAACTTGCGTCCGTGTAGCCTTTAACAATTAATTCATCATCTCCACCATAGACCAGGAAGTCATCTTTGTGCCTTTTCAGGTACTTCAGAATGTTCTTGGCAGCAGTCCAATGCGCCTCTCCTGGGTCTGACTGGTATCTGCTCGTAGCACTGAGTGCGTACGCAACATCCGGGCGTGTACATATCATAGCATACATTATTGAACCAATCAATGATGCATATGGAATCCCATTCATTCGTCTACGCTCATCAAGTGTTTTTGGGCACTGAGTCTTGCTTAGAGTAATTCCATGAGACATGGGTAGGTAGCCTCGCTTGGAGTCCACCATCTTGAACCCATCAAGCACCTTATTGATATAAGTGCTTTGACTAAGTCCAATCATCCTTTTAGATCTATCTCTGTAAATCTTGATGCCCAATATGTACTGTGCTTCTCCTTGATCTTTCATCGAAAAACATTTCCCAAGCCAAATCTTGACAGAGTTCAACATAGGAATGTCATTTCCGATAAGTAATATGTCGTCGACATATAATACTAGGAAAGCAATTTTGCTCCCACTGACCTTCTTGTATACACAAGATTCGTCCGCGTTCTTGATGAAACCAAAGTCACTGACTGCTTCATCAAAACGTATATTCCAGCTCCTGGATGCCTGCTTCAATCCGTAGATTGACTTCTTTAGCTTGCATACCTTTTTAGCATTCTTTGGATCCTCAAAACCTTCAGGCTGTGTCATAAACACAGTTTCTGTTAAAACGCCGTTTAAGAAAGCAGTTTTGACATCCATCTGCCATATTTCGTAATCGTAATATGCAGCGATTGCTAACATTATCCGAATAGACTTTAGCATTGCGACTGGTGAAAAGGTTTCATCGTAATCCACACCGTGGACTTGCCTGTAACCTTTTGCAACCAATCTAGCTTTGAAAACTTCAAGTTTCCCATCCTTGTCCTTTTTTAGTTTGAAAACCCATTTGCTTCCAATGGCTTGGTAGCCATCTGGCAAATCGACCAAATCCCATACTTGGTTTTCAGACATGGAGTCTAATTCTGATTGCATGGCTTCTTGCCATTGCTTGGAGCTAGGGCTCGTCATAGCTTGTTTGTAAGTCGCAGGTTCATCACTTTCAAGTAATAGAACGTCATAGCTCTCGTTCGTTAAAATACCTAAGTACCTTTCCGGTTGAGATCTATATCTTTGCGATCTACGCGGGGTAACATTTCTAGATTGACCATGATTCTCACCAAATTCTTCTAAAGATCTCTGAGTTTTATCCTGAATGTCATCTTGAGCATTCTCTAGAGTTTGTTGTTCGACTCGAATTTCTTCGAGGTCTACTTTTCTCCCACTTGTCATTTTGGAATTTCTCCAAAAAGACACCATCTCGAGCAACAAACACCTTGTTCTCAGATGTATTGTGGAAGTAATACCCCTTTGTTTCCTTTGGATAGCCCACAAGGATACATTTGTCAGATTTTGGATGAAGTTTGTCCGAAATTAATCGTTTGACGTATACTTCACATCCCCAAATCTTAAGAAAAGACACATTTGGAGGCTTTCCAAACCATAATTCGTATGGAGTCTTTTCGACAGCTTTAGACGGAGCTCTATTTATAGTGAGTGCAACTGTATTTAGTGCATGTCCCTAAAATTCTAATGGAAGTTCGGCCTGACCCATCATTGACCTGACCATGTCTAGCAAGGTTCTGTTCCTCCGTTCCGACACACCGTTCCATTGTGGTGTTCCTGGAGGAGTCAATTCTGATAGAATTCCACATTCTTTCAGATGGTCATCAAATTAATAGCTCAGATATTCACCGCCTCTATCAGACCGCAGTGCCTTAATCTTCTTGCCTAATTGATTCTCTACTTCACTCTGAAATTCCTTGAATTTGTCAAAGGATTCAGACTTATGCTTCATTAGGTAGACATAACCATACCTACTGAAGTCATCAGTGAAAGTGATAAAGTAGCTGAAACCACCTCTAGCATTTGTACTCATTGGTCCACATACATCTGTATGGATTAAACCCAATAGTTCATTTGCTCTTTCTCCAACTTTAGAGAAAGGTTGCTTTGTCATTTTGCCAAGTAAACATGATTCGCATTTACCATAATCCTCTAAGTCAAATGGTTCTAGAATTCCTTCCTTTTGAAGTCTTTCTAAGCGTTTCAAGTTTATATGGCCTAATCGACAATGCCACAGATAGGTGAGATCTGAATCATCCTTTTTGGCCTTTTTGGTATTTATGTTATATACTTGTTTGTCGTGATCTAATAAATAAAGTCCATTGACTAATCTAGCAGATCCATAAAACATCTCTTTAAAATAAAACGAACAACTATTGTCTTTTATTAAAAAGGAAAATCCCTTAGCATCTAAGCAAGAAACTGAAATGATGTTTTTAGTAAGACTTGGAACATGGAAACATTCTTCCAGTTCCAAAACTAGCCCGGAGGGCAACGACAAATAGTAAGTTCCTACAGCTAATGCAGCAATCCTTGCTCCATTTCCCACTCGTAGGTTGACTTCACCCTTGCTTAACTTTCTACTTCTTCTTAGTCCCTGTGGATTGGAACATAAGTGTGAGCCACAACCTGTATCTAATACCCAAGAAGTTGAATTAGCAAGTATACAGTCTATAACGAAAATACCTGAAGATGGAACGACTGTTCCGTTCTTCTGATTTTCCTTTAGCTTCAAGCAATCTCTCTTCCAATGCCCCTTCTTCTTGCAGTAGAAGCATTTGGATTCAGAAGTGGGTTGACTGACCTTCCTCTTTACAGATTTGGCGCCAGTTTGCTTAGTTGGGCTGGCCTTGTCGCCACCTTTCTTAGCATTCCTCTTCTTTCCAGATTTCTTGAACTTGCCCCCACGCACCATAAGCACATCCTGCTTATCACTTTTGAGCGTCTTTTCAGCGGTCTTCAGCATACCGTGAAGCTCAGTGAGCGTTTTGTCCAGACTATTCATACTGTAGTTCAGTTTGAACTGATCATACCCGCTATGAAGAGAATGGAGGATGGTGTCTATAGCCATTTCCTGAGAAAATTGCTGATCCAGCCGACTCATATTCTCAATGAGTCCAATCATTTTGAGAACATGTGGACTTACGGGCTCGCCTTTCTTAAGCTTGGTCTCAAGAATTTGCCTATGAGTCTCGAATCTTTCGACTCGAGCCAGATCTTGGAACATGTTCTTCAACTCACTGATGATTGTGAAAGCATCTGAGTTGATGAACGTTTTCTGCAGATCCGCACTCATGGTGGCGAGCATTAGACATTTCACATCCTTGTTGGCATCAATCCAACGATTGAGGGCTGCCTGAGTGACCCCGTCGCCTGCGGCTTCGGGCATCGCCTCATCTAGGACATACTCCTTTTCTTCCTGCATAAGAACTATTTGCAAGTTCCTTTGCCAGTCAAGGAAGTTTTTCCCGTTCAACTTCTCCTTTTCGAGAATTGATCGAATGTTGAATGAATTGTTGTTTGCCATATTAAAAACTACAATTGAAAAGAATAAACAAATAACCATTCACAGTTTCTCTTAATAAACTTAAATTCTAGCATACATGCATAATTCAATGTTTATTAAGCATTTTATTCAAGTTATGTGTTCCGACAGGTGTGAATAAAATGATTCCAAGATCCTAAAATCATTGAAGAACTAAGCACAGTTTGTCGACTTAATCCTAGAACATCTTAGGTAAGCAAAAGCCTTTTGCTAATAGTCTAGAAACTATTCTTGGTTGATAGGTACGTCTAAGAACTTATTAGGTAAACCTATCGATTTTGCCACGACATAAAAGGACTCCTTACTTATATCGTTGAGTTTCACCAAAACTAACATGTACTCACAATTATTTGTGTACCTTGCCCCTTTAGGACCAATAAGTAACACCTCGCTGAGCGAAAACTATTACTAGATATCCAAGCAAGTGTATATTTTGGCATGGCACCTTTTAACTCAATTTTTAAGTTTGGAACTTAAGGCTCTTACTATGTTGGTTAGATTTTAAGTGAACTAAAATCCTTAATCATGCAACATAATCAAGCCACAATCTTATGCATAATTAAGACATATTTAAAGCAATAAATAACTTAAAGCATGCATAAGATAAATGTGATCTAGTATGGCCCGACTTCATCTTGAAGCTTTGACTTCAAAGTCCGTCTTGAAAATCTCCGTGGGAGGCACCATTTTCTTCAAATAGGATAAGCTATAATTAAAACTAATTACAACTATTTGATGGTACGCAGACCATATTTGAATTGAAAAATAACTTTGGTACTTTAGACCAATTACATTCAAATTAATGGTGCGCATACCATATTTTCTATCCTATTTGGGCCAGACTAGTCACTTCATAACCTGCAAAACAGTACATATACAATACATACCATTCACCCATTCATTATCATGAATGGCCCACATAGCTGGTTAGTAAAACACATTATGCATCACGTAAACATTTGCAGCAATTAATCAAGGGCACCAATAATCTACCAATTATTCAGTCCTTATTAATTCTAATCAAGTTGTTTTAACCTTAAGGATTTGTAGACCTAATCAAGAGTTTATGACTAAAAGGGATCCCACTTAAACCAATAAATTCATATGCTTTACTAATTTTAAACATAAAAATGTATTTCTAGTCTAACCGGAAACATACAAATTTAATTAAAATTTAAAGCTCATATAAATTTATAATTGAATCCAAAAAGTTTAATTTAATTTCAGTCATATTTAAATTAATTCATGATTTTAATTTTAGTAAAATAATTAGAATAAATAAAATTTATTATAATTACAATATTCAAAATTAAAATCCAAGAAAATAATTTAAATTATTGATTTTAAAATTAATTAAAATTACGTAAACTGAAAATTTCAAATTAAACATTCAAAACGATCTAATCGCAACGCAAACACCCTACGCATCGCACGCCCATGGGCCACACGCACACAGCCATCGCTGGCCATGTGCGCGCAGCCCATGCGCTCGTCGCATAGCTGCTGCATCTTCCCATCGCAAGCCATCTCACAAGTGGTGCTCGCTGCGCGCGCGCCAGCGCTCGATTCACGCGAGCCAACGCTCGCTGCGCGCGCTCGCCAGCGCTTGCTGCGCGCGCTCCAGCGCTTGATGCACGCGAGCCATCGCTCGCTGTGCGCGAGCAATTGCGCGCGATCAACGCTGGGCGCAGCGCTCGTGGCACGCGAGCTTGCGCTCGCTCCGCGCGAGGCAGTGCGCGTTGTGGCGCAGCTCGCTTGCTGCCCACACGCGACTGCCATGCCTTGCCTTCGCCCATGCCCATTCATCCATAGCTCGTGGCCCACGACACAAGGCAGGGCTGCTGCCTTGTGCTCGTGCACCATGCCCCTGCTCATTGCATTCGTGCCGCACGGGCGACGAGCTCCCTTGCTCGTCGTCGCATGCCCGCACTATACAACACCCCTTAAGGGTAACACGAAGCGTCCATTGCTTTGTGCGTGCAAGTTATATGAACGAATCGCATAAAAATTTAAAATTTATATTTAAAATTAATGACAAATTAATAAATAATATTAATTTCATAATTTAAGGGCGAAAAATCGAAAATTTATTATTCAATTGATTTCCGATTATCATGGATTCAAGCCTAGGTCATAAAAATTTAAAATTTATCATAAATTTACAATTTTTATGGTGGTTTTTAATCATAGGTTTCTAATTAAATTATAATTAATTATGAAAATCAAATTAATTCTAAATTATTCTAATTTTCAACAAATTAATCATAATTACAAATTAGATTGCATAATTAACAAGGCTAGGCATTCAAACTTGTTAAACATATACAGTAGGTCAATCAAAAATTCAAGATTTATCAACAAGAATCGCAAATATTTAATTTAACATCTTAAATTTACGAAATTTTGCATTCGAAAAACTAAAACCTTCGAAAAGTCATAGTTAGGCTTCGAATTTGAGAATTCTGGGTTCGGCAGAAAAATACTACTTTTGTCAAAATTTTAGAATGCCTTTTACATGCGGAATTGACACAAAAATCACTCGATTTGGATGAGTAACGAAGAAACTGCCGAAAAACTGCGTACGTATAATTAAATAAACGCAATTTGCAATTAATTAACAATTACGAAAATTAATCACCCCTTTTAATTCTTGCAAATTTGTAATATTTAACCATGTT
The DNA here is from genome assembly GCF_020520425.1 of Spinacia oleracea. NCBI lineage: Eukaryota > Viridiplantae > Streptophyta > Magnoliopsida > Caryophyllales > Amaranthaceae > Spinacia > Spinacia oleracea. Next base: position 22,601,299 of record NC_079490.1, read on the forward strand.
CATGCAATTTAGATTATGAAAATAATAAGAGGCTCGTGATACCACTGTTAGGTTATGATACATATGACAATTCATAAATCATGCGGAAAAACCATTTAGCCAGGAATACATATTATTTACACATAATCATATAGCATAGTTTAGATGCATACTCTTTGTTGCGTGCCTTCCCTAGCTGCGCCCGAACCGAACAAGAACAAGTCTTTAGGACTCCAAGTGTCGTCCCTCCGTAGATAGTCCACAGCACGTCCGGATCCGCCTTAAGATTGACCAACTAGAATCGCCCTTAAGGTACTAAAGATTTTCGGCACTTATAGTCAAGAAATGTGTCTGAATTTTCTCTCAAAAACTCACTTTGAATACTTGAATAATCTATGAAAATATGTGACCCTAGGCACTTATTTATAGAGTTATGGAAAGGGTTTTGGAATCCTATTAGGATACTAATTTATTTAATTATAACCCTACTAGGACTCTAATTAAATAATCATTATCTAATAGTTTTAGGATTTAATCACACTTCGAATCCTGATTGCTTCAGGATTCCCGCACAAGCATTGCACGAGCACCGTACACCCGCGCAAGCCTTGCGGCCCACGCTAGGCGCACAGCGCTCGGCCCACTGCTGCGCTCCGCGCGCGCGCGCCCAAGGCCTTGGCTGGGCCTGGCCTTGCGCTGGGCCTGGTCGAGGCTTGGCGTGCGCTGGTGCGCGTTGGCTCGCTAGGCGACGGCCTGGCTTCGTGCTGGGCCTTCGTCTAGCGGGCCTCGTCCGATGCTAATTCGTACGATACGCTTCCGATTAAATTCCCGATTCCGGAATTCATTTCCGATACGAACAATATTTAATATTTCCGATTCCGGAATCAATTTCCGTTTCGAACAAATATTTAATATTTCCGTTTCCGGAATTATTTTCCGATTCCGATAATATTTCCGATTCTGACAATATTTCCGTTTCCGGCAATATTTCCGATTCTGGCAATATTTCCATTTCCGATAATATTTTCCGATACGTACCATGTTTTCGTTTCCGGCAACATCTATGACGTGGATAATATTTATATTTCCGATACGATCCATATTTCCGTTTCCGGCATTATCATCGTTTCCGGAGTATTCATTTCTTGCCTGTGACGATCTCAGCTCCCACTGAAACCAAGATCCGTCGATTCCGAATATCCATAGATGGAGTATTTAATGCCATTAAATACTTGATCCGTTTACGTACTATTTGTGTGACCCTACGGGTTCAGTCAAGAGTAAGCTGTGGATTAATATCATTAATTCCACTTGAACTGAAGCGGCCTCTAGCTAGGCATTCAGCTCACTTGATCTCACTGAATTATTAACTTGTTAATTAATATTGAACCGCATTTATTAGACTTAACATAGAATGCATACTTGGACCAAGGGCATTATTTCCTTCACAGATAACACCCTAAGCTTGAGTATTGACCAAAGCTTCTTCTTGTCTTGTATTTGTGACCGTCTGCCGTATTAACGCAATGCTAAGCAGACTCTGCCCTTACCACCACTCGATCCAGTCCAATTACTGGCCAAGTTCTGACCAAATCCCTAGCCTTAACACACGAAACCCTGGAAAAATCTCACCCCGTAATCATTCAGTTACCAGGAAGTTCGATAGCTAAAAGGAAAGCTAGCAAAGTCAAGTGGTTAGTATTAATGAGAACCAAAGTATAGCTTACTCTATACTCTAACATGAAATCTATATTGTTATCGGTTTCATCACCATAAAAATCTGTTCACCTAATCTGTTTTATTAATCACGCCAAAATAAGATAATCTCTGGACAAACCTGTTTATTGCTAAGCACCTTGAATCAATCTAAATCATTATTTTGACGTTGTTTAGTTAATCATTTGTGCATTAAAATACACTCAGATTAGTAATGTAGCATAACGCATGTCCCTTTCGTCGTAATGTTGAACTAGTAAGGATCGCTGCGTGGGCTAATGTTGGGCACTCCCCATATTAGTAAATGAAGGAAATGTATCCTTCACCCAAGATGCATTAGTCTAATACCAAGGTTCAGATTAATTACGAACACTTAATTCAGTGAGATCAAGTGATCGGAATAGTTAGCTGGAGCAATGCTTCCGATCAGTGAGTTCTAATCTATATTAGGCTCACAGCTTACTCTTGACTGAACCTATAAGGTCACACCATTGGCATGTAACAGATCACTGGATTAAATGAATCGGAAATTCATTTAATAGCTTTTCGAGAAATTGGTTTGGAAAACATAATTATATGATTAAACATTGGATCGTGAAATCGTATTGCGTATTGCGTATATTCGTAAGCTAGGCGAGACAAATAATCGTATCGTACGACATTAGATCGTCAAGTACGAAACGAGTAATAAAGTTATCGAAAGATAATTTATTTGCAATACGAAAGCAACCCACGAGCCGGAGCGCACAAGCGCAAGGCCCATGGGCGCAGCGTGCATGGCAATGCAGCGCTGGCCCATAGGCCTTGCTGCTGTGTGGCGCGCGCGGACAAGGCACAAGGCAAGCAGCAGCTCACGGCCCGCGGCCCATGTTGCTGTGCTCGCATAATGCTCCTCGTGGGCTTGCTAGCAAGCCAATGGCCTTAGGCCTGGGTCGATTAGCTAGCTTAAATGTTAGGTTATTCTAATAACAAAAAACACATGTTTTCCAAAAAAATACAATTCAGTTTACATCAAACCCTAAGGAGGAGAGATAAACCCGAATTCTCTCTTAGCCTCCATGGATGTATTCTTCCCAAAAGCACAAACTCTTGAGTGACGTCTAAGATACGAATCTCAAGACGGATCTCAACGTGTCGGTGAACCAAATAGAGGAACGACAATTGGAGTTCTTTGTTCGTGTTCGTGTTCGTGAATCGATAAACTAGGGAAAACACGCTTCGAATGTAAGTTTGCTTAATTTGGGCTTTATACATGCTTCCTGGCTTTGGGGATTGTTTCGCACAGTTAATATGTATTTAACTGTATTCCCCTACAGTGGTATCATGTGCCTTATGTATTAAAGTACCTTTTAGCATGATTAATATGTTTTTGTATGCTGTCCAAATTTTCTGAATTTTTTAATGAATTTACGAAATATTTTGGATTATTGGATGATTCGTAGAATATGTTCTGAATTCAAAAAGTGTCGAAATTTCGATTTTCTGACCCTAATTTGATTGAAAACGATTTTCTAAGATCAATAAAAGATAAATTTTATCCTTTTGTGTGATTATCTCTAAAGTTCCATACCACTATATTACTTTGTATAACTATAAATGTATAATGTAGTGGAGTTATCTAATCTGCTGCAACTCCCACGTAGCACTTTTTTTTTTTTTTTGGAAAAATAAAATAAAATACTTATATTGTATATAGAACAAATTGTGTTTTGATTTTTTTTTTTTCCTACTCTTTTTATTGTTAATTATTTATGTTTAGAAAATTTTATATGAGTTTAATAATTTTTTCTTATTGAAATTTCTTTCAAGGATATGAAAATTATAGTTGGAGGGGAGATTATGATGCAATGTTCGTAGATGTATAATTCGTAAGGTAAACTTTTAATTGTTGATTATTAGATGTATTTAATTACTTTAACTGATTTTCTTTTTACCATATTTCCATATCTAATGTTATATTTGTTGAATTTAAATTTGAATATATACGAAGTAGTTTGTTATTTAGATCTTTATTGATTGATATATTAACGATAATTGTTTAAATGTTTATTTTTCCCTAAAAAAAAGTGTTTAAATGTTTATTTTGAATTTAACAAAAAAATTATTGACAATTTTTTTCCCTAGATCTGCAGCTTATATAACTTAAAGAAAAATCGTGGTTTGGAGTAAGGAGATTTATAAAGGTAAACTTTTACGTTTACATTTTCCCTCAAAAAAAATATTTACATTTATATATTTGTATTTTGATTTGATGTAATATAGTTCAATTTGTTTTTATCATCTATATTTAACATCTAATTTAATGTCAAATATATTAACTTTAATATTCCGCAAGGTCGTTTTTAATTTTTTTTTTACGTAGCTCTTTAATATAGTATCAAATTGAATTGATATTAAATTTTAATTTAAGCCAAAAAAATATTTATCTTTTGCATCAAAATTTTATATCATCCAATTACAAAAATTATAGAATAAAATTTTTACGAAACTTATTTGTGGTTAAAAAGTTAACATCAAAGATAAATATCCCCCATCCCGCTCTCCTCCTCTACAAAAAATAACACGAAGATTAACATGACAAATGAAAAAATATAAAGATAGAATCATGTTGTAATATTTAATTGCTCCGGATGTCTAGATTAAGTCGTCTTTATCATGTTATGCGGAATACTTATTGTTGTTGAATAATATAAAAAAGAAACAACTATTATCACGTATTATTTAAATTTGATATTTTATAAATACAAGCCTTGTAATATTAGGCTTCAAATCAGCCAATAAAAAAATTGGACTGCAACAACAAAACACAAAAAAATAATTAAATTAACCCGTGCATCGCACGGGCTTAAAACTAGTATTTGTTATAAATGAGAATTTGCAAAAGTATAATGCTACCAAATAGAATTTCCCTATTTCTTTTAGTTTTAATAAAATAATGTTTGCCTCTAAAACCTTTTTTTAGCATCAATGAAATTTATAATGCCCCTAAAAAGTATTTTTTAGCTAAAAAATTTGCGGGCAAGTCTTTTATTTTTATTGTTCGTTTTTTGCTTTTTATCCATATTTTGTGCTCGTAAATGTGGTTTTTATATTCTTCTGTTCATTTCTCCGACTTATTTTTCATGATTTAGGTTTCTAATTTTTTTTTCCTTAGATTAATAAGGGTATAATAAACTAAAGTAAACGATCAACCAATAGGAGAATAATATTATAAATTAATAGTAGCCTATGTAGGATTCGAACCTACATCATTGTGCAATTGCACAAAGCTCTGCCAATTGAACTAATAGACTCTTTTTATTGGTACAGTGTTATGGTAGTTTTAAGAAGAAAAAATAAAGTGTAGTGACATATTAGTTTACATAGTCTTCTATGTCCTTTATACGTCTAATACACTTAGTATTAGGTTGATGAGGCTCTTACGACACTATTCTTTTGCGTCGGTAAAACATATGATTAGCGTTGCTACAGACTTACTACGCTTTTAAGCGCCTCCAGAGATCTAATTCACGTTTTCCACTACCTTACCTTTTAGAGTACACTAAAAGTGTCGCAAGAGCGTTACTGTGATTTTTAAAGAAGCCACAAAATATTAGACCAGAGCTCACTAATAGTGGCATAGAAACTTAATTTTCATGGTAAATAATAAATAACTTGTAAACTAAAAAAACTCATTCTACAAACACAAATGAATTGGAAGAATAAAATTGTATTGGATGATAAATAAATAACATTGTTTTACAGGTTTCTAAAACTAACGAACCAAAAAGTGAATCAAGTACACCATCTAAATATCCTTGAAGACAAAATTCATCTGTCATTTCTCATCCACATTCAGTTTCAGTTTGAGAATTTTAGAAGATTAACCTGCAAAAAAAAAATGACAAGTACTTAATAATAATAATTACTTGGAAACGGATAAATTGCAAAAAATTTGGGTACATCTCCATATAACAGGAAGAACGAAACAATTTTGGACAAACAATGACTCTCGATTGTCAAACGAAGTATCAATATCTAAATTCTAATCAAGACAGTTACAAAACATAGTCAATATACTGCATACAGTGTGTTGATAAGAAAAAAAATGCAGAATCTTGAGGAATAGTTATAGAAAAGTAATTAAAGAATTCTGTAAACTGCCATAGGGGCCTAGGGGGATTATTATGCGTTATAAGGTACGAGAATTTTAACTAGCACAAACAACACAATCTTCTGAGAAACCTGCCAAAATATTCAGTAATAAATGTGTGAAGGCAAGAATTTTTGAAACAGACCGTAATTAAACTTCTTTGTCCCTGGTATCTACTGATGAGTGATGATAAAGAGCTGCTGCCATCTTATTAACATCACAACTAGTTGCTCTTCCGAAAACCACAGGGTTACAAAAATCTCGTAAAGCATATGCAATTCATGTAAAGAATGTAATCACTCTCATAGAACTCAAAGGTAGAAGGATATATTCCTACAATACTAGACTATAAACAGAATAAGTAGAGCATACGGAAAGTGAAATACCAAAATTTTGTCTGACATCCTCTTTCACATTCGCTATTGCAGATCCTGGGGCTACAATACAAGGTAAAACACTCGAGTAAGGTTGTACGAGCAGCCAAGGTGGATAGGCATCCATTTCGTGGCACAGAGTTGGGCACCCCCTGAAGAAAAACAAAAATCATTAGTATTCACATTGAGCTTCAAATGCTGAGCACGTGAAAAATCTAAGTAAAAAAGATGGCCTTCGTGAAACTCAAGAGGTTTAATCACAATAATGCAAGTCCTTTTCCACTTTATTGAATGTCACTTTTAGACTTGATGAACTCAAGAACAGCAGCCCACACTATCCTTATTCCACTTCAAGTAGTCTCCTACTGAGAAGGAAAAGGAATTGAGAGCAACATGGACAATCACTAAAACTGTTCTTTGGCTTTTGCATAGTGATCAATTAAATAAACCAGAATAAAATAAATTGTGAGTGGTTGAAACCAAACCTATGAGAGACACAAGCACCTTCAACAACACACTCTCAAATAAAAAGATTAAGAACAGATGAGTAGAGAGGCAAAGTACCTTAAGAGCATTGTTGTAGTCCGATATGCCTAGCTTCCCATGTAGTAGCCAAAGTAACCAATCTGCTTGATGTAAGGCTAACCAATATGCTTGATGTAATAATGCAGCAGAATCCTTGTTTTGGCTATCAGCATTCCACCAAGAAACCAGCTTGCACAGTTTAGAAGAACCAGTACACTGTGATTTGGAGCTATGGACTTAACTGCTGGTAGAGCATCGGGGCAACTCTCGTTAGATAAAAGAGGCCTAGATAATGGCTCCCCTGTAGAGCTGCATTCATAGATATCAATGCTACAGTTTTATACCACTATAACCAGAGATATATATCAACTACTCCATTAAATTTGATTGCGTATCGCTTTTAAGGAATTTAGTTAAATACCTTATAAAGTATAAAAACTAAAATTAAACAAGGGGTCGTGATTTACCATTGTGAGATTCCTTTTATCAGCACCAACTATCACTTGCTGGAAACTTATGGAAAACAAATTGAGATCAGCTGGACCTCTGGAAGAAAAACACGATAGCAATTCACATTGAAAAATCAAAAGAAATCAAATTTATTGAAACTTACAATTCTCTAAGAGAGAGAAATTTAGGGAAAATTAAAATTGGAATCAATAATAATTTAGACCCACATCTGGCAGTTACTCGTATATAACAAAGAAATTCCTCATATTACCCCAAATTTAACTTCCAACAAAACAAATTTTGAGCGAAAATAAGTTCCCAGAGTAATTCAAATTTAAATCTTACCTCAATAATATTTAGGGAGGGATTAAACAATGTGTTTTTATCATTACCAATCTCACTTTATAACAAAGAAAAATTCAGATCGAAAGACAAATTTAAGAGGCATTGGAATCGAAAAATGAAATAAAACTACCAACAAATTATCAGCAAAATTCGATTGAGATCAATTCAAAGTGCAAACAATTATTAATATTGCAATTTATACTCGAAAAAACAAATCTTGAAATAAATTCATATAGAAATTTTACAAAAGTGATTCATATGGGGAAAACTTACCAGTGAAATTCGAGAAGAATCTAACAAAAACTGCGTAGAGTGAAATAAGGATTGCTTGAGAATACGAAGAACATGACAGTCGCTCAAACGACAATGAACCTTCAGAGGGGTGGAGGACGGTGGAGAACTCGGAGTTTTTGACTGTTATTAGGTCTCATTCAAGAAAAATTCCTAACCCACAAATCATGCTTACACTGTACCTGATATGCCAGGCAACACTGTCTCTTCTCTTACACACACACTAGCAGACAACCTAACAACAATCAAACACACACACACACAACACCAGATAAACAATTCACATTCAAAAACTATCTATTTATCCTATTATGTCTATCAAAATTGTTTACCAAATCAACCTAGAACTAGAGGAAACTACTAGTTGTGTTACAATTGAGGATTACAAGGCTCTGTTATAAACTGAACCATCCAAGTTCGAGTTGAACAGAATATTGTTTGAAAAAAGTACCAAAAATTAATTTACAAGAACCACTATTGTAACTCACTAAACTAAATTACGAAAAGAAATTGATTTTTCCAACCATAACCGGAAAAAACTATCGCAAAGATTATCCAGTAATCTAGATGATGATTTAACAAAATTCATAAAACAAGCGAATGCTACAGTAATTGCATTGAGGGACACAAGTAGAAATTGCACACAGCCATAGAGATAAATAAAAAGAATCAGATTGAGTTATTACAAATATGAACTGAGCAAAAATACGAATTGTTACTTCAATTGAAAAAAGTCCGAAACAAAATTTCACCGAGCCAAAGAGGGGAAAAACGAACCAGGTTGTATAATTAAACAAAATTAATCCAACAAACACAATCGAAATGAGTAATCAGGTTACAAAATTCAAAAAACTAACAAGCCTGACTGTATTTCAAAGATTATTCGAACTACGACGATAATCCTAAATAAACCCTAGAAATTTGGGGGGTAAAAATTAAGGCGCAGGAGAAAGAGAAAATTGCCTGTAGATCTTTGGGAGGTAAAATAAACTGAGACGCCTTATGAAAGGATCAGATAATGATTTCCCGCCAATGGAACGCAAGTCGACGTTGCAGAGCACGGATTCCAAGGAATTGACGGAGAAGGAATCATCGTTGATGGCGGAATGTAGGGTGATGATTGCTCGGACTTGTCGAGGTTGACGTTGTTACAACACCAGTGGATTTTGGCGTTGGTGGTTCATGGAATTGATTAATTGGAATGGATTTTTGGAGTAGAGAATTCAGCCATTGAAGATTAAGGATCGGAGTTGGGAAGAAGTTGTGGAGTAGGGAATATTTTCCCTTCTTTTTCCTCCTTTTTTCATGGGATAAATTATTTTTTACCACCTATAAAAATCAAAAATTTATTTTATACCACCTAAAAAACTAAAACATGTATTTTACCACCTAAAAAAAATTTAAAAATTATTTTTTACCACCTAAATAATAGAAAAATAGATGAAAATGTTATGTAGGGGGTTACAATAACGGTAATATTTCTAATATGTTCTATTCTTCCACGATTTCATGTATTTAACTCTATTTTCTTCCCCCGCTTCCTTATTTTCCATTAATTTACATAATTTTTCACCACCATTAATTTACAAAATTGACAAATTTAATGGAAGTAAAGAGCGAAGGGTGAAAGAGTTAAAGAAAGTCACACAAGGAAAGTATAAAATTGGAGAAAAATTGAATTAGGTAGCCATACATAAATGTTTCATCTATTTTTTCGTTTTGTAGGTGGTAAAAAACAAGTTTTAATTATTTTTTAGGTGGTAAAATACAAGTTTTAATTTTTTAGGTGGTAAAAAACAATTTTTCGATTTTTTTAGGTGGTAAAAACAATTTGTCCTTTTTCACGAGAGAGGGTGCCCGCTATTCCCAAGTTTAATAAGCCCGCCATTATCAATTTTAATCCCGCTTTTATGAAAATTTAGGGTTGAACGGAATTTAGATTTTGAAAAAATAAAAAAATAAAAGATAAGTGTTCGTAATTAGGGGTGAGCTAAAAAAACGAGTATTCAGTTCAAAATCAGAATCGGTTAGGACTAAATTGGGCTATGCCTTTCTATTTGTTTAAACTATGATATAAAGAGTACTATGTTGTATTTTATTTACCAGAAAAAACAAATATAACTGGTTTAAACAAATGAATTTTATTCGATATAACATATGGAGTAATTAAGTATTTAATCGAATCATAAAACATTATTTTATCTAAACTAATATGTAAGTTATATGTTTTGTTACTCTCTTTGTTGTTATGTTGATTGAACTTGTTTAGACTAAATTGATATAATAATTCTAATATTCTATGTCAGTTAGCTCATTATGCCACAAGGTTGGACCTCCGAAGCAATAGCATCAGGCCAGTTTATCAATCTACCATGCATTCATCTATAAAGCACGGGTGGTTGTAGGACCAATTTTACTTCCGCTTAGCAAACTGACAGCTTGTGCAGGGTTCTACAAGTCCAACATAAACAACCAAATATGATTCAATCTTCTAGGGGATATGGGAAAAGGAGTATGTTCACAAATTCTTATTTACAAAGGGTGTACAATAAATATTGTACACCGAAGTAAAAGTTGACTCAAAATACATAAAAGTTACCCTTATATATGTAAAAGTTATCTATTTTCTGTTGATAAATTTTGTTCATTTTAATAAAAAAAATCTTCAAAATCATTAATAATGTATAAAAATTAATCATTTAAGCTTTTAAAATGTTAATCTATCAATTTCTTTTTCATAATGTAAAAGTTACAAAAAACTATGTAAAAGTTACTTTGGTGTACGATAAATTTATTGTACACCTTGTGCGCGCAAAACCTTTGGGAGTATGTTAAATCTTTTGATTTAGTCTCTTTGTTACATCTTTGATGAACCCTTACTCATTCATCAAGTGTTGCCAACTTTTGAAGATTAGATATGATGTATGTACTATATATGTAGTCATGTCCTTACTCATTCACCAACTGTAAAACTATAGGACGTTATTGGCATTATTGAAACTTAATTATAGGAATTGAATGGACTTGATATATAAGTCCTGCATATTGCAAGAGATCACTATATATAGGACCTTATTAATCATAGAACCGAACCAAACATGTGGCATTACGAATCAAGTTTGAAACCTATATTATGTTGCTCGGAAATGACATATTTGAAACCTATATTGAAAGTGCATGGTTATATTATATTATATTATAGGTGAACTATCTAGTTATTTTACTAGATAAGTATGAAATAATTAACAATATTTATCTATTAGTAACTTTCGTGGCGTGATTTAGATTTACGAGGTTTTCAAATCGTAAATCGAATTCTAAGGATCTGTACGTTCAGAACTATTACTGTTTCCCGTTTTTCCATTTTTTTCCTTAAAATATTAAACAATTCTTGTTCGGGTAAACTACTTAAAAAATTAACTTTTGCCCAATTCTTGTTCGGATTCATGATTTTGGTTTTCTCGGGGAAAGCGTTGTATACTTTTATGATATGTCTCGTTCACCCTCTCTCCTCTGTCGTTCCTCCCTTACCGGTGTTTCAGTCCTTTCTCTATCCTCCTTAAATTCTCTCTCCTCATATTTTTACATGGCTGCTAATTTCATTGAAATTCTTCCCTAAACTTGTAGATCTCTATAAATTTCTCTCTCTTATTTAAAATCTTCATTTACCCAAACCAAATACTTTCATCTTAAAAATTAATCAAGCATTTCTCATAGAAGGGATTGATAAAAATATAGGTTCTGTTTAAATTCGAAAAATAATCGAAGAAATTTGACAACACATGAGAATAGTTTACATTGAGAAGTTTTGTGTGTTTGATGTTTCGAATGTTGGGAAATTGAGGCAGAGACATGGTAATAATTTAAAGGAAATAGTTACATGGTAATAATATTCAAAATAATTATGAATTATGTGTTATGAAAATGAATTACTCTAAAATATAATAACTCAAAAAATATTAAATTACAGTATCATGAAACGAATTCTCAAGAGTATAATGATTTAACAAAATATTGAATTTACAGCTAAAAATATATTTAGAAAAAGTAGAATTTAAGATGAGGAATAAGTAGAATTTGTATCATAATAAACTTTAATGAGAAATAAATTGATAAACACAATAAACACAGATAGTGAAATTAAGATATATAGTCAACGTGATACGGAGTACATTTATCTCTCTTTTCAATAATATTTTCAAGTTGCAAATAGTCAAGGTGGTACGTAGTACATTTATCTTTCTTTTCAGTAATAATATATCAAATTGTTGATAAGTTCAAGGTGGTTGCAAGTTGCAATTATACATGGACATATAATGGGAAAATAGAAAATTTTATTTAAAATAAATGTTTAATATACGTGGTAAAATTTTTTAAACGCAAAAGGCTTAAAAACTAGCAAAACACAATAATATGTTATAGTTGAGATTCGAACCCAGGCCTTAAACTGCTGAAGGCATGGGCTAAAGTAACCACTGGGACAAATGAATCTTTGTGATTACTTTGTAACTGAATATTATTTAACCTATATTACCCTGGTCCATATTCTTAACTACAAAGAAAAACAGGGAACTTTCCTAAATCTTCCTAAATCTTCCTCCGCGATTTTCTGTTCTTCTTCTTCGTTTCTGTTAAGACTTTTTTTTTTTTTTCAACTCCAAATTTTGCTGGATTTTTAAAAATCGAGTTGGAATTTTTTTAATTTTCAACAATTATTCCCTTTAAAAAAATCCCGCAGTATTTGGGATAAAGAAAATACAATTATGGTTTTCTTTTCTTTTCTCCTAAAACTGGTCTTCGGAATAATTGTTGTCAATTCAGAAACTTCCATCTCGATTTTTCGTGGACTCGGACCTAAGGTGCGCGAAGAATTGAACTTGCTTGCACGATCGAATTCAGGTATTTGCAGTAATTTTCCATAATTTTTTTGAATTCTGTGTGTTAATTATTCGTGAATTCGAGTTGGAACTAATGCAATTGATGTAATCTTCCATTAATTTTCGGATTCTTTGTGTTAATTTCTTAATTTTACAGTTGTTTTTGGATGGTAAAAGGAAATTTCGAAATGTTAGGTTATGATACATATGACAATTCATAAATCATGCGGAAAAAAAACATAAAGCCAGGAAAGCATATTATTTACACATAATCATTTAACATAGTTTAGATGCATACTCTTTGTTGCGTGCCTTCCCTAGCTGCGCCCGAACCGAACAAGAACAAGTCTTTAGGACTCCAAGTGTCGTCCCTCCGTAGATAGTCCACAGCACGTCGGGATCCGCCTTAAGCTTGACCAACTAGGATCGCCCTTAAGGTACTTAGAATTTTCGGCACTTATAGGCAATTGTATGACTGGATTTTTGCTCTCAAAAATCACTTTGAATACTTGAATACTCGATATAAATTGTGAGCATTGATCACCTATTTATAAGGCATGGGTATCGGATATTAGAATCCTACTAGGAAACGATTTAGTGAATCTGAATTAATCTAAAATTCAATCACTTAATTTATCTAGTAGACTTAGGGAATCAATCTTATACGAATCCTAACCGATCAAGGTTTCGTACGCAAGCACAAACACTCACGCAGGCGCAGCAGCCCACGAGGGGCGCCGTGCGCGCGCGCGCTGAGCCCAGGCCCAGCAAGTGCTCGCAGCCCACGAGGGGCGCGCGCCTGCTGGCCTTGCTCTCGCGTTTGGGCTTTGCTTGCTTTGGTCGCGCGCGGGCTTTGCTAGGCGTTGGGCCTAGCTTCGTGCTAGGCCTTGCGTCTAGCAAGCTCGTCCGATGTTTATTCGTACGATGCGCTTCCGATTAAATTCCCGGTTCCGGAATTCATTTCCGATACGAACAATATTTAATATTTCCGATTCCGGAATCAATTTCCGTTTCGAACAAATATTTAATATTTCCGTTTCCGGAATTATTTTCCGATTCCGATAATATTTCCGATTCTGACAATATTTCCGTTTCCGGCAATATTTCCGATTCCGGCAATATTTCCATTTCCGATAATATTTTCCGATACGTACCATGTTTCCGTTTCCGGCAACATCTACGACTTGGATAATATTTATATTTCCGATACGATCCATATTTCCGTTTCCGGTAATATCATCGTTTCCGGAGTATTCATTTCTTGCCTGTGACGATCTCAGCTCCCACTGAAACCAAGATCCGTCGATTCCGAATATCCATAGATGGAGTATTTAATGCCATTAAATACTTGATCCGTTTACGTACTATTTGTGTGACCCTACGGGTTCAGTCAAGAGTAAGCTGTGGATTAATATCATTAATTCCACTTGAACTGAAGCGGCCTCTAGCTAGGCATTCAGCTCACTTGATCTCACGTTATTTAATACTGAACCGCATTTATTAGACTTTAACATTGAATGCATACTTGGACCAAGGGCATTATTTCCTTCAGTCTCCCACTTGTCCTTAGGGACAAGTGTGCATTTCCTAATTCCTTTGTCGCTCGATGCTTGCTCTTGAACTTAAGGTAAGAGTTGTCATCCTTATTTTGTCCAGAGGTGTTCCTCGGTTTCAGAGTTCAAGTGATCAAATAAACAGATAATCATAGCCTATGATTCATCCGAGCACGGCCATGCATTTCACAGTCTCTAGCTCTCCGAGTGGCCTTGTACAACTTTTAAGCATCTCATCCCGATTTATGGGAGGACAATCCCAATCTTGCGATCTTGAGATTAGACTTCGTTTGATAGGCGATTACCTGAGCGTTGCCTTTATAGCCTCCTTTTACGGTGCGACGGTTGGTCAACGTCAAAGCAACCAGTTCTCAAACAAGTAATCTCAAATCACTCAGGTATTGAGGATTTAGTGTCTAATAATTTTAATGAAATTTACTTATGACAGATTTTCATCTCTTACAATAAAGTTTCATAGGTCTTGTCCGATACTAGTCTTCCCAAAGTAAGTATCTATGCAAATGATTATGACATTGCCATGTCCACATAGTTCAAGAAACAGAACTACTAGTCATCTTGCATTCTAGTCGTCTAACGTTTTCTATGCGTCCAATTTTATAGAAAACTCCGACTAGGGACCATTTTCAACCTTTGACATTCAAGTTCACTTGATAGACATTTCTTAGTCACAGAACTGGTCCTGACAGTCTATCTTGAATACATCGTCAAATTGAAGGGACTCATCATTTAATAAACCACAAATTAAATGGAAAAATGAATTCTTTTCATTTATTGTGAATGATTAACCAATAATGTTTTACAAAGATTTAAACTCTAAAACTTTAAAACATTAAACAGGGATATCAAAGCCAATCTCCAATATGCTTGATTCCCATAGCTGCAGTGTGCGAGTTGTGCTTCGCCTGCGGCAGAGGTTTAGTCAATGGATCTGATATGTTGTCATCAGTTCCAATCTTGTTTATCTTGACTTCTTTTCTTTCAACGAACTCTCGTAGAAGGTGAAATCTACGAAGTACATGCTTGACTCTCTGGTGGTGTCTAGGCTCCTTTGCCTGTGCAATAGCTCCGTTATTATCACAATACAGGGCTATTGGTCCTTTAATGGAGGGGACTACACCAAGTTCACCTATGAACTTCCTTAGCCATATAGCTTCTTTTGCTGCTTCATGTGCAGCAATGTACTCCGCTTCAGTTGTAGAATCCGCAATGGTGCTTTGCTTAGCACTTTTCCAGCTTACTGCACCTCCGTTGAGGCAGAAGACAAACCCAGACTGTGATCTGGAATCATCTTTGTCGGTTTGGAAACTTGCGTCCGTATAGCCTTTAACAATTAATTCATCATCTCCACCATAGACCAGGAAGTCATCTTTGTGCCTTTTAAGGTACTTTAGAATATTCTTGGCAGCAGTCCAATGCGCCTCTCCTGGGTTTGACTGGTATCTGCTCGTAGCACTGAGTGCGTACGCAACATCCGGGCGTGTACATATCATAGCATACATTATTGAACCAATCAATGATGCATATGGAATCTCATTCATTCGTCTACGCTCATCAAGTGTTTTTGGGCACTGAGTCTTGCTTAGAGTTATTCCATGAGACATGGGTAGGTAGCCTCGCTTGGAGTCCGCCAACTTGAACCTATCAAGCACCTTATTGATATAAGTGCTTTGACAAAGTCCAATCATCTTTTTAGATCTATCTCTGTAAATCTTGATGCCCAATATGTACTGTGCTTCTCCTAGATCTTTCATCGAAAAACATTTCCCAAGCCAAATCTTGACAGAGTTCAACATAGGAATGTCATTTCCGATAAGTAATATGTCGTCGACATATAATACTAGGAAAGCAATTTTGCTCCCACTGACCTTCTTGTATCCACAAGATTCGTCTGCGTTCTTGATGAAACCAAAGTCACTTACTGCTTCATCAAAACGTATATTCCAGCTCCTGGATGCCTGCTTCAAACCGTAGATTAACTTCTTTAGCTTGCATACCTTTTTAGCATTCTTTGGATCCTCAAAACCTTCAGGCTGTGTCATAAACACAGTTTCTGTTAAAACGCCGTTTTAAGAAAGCAGTTTTGACATCCATCTGCCATATTTCGTAATCGTAATATGCAGCGATTGCTAACATTATCCGAATAGACTTTAGCATTGCAACTGGTGAAAAGGTTTCATCGTAATCCACACCGTGGACTTGCCTGTAACCTTTTGCAACCAATCTAGCTTTGAAAACTTCAAGTTTCCCATCCTTGTCCTTTTTCAGTTTGAAAACCCATTTGCTTCCAATGGCTTGGTAGCCATCTGGCAAATCGACCAAATCCCATACTCGGTTTTTAGACATGGAGTCTAATTCAGATTGCATGGCTTCTTGCCATTGCTTGGAGCTAGGGCTCTTCATAGCTTGTTTGTAAGTCGCAGGTTCATCACTTTCAAGTAATAGAACGTCATAGCTCTCGTTCGTCAAAATACCTAAGTACCTTTCCGGTTGAGATCTATATCTTTGCGATCTACGCGGGGTAACATTTCTAGATTGACCATGATTCTCACCAGATTCTTCTAAAGATCTCTGAGTTTCATCCTGAATGTCATCTTGAGCATTCTCCAGAGTTTGTTGTTCGACTCGAATTTCTTCGAGGTTTACTTTTCTCCCACTTGTCATTTTGGAAATGTGATCTTTCTCCAAAAAGACACCATCTCGAGCAACAAACACCTTGTTCTCAGATGTATTGTAGAAGTAATACCCCTTTGTTTCCTTTGGATAGCCCACAAGGATACATTTGTCAGATTTTGGATGAAGTTTGTCTGAAATTAATCGTTTGACGTATACTTCACATCCCCAAATCTTAAGAAAAGACACATTCAGAGGCTTTCCAAACCATAACTCATATGGAGTCTTTTCGACAGCTTTAGACGGAGCTCTATTTATAGTGAGTGCAGCTGTATTTAGTGCATGTCCCCAAAATTCTAATGGAAGTTTGGCCTGACCCATCATTGACCTGACCATGTCTAGCAAGGTTCTGTTCCTCCGTTCCGACACACCGTTCCATTGTGGTGTTCCAGGAGGAGTCAATTCTGATAGAATTCCACATTCTTTCAGATGGTCATCAAATTCATAGCTCAGATATTCACCGCCTCTATCAGACCGCAGTCCCTTAATCTTCTTGCCTAATTGATTCTCTACTTCACTCTGAAATTCCTTGAATTTGTCAAAGGATTCAGACTTATGCTTTATTAGGTAGACATAACCATATCTACTGAAGTCATCAGTGAAAGTGATAAAGTAGCTGAAACCACCTCTAGCATTTGTACTCATTGGTCCACATACATCTGTATGGATTAAACCCAATAGTTCATTTGCTCTTTCTCCAACTTTAGAGAAAGGTTGCTTTGTCATTTTGCCAAGTAAACATGATTCGCATTTACCATAATCCTCTAAGTCAAATGGTTCTAGAATTCCTTCCTTTTGAAGTCTTTCTAAGCGTTTCAAGTTTATATGGCCTAATCGACCATGCCACAGATAGGTGAGATCTGAATCATCCTTTTTGGCCTTTTTGGTATTTATGTTATATACTTGTTTGTCGTGATCTAATAAATAAAGTCCATTGACTAATCTAGCAGATCCATAAAACATCTCTTTAAAATAAAACGAACAACTATTGTCTTTTATTAAAAAGGAAAATCCCTTAGCATCTAAGCAAGAAACTGAAATGATGTTTTTAGTAAGACTTGGAACATGGAAACATTCTTCCAGTTCCAAAACTAGCCCGGAGGGCAACGACAAATAATAAGTTCCTACAGCTAATGCAGCAATCCGTGCTCCATTTCCCACTCGTAGGTCGACTTCACCCTTGCTTAACTTTCTACTTCTTCTTAGTCCCTGTGGATTGGAACATAAGTGTGAGCCACAACCTGTATCTAATACCCAAGAAGTTGAATTAGCAAGTATACAGTCTATAACGAAAATACCTGAAGATGGAACGACTGTTCCGTTCTTCTGATCTTCCTTTAGATTTGGACATTCTCTTTTGTAATGGCCTATTCCATCACAATAAAGGCAGCTTGATGTGGACTTGTCCTGCTTTGATTTAGCATCGCCCTTGGACTTTCCACTTTTCTTGAACGGTCTCCTTCTAGCCTTGAGTAAATCTTTGGCATCACAGTCCAGTATTATTTCAGCCTTTCTGACAAGGTGAACAAATTCTGCAACTGTTTCTTCTCTTGGTTCACTTAGGTATAGTTGCTTGAAGCGACCAAACCCACTGTGTAGTGAATTGAGCAAGATAGAGACTGCCATCCTTTCGCTTATTGGTGTACCTAGTAGACTTAGGCGATCAAAGTATGAACGCATAAGATCCACATGGAACCTTAGTGGGACGCCTACCCTCTGTTTAGTGCGAAGGAGCTGAACATGTGTTTCTTGGACTTCCATCCTATAACACCTGTTGGGAGAACTAACCTTTAGACCAGACATTGATTCAATCAACTCATGGACGTTCAGGTCCCTGTCCTCCGTGCTTCCACGACAGATATCCCTCAGATTCTTGATGAGCGTAAAAGGTTCATAGGCTACAAACCTTCTAGCCCAATCATCAGGGATATTGTTCAGCATGAGACTCATAACCTTTTTGAGATCCGCATCCCAGGCGTAAAATCTCTCAGGGGTCATGTCTCTGGCATAGTAGCTTGGCATGGGATTGGTCAGTACATACTCAAGTCCATTGAGTCTGACTATTTCAACTAGCTTAGCTTCCCATTCAAGAAAATTTGCTAGGTTCAGCTTGACCATAAGCTCAGAACCCATGATGATGTTTTGATTGTTGTTTGCCATAGTTAAAACTACAATTGAAAAGAATAAACAAATAAATAACCATTCACAGTTTCTCTTAATAAACTTAAATTCTAGCATACATGCATAATTCAATGTTCATTAAGCATTTTATTCAAGTTATGTGTTCCGGCAGGTGTGAATAAAATGATTCCAAGATCCTAAAATCATTGAAGAACTAAGCACAGTTTGTCGACTTAATCCTAAAACATCTTAGGTAAGCAAAAGCCTTTTGCTAATAGTCTAGAAACTATTCTTGGTTGATAGGTACGTCTAAGAACTTATTAGGTAAACCTATCGATTTTGCCACGACATAAAAGGACTCCTTACTTATATCGTTGAGTTTCGCCAAAACTAACATGTAATCACAATTATTTGTGTACCTTGCCCCTTTAGGACCAATAAGTAACACCTCGCTGAGCGAAAACTATTACTAGATTGATGTAAAGGATATCCAAGCAAGTGTATATTTTGGCATGGCACCTTTTAACTCAATTTTTAAGTTTGGAACTTAAGGCTCTTACTATGTTGGTTAGATTTTAAGTGAACTAAAATCCTTAATCATGCAACATAATCAAGCTTTTGTTCTCATGCATTTTAAGACATATTTAAAAGCAATAAATAACTTAAAACATGCATAAGATAAATGTAATCTAGTATGGCCCGACTTCATCTTGAAGCTTTAACTTTAAAGTCCGTCTTGAAAATCTCCATGGGAGGCACCATTTTCTTCAAATAGAATAAGCTGTAATTAAAACTAATTACAACTATTTGATGGTACGCAAACCATATTTGAATTGAAAAACAACTTTGGTACTTTAGACCAATTACATTCAAATTAATGGTACGCAGACCATATTTTCTATCCTATTTGGGCCATACTAGTCACTTCATAACCTGCAAAACAGTACATATACAATATATACCATTCACCCATTCATTATCATGAATGGCCCACATAGCTGGTTAGTAAAACACATTATGCATCACATAAACATTTGCAGCAATTAATCAAGGGCACCAATAATCTTATTCAGTCCTTATTAATTCTAATCGAGTTGTTTTAACCTTAAGGATTTGTAGACCTAATCAAGAGTTTATGACTAAAAGGGGCTCCCACTTAAACAAATAAATTCATATGCTTTACTAATTTTAAACATAAAAATGTATTTCTAGTCTAACCGGAAACATACAAATTTAATTAAAATTTAAAGCTCATATAAATCTATAATTGAATCCAAAAGTTTAATTTAATTTCAGTCGTATTTAAATTAATTCATGATTTTAATTTTAGTAAAATAATTAGAATAAATAAACTTTATTATAATTACAATATTCAAAATTAAAATCCAAGAAAATAATTTAAATTATCAATTTTAAAATTAATCAAAATTACGTAAACTGAAAATTTCAAATTAAAATTTCAAAACGATCTAATCGCAACGCAACAACCCCACGCATCGCACGCCCATGGGCCACACGCACACAGCCATCGCTGGCCATGTGCGCGCAGCCCATGCGCTGCCTCGCATTGCTGCTGCTCACCATCGCAAGGCATCACGCGAGCTGGTGCTCGCTGCGCGCGCCAGCACTCAACGCACGAGCATGCTGCCGCAGCCCATCGCTGGGCGCAGCGCTCGTCGCACGTCGCAACACGCACTCGCACGCCATCGCTGGGCGCAGCGCTCGTCGCACGCACAACAAGCACTCGCACGCCATCGCTGGGCGCAGCGCTCATCGCACGCACAACAAGCACTCGCACGCCATCGCTGGGCGCAGCGCTCATCGCACGCACAACAAGCACTCGCACGCCATCGCTGGGCGCAGCGCTTGTCGTACGCACAATAGCGCTCGCTGCGCGCGAGCGATCGATGCTTGGCGCAGCACTCGTGGCACGCGAGCTTACGCTCGCTGCGCGCGAGGCTCCGCACGCTTGCGCGAGTCAGTGCGCGCTGTGGCGCAGCGAGCTTGCTGCCCACACGCGACTGCTCGTGCCTTGCTCTCGCCCTCGCCCATTCGGCCCATTGCACACAGCCCACGACACAAGGCAGGGTTGCTGCCTTGTGCTCGTGCACCATGGCCTTGCTCATTGCATTCGTACCGCATGGGCGACGAGCTCCCTTGCTCGTCGTCACATGCCCGCACTATACAACACCCCTTAAGGGTAACACGTAGCGTCTATTGCTTTGTGCGTGCAAGTTATATGAGCGAATCGCATAAAAATTTAAAATTTATATTCAAAATTAATGACAAATTAATAAATAATATTTATTTCATAATTTTAGGGCGAAAAATCGAGAATTTATTATTCAATTGATTTCCGATTAACATGGATTCAAGTCTAGGTCATAAAAATTTAAAATTTAACATAAATTTACAATTTTTATGGTGGTTTTTAATCATAGGTATCTAATTAAATTATAACTAATTATGAAAATCAAATTAATTCTAAATTATTCCAATTTTCAACAAATTAATCATAATTACAAATTAGATTGCATAATTAACAAGGCTAGGCATTCAAACTTGTTAAACATATACAGTAGGTCAATCAAAAATTCAAGATTTATCAACAAGAATCGCAAATATTAAATTTAACATCTTAAATTTACGAAATTTTGCATTCGAAAAACTAAAACCTCCGAAAAGTCATAGTTAGGCTTCGAATTTGAGAATTCTGGGTTCGGCCGAAAAATTCTTTTTTGCCAAAATTTTAGAATGCCTTTTACATGCGGAATTGACACAAAAATCACTCGATTTGGATGAGTAACGAAGAAACTGCCGAAAAACTGCGTACGTATAATTAAATAAACGCAATTTGCAATTAATTAACAATTACGAAAATTAATCAACCCTTTTAATTCTTGCAAATTTGTAATATTTAACCATGTTCATGCAATTTAGATTATGAAAATAATAAGAGGCTCGTGATACCACTGTTAGGTTATGATACATATGACAATTCATAAATCATGCGGAAAAAAAAACATAAAGCCAGGAAAGCATATTATTTACACATAATCATTTAGCATAGTTTAGATGCATACTCTTTGTTGCGTGCCTTCCCTAGCTGCGCCCGAACCGAACAAGAACAAGTCTTTAGGACTCCAAGTGTCGTCCCTCCGTAGATAGTCCACAGCACGTCGGGATCCGCCTTAAGCTTGACCAACTAGGATCGCCCTTAAGGTACTTAGAATTTTCGGCACTTATAGGCAATTGTATGACTGAATTTTTTCTCTCAAAAATCACTTTGAATATTTGAATACTCGATATAAATTGTGAGCATTGATCACCTATTTATATGGCATGGGTATCGAATATTAGAATCCTACTAGGAAACGATTTAGTGAATCTGAATTAATCTAAAATTCAATCACTTAATTTATCTAGTAGACTTAGGGAATCAATCTTATACGAATCCTAACCGATCAAGGTTTCGTACGCAAGCACAAACACTCACGCAGGCGCAGCAGCCCACGAGGGGCGCCGTGCGCGCGCGCGCGCTGAGCCCTGGCCCAACAAGTGCTCGCAGCCCACGAGGGGCGCGCGCCTGCTGGCCTTGCTCTCGCGTTTGGGCTTTGCTTGCTTTGGTCGCGCGCGGGCTTTGCTAGGCGTTGGGCCTAGCTTCGTGCTAGGCCTTGCGTCTAGCAAGCTCGTCCGATGTTTATTCGTACGATGCGCTTCCGATTAAATTCCCGGTTCCGGAATTCATTTCCGATACGAACAATATTTAATATTTCCGATTCCGGAATCAATTTCCGTTTCGAACAAATATTTAATATTTCCGTTTCCGGAATTATTTTCCGATTCCGATAATATTTCCGATTCTGACAATATTTCCGTTTCCGGCAATATTTCCGATTCCGGCAATATTTCCATTTCCGATAATATTTTCCGATACGTACCATGTTTCCGTTTCCGGCAACATCTACGACTTGGATAATATTTATATTTCCAATACGATCCATATTTCCGTTTCCGGTAATATCATCGTTTCCGGAGTATTCATTTATTGCCTGTGACGATCTCAGCTCCCACTGAAACCAAGATCCGTCGATTCCGAATATCCATAGATGGAGTATTTAATGCCATTAAATACTTGATCCGTTTACGTACTATTTGTGTGACCCTACGGGTTCACTCAAGAGTAAGCTGTGGATTAGTATAATTAATTCCACTTGAACTGAAGCGGCCTCTGGCTAGGCATTCAGCTCACTTGATCTCACTGATTTATTAACTTGTTAATCAATACTGAACCGCATTTATTAGACTTTAACATTGAATGCATACTTGGACCAAGGGCATTATTTCCTTCACGAATATCATCTCTAAACTAATCAGCATCACAAGCCAATCATTGAATCTTTTTCTTAAAAGAAATTATGCAAGAATCAGTCTGCAAATAAATGGAAAAATTGGAATGGTTTAGAATTGGGGTCATTGGTTGGGGAATCGGGGAGTGGATGGATTGGTGGTGAAACAGTTCAATTGGATTGGCTATGGTGATACCTTGGATACCGGTAGCGGTGTGGAAAATGGTTATGGTGGTCTGATATATGTTTGTAGTGGTATATTGAATAATTTATGGTGGTATTAGGCAATGGGGTTTTCGGGTGTGGATTATCTTTCTTATATGGGTTTCCTGTTCATTGATTTTACAATGCTGCTGCCATCTTTGCATTTTCATTTCTGCATCTGCCAAAAATATAGATAATTTCAGGTCATATTCTATGTTGCTTTGATGATAAATAAGGTGGTTGTTGTTAGGAAACTAATTGTCTTTATTCAATTAACACTAAGCAGTCTGTCAGTGTATTAATTTAGAAAAAAGGACCAACATTCTAAAACAATAACTTGCAAAATAATCAGCTCAAATTCGTAAGAAAAAAGCAAAATTGGTAATACCCATAAGAACTGCAGCACACAAACTGACATCTACTGACATTGTATTAGCAGTTTCTCTGGTGGCCATTTCGGCATGATACAGTACATGGTTTTATTTTTTCATGTCAAGAGGTTGCTTAATTTAAATTATGTTGATCTCTTGATCATTGTTGAGGCTTGTTGTGAAGCAACATGAGTCAGGTGGGATTTTTGTTGCTGGTTAATGAACTGGTGGCTGACATAGTAAACCAAACCATAAGCTAGTTGTGACCTCTTTTAGCTGGTCTGAAAACTTGCTTTAAATTGGTTTATTAGTTATCAATAACTGGATATAGATATAGAAAAAATGGAAAAACTCCCCACTTTTAATGTCCAATAATTGAACTGATCTATCACTAGATCTAGTAGCTATGCAATTAAAGAATACATGTCACAAGACACACTGAAAGCAAAGTAAATGCAACGTCAATCTCACGAGATAAGAAAAGTAGAATACAACTTGTTGAGATGTTTTTTTCAATGATATTTTGGTACTCGGTTGATTGCAAATTGATACTTGGTTGATTTCAAATTGGTACTTGGTTGATTTCAAATTGGTACTTGGTTGATCGCATGTAGCGTGTTGTATATATATATGATTGCCACTTATGTGCTATAATTACCTTATTTTTTCTGTTTTTTCTTTACTCTATGATAATTAAATAGGACATTATGGAGTCAAAGAGTCGTGAGTGGATGCAGTGCAAAAAAAGTGGCCCTAGGTATAAGATTGGTGTGAAACAATTTATAGAGTTTGCTTTTTCACAAAAAAGTGTCAAAGATGTGGTGCCTTGTCCGTGTGTGAAATGCAACAACGAAAGGAGAAAATGTAGAGATGAAATAGAGTTGGATTTGCATAAATTCGGAATTGTTAAGAGTTATACACTCTGGTTGCGGCATGGGGAAAGCATCGGTGATCAGGCAACTCATAACAATATCATAAACGAGTCAAATGAATTCCAGGAGCATGAGCATGATGAAATGTTAGATATGCTACATGAGGCATTTGGAGTACCGCTAGAAAATGATGTTGAGGGAGAGAGGGATAAAGTGAGTGAAGGTGGAGATCCTAAAGATGCAGCAGAAGCTTTTTACAAATTGATGGGTGATCTTGAGTTGGAGCTATATCCTGGGTGTAAGCAATTCTCTAAGTTGTCCTTCTTAGTTAAGTTGTTTCACATAAAGTGCTTAACTGGAATACCCGACAAAAGTTTGGAAATGGTTCTTAGCCTATTCAAAGAAGCATTACCTAAGGATAACACTTTGCCAGAATCTTATAATGAAGCTGAAAAGATCATAAAGAACTTGTCGCTTGAATCCATTAAGATTGACGCATGTCCTAATAACTGCATGTTATTTTGGAAGGAGCATGCCGATGCACAGGAATGTGTAAATTGTCATGCTTCTAGATGGAAGAAGAATGAACCAAGTAGCGAATCTTCTACCTCACAATCTAAGCCTAAGAAGATTCCTAGCAAGACAATGCGTTATTTTCCGTTGATCCCTAGGCTTCAAAGGATTTTCATGTCAACCAAAACCGCTGCAAGTATGAGATGGCATAGCGATGAACGTGTTGATGATCCTGATGGAGTAATGAGACATCTAGCGGACTCCAAAGCCTGGAAATCATTTGATGAACAATATCCAACATTTGCCTCCGAGCCTCGAAATGTTCTCCTCGGTTTAGCAAGTGATGGGTTTAGCCCCTTTAGAAATGGACATATTCCCCACAGTACATGGCCGGTAGTTCTTATCCCGTATAATTTGCCTCCATGGCTTTGCATGAAGCAAAAATCTTTTATTCTCTCTATGCTTATCCCGGGTCCTAAGGGGCCCAAAGATAAGATTGATGTTTACTTGCAACCTCTAATAGAGGAGTTGAAGTTGCTTTGGGAAGTTGGTGTTGAAACATACGATGCCTCAAGGAAAGAGAATTTTAGAATGTTTGCTTCTTTGCTGTGGACTATAAGTGATTATCCTGCATATGGTGATCTATCTGGTTGGAGTACTGGCGGAGCTGTTGGTTGTCCTTCTTGTAACAGTGATACTTGTTCTAGGTGGTTGTCAAATGGGGGAAAACATTGTTATATGGGTCATCGTAGATTTTTACCTATGGATCATATGTGGAGATACAATGGAAGTAATTTTGATGGGAAGCAAGAGTTGAGACCAAAACCTAAGCAGTTATCTGGTGAGGAACTGCTACAACAGGTTAATGATGAACAAGCTGCTTCAAAGCATACTTCAAAAAAGAGGCGACGCACAAAGAAGAAGGAAAAGGCAACAAAATTATGGCGAAAGAAAAGCATTTTCTTTGAATTGCCATATTGGAGTAGTCTTTTGATACGCCATAATTTGGATGTGATGCACATTGAAAAAAACGTATGTGAAACTTTACTTGGGACATTGCTAGATATTGAAGGGAAAAGTAAGGATAATATGAAAGCACGTTTAGATTTGGAGGAATTGAACATTAGAAAGTCATTGCATCCTATAAGGGATCCTAATAATCCAACTGAGATCCCAAAAGTGTTCCCACCAGCTCCTTTTACCTTATATTTGGAGCAAAAGAGGAATCTGTGTAACTTTTTGACTAGTGTGAAATTTCCGGATGGGTATGCTTCAAATATTTCACGAAATTCCTCACTTAAAGAGCGTAAACTCACTGGGTTGAAAAGTCACGATTATCATGTTATCTTGGAGCATCTATTGCCTCTTGCCATACGTGACTGGCCCGTATCATTGTCCGCTCCACTTATTAAGTTGAGCGAATTTTTTAGAGTGTTATGTTCTAAAGCATTGAAGATTGACGAGTAGGAGAAACTCGAAGAGAAAATTGGTGTTACCCTTTGTGAGTTGGAACGAATTTTCCCACCATCCCTTTTTGTGATTATGATACACTTACCCGTACACCTTGCAAGTGAGGCTTTAATTGCCGGGCCAGTTCAGTATCGATGGATGTACCCTATTAAAAGGTATGCGAAGTTATGTTATTTGGTATTTCATTTTTTTGGTTGATAATAGTAAAATATTTATTAGTGTTTCTACGTACTTAACAGATATCTTCGCAAACTAAAAGGGTATGTACGCAATAAAGGTCACCCGGAGGGATCAATGGCAGAAGGTTATCTTTTAGAGGAGTGCTTGAAATTTTGTTCGAGATATATGGATGATATAGAAACAAAATTCAACAAGCAAGATAGAATTTATGATGATGATGGTGATGATGATATTAGTTCAACTGACTGCCTTCCTATATTCGGGATAAGAGGTAGAGAATTTGGGAAGGAAAATCCTCGTTTACTTAGTACAAAGGAATGGGAAGAAATTCACTATTATGTGTTGAACAATTGTGAAGAAGTGCAACCATTCATCGAGTAAGTTTGTAGTTTGTGTTCCATTCTATATACTCTCCGTTTTATGGTAAAATTGTATAACTTTTTTGAAATATTTATCATAGTGAGTACAATCGCGATGCGACAAATGCCATGAGGATGGTTTCTTCACGTAAAAGAAAATTCATTCAATGGTTTAGAGATCAAGTAAGAATTTTAAAATAACGAAATCCTTTTTTAATAGTTTCTTTTTATAATTGTAGCAATCCTCTAAAACCTATATTTTGTTTATTTATAGGTCACAACATTGTCTAAGAGAAAACATCCAAGTGCTACCAATAATTTAATATCATTAGCACAAGGTCCAGATCGTGCGGTGGTGTCTGTCAATGGATACATGGTTAATGGGTCGATGTATCGCACTAAGGACAGTGAAAGGGGGAGAGAAACACAAAATAGCGGCGTTGTTGTGAAGGGAGAAAGTGGAGCTTCAAATCTAGAATATTACGGCCTTTTGTAAGAAATCATAGAAGTTCAATATATTGGAGGAAATCGGGTCATTTTTTTCAAATGCGATTGGTGGGATGTTCATACCCAGGGCCGAGGGATCATTACAGATTCTTTTGAGTTTGTAAGCGTCAATACCTCAAAAGTGTTGGCTAATGATCCTTAAATTTTAGCTTCTCAAGCTCAACAAGTGTTTTATGTCGATGATGTTGTGAAGCCCAATTGGAAGGTCGTAGTTAAGACTACACCAAGAAACTCCTATGATATCCCGGAGCTAAATGAATAGAACGAAGCAGATTAAATGCTCGATAACTATTTTCCTATTACTCATTTTCATTGGTATGTTATTAATTATGAACTTCAATTGTGTTTCAATTTAAGCTTTCTACATTGAATATATTTGTGTTAGTAAATTGCTCTTTTGTCTTGCCTTTTACCATGTCGTTTACGTTAAGAGTGACTGATTAGATTGTTTGATGAATTTGTTTGCCAACTTCTCTTGCCACCATAATAAAAATTCTTCACATGTTTGATAAGATGCAGTCTTCTGCCTACATTTTCATTAATGCAGACACAATGTTATGATTTTATTTTAAATTCGAATTATAATAATTGTATTTATTTCTAACAACATCTTTTTTTTCTCTTAGCACTAAAATGTCCAGATTTTGAGGGAAGACGCCTTCTAATCATGATGATACGACTCCAAATAATTATGAACAACAAAGACTCAGGCATATTAAATCTAACAAGCTGAAAATGCAAAATTTAGGTATAAAGCGCATTGCTGCTTGTGTGACAAGTTTGGTGGATAGCTCAAAACCTCAGAAAAGACGACAAAAATGTAATTTTACACTTGAGAAAGATGGTGACTATGTGCCTGACGAGGATGAGGAAGATGAGCGTGAGGATCAAACTCAAATTATGACTACAAATAAAAAGGTATGTTCTACTTCCGTGTTTGATCTTGTTCACTGCCCATCCATTCTGTTCCTCTCCTTCTTTTGTCTTTATTTTTTTGTCTTTTCTTTATTTGATGCTTTCTTTCTCTCCATCTACTCTTTTGGTTATAACTTGCCTGTAGTCTCCTGTTGAATGCTATCGTATTTCTTTCTTCTCAGTTGTTGATGTTTATTTTATATTTCTAGCCTAGAATTATCTTGGGTGCTATTTCTTGCTTCTGTTTTATGCGGCTGGAAGTTGACTGTTAGTTTGGTTTTTGGTTTTGGGAAGCTTACTGTTAGTTTGGTTTTGGAAAGCTGAGTGTGAGTTTGGTTTTGGGAAGTTGACTGTTAGTTTGCTATTGCTTGCTTGCTTCTGTTAAATGCGCCTGGAAGTTTAGTGTTGTTTTCCTGTTCTAAGTTGGTTTGTCTTAGTCTGATGGGATGCCTCTTGTTCAGTTGAGTAAAAGGAAGTTTATGTTGGACTTGCAGAACCCTGCACAAGCTATTGTGTTGATGTTCCTGATCTGCTCATTTCTGTTTGCTGCTATAATTCTGTTTTTAGAAATTAGAATATTGAACTGGGGGAAAAACGGGGCATGTGTCTAAAAATGCACGCATATAGGATTTGAGATGAAAATTTAACAGGATTTTCCTGCAACTGACAAGTCAACCTAATTCAACTTACAAATTGGTTCATGCATCACTATTGTGAACCATATTTTAGTTCTCAATTGGTTGTCTGTTAATAAAATTTATTCCGTATTCATGTTTGCTTCTTCAACTCATTAGATACTTAATTTTTATTTTATTTTATTTTGGTGCAAATGAGGGGCAGAGCCCCAACAAAACTGAAAAAAGGACTAAGTACTAGCTATCATTCGTGGCCATGCCACTCCCATCAGGTCTTCATGATGGATTGAAACTTCCCAGCCTGCATCTTTGATCATCCTTCTGCAGTTGTTTACTATGTGAACACAATCTCCACCATACTCTTCTGTGCTTCTCATTGCTAAGACTGCTGCTTGGTTATTCATTTGGATCATCAGCTTCCTAATTCCCATTCTAGCTTCCAAGTCCCATCCCAGCTCTAGGGCTTTCTGTTCAGCTCTAAAAGAAGAACATACCCCAAAGTTTGTTGTATAAGCATATTGTAAGGTGCCACATTGATCTCTAATGATTCCACCACCTCCTGCTGGCCCCGGGTTTCCCCGTGCTGCCCCATCTGTATTCAAGGCTAGCCAGTCTTGCAACGGAGGTTTCCAGCTCACAAAAACCTCATGCCTCCGCTGGTTAGCAGTAGCTGGTCCCGGGTTTCTTAATTTTCTCCCATGATATCAGATGTATTCGACGTTGATCTTTGCTGTTTGCATAACATAAATTGCCACAGTTGTTAGAGACTTAAATTTTTATTAAATTGATTATATCCTTGTCTGCAAGTTCTTCAACTTGATGTGATTTGTCTATAATAAGATTGTTTAGGGTGCTAAAATCAACAAAATTATTGTAAAGATAATGTTTTTTTTGGCAGTTAGGGATAATGTTGACACTGTATGGGTCCCCAAGACTAAAATAAAATAAGTCAACGTCTTAGCTACCAAAATAAGCAAACCAGGAGATATAAGCAAACCGGGAGTCTAAATTATTTTTAGTATGTTCAGTTTAATTACCTAATTCAATTACCCTTCCCTGTGAACTGATACACTTATTTTGACATAATTATTTCATTCATCTAATTTTGACATAAGTTTTGTGCACCGGCTATATCTTCATGCCATAACTGATTGTGTAACTCCCAGTAGGCTCTCAGAGTCTTAGCTATAGTTTCCAAGAAAACGCTAAAAAATTGAAGTTTCTTAAAAAACAAATTATAGTTCCTTAAATCTTATCTGCAACCTGACTTAAGAGTTATGGGTGATCTCATAGTTCTTTGTTTGTGAAGATGCGTTGTTAGGTGCTCCATTTCCATCGAGGCCGAACCTAAACCTGTGATCGAGAGATAGTTGTCCCAGTGTCTCTTTTCCTATATATTAAACGTAAACCTGAAGAAGAGGGAGGCTGATATTGAAAATTTGGCAAGGGAGCAGCCTTGATCTACACTTATTTCCATTTCTGATGCCTCTTTTCATTACATCAGGCCTGCAACATAGCATTTATTATGTTTGTACCGAAAAAGAAACTTTGTATAGGATTTTTCTTGTATCTTTTCTTTTAGCTTGTAGATAAAGACTTGGAAAACAGCCCTGAATATCCTCACTCTCTCCTTTTTTCTCAAGCTGAATCTGAGCCTTCTAGAAAGGCAAAGAATTATGTTTGATGGTGATCTGTATGAACTCTGTACTAGTTCAGAAGCCAAAAGAACTCTTTCGTTGTTTGTATTTATGGAGCTGTGAGTTTTTAAGTCATTTTTATGTTGTCAGCACTTTGCATTTAATGTTCTAGCAGTGCTGCGGAACTCTTAGCCTTCTGTTTTGGTGTTGTTGCAAAGACCCTGCTTTGATTTGGTGGGCACAAGTATAAGTAAGTCTTTTCATCTCTAATTTTTCTTGCGATGAGAGTTTCACTGTGAGTTGCTTTGCGGGATAGAGTTGATTTTTTGGCCTCCTTTTCAGCTCATGTTTCATGAAGCTTTCTGTAATTATCTCCTTCTGAGTGCAGTGTAGCTGGGGGCCATGTGCTTTCCTTCACTCTTTTACTGATTGGAGGACTCCTCACCCTCTTATCTTCTTGCAAATGATATTGTTTATGTTATAGGAGAAAATTGTTTCCGGTTGAGTTAGCTAGCTTCCAATCCATCTTTTATGACAATATGGCCTAAAGTGACTTGATGTTCATGATTGATTGAGTTAGCTAGCTTCTCACCCACATCTTTTATGGCAATATGGAATAAGTGACTTGATGTTCATGATGTTTTAGGTCACTTTCTGAGAGAGTACAATGCAGTTATTTGAACAATCAGTCAATCACATTAGAGTATTACTTTCTTCTAATCCTTTGGTACTAGTTTTGTTCAGTTAGGCTTAATGCATATAGTAGTTAAGTTATACCGTAATTTATGGAGGCATCTTTTTACAAATGCCTACTTCTGAATTCTGTCATCAGGGTTTTACACTGATAAGGGATGTATGGATTCTTGATTTATTTTCCTACATATTAAATCTGACTTGAGGCAAAGTAGTTGATTATTTATACAAAAAGAAAAGGGTCATCGACTATTTTCCTACATATTAAATCTGAATTGTTTGGGAAGTTGCAATCGACCAGCCTGTACATTTTGTATTCTTTCAAGTAAGTTGCTTAGTACTGTACTTAAAGTCTGCTCTCATCCTTCAATGAGCTTTATTTGTGCTTCAGATGATGAACATTGTTGATATAGAGACCCGTATCCAAGCCGATTGTCTGCAACAAAATTTTAGTTAATTGCAGTGAAGGTCAAATTTCCTGTCAAGTATAGGAGTGAACTAAACTGCAGCGATGATAATATGTCTCAATTAAATCAACCAAGTAGAATTTACCTGATCCTTGCCTGCAAAATCATTCGCTGGGGTCAAGAAAAGCATGCAATGGCACTCCTTCATGTCAATTCAATATATGTTTCAGTTAAAAGAGGTTTTTTAGGAGTATTGTTGAATTAGCCTACCTCTCTAGATTCTGCATGTTTTGATGCTAATGTAACCTCAGAATGAACACTTGCAACAAGTTGTGCTATATCTATATGGTAAAGAACTAAAGATTGATGGTTTTAGACTTTTAATGGAACCTCTATGAACTGTATACTTATCAAATGTCAGGAAAAACTTACTTTTTATTTGATTTTTTTTTCAGGTTAAAAATAATGAGATCAAAGGAGGAGGGAAAAAAACAACTTTATTCCACCGATGTCAGTTGCCAAGTTATTAAGATCAAGACCGAACAAGGAAAAACAAGCAACACATGGATCAAAAGAAGTGGAAACAATTAAAGCAAACCTCTCAACTTTTCAAGAAGGTTTATTTATTTTCTCATTAGAGTTTGAATGTTATTTCGTATATGATTAAAGTACACATTTATTAGAAATTGACGAATCTTTAATTCACGTTTTCTAGACCGTCAACGACAAAAGACGTTAAAGGATAGGCAAAACAATAATCTCCATAGAGGTATAAGTTATTCTTTTTATTTGATAAATAAGCATTATATTAATAATTGCAGCACATTCCCCCTACCCCACCCCCCACCTATTAGTCTGGTAAAATATTTTATTTCAGAACATGTATTAAATCTACATATTCTGATACTTAACATGAAAATACATTTGATTTAGAGCATGATGAGAGGCAACTTGTTGAGAACAATGATAATAATGTTGTAGAAGATCAAGAAGGCGGTAACGATCTAGACGAGACAAGAAACTATGGTTTAGAAGATCAAGAAAATAATATCATTTCAAACATGTTGAGAAATCATGATCAGGAGACACTTGCTGACAAGGAGGGAGAAGAGGATAATTCTGGTATGGCTTATTTTATACTCTCTAATTTAATATTTTTTCTTCTTTGCAATGGTATTGAGTCAGGTTTAAGCTATATATACATGTACTACAGCAAACAAGAAAAAGAAGAAAATATACAAGGCCGTCACTCCTAGAGGTCCTATAAGAAATCTTCAAATGGCAAAAATGAGACCCGGTGAGAAGAAAAAAGTGGATTTCAACATAAAAGGCCAACCTATTGGTGTGAATAGAGCTTGTCTTGCAAGTTATTGTGGCTCCCTTGTTAGAGATCCTCTTAATTCCCCACTTCAAAAGTTGAAAGTATTTTCAGAAATTCCAGAAGAGACTAAGGAGAAGATGTGGGATCTTGTTCTGGTATAAGTTTTTCTTGTTTAGTAATAAATAATTTTCATATACTTTTCGTGTCGTATTTGTTTTTACTAAGAGTTGTACTTTTGTTTGCAAGGAAAAATTCGATATTGGACTTGAGGATGATCAAGATGAAGGGGAACGTGAAAAAATAAAAAAAAGAAAGGAAAACATACATCATGGGGTCTTTGAATAAAAAATACAGGAATTATCGTGCAAGACTGAAAGCTGATTATTATGATATTGAGAGCACAGACGAGGAGAGGCTTAAAGAAGAAAACAGGCCACGAAATGTTGACAAAGATGACTGGGAATGGCTTGTTGAGTACTTTGGATCAGACGAGTTTAAGGTAATTACGTATAATATTAATCCTTTTCCGTATATCCGTCCACGATCTTTCAACTTCTCATTTTCCAATTAAATTTACATAATATAGGGTAAGAGTACAAGAAATACCGAAAATCGATCTTACCAAGATGTCGGACACACTTCTGGTACAAAGAGTTTTGCTCAAAAAGTTGAAGACGTGGTAATACTCTCTGCTTGCTACGATTTTTGTATTAATAAAAAAAGAGTAAAATATCAATTTGTTAATCTATTTTTCCTTTGTAATACTAGTTCGAACGTGACAAAGTAATGCCAACCATGCTGAAATTGTACGAGGAAACTCATTCAAAAAAGGATAAGACACCGGTTACTGAAGTGGCAGAAGAAACAATGGTAAGAAATGAATGCTTTGATATATATATACTAATTGCTAATTGTTGATGCATTTTAATTTTTCCATCGTTTCAACACTTCTGTTAGTTACATAAGCCAATGTTAGAACTTGAAAAATAAAAAGCTTCTATGAAGCAATATGTAGTGGTTATGTGTTTTTCAATCTTTTAGTAATGCTTAACGATTTTTTTTGCGCAGTCAAAAATGAAAGAGCTTTTAGCGCAACGTGAGGCTGGAGAAATAAAGATGACAGGTGAAGAAATCTATGCAAAAGTTAAACCCATTGGTAAAGGCGGTCGTGATCGTGGCAAGGGAGTAAGCCCCTCTATTACATCATTATATGGGTCATTCAGTGAAGGAGAAAAACTACGAAAAGAAGCTAATGAGGCAAAGATTGAGGCAAAGGAGGCCAATGAGAAAAATGAAGCACTTACTAAAGAGATGAAAGTCATGAAAAAAATTATGGAACTTATGAAAGGGTTCATGGGAAAAATATTTGATCGTTTGGGTTTTGATATGGATGAGATAATTTGTTAATTAAAACCATTATATGCTAGTAGTATATTTAATTTTATCTTAATTTTTTTTTAATTATTAATATATATTACATTATAATTCTATAATGGCAATTGTATGCGGAAGGGGATGAGGATGAGGATGGGGATGAGGATGGGGACGAGGATGGGGATGAGGATGTGGACGAAGAGCATGGTGAGGTGTTACGCTGATCTGTTACGCTGATCTGCTGCTGCTGTTACGCTGATCTGCTGCTGCTGTTACGCTGTAAACTGCTACTGCTGTTGCTGTTGCTGTAACTGATGTTGCTGTTGCTGTAAGCTGTAGCTGCTGTAACTGCTGTAAGCTGCTGTAACTGTTGTAACTGCTGTAAGCTACTGTTGCTGTAACTGCTGTAAGCTTCTGTTGCTGATGTTGTAAGCTGTTGCTGTAAGCTGTTGTCTTGCTGTTGTATGCTGCTGTCTTGCTGCTGTATGCTGCTGTCTTGCTGCTGTTTTTTCGTTTTGTTAGACTTTTGATTTGACTTTTCAGTGACTTTTTTTTATGCACCAATCTAGGAAAGTTTAAACCGTCAGGAGTGATAGTAATATCCGAATATACCAATCAGACATCTTCTAAGACATGTTATTTTTGTGGTTTTTGTTTGTTTTGGGCTTGCTCGTTGTTGCAAGCTCTAAGGTGTTTTTTTGTTTGAGATTGGACAACAATTGATGTTCTTATTGTTAATGATATTATTGGAGTTGATAAATATTCGATTCTTATCAAATTTGGTGGTTACTTTTGTTATTTTATCAATACACTATCTTTATTTTCGTTGCCTTTAAACACCTTTTATGACAATATCAAATTGCATCTAAATATAATTATTTAAAAACAAGATGTTGCCTCTAATTATATATAGTTTCATAATTAAATGGTTGCCCCTAAATATACGTCGTTTTAGAAACAACCGTTTATACTGCCTCTAATTATATTTCGAGGCAAAACCATATGGCTGCCCGGCTCCTAAATGTATAGTGTCTTTAGAATCAACTTTTACTATTGCCTCTAAATATATTTTGATGCAAGGATATATGGTAGCCTCTAATTGTATTCTGGGACAAGAATATACAGATGCCTCTAATTATATTTCGAGACAATAATATGTGGTTGCTTCTAATTATATTTTGAGGCAAAGATATATATGGTTGCCTCTAATTATATTTTAAGGCAAGTATAAATGGATGCCTCTAATTATATTTTGAGGCAATAATATGGGGTTGCCTCTAAATATATTTTGAGGCAAGGATATATGGTTGCCTCTAAATGTATGGGCTTTTAGAAGCAACACATTGTGTTGCCTCAAAAAGGGGCCTTTAGAGGCAACCAATAATTAGCGACGGACTTATTAGAGGCATCCACTTTTTTGCTTCAGAAACCCATTAGAGGCTAAATCCCCATTTTTAGAGGCAATTATGACTTGTCCCTGTATCCGATTTTTCTAGTAGTGTCATGCGAACAGAATCGCAAAAACAGGCCTCGAAGTTTGAGTTTTTGGGCGTTTTTGTTAATTAACGAATTAAATTAACAATTTCGGAAAGTATTTCAATTAATTGCACGACCTAAACTACTCGGAATTGATTGAAATTTTTCCCTACTGTTTCGGCAATAAATTATAAGTATAAACCCTAATTTTATTTTCCCTAAATTTGTAATTTTTAGATCGCAAGTTGATTTTTTAAATAATTTAGATCTGGAAATTTGGTTAATTAGGAAAGGGAATATAATTTCATATAAAGTGGCAGTTTTTAAAAATTATTGGATTAAAATTTGGATTAGATTCGTTAATTTTAATCGTCACTTAAACCAAATTGGTAAAAATATTAAATTTGAATGTTTAGAATGATTTAAAAATTTGGATTAGATTATCAAAAATGTTCAAATTTGTTGACATTTTTCGTTCGTTAAATTTGAATATTGTTATCCAAGATTCAATAAATTTTGCAAAATAGGATTGTTGTAAAAATTAATTAAATCACCCACTTTGTTATTTTTCGAAAATAAAAACGATTAATTAATTTTGTTAATTTCCAAAAAAAAAATCATACAAATAGGGTTTCGTGAAATAAAAAATTATTATTTTTAATTGGTTGGCTCGTATGGCACGAGCCAAAGGCACGAGACAAGAGGTGTGCGGTGCGTGTGGCTCGGCGTAGCTCATGCGCGATGCCTCCCAGCAGCATGGCGAAACAACGCGAGGCAGCCATCAACGAGCTAGGCGTTCCAGCGCGCGCTGGCCACAGCAGCGAGCAAGGCAGTGATGCTGCCTTGGCTTGCGAGCAGCGAGTAAGCGAGGCAGCATCGATGCCTTGGCTTGTGAGCGGCGACGAGCGGGCCAGCAGCGGCAGCAGCGATGGCTACGGTGCGTGTGCGATGGGCTAGCGAGGGAGGGGCTTTGCTCCTCGTGGCCTCGTACGGCCACAATGTACATGGCGATGTTGGGATGGGCGCAAGCCTAGCCCGTGTTGCACGAAATTGGAAATTTGTTCGTTTGGGCTTTAAATTTCATTTTTGCATGAATTGGCTAACGGTGGATAATTATTTTATTATTTTATTTCACTTGGGACGGGCCGTGAGTTTAGTTAAATATTTAAATTTAAAATTTTCCGAAATTAAATATTGGTTTGAGTGGGAGCCGCTTAATTAAATTAAAATGAAATTATTATTTTAATTATTTTCGTAGGTCACTATTATTTTAATTAAATTTAATTTTGATTAGAATAAATTCTAAGGATTAATAATTCGGAATTGATTAATCTTTTAGGAGGCGTTTTATGTGGACGTGATTTTTAAATAAATCATGTAAATGCTTGCATATTTATTTGGGCCATTCGTTTTAGGATACGAATGGATGAATGCATAGAATGTATATTTTATGTATTGCAGGTACTCAAGTGACTAGTATGGCCAATCTAGGATAGTTAAATACGGTATGCGAACCGTTTTATCTTTGAATGTAAAGTTTTAAATATGGTCTGCGAACCATTGAAATTTTGATATAATTTTTAATTATTTCAAGTATTTCTAGTTTAGAACTTTAAGTTAGCTTATTGAATGAAGTTCAAGACGATGCCAAGCTAACAAGGCGAAGGAAGATTGGATGCTTCAAGATCAAGTTTTGGTCCATACTAGTTCACCAAAGTTATTTATGCACTTATATATATTGAATGAATGTATATTATGCATGAATGTTGTTTGTATGTTCGATTAGATTTAGTTCACTAAATAATCAAACCGACATAGAAACAACTAGGTCCAAAGTAATATTGAGTTTATAATTGCCTTCCAAATCAAGCACTTACAAAAATCTAAGGACCTAAGATAGTAGGTTTCCGCTAAAGCGAGGTGCTATTTTAGTAGACTTAGATGGTAAGGCGTCCCAAAGGAGCACGTTGATTGTGGTTGTAACTCAAACAACAAAGGCATATGTTGTGGCAAAGGGATAAAGTATGGAATTAATTTATTAACCAAGAGTAATTTGGAGATTAATAGAAATTGGTTTTGCTTACCTAGAATCTTAAAAGACTTAAGACACGCCAAAGCTGCTTAAGGATTTAGGACTTTTAGGGTCTTGGAATCGTTTCATTCATTATGGACCATGTTTTATTTTTGCATGAATGAAATGTTTAATAGCTTTAATGATTGCATGAATTCTTTTATTCAAGTTATTAAAGTATGATAAATGTTTTCTTTGCTAGTTCATTTTGTAGAATTGTAAATCTTCAACTTTATTGCGTTCGGATAATAGAACTGCGATATTTCCTCGATCGATTGGTAACTGATTTTGAGAGCGATTCTCAAAGAAAAGGAGAGTGAGAGCGTATCTTGAATTCTATTTTATTATAGTGATCCTCATGGTTGTTTTCAAACTAAAACTAGCTTTTGAGCCCGTTCAATGAACGGACGATTATGTAGTGATTGTTAAGCCGTATTTTAAAGTGCTGATTATATTGATGGTTTGTGATTTTAGTGGGAATATATGATTTATATAGAGATGAAATTTGAAAGTTGAAAATATATAAATTAGATGGTGAATTAATATTGAGTGTTAAAGTGGGAGACGGAGTGCATGACGTTGAATTAATATATGGATTAAATAGTAAATTGATGTTAAAGGAGGAAGATCAAGTGGAAGAGGTGTTGAAGATGTAAAATAAATACTTCTTATAACAAACAACAAAATGAATTATTTTTTTTTATTATTTAAAAAAAATGAAAGATGGAGGTGATACGTGTGGGTGAAAGATGCAGGTGACACGTGTCGTCTAACAATCAATGGTCTTCCTTTTTAAATACTAGGTATAGATTTGAATGGTAGACCAATTGGACCTCATATATTCAGAATACTGGGTAGTTTTTGAATAATGAAGTATTGAGTTAAAAGCTCATGTATAACCAATGGTTAACAACCAATTTTCTTTTGATTCAATAATGAACTAGACTCATTGGATGTGGTCACTCAAAGTGAATAAAAGAAAGGGACTTTGTAAGCATAACAAAGTAAGAAGATCAAGCAAAGAGTAAAATCTTTAGGAGTATAAGAAAAGGTGCTAGAAAGGATAGGAAACGGGAACAAAAGAAATGAATTCAAGATTCAATTTCTACCTAAAAGTTTGCGTTAAAGAGAAACGACTTGGCAAATAAACTCCTATGGTATTAGAATACCGCTTGAGGTTCTAATTTTGTTAGGAACTCAAATTCTGGGAGCTAAGTCTTGTTATTGACCTACAAGTAGGAAATGAAGCAAAGTTGTGCTACATTAATTGTCGGGTCATCATGTTTGTTTTAAAGTCCTTCTAAAGGCTAGAACTTAATGTCATTATGTTCTATTAATCATCATAAATAATTTCTGTTTGGACAAAAGAAAAACTCACATTCAAAGTAAACAAAAACATTCGTTGAGTGTTTATTTGAATGAAACGGTCATTTAAGGGTTGAGTCATATGATTGATTAATAAACAAACAAATCTCTTCACACTTAAAAGGTTCAAATCAAATATTTTGATTTTTGTTCCACATATCTTTGGCGATGTCTTATGACCATATCAACAAGACAACATTGTAAGATTCCATGGCATGGATTTCTGAAAGTTGGTTAATTTGAGACACATGGGTCTCACTTGTTGAACATCACATCGGAATGGACTATTGTTAGAAGAGTCTAGACAATTATGTTCATGAGCCAAAGATGGATTTTATGACTTACCTATTTCACAAGAATTTGAGAAAATATGGCTATATTTACTCAAAGTGAAAGATGTGAAATGCTTCAATGCGATTCACAAAAGGGTATAAAATCATCTTGGCAAGAATTTTGGAAGATCTAGGCTGGGTCAAGGTGATGTTTGCATGAGCCAAGAAAGATTATCTAGATTTTTTATATGGAATTATGACAATCGAATCTCCATAAGAATATGGTATGTCCAAATGGAGAAATCGGGATCTATTCGATTAACGATAATCACAACTATTTTCCTATACAGTTTCTAAATGATACTCTCAAATGACTATCACACTAAAAAAAGTTGTCAAAGCTAAGGATAAGATGTCATAAGGATTGAATTTCGATTCAGTACATCTTTTCAGTACATATGTATCTAGGGTTGTCAAACCCAATGGGAGTTAGTGTTTTCATCAAACAAACTCAAGAATAGATATATGTTTCTTTATGAGCGACTCATAGAAACAAAGGTAGTGATTCTACCACATATATGAGAACATATGGTTGTTGCTCTAAATAATTTCTTTTAGGAAACCATCATATTTCCAAAAAGGCAAGTGGGAAAAAAATGACCTCGAAGTGACCGCAAAAGAACTTCGAGTCAAGCAAAAAAACAAATGTAGGATACTTAGGAGTCTTTGGAAAAGCTCCGTACTTAGAAGCCTTTGGAAGAGCTTCGGGAAGACTTTAGAAGTGCTTCAAGAGAATCCTAATACTCAAAGGACTTGAGTAATGTCTTTATAGACAGTAAAGTTTGATGTTCAATACCTAGATAGATCGTATAAGGAATAGAATTCAACCAAGATAGATACATAAATATCTTGAGGAATGAAAACTATGAAGACTTTGGAAGTGCTTCAAAAACATACGACTTACAGGTTAGCTACGACGAAATAAAATTCCCAAGTATGGTTTGAGGCCATCAGTAACATTATTATGGTTCGAGGCCATATAAAATGGTTTGAGGCCATTTTATCCGAAGTATCTTCATCTTAAAGAATCAAATCTATGATTTGGTTGATTTACATAAAGTATCTCCCATTAGTTGCAAACATGTTTTCTAAACATACAACGTTGATTTGCATAAAGGGTTCACTCCCATTGGTTGCAAACAAGTTTTCAAAACATACAAAGATGATATTGTATACACATACAAAAGTAAATCTAGATTGGTGGTTAAAGATTATAAAAACTTCACAGCGTTGATAATGTTGAAATATTTTTCACCAAGTCGGAATGCTTGAACTATTTTGGATAAATCTAGCCATCATTGCATATGAAAATATGGAAATTGGAAAAACGAAACACCTTCCTCAATTGGACTTGTAGAAAGGAATTGTGTACATCACACAATGTAAAAGTTTTGGATGCTAGATAAAAGAGCAAGCTTTAGAAATCTATTCGTAGATTAAAGCATGCAATTGCGAATTGGACCATATTTTTCAACGAGGCTATTCAGAAATCATAGCTTTATGAAAATATGGATCATCTTGTAGATGAGGAGCTTAGTGGGAGCTAAGTCAAGTTTATTGGTTCTATATATATGAGATACAAATCTCTCTATTGAAAATGACATTCAAATTCTAAACGGTTAGATTTTAAAGTATTTGTTAATATTAGAACCATGGCAAAACTTAGAACATATTAGGTTATACATTTATTAGATATGATCTAAAGCGTTGTTTGGATTATGTAAAAGTAATTACTAAATCAAACACAATTGAGAGACTCAAAAGAGACTCTCAACCCATATGAGTCAGTCTAAGTAATGAATGTTGTAACTAAGTATAAAGCTAGGTCGTTATTACTAAAGTTAAACAAGAAGGGCGTTGAAGAGGTGCCTTCACCTTATATCATATGGAAATGCCAAGATTTTCGCAAGATTCAGTATCTCTTGAAACAGAATAAAGCTAAAAGTTACATGGATAAATTTTAAAGTGCGAAAGGTTTTTGCATTACAATCAATCATGTATGATGTGATATATAGATCGCCAAGATAACTCGTGAACATTGGATCGTGACGAGTTTATACCTATCTCTATTGATCTAGATCAAAGATCATTAGAACAATATCAAGAACATCCAACACATTTGGATATGTA
This sequence comes from Spinacia oleracea, assembly GCF_020520425.1. Taxonomy (NCBI): domain Eukaryota; kingdom Viridiplantae; phylum Streptophyta; class Magnoliopsida; order Caryophyllales; family Amaranthaceae; genus Spinacia; species Spinacia oleracea. The sequence continues at coordinate 22,643,534 of NC_079490.1, forward strand.
GGAATAGTACTTGATAAGAGGAAGTGAAGATGAACTAAAGTTTTGATGCTACATGCATTTGCCTAAGCAAAAGTTTAATCTTGTTGTTAAGCAAACCACAAACACACACGGGCTATTATGCGTCGTGATTAAAAGGTGGTAACATAGGTTCTAACCCATATGTGATGCATGGGAGACTGAATCAATGATTAGTTTCCAAGTTCTAAGTTGAAAGATATATCTCCCACATCTTTGTGAACTGGTTGGAGTATTCCAAAAGGATAGCATCATTTGCAATTCTACAGAATTGAAATGAATTCATTATTGTCTAAGAAGCAATGAAAGGGAATTATTTCTAGTGAGAGTTCTTCAATGAACTCAGGTTGATCACAAGTCTGCTATCTAAATGATTTTCTATCTTAAATGTGATTATCATTCTAAACAGCAATGAAAGACTAGATCATTCTATAAACATATTCAAAGATCTTTTCATCTTAAATCGAAAGGCTTTCGATAGAAAAGATGCTAAGAATAGCAAAGTATTATAAACTAAACCTCTGCATCGAATGAGATACAACACTCATATGTAGAAATGGAATCAAGTTTGATTTCCATGAAAGTTTTAAGTATTGGGTGAAAGGCATATATCTATAAAACATTAAATGCTTGATTTTGGGTTAGAGGCCCATAGATTGGTAAGCATTTGGTTTAAACATTTATCAGTTATGAAATTGAAAGGTTGGACGACCAATGACTAATGAAGATTAGATTGCAAGTTGATTTATAGTTCTGTTTCTTGAACTAGATGGACTGGATGTCAGAAATCATTTGCATAGATACTTATTGGATCTTGTATCAGATTGACCATGAGAACACTTTAAGAGATTAAAGTCATGTCATAAGTAGTTCTCATTGATGGTGATTGGAACCTATTCCTCAGAACCTGAGTAGTTATGGCTGCTTGTTTGAGAATTAGTTCGCTTTAATGCTCGCTAAACGTTGCAAAGGAGACTATAAAAGCAGTTATTGGGCGTATTATGAATCAAAGTAAGTTGTGCGTAAGTTAAAAGAAGGGATTGACATCCTATCTTTGATAGGATATGATGTTGTTGTTTTACAAGGGCTCTCGAAGAGTTAGATACTATGAAAATGCATGGCCGTGCTCAGAATGGTTAAGGCTTAACCTTTTGTAAAACTTTAACAGTTGAACGCAGTAATTCGAGAAACACTTCTGGACCTAATAAGGATGGTTTGGATCTTACCTTATGTTCAGTAAGTAACACCAAGAGAGAAAGGAATTGGAATGCACACTTGTCTAAATGACAAGTGGGAGACTGAAGGAAATGTGTCCTTCACCCAAGGTGCATTAGTCTAATACCAAGGTTCAGATTAATTACGAACAATTAATTCAGTGAGATCAAGTAATCGGAACAGCTAGCTGGAGCAATACTTCCGATCAGTGAGTTCTAATCTATATTAGGCTCACAACTTACTCTTGACTGAACCTATAAGGTCACACCAATGGCATGTAACAGATCACCAGATTAAATGAATCGGAAATTCATTTAATATCTTTTCGGGAAATTGGTTTGGAAAACATAATTATACGATTAAACATTGGATCGTGAAATCGTATATCGAATTGCGTATATTCGTAAGCTAGGCGAGACGAATAATCGTATCGTACGACATTAGATCGTCAAGTACGAAACGATTAATAAAGTTATCGAAAGATAATTTATTCACAATACGAAAGCAACCCACAAGCCGGAGCGCACAAGCGCAAGGTGTAAGGTTATGATACATATGACAATTCATAAATCATGCGGAAAAAACCATTTAGCCAGGAATACATATTATTTACACATAATCATATAGCATAATTTAGATGCATACTCTTTGTTGCGTGCCTTCCCTAGCTGCGCCCGAACCGAACAAGAACAAGTCTTTAGGACTCCAAGTGTCGTCCCTCCGTAGATAGTCCACAGCACGTCCGGATCCGCCTTAAGATTGACCAACTAGAATCGCCCTTAAGGTACTAAAGAATTTCGGCACTTATAGTCAAGAAATGTGTCTGAATTTTCTCTCAAAAACTCACTTTGAATACTTGAATAATCTATGAAAATATGTGACCCTAGGCACTTATTTATAGAGTTATGGAAAGGGTTTTGGAATCCTATTAGGATACTAATTTATTTAATTATAAACCTACTAGGACTCTAATTAAATAATCATTATCTAATAGTTTTAGGATTTAATCACACTTTGAATCCTGATTGCTTCAGGATTCCCGCACAAGCAATGCACGAGCACCGTACACCCGCGCAAGCCTTGCGGCCCACGCTAGGCGCACAGCGCTCGGCCCACTGATGTGCTCCGCGCGCGCGCCCAAGGCCTTGGCTGGGCCTGGCCTTGCGCTGGGCCTGGTCGAGGCTTGGCGTGCGCTGGTGTGCGTTGGCTCGCTGGGCGACGGCCTGCCTTCGTGCTGGGCCTTCGTCTAGCGGGCCTCGTCCGATGCTAATTCGTACGATACGCTTCCGATTAAATTCCCGATTCCGGAATTCATTTCCGATACGAACAATATTTAATATTTCCGATTCCGGAATTAATTTCCGTTTCGAACAAATATTTAATATTTCCGTTTCCGGAATTATTTTCCGATTCCGATAATATTTCCGATTCTGACAATATTTCCGTTTCCGGCAATATTTCCGATTCTGGCAATATTTCCATTTCCGATAATATTTTCCGATACGTACCATGTTTCCGTTTCCGGCAACATCTACGACTTGGATAATATTTATATTTCCGATACGATCCATATTTCCGTTTCCGGCAATATCATCGTTTCCGGAGTATTCATTTCTTGCCTATGACGATCTCAGCTCCCACTGAAACCAAGATCCGTCGATTCCGAATATCCATAGATGGAGTATCTAATGCCATTAAATACTTGATCCATTTACGTACTATTTGTGTGACCCTACGGGTTCAGTCAAGAGTAAGCTGTGGATTAATATCATTAATTCCACTTGAACTAAAGCGGCCTCTAGCTAGGCATTCGGCTCACTTGATCTCACTGAATTATTAACTTGTTTAATTAATACTGAACCGCATTTATTAGACTTAACATAGAATGCATACATGGACCAAGGGCATTATTTCCTTCAGTCTCACACTTGTCCTTAGGGACAAGTGTGCATTTCCTAATTCCTTTGTCGCTCGATGCTTGCTCTTGAACATAAGGTAAGAGTTGTCATCCTTATTATGTCCAGAGGTGTTTCTCGGTTTCAGAGTTCAACTGATCAAATAAACAGATAATCATAGCCTATGATTCATCCGAGCACGGCCATGCATTTCACAGTTTCTAGCTCTCCGAGTGGCCTTGTACAACTTTTAAGCATCTCATCCCGATTTATGGGAGGACAATCCCAATCTTGCGATCTTGAGATTAGACTTCGTTTGATAGGTGATTACCTGAGCGTTGCCTTTATAGCCTCCTTTTACGGTGCGACGGTTGGTCAACGTCAAAGCAACCAGTTCTCAAACAAGTAATCTCAAATCACTCAGGTATTGAGGATTTAGTGTCTAATAATTTTAATGAAATTTACTTATGACAGATTTTCATCTCTTACAGTAAAGTTTCATAGGTCTTGTCCGATACTAGTCTTCCCAAAGTAAGTATCTATGCAAATGATTATGACATTGCCATGTCCACATAGTTCAAGAAACAGAACTACTAGTCATCTTGCATTCTAATCGTCTAACGTTTTCTATGCGTCCAATTTTATAGAAAACTCCGACTAGGGACCATTTTCAACCTTTGACATTCAAGTTCACTTGATAGACATTTCTTAGTCACAGGACTGGTCCTGACAGTCTATCTTGAATATATCGTCAAATTGAAGGGACTCATCATTTAATAAACCACAAATTAAATGGAAAAATGAATTCTTTTCATTTATTGTGAATGATTAACCAATAATGTTTTACAAAGATTATAACTCTAAAACTTTAAAACATCAAACAGAGACATCAAAGCCATTCTCCAATATGCTTGATTCCCATAGCTGCAGTGTGCGAGTTGTCCTTCGCCTGCGGCAGAGGTTTAGTCAATGGATCTGATATGTTGTCATCAGTTCCAATTTTGCTTATCTCGACTTCTTTTCTTTCAACGAACTCTCGTAGAAGGTGAAATCTACGAAGTACATGCTTGACTCTCTGGTGGTGTCTAGGCTCCTTTGCCTGTGCAATAGCTCCGTTATTGTCACAATACAGGGCTATTGGTCCTTTAATGGAGGGGACTACACCAAGTTCTCCTATGAACTTCCTTAGCCATATAGCTTCCTTTGCTGCTTCATGTGCAGCAATGTACTCCGCTTCAGTTGTAGAATCCGCAATGGTGCTTTGCTTAGCACTTTTCCAGCTTACTGCTCCTCCGTTGAGGCAGAAGACAAACCCAGACTGTGATCTGAAATCATCTTTGTCGGTTTGGAAACTTGCGTCCGTATAGCTTTTAACAATTAATTCATCATCTCCACCATAGACCAGGAAGTCATCTTTGTGCCTTTTCAGGTACTTCAGAATGTTCTTGGCAGCAGTCCAATGCGCCTCTCCTGGGTCTGACTGGTATCTGCTCGTAGCACTGAGTGCGTACGCAACATCCGGGCGTGTACATATCATAGCATACATTATTGAACCAATCAATGATGCATATGGAATCCCATTCATCCGTCTACGCTCATCAAGTGTTTTTGGGCACTGAGTCTTGCTTAGAGTCATTCCATGAGACATGGGTAGGTAGCCTCGCTTGGAGTCCGCCATCTTGAACCTATCAAGCACCTTATTGATATAAGTGCTTTGACTAAGTCCAATCATCCTTTTAGATCTATCTCTGTAAATCTTGATGCTCAATATGTACTGTGCTTCTCCTAGATCCTTCATCGAAAAACATTTCCCAAGCCAAATCTTGACAGAGTTCAACATAGGAATGTCATTTCCGATAAGTAATATGTCGTCGACATATAATACTAGGAAAGCAATTTTGCTCCCACTGACCTTCTTGTATACACAAGATTCGTCTGCGTTCTTGATGAAACCAAAGTCACTGACTGCTTCATCAAAACGTATATTCCAGCTCCTGGATGCCTGCTTCAATCCGTAGATTGACTTCTTTAGCTTGCATACCTTTTTAGCATTCTTTGGATCCTCAAAACCTTCAGGCTGTGTCATAAACACAGTTTCTGTTAAAACGCCGTTTAAGAAAGAAGTTTTGACATCCATCTGCCATATTTCGTAATCGTAATATGCAGCGATTGCTAACATTATCCGAATAGACTTTAGCATTGCAACTGGTGAAAAGGTTTCATCGTAATCCACACCGTGGACTTGCCTGTAACCTTTTGCAACCAATCTAGCTTTGAAAACTTCAAGTTTCCCATCCTTGTCCTTTTTCAGTTTGAAAACCCATTTGCTTCCAATGGCTTGGTAGCCATCTGGCAAATCGACCAGATCCCATACTTGGTTTTCAGACATGGAGTCTAATTCAGATTGCATGGCTTCTTGCCATTGCTTGGAGCTAGGGCTCGTCATAGCTTGTTTGTAAGTCGCAGGTTCATCACTTTCAAGTAATAGAACGTCATAGCTCTCGTTCGTCAAAATACCTAAGTACCTTTCCGGTTGAGATCTATATCTTTGCGATCTACGCGGGGTAACATTTCTAGTTTGACCATGATTCTCACCAGATTCTTCTAAAGATCTCTGAGTTTCATTCTGAATGTCATCTTGAGCATTCTCTAGAGTTTGTTGTTCGACTCGAATTTCTTCGAGGTCTACTTTTCTCCCACTTGTCATTTTGGAAATGTGATCTTTCTCCAAAAAGACACCATCTCGAGCAACAAACACCTTGTTCTCAGATGTATTGTAGAAGTAATACCCCTTTGTTTCCTTTGGATAGCCCACAAGGATACATTTGTCAGATTTTGGATGAAGTTTGTCTGAAATTAATCGTTTGACGTATACTTCACATCCCCAAATCTTAAGAAAAGACACATTTGGAGGCTTTCCAAACCATAATTCGTATGGAGTCTTTTCGACAGCTTTAGACGGAGCTCTATTTATAGTGAGTGCAGCTGTATTTAGTGCATGTCCCCAAAATTCTAATGGAAGTTCGGCCTGACCCATCATTGACCTGGCCATGTCTAGCAAGGTTCTGTTCCTCCGTTCCGACACACCGTTCCATTGTGGTGTTCCAGGAGGAGTCAATTCTGATAGAATTCCACATTCTTTCAGATGGTCATCAAATTCATAGCTCAGATATTCACCGCCTCTATCAGACCGCAGTGCCTTAATCTTCTTGCCTAATTGATTCTCTACTTCACTCTGAAATTCCTTGAATTTGTCAAAGGATTCAGACTTATGCTTCATTAGGTAGACATAACCATATCTACTGAAGTCATCAGTGAAAGTGATAAAGTAGCTGAAACCACCTCTAGCATTTGTACTCATTGGTCCACATACATCTGTATGGATTAAACCCAATAGTTCATTTGCTCTTCTCCAACTTTAGAGAAAGGTTGCTTTGTCATTTTGCCAAGTAAACATGATTCGCATTTACCATAATCCTCTAAGTCAAATGGTTCTAGAATTCCTTCCTTTTGAAGTCTTTCTAAGCGTTTCAAGTTTATATGGCCTAATCGACAATGCCACAGATAGGTGAGATATGAATCATCCTTTTTGGCCTTTTTGGTATATATTTTATATACTTGTTTGTCGTGATCTAATAAATAAAGTCCATTGACTAATCTAGCAGATCCATAAAACATCTCTTTAAAATAAAACGAACAACTATTGTCTTTTATTAAAAAGGAAAATCCCTTAGCATCTAAGCAAGAAACTGAAATGATGTTTTTAGTAAGACTTGGAACATGGAAACATTCTTCCAGTTCCAAAACTAGCCCGGAGGGCAACGACAAATAGTAAGTTCCTACATCTAATGCAGCAATCCGTGCTCCATTTCCTACTCGTAGGTCGACTTCACCCTTGCTTAACTTTCTACTTCTTCTTAGTCCCTGTGGATTGGAACATAAGTGTGAGCCACAACCTGTATCTAATACCCAAGAAGTTGAATTAGCAAGTATACAGTCTATAACGAAAATACCTGAAGATGGAACGACTGTTCCGTTCTTCTGATCTTCCTTTAGCTTCAAGCAATCTCTCTTCCAATGCCCCTTCTTCTTGCAGTAGAAGCATTCGGATTCAGAAGTGGGTTGACTGACCTTCCTCTTTACAGATTTGGCGCCAGTTTGCTTAGTTGGGCTGGCCTTGTCGCCACCTTTCTTAGCATTCCTCTTCTTTCCAGATTTCTTGAACTTGCCCCCACGCACCATAAGCACATCCTGCTTATCACTTTTGAGCGTTTTTTTCAGCGGTCTTCAGCATACCGTGAAGCTCAGTGAGCGTTTTGTCCAGACTATTCATACTGTAGTTCAGTTTGAACTGATCATACCCGCTATGAAGAGAATGGAGGATGGTGTCTATAGCCATTTCCTGAGAAAATTGTTGATCCAGCCGACTCATATTCTCAATGAGTCCAATCATTTTGAGAACATGTGGACTTACGGGCTCGCCTTTCTTAAGCTTGGTCTCAAGAATTTGCCTATGAGTCTCACTGATGATTGTGAAAGCATCTGAGTTGATGAACGTTTTCTGCAGATCCGCACTCATGGTGGCGAGCATTAGACATTTCACATCCTTGTTGGCATCAATCCAACGATTGAGGGCTGCCTGAGTGACCCCGTCGCCTGCGGCTTCGGGCATCGCCTCATCTAGGACATACTCCTTTTCTTCCTGCATAAGAACTATTTGCAAGTTCCTTTGCCAGTCAAGGAAGTTTTTCCCGTTCAACTTCTCCTTTTCGAGAATTGATCGAATGTTGAATGAATTGTTGTTTGCCATATTAAAAACTACAATTGAAAAGAATAAACAAATAAATAACCATTCACAGTTTCTCTTAATAAACTTAAATCCTAGCATACATGCATAATTCAATGTTTATTAAGCATTTTATTCAAGTTATGTGTTCCGGCAGGTGTGAATAAAATGATTCCAAGATCCTAAAATCATTGAAGAACTAAGCACAGTTTGTCGACTTAATCCTAGAACATCTTAGGTAAGCAAAAGCCTTTTGCTAATAGTCTAGAAACTATTCTTGGTTGATAGGTACGTCTAAGAACTTATTAGGTAAACCTATCGATTTTGCCACGACATAAAAGGACTCCTTACTTATATCGTTGAGTTTCACCAAAACTAACATGTACTCACAATTATTTGTGTACCTTGCCCCTTTAGGACCAATAAGTAACACCTCGCTGAGCGAAAACTATTACTAGATTGATGTAAAGGATATCCAAGCAAGTGTATATTTTGGCATGGCACCTTTTAACTCAATTTTTTAAGTTTGGAACTTAAGGCTCTTACTATGTTGGTTAGATTTTAAGTGAACTAAAATCCTTAATCATGCAACATAATCAAGCCACAATCTTATGCATAATTAAGACATATTTAAAGCAATAAATAACTTAAAGCATGCATAAGATAAATGTGATCTAGTATGGCCCGACTTCATCTTGAAGCTTTGACTTCAAAGTCCGTCTTGAAAATCTCCGTGGGAGGCACCATTTTCTTCAAATAGGATAAGCTATAATTAAAACTAATTACAACTATTTGATGGTACGCAGACCATATTTGAATTGAAAAACGACTTTGGTACTTTAGACCAATAACATTCAAATTAATGGTACGCATACCATATTTTCTATCCTATTTGGGCCATACTAGTCACTTCATAACCTGCAAAACAGTACATATACAATATATACCATTCACCCATTCATTATCATGAATGGCCCACATAGCTGGTTAGTAAAACACATTATGCATCACGTAAACATTTGCAGCAATTAATCAAGGGCACCAATAATCTACCAATTATTCAGTCCTTATTAATTCTAATCAAGTTGTTTTAACCTTAAGGATTTGTAGACCTAATCAAGAGTTTATGACTAAAAGGGCTCCCACTTAAACCAAAAAATTCGTATGCTTTACTAATTTTAAACATAAAAATGTATTTCTAGTCTAACCGGAAACATACAATTTTAATTAAAATTTAAAGCTCATATGAATTTATAATTGAATCCAAAAAGTTTAATTTAATTTCAGTCGTATTTAAATTAATTCATGATTTTAATTTTAGTAAAATAATTAGAATAAATAAAATTTATTATAATTACAATGTTCAAAATTAAAATCCAAGAAATAATTTAAATTATTAATTTTAAAATTAATTAAAATTACGCAAACTGAAAATTTTCAAATTAAACATTCAAAACGATCTAATCGCAACGCAAACACCCTACGTACCGCACGCCCATGGGCCACACGCACACAGCCATCGCTGGCCATATGCGCGCAGCCCATGCTCGTCGCATAGCTGCTGCATCTTCCATCGCAAGCTATCGCACAAGTGGTGCTCGCTGCGCGCGCGCCAGCGCTCGATGCACGCGAGCCATCGCTCGCTGTGCGCGCTTGCTGCGCGCGCTCCAGCGCTTGATGCACGCGAGCCATCGCTCGCTGTGCGCGAGCAATTGCGCGCGATCAACGCTGGGCGCAGCGCTCGTGGCACGCGAGCTTCCGCTCCCTGCGCGCGAGGCTGCGCGCGCTTGCGCGAGGCAGTGCGCGTTGTGGCGCAGCTCGCTTGCTGCCCACACGCGACTGCCATGCCTTGCCTTCGCCCATGCCCATTCATCCATAGCTCGTGGCCCACGACACAAGGCAGGGCTGCTGCCTTGTGCTCGTGCACCATGCCCCTGCTCATTGCATTCGTGCCGCACGGGCGACGAGCTCCCTTGCTCGTCGTCGCATGCCCGCACTATACAACACCCCTTAAGGGTAACACGAAGCGTCCATTGCTTTGTGCGTGCAAGTTATATGAACGAATCGCATAAAAATTTAAAATTTATATTTAAAATTAATGACAAATTAATAAATAATATTAATTTCATAATTTTAGGGCGAAAAATCGAAAATTTATTATTCAATTGATTTCCGATTATTATGGATTCAAGCCTAGGTCATAAAAATTTAAAATTTATCATAAATTTACAATTTTTATGGTGGTTTTTAATCATAGGTATCTAATTAAATTATAATTAATTATGAAAATCAAATTAATTCTAAATTATTCTAATTTTCAACAAATTAATCATAATTACAAATTAGATTGCATAATTAACAAGGCTAGGCATTCAAACTTGTTAAACATATACAGTAGGTCAATCAAAAATTCAAGATTTATCAACAAGAATCGCAAATATTTAATTTAACATCTTAAATTTACGAAATTTTGCATTCGAAAAACTAAAACCTCCGAAAAGTCATAGTTAGGCTTCGAATTTGAGAATTCTGGGTTCGGCCGAAAAATATTAATTTTGTCAAAATTTTAGAATGCCTTTTACATGCGGAATTGACACAAAAATCACTCGATTTGGATGAGTAACGAAGAAACTGCCGAAAAACTGCGTACATATAATTAAATAAACGTAATTTGCAATTAATTAACAATTACGAAAATTAATCACCCCTTTTAATTCTTGCAAATTTGTAATATTTAACCATGTTTATGCAATTTAGATTATGAAAATAATAAGAGGCTCGTGATACCACTGTTAGGTTATGATACATATGACAAAACATAAATCATGCGGAAAACCTTAATGCCAGGAAACATATTATTTACACATAATCATTTAGCATAGTTTAGATGCATACTCTTTGTTGCGTGCCCTCCCTAGCTGCGCCCGAACCGAACAAGAACAAGTCTTTAGGACTCCAAGTGTCGTCCCTCCGTAGATAGTCTACAGCACGTCCGGATCCGCCTTAAGATTGACCACCTAGAATCGCCCTTAAGGTACTAAAGAATTTCGGCACTTATAGTCAAGAAATGTGTCTGAATTTTCTCTCAAAAACTCACTTTGAATACTTGAATAATCTATGAAAATATGTGACCCTAGGCACTTATTTATAGAGTTATAGAAAGGGTTTTGGAATCCTATTAGGATACTAATTTATTTAATTATAACCCTACTAGGACTCTATTTAAATAATCATTATCTAATAGTTTTAGGATTTAATCACACTTTGAATCCTGATTGCTTCAGGATTCCCGCACAAGCAATGCACGAGCACCGTACACCCGCGCAAGCCTTGCGGCCCACGCTAGGCGCACAGCGCTCGGCGCACTGCTGTGCTCCGCGCGCGCGCCCAAGGCCTTGGCTGGGCCTGGCCTTGCGCTGGGCCTGGTCGAGGCTTGGCGTGCGCTGGTGTGCGTTGGCTCGCTGGGCGACGGCCTGCCTTCGTGCTGGGCCTTCGTCTAGCGGGCCTCGTCCGATGCTAATTCGTACGATACGCTTCCGATTAAATTCCCGATTCCGGAATTCATTTCCGATACAAACAATATTTAATATTTCCGATTCCGGAATTAATTTCCGTTTCGAACAAATATTTAATATTTCCGTTTCCGGAATTATTTTCCGATTCCGATAATATTTCCGATTCTGACAATATTTCCGTTTCCGGCAATATTTCCGATTCTGGCAATATTTCCATTTCCGATAATATTTTCCGATACGTACCATGTTTCCGTTTCCGGCAACATCTACGACTTGGATAATATTTATATTTCCGATACGATCCATATTTCCGTTTCCGGCAATATCATCGTTTCCGGAGTATTCATTTCTTGCCTATGACGATCTCAGCTCCCACTGAAACCAAGATCCGTCGATTCCGAATATCCATAGATGGAGTATCTAATGCCATTAAATACTTGATCCGTTTACGTACTATTTGTGTGACCCTACGGGTTCAGTCAAGAGTAAGCTGTGGATTAATATCATTAATTTTACTTGAACTGAAGCGGCCTCTAGCTAGGCATTCAGCTCACTTGATCTCACTGAATTATTAACTTGTTTAATTAATACTGAACCGCATTTATTAGACTTAACATAGAATGCATACTTGGACCAAGGGCATTATTTCCTTCACAAGGCCCATGGGCGCAGCGTGCATGGCAATGCAGCGCTTGCCCATAGGCCTCGCTGCTTTGTGGCGCGCGCGGACAAGGCACAAGGAAAGAAGTAGCTCGTGGCCCGTGGCCCATCTTGTTGTGCGCGCATAATGCCCCTCGTGGGCTTGCTGGCCGGCCAATGACCTTAGGCCTTGGTCGGTTAGCTAGCTTAAATGTTTAGGTTATTCTAATAACCAAAAACACATGTTTTTCCAAAAAAATACCATTCAGTTTACATCAAACCCTAAGGAGGAGAGAGAAACCTAATTCTCTCTTAGCCTCCATGGATTTGTTCTTTCCAAAAGCACAAACTCTTGAGTGACGTCTAAGCTACAAATCTCAAGACGGATCTGAACGTGTCGGTGAACCAAATAGAGGAACAAAAATTAGAGTTCTTTGTTCGTGTTCGTGAATCGATAAACTAGGGAAAACACGCTTCGAATGTAAGTTTGCTTAATATGTGCTTTATACATGCTTCCTGGCTTTTGTGGATTGTTCCGCACATGTTAATATGTATTTAACTGTATTCCCCTGCAGTAAACGTCCGCCGAACTCTCAATATCTACTCCGCTAGATGTACATTAAGAGATATTCATAACAGGGATCACAAGGGAACCTATGGCCGTTGTGAATCGAATATGTTTGCACTCCATGCATATCGCGATAATTGGGTTTTGTAGTTTTCTTCGATGTAGTTGTTAAATTGAATGGCGACTACTAAAGACTAGTGAAAAGAGGCTAACACCCACAGTTAGTTCCTATTTACTTAATACGATTGCCACATCTAGAGGGGAAAGTCGTTTCGGCCATATTCTTAATGCCCATCCTGTATTTTTTGACCCCCTTTCAAATAGTAATTCCCTTATAATATTATAATATTGTATTGCTCATTTGAGCCTTCCTTTTGTTTAGAGCTCACGCAGGTAAACAAGTAAATGAGCAAGAAAATACGAATTAGTATATAAAAAAATTTAGCAATCATTAACCATAAAAGAGAAAAAAATATATGTTTTTAAGTATGGAGAGTGATGTGCACGGTTCGCCCGTTAAGAGGGTTGGCGAGTTCCATGTTAGGAGATTGTTTGGGCAAGCGGTGCACATGGACGACTACTAAGATGGTGTGTTTGGCCTTGTAGGCGTTTCTAGCGAGATAGCACTTGTGTGGGGTGAGCGAATGTTTAGACGATGCGAGCGTCGAGCTGTGCTCGTGAAGCTTGCATGTCCATGCCCACGGTGTTGGATTAGAAGGAGCTATTCCCTTTGTTAGGACTAGGACTATTTACACTTAAGATGACTGGAACTCTACTATACTGGACTCGACGCGGACACGACAATTTGCATATAAGTACGCAAGATAACTCGACAACCTTGCCTACTTAAGGCGACATGCATGAGGACGACAATGTAAATTAGATTAACTATATTAAAGGGAGGGAGACTACTTGACCGGGAAAGATGGGGGATAGTGGTGGAGAGGATATTGTAATATTTTTTTTTATTTTTGTTAATATAATGTGCTAGAAAGAAAATGAAGGGTAAAAGAGTAAGCATATGATAAAGGGGACTTAACGCCTGTTAGCCTTGAGGGTATATTTTGATATTATTTCAAACCTCAAGGGTATTTGGTGTATGTTGGAAAAGTTGAGAGTATTTGGGGCATTTCATAAAAAAACATAATTTTATTTCATGGATACCCGTAATTTTTGTATATATTGGACAAGCCAATCGGATCAGATTTGTTTGTATGTTTATTTTTCATGTTGGATTCACCGTTTAGCAAATCAATGTTAATAAAAACATCAAGAGGAGAAAAAGATAATGTTCAAATGATTATGGTAAGGGCGTGTTCGGCGATAGCGTTTGAGGTAGCGAGTAGTGTTTTCACTTAGTCAAGACGCTACGTTTTTGCAAACTCAACCAAATTGTGGTCTTATTATAACATGATTTATTTATCATCATCAAATTATCTCCTTAATTAATTTTTTATAACCAAATTATCCAAAGTCCTAACCACACCCGTTTTAGTTGCCAATTTGGTCAATTGGCCCGTCTTTAGTTCATTATAATTTGAAAAAATGAAGTTAGAACTGGGTTTTCCTTCTAAAAAAGTTGTAATTATTTAAAGAAAATCGAATTATAATCGCTATTTTCTTCTTTTCACTTAATGAAAAGGCCAAAAAACGTTAATGGAAATTTTATTCGTATAAATCTATTTGTAACGTTTCATATACCTAAACTTTTATTCACCAATCATCGCGAATGAAAAAAAGCTTTTACAAAGATGGCATGTTAATGTAGCATACTTTTACATCAAAAGCCTTCCAAAATCCAAAATAATTGATCAACCAATCACGACGGGTGATCGAGCAACTGCGGGCCTTGATCTAACGAGCTTCCTCTGATTAGGTGGAGGGCATGTCCAGTAGCATCTACACTCCCCAGCCGAGGCGCTACAAGCCCCTAGAGCCCTGGGGTTGTATGTCGCTTGACAACTCGAAATACAATTGCTACACTCTACTTTCAACTTTCCTATGCATAAAAATGCCTCTGTTTTTCCTATCATATGCCCAGCTTCAAAGCAAGTTTTAACAAAGTTAAGCATTAAAAAAATGTAGGCACTTTTTTAGGAAATAATATGTTAGCAAATAAAATTAAGTAATATGCATAGTCTGTTGCATAATGCGTACGTATTTTAATGAAGAAAATAATACTTTTAGACAATTAATTAAATGGACTCACTAAGTATATAATTTTGAATTATAAAGCGTTGTTATTGTAGTCTTTTATTGAATAAATGGAATTGTAAGATATTTAATTGTACGTGGATTTCGGTTACATCATGTATGTTATATACTTTATATATTTTTATTTCACCGTTGTATTTCTATATCACTCAATAAGAAAGTATCCTCAAGGGTAGATCACATCACAATTAAGGGAACAGGTTAGGGATTTCGGGGAGGGGAGGTTAGAACCAATAATCTATCATATTTATATCACTATAGGCCAATACCTCATTGGTATAAGCTGAAGTATATTAGTAGCTTTAAATAAATCATACATAGTATAAATTAAATAATTCATGAGAAATTGTTGGATTGGATAACATGAGTGCTCCAATTCAAAATAAAAATTTACTTAATAATATAGTGTCAAGTAAAAATTTGATAATTTTTACTTTCTGTCTAATCAAAATCTACAGACGGTAATAAGAATAAAAATAAAGAAAAACCAAGTTATAGTAAAATATACCTTCAAATTAGAACTTCACTTAAAATTACAGTGTCAAGTAAAAATTTGAAAATGTTGACTTATTTTGCTAATCAAAATCTACAGATGATAATATGAACAAAAATAAAGAAAGCCAAGTTATGGTATAATATACCTAATGTAAGGAGAAGAAGAAAACACAACACCCATCGATTAACGACCATTATTTTGAATGTTTCTGAAATAATTATTACTTTTACGAAATATTTTGAATGTTTTCTGAAGTAATGATTTGAACTAACAGAAGTTGTTTGGGATCTAATTTCAATGCTTTATTATTTATAGTGAGGTTTAGGCGTGACACTTTTTTTGAAGGGAACATTGAATGTAAAATAAATCACTGATTATGCTAATAGTGTTCACATTAGAGAACGTTAATAATAGTGTACTATTCCATATTTTCCTTCCTTGTATAGATAGATTGTGGTCTAATTAGGTACCACATACATAATTTTTAAATAATAATAAGTATAAAACAAATCACTAATGATGCTAATAGTATTCACATTAGGGAATGTTAATTAATAGTGTACTATTCCATACTTTCCTTCCTTGTATAGTTGGATTTTGATCTAATTAGGTATCACATACATGATTTTTACGGGTTTTTCACCAAATACCCCTAAGATTTCACGAAATTCACCAAATACCCTTGCGTGTTTCAAATCACATAATATACCCCTATTTTTTTTCTTAATGTTCTCCAAATACCCCTATTTTGACTTTCCGTTAGTCCTCCGTTAAGTCATGTTTATAATTCACCAAATGCACCTATTTATAAAAAATTTGTACAATATACACCTATTTGTAAACTTATTTGCACCAAATACCCAAACGGCTTTTAAGCCGCAGAATTTGAACGTAACGGCTAGTTTGTATTTCTAATTTTCCTAGCAATAAAGTAGAGCAGTTTGCAACAAATTTCCAGAAATAAAAAGGGATTATATTCCATAAAAAGCTGATTATTTTGCATAAGCTTTACGAAAACTCTGATTGGCATTGCCATATACATTTGAAAGTCTAGGAAAGCTCTTCTAAATTCACAATGCAGCCAGTAAGTAAGCCAGTAATAATACCCAAGCTCAATCACCTCCCCCTCCACCAACAACAACCACAAGAAGAACAAGATCAAACCGCTCTCAAAACCTGAACTTCTCCCTCCAAAATTGCCGCGGAATTCGCCCACCATGACCCCGCCGTTACTCCCGTCAACAACAGAGGTTCCGCCCTCGATAACAATAAAGAAATAAAATCAAATCATAAAGGAAAATATAATATAGATTCAACTTTCCTCCAATAATATTACGGAATATTACGTACTTCCTCTTTTTAATGTTCCAATTTAGAAATTTGATACTATTCATATGCGAAAATAATTAAACCGTCTAAATTCTATCTAATGGATAAGAAGAAAAAAAACATATTCATGCAGAGTCTTGCTTGATTCTACTCAATTAGTACATTAAGAATATCAAAATTATAATTTTTACTAATGTATAATTGAAGATAAAAATGATCCAAAATGGGTATTGCAAAACATGAAAAATAAAAATTGGAACATCATTATGGAACGGATGGAGTATTTACATTAATGCTTATCCAATTATATATATATATATATATATATATATATATATATATATATATATATATATATATATATAGGGTTAGGATCCGGTGAGAAGTACCTTTACCATGAGAAACGTGAGAAGTAATGATGTCCCTTGGATTAAGAAATTGACGGCGGAGATCAGGTTTGGGTTTCCTTTTACTTTTTGCGTCATCTTCTTCTTCCTCCCAACTTTCAGTGAGTTTAAGTGCTTGATTAAAAATGGCGACGAGGATACAAGGTCACACAAATTAACTTCCATCTCTCTCTCTTCCCACACTATTTCTCACTTTCTCTATTTCTCCGCTCCATTTATATCTCCTCATGAACCAGTCAGCCATTGCTGATATTTATCACGCTATAACCATCAACATTGCCAAGAAACTCGATCAATTCAATCTCTTAATTAACGCAGTTCAAAATCAGTAAAGATCGAAATACCACTCATTATAATTAATTTGGATAGATTGAATTTTTAAATTAGATTAAATTAAATGAGGAAAATATGAAATACATCAAGCGTGTATTGTGATATATTAACAATAAATTGGAGATACATCAACAATGTAAAAGAGATACATCAGTAATACACCAAAGGTACAACAATGGTGTATTTGAGATACATCAATAAAAAAACAGAGAAATCTGTAAAAGATACATCAGTTTTATATTAGAGGTACATCAAAAAACGATTGGAGATACATCATAACTCCCTCTCAGATACATCGTATAAATAAATCAGGGGTTTTAATACTTGTAAGTTATAAAAGTGATATGAGCTTGATTCTAATAAGACAGAGTAATAATCATTATTTTTTAATTAATTTTACCCATAAAAAAATAATTAGCACAAAAAATTACAATTGAGAGAGAGTTTATGGAATGGATTGTTGACCTCCTGTGTTTGCCACTTTGCCCAACGCCATTACCACTGTTGTAGAAGAATCCTAGGAAAGAGAGAAGAAGAAGAAAGAGAAAGGAAAGAAAAAATTGATTTTTGATTGAATTAGTTGGGCACGTGGGGAGATATGCTGGGTTTAGAAATTAGTGTGCTTACATTACAACACTTCTATTAATGACGCCGATGCTTTCTCGTCCATCGAATTTAGTTGATCCGATGGCTCAAAATGCTTCTCATACTTCTCACCTAACTTGTACTTCTCACGTGAGCCTAAACCTTATATATATATATATATATATATATATATATATATATATATATATATATTAATTAGATTTCCGGTGAAAAAAGTGTAAACAATAAAATCAATGGCACAATCATTTTTTCTCGTATATCAAGAAAATAACTTTTGCTTATGCTTTTTTGGCCTTCTCTCTCTCCCACCATTAGGAGCATAAAAAAAATTCCAAAAAACATTTACTATTGTTGGTCATGACCAAGAAAAAGTCCAAAGGAAGGAGGAATAATCATTTGTCATTATACCATGATATTCCCTTTTTATCTTTAAGGAAAAGCAAAAATTTAAAATATAAATAATAAAATAAAATAAATGAAAGATAAGAATCATAAGATGGCATTTCAATTTTTGAAACAAAAACCAAATCCACGACTTTGCCTTTATACCCCAACCTCAAATAACTGCTAGCCCTTTGAATCACTTCAAGAATCAAAAAAATTAATCCAAACTTTGGGTGTTTTTAATCTAAAACATAGCTTAATTAGGCTTGTTTATATGGCAAATTTCAACACCAAACTTAGAAATTCAGAGCTTTATTCTACTCTAGGATTATTAGATAAGTTACCACTTGAAGAAGAAGAATCAGAAAAACCTCCTCAAGTTGTGTTACTAATAGCATATGTTCTTGAAAAGAACATTCAAAAGAATGACAAGTTGTTGAAGAAGTCGAAAACAAAAGACGGGGTGACTATATTTCACGGCTCCAAAGCGCCTACGTTGAACATCCGGCAATATATTGAACGAGTATTCAAGTACTCGAAATGCAGCCCGTCTTGCTTTGTTGTTGCGTACATTTACATGGATAAGTTTATTCGAGCTACAACTTGTTATCTTACTTCCCTCAACGCTCACCGCCTTTTCATTGCTTCTGTTATGGTTGCTACCAAATTTATTGAAGACGTGTAAGTCAAACTACCACTCTAACTTCTATTTTCTGATACTCTTTCTGTTTTAGTTTCCCTTCTAATAATGGCATGTTATTTTGCTAGATTATGCTGTTTTTTATGCCAATTTTAGTGTCAGATTATGTTAATCTGTTCTTTAATAGGTTCTGTAAACAGCTTTTGCTTTACTAACCAGAAAATGATCGACTTTAGATTTGAAACACTTTCTATTTCATATTTCGAGTTGATCAGAAAACAACTCGGAAATCTACCTATGTCAGAAACTGAATTCACCAGACCCAAAAACAACCTGACCAACTGTTTTGAAAAGTTTCTCTTCACATGCCACTCTATAGGTGGCAAGAGATTGAGCAGGAACACAATACGAGTGTGTTCTATTCACTGAATTTCACATATTTTTCCTAGACCCTTATCAAAATTTATTTAGTTATAAATTATACTTAACTGCATAATCCACCCTTATTTTTCCTGAACTTATGTTATCTGAACTTACTTTTCCGAAAATAAGTGAAAAGTACGATAAACAATGGCTGTGCCGATTTTTGAAAATCTGACATGGAATGTAACGCCTTGTAGCTTCCTTCACTCTGGCCTAGTTGGCCCTATCATCTCTTCCAACAGATGAACGTCCTTATGTTAGAATTAATGGTTCTACTCCAAACATCAGTAATGGTTGGAGGTAATTATTCAGTGTTATGGTGTTGCTGAGCTTATGAAAACAACTCTTCTAAACTCTCAATCTTTAACTAACTTCATCCAACCGGGAATTAATGTTACATTCCCCATTAAGGACATCGACATGATTTTACAACCAATTATAGTAGTAGTGTCGTTGATTTTTGCCTTTACCTGAAGTACTGATAATACTTAACCAAAAATGCAGGACATACAACAATTCATATTATGCCAAAGTTGGAGGAGTTAGCATAGCAGAAATGAACAAGCTAGAGTTGAAGCTTTTACGCAGCCTCAACTACAGGCTGCACGTCACAGTAGAGACGTTTGATCAGTATTGTCAACAGTTGGAGAAGACAGCAGGATCTTGGAATGAGAGAAGTTTCCATAAAGAACGGGCAACGTAAACCTGTGGCTTAAAAGGTAGCTGGCTGAAGAAAGATGAGTCTAAATGTGCTCCGAAATTTGCAGGATATACCTGCGGAGCCATATAGTTAAACCACTCCTACATACTAATATCCCTCTAAGTATGGGGATCTTGAAGATCTTAATCTACACAGACAAACAAACAGTTGTCTATTTCTTCAAAACCAAATTTACAATAGGTCTTCCTTCCAGTCTTTTTGACAAAATTTGTTCATGTTCTCAGTCATGAAATTCCGATCAGTTAATCTGGTTGTCAGGTCTAAAGAGAATCTATCAAGTGATCTCTGTCATTGAAGGAGACCCTTAAAGTTAAATGTTATTTTGAGTGAAGATTGCGTCCGATGAATACAAATCTATATTGCTACGACAATACAACACACTGCTACTGGACAGTGCAAACAATTTTTCAAGTATCTTACTAATAATTTTAATTTATTGCACATATTGTGCACAAAAACACTAAATTTAAATCACTATACACTACCAGAAAACCCTTGCATCCAAGATTCAAATCCTGAACCCTTATCAAAGATTTGATGAGCTACAACAGAACAATGGGTGTGGGTCTATAAATGTCTGGCGTTGAGTAACCCATTTCTAGGCCCCAAGAGGGTAGCGAGGAGGAAAAACAACTCCCACATGGACTTCTCTATAATTTTCTCAGTTGGAGCTGTTTCTCCTTGCTGCATAAGTACGATAAACCGCCAATCCGGCGAAAACAACAGCTACTCCAACTGTAAAAGTAAAAATCATATAAACCAGGTTCAGTAAACAAGTATAACCTGTGCAATTGAAACACACAGCAACAAATTCATCGAGGATTATCCCCGGGAATCAAACACCCACCATCCCAAACACAAGTTTGCTCAGGCACTAGCCATCAATTTCAAGATGCTGAGTTAAAATGTCATTACATGAAAGTAAATCTGTTGAACTGATACATAGACACATTCAGGACATGGTGAACCAGAGGAATGACGTGACATTTCCATTATCTCAAGCTCATTCAAGATCTAATGTTTCATATTTGGAGAATCTAAGAAGACAGCATAATGACATGTTTGGTTGGAAAATGTGAAGATTTACTAGACATTTTTTCAGGGCTCCCTTTCAGGAAATTTTATAAAATAGAGCAATATATTTGATTACAGAAGCTGCATGGCCGGAAAAGATATCATAATAAAAAGTTCCTTCCTAATGCATTATTCATTTATTAGCTACACAGAGAAGTCACATTCCTTTTTATATGTTCTATACTGATCCTAGGAGAACTATGGGAAAATAATGTACTAGATTCACTACGTAAATCGAAATAAGGTGATACGACCACCACCTAATACCATTTAGAATGAGTGGTGAGCAAGAGGGTTTTTCAAGCAACCTTTTTTTTTGAATTAAAAAATAGTCTGGGTAAGCAATAAAAGTCCCATGAGGGCCATGACAATGCAGAAAAAATTCAAGGCTATTAAAAAATACCTCCAAGAACTCCAACAGAAAGAGCAGAGTTTTTTACAAGACGGTGGTATTGCTTTCGGCTTCTTCCAGCTTCAGTCTCAGGAATGCTCAAATGAGGACGCTCAGCTGAACTTACAATTCTACAGAATATGTTATTGAAGTCCTCCAATTTGGCACTGATAGGCACTGGGGCTTCAACACCCATATCTTGGCTAACCTGTAAAGAAAACGAAAATTTTAAATAAATATTTTCCAATATCCTGGTTAAAAGTAGATAAACATTCCTGCTTTTCAATATTGTACAAGAACGTAAAACTATGCAGTGTTTCTGAATCCTAATCACAATTTTTAGAAGGTTTTGCAGGTGATGCCAATAACAACAAAAGCTGCTTGTTTCATACTATGCCTAGTCACCTAATCAACTCAAATTAAGGTTACTTCCTATTGGATTAAAACATATGGAGTAAAATTTCCACTGACTAAGTGCTGCAAAAGTCACTATAAAAGCTCAAGGATTCAAAAGCTGAAAGTACTGACATTGTTAAGTGCACCTTAAGTCATTATTAAGTAATTTAGATTTGTCTCTGCTAGGGCAACATCACATGGGTTTGAAAAACCAGTTCCTCAAATAGATTTGCCTTCATTAAAGGAAACATTGAGTTCCGCTATAATTCTATCAATGCTGCTCTAAATAATTCAGCGAAATGAGAATAGCAAAGTTTAAGGGAAACATGTAGTTTGCATGAATACACCCTTATCCTATTTACTTTCATCCTGTCCATCGCAGCTGATATGTTACTACTAGTTTCCTAGCAGATACGTAAGCATACACACAGGAAATCAAAGACTTTTGCATCATATAGACAGGAGGGAGGGAAAGATACACTCAGCTTAAATATCATTTTCAAAGTTTAAGGGAAACAAAGGTGGTTGCCTCAACAAGAAATAGATTTTCAACCCAAAAACCATTTCCAGAAAAAAAAATTATAGAGGACAAATGTAATCATGTGAGAGCAAGGTGAGAAAAAAGCAGCAAAGTTTAAAGAAATTAATACTTGACAGTGTCCAACCTACATTAATAAAAAAAAATGAATTCAAAGAAACAATTGATATGATCCATAGAGAGAGAACTACCCGAGTAGAATCTTGGATAGCCATAGGATATGCATCCAGATCATCTTTAGCGGCCACAATAAGGGAAGGCACCTCATAACCAATATCTTCTGCATGGCCAGCAACCTCTACCAGCAATTCAGCTGTCTTTTTCCATGACAATTCATCGGAACTGTGACAAAATGCCTCAAGTCAGCAAAACCCAACAAAAGTTACAAAATTAAGTAACTTGTATGCTAAAAGAAGCAACAATGTTCCTTCAAAATAAAATGTGTGATTACCTGTCATATACAAAAATTGCTATGTCGCAAGCAGCTAGAGAATCTTTGGAAGAAAGTATTTTCTTAACTTTATCTTCAGGTATCTCTCTCAAAACAAGGAACTTCTTGCTTCCCTGGCAGGAAAAGGAAAAAATTATCAAGATGAATTTGTTTAAAGGTCCACATCACCTCCCTGTCCTCTTTTTAACTTAGTTCCCCCCCCCCCCTGCAGTAAATGTCTGTCATCTAACTATCTTTCAGTCAAAGTATTTGAAAGAGTAAAGGTCCACATCACCTCCCGGGAGAAAAAAAAGTTACATAACAAGTCAGCAAAATAATAGGGAAAAAATATAGAACGTATAGACTAGACCTGGTTATTGGACAGGGTAGTCCAATGGATATAGGGTTAGGGTCAAGTTAATAGGGCTTTTATTGGTCAGGGCTCTTATTGGACAGGGCCTTTATTGGACAGAGTCATTATAGGGTCAAACTTATACTACAATTATTTTGAAAATTAAAATAGTAATGATACAAAAAATTACGTGTATAGCTTCGTATTCACTTGTACTTGCACATGGCTATTTTATTTTTCATTTTTCATTGCTCGTTTATTGACCCGCCCACTAATGACCTGCTATTGACCCGCGACCCGCCCATTATCGACCGGCTAAAAATGACCCTTTCAATACCCGACCCTCTTTTGACCCGCCTCGACCCTGACCCGACCCGCCCGATAACCAGGTCTAGTATAGACCTCGAGGACTACTAAAATTTTTGCAAATTTTAGGAGGAGTTGAACATTATACCATACAAAAGCAAAGGACTTAGGGGGCATTTGTTTTGGGTCTTCAAGAAAGGGATAGAGAATGAGTACCCTTCATTCCCTTTTTTGTAGTTTGTTTACCCATTTTAATCATTTCCTTTACCCTAGGTAGCACCGATACGGATACGGGAACGGATACGGGGACGGGTACGGGGACGGAAAACGACAAAACCAAAATTTCTAAAAACGGGTACGGCTTGGATTCGGCAAAAAAAAATTAAATAATATATATTACAAATACGTTTTGAGTAATTTTAAAATCCGATTTTGGATAACATAATACAATTTCATTTAAATTGAGAAAAAAAGGTACATATTTAAGCTTTAATCAAAACTCAAAAAAAAAAAAAAATAAATAAATAAATACAAGTGTCCTACAGAGTAAAAGAGTGGACAAATTAATATTGACAACTAATCCTTTATAAGAAATTCAAAAATAAAGAAATAAATAATACTTGGTACTATAAAGTGGACAAATTGGTTGACAGCTAGACTCCTAGTAGTACAACACCAAAACCACGACAGGTACAATTCAAGAGAACAAACAATTCATCCATATTTGTGGTGGATCCCAAGTATTATCGCACTTCCTCGTCGTTGTTTGCTCCTTCGCTGAATCGCTGTCGCACACTCGCACTTAGTTGTAGGTGACTTCGCACCAGAAGTTCGCCGCCGCCTGGCCGGCAAGGATGAACACCGGCGGCGAGGGAACAAGAAGAAGACCAGCGTCGAAGAACGGAAGAAGAGTCGAAGACAGGTTAGAGAAATTTGGGATTTGGGAAAAAACCCTAAAAATTTGAATTTGGGTCTTAATGGTTGTTGGGTACTTGGTTTTTGTCCAAATACGTACCCACCCGCGTACCCACCCCGTACCCAGCCATACCCATTTTCGGCCCACGTACCCAGAATTCAGATTCGTTTTGGGGACGTTTCCTGGGCGTACCCGTCCCGTACCCGTACCGTACCCGTACCCGGTACGGGAAACGGGTGTACCCAGCCGTCCCCGTGCTTCATAGCCTTTACCCCTCTCACTCCCCAACTTCCCTCTACCATGATCCCCCCCCCCCCTCCTCACCCAAAAGGAATCACCATTCCCCCAAACTCTTCTACACTCATCTTCCTTGACCAACAGTGACCACCACTAGCACCGAAAAACACCACAACCCTCCATCTCCAACCACGAAAAACCATCCGACCCCATGAAAATCCACCCAACAATCACTAAATTTGCCAAAACCCCCATGAAATCAAACCCCACCAACTCAAAATTCACTCCCAAGTCCCAACCACCAGATCTGAAATTATCCATAATTGAGAAAGAGAAAAAGGAAGGGCACTGCCCTGCGGTGGGAGTGCAGCGACGGTGCGCGCAGGTAGAGTGAGGCAGTCCTGGTCGTGGCGTGGAGCACTGGTGCGAGGTCGAGATATAGGTGGGTTGGGGTGGATCCATGGAGCGGGGTGGTGGTGGTTTTTTGGAGGAGAGAGAAGGATTTGTTTTTTTTGCTTCTCTTTCTTCTTGGTAAACAAACAAGTGGAAATTGGGTGTCTTTCATGCCATTCTCCCTCTATCCCTTTCTTGATTTCATTCTCTCTATTTAATTTAAACCAAACGCCCCTTCTACTTCAGTGATTTCATCTAAATTATATGCCACACGAGATGGTAATCCCATGAGACAGATATGGTGAAACTAAGAGGCATCTCACAAGTACCACACCTTTCAAATGATCTGGCAGACTACAAGGTTTTACTGCTCCTATTTGCTCCAATCAGTCAATTTCTCAACTCAATAAGAAAAAGGAAAAGAAAGATTAATATTGATTACAAAGTTTGTAAAAGATTTAGGATAATGCCTTTGCAACATTTTGTCTGCATCAATTATATCAACAATGGATAGAACATATTTCTCATTTAATCACCTGGTATCCAACAATTAAAGACAAGAATTATGTTTGACCATGAAAGGACAAAACTAGAGAAGCAATTCATATGTGATCTTACCCGCTACAAATTGTACTTATTGCCTACATCTAGCCCACCAACTCCTACAGAGATGAGTGTAACCATCCCCGGAAAAAGTAACAGAGAAAGGATAAACATTTACCTATGAAGCCGTGTAATCTAAGGGAAGGAATCCTCAATGAAAAGAAATCAAAGACCATTCTCCAGAACAAGAAAGGGTACGCAGAAGGAAAAAAAAAAGAGAGAGAGAGAGAGACACACAAGGAAGCCTAGACAAAAGCTTCCAACCCATCAGCCATCTTCTCTAGCATGAGCATCTTTCATTTTCTTCCTCCTTAAAAGTACGCTACTAATGTACACCGGCAAGACACAGAAACAAGAATCTGGCATAGATACACATCAACAGGCCAGAACTCGCTAGTCGTTATCAATTCCATCCATTTTTGGTATGCTTGCAATATCCAAGTACGTTGTATCATTTTAGGGGGGGGTAAGCACATCATAGATCATATTTAGTATCACCATAAGTACTCCAGGTAACATGGTTCATACAATCCCCAACGCACATATTGCATTATGTCCTCGTTACATGCCATGTTTATTCTATTTACCGACTTGGTCCCAGCCCAAATGTCTGATGCACTTTTGGCCACATAAGTAAACCTGTGATTTCAAACAATCTCAATCTTACAAATAAAGAGAAATTGTTAGAAAAGAGATGAATTTGCTAACTGAAAGAATTCCAATACATTACTGAGAAAAAGATAAAACCACCAGCGAATTACTGAACTCCAATCAAGCTAAGCATCAAACATCTAGATAATTGGACTAAAAGCTACCTCAAAGCTCGTAATGTACGATATCCTCTTATATCCTATGAACAAATCCTATATGAGACTATTACCCCAACTTTACCACTTTAGGTAAACTAACAAAGCCCAAAGAGGATAGACAAGATTCAAACCCAAACCCTATTATCCCGTATAATCCACTGTCAGAAAATAATACTGAAGGCTTGTTCGTATCTCCAATAGTCCAATCTCATAAACCTTATTTCCTCCTCCTTAAATCCAAATATGAATTAATCTAGCAGATATAATATTCCTACAAGATTATTCTATCTTCACAAAGAGCAGCCAATTAAACAAGAAAGCCAGTATATCGTAATTTCGCATAGGTTCTAATATTACTTTTAAAACATATGCCAAACTTGGTACATTTTCCTTGTGCTGAAAAAACATGCTACTCCCACACGAGTCTAAATGCTCCAGTTCTACATATCACTTACTAGGACTGCTAAAACCATTGAGAATTTGGTCTAAACTTAACCACTAAATTACCACTATCTTTGCACTCTTCCATTCAAATATAAATTACCACAACTTTACCACAAAACTATCCAAAATTGCCGGGCATCAAAGTCTAACAGGTAATTTTGCCGGGCACCAAAATTACCTGTTACACTGAAAGCTAAGCAAATTTTCTGCAATCCACAGAAAGCTAAGCAAGGAGTCAAGCAAGGAGTCAAGGACTCCCCTCCACGAATTCAATTGAAAGGAGTCAAGCAAGGAGTCAAGCAAAAAGTACAAATTTTCTGCAATCCACTGAAAGCTAAGCAAGGAGTCAGGGACTCCCCTCCACGAATTCAATTGTCAATTGTTAATTGTACTTAACAAACAAATACATATAGTATCAGAAGTGAGCTTGGCACGAATATATTTTCATAGAAATTGCAAAGACAAAATGATAACCATAGCAAGTGATCGCAAGTTTGGCAGTGAGGCCAGTGACAACAATTTTCCACAGGGAATCAAATACTACCACCTAACAAGGTCTGCAAAATCATCTTAAATATTCCAGCTAAAATTGAAGCCAAAAGATAAACCACAAAAGATGGTTGTCAGGAATTCATTTTCACCATTGCGGCAAGTTCTTTGAGTTTTTTACACGAGTCCAGAGTCAGCTTACTGATTCCATTAGGATAATTATATTAATTAATGGACAGCGTAATTCTAACTAAATATATGAGTCAGACAGACTAAATGACCACAACTTAATTACCATCTAACCATAAATCTAATTTACTTTTTGAAGGTGAGTACCCTTCACACAAATGTTCGAACAAATACACTTGATTTCAGAATCTAGAGAATGGTACTGTCATAGCTGCATCCCGAGGACTTCTCCTCCCTATACCAGCTCATACAAGTTTCCATATTGGCTAATCCATGAATCTATATTCCTGGAAACTCTAATAGTAGCTTGTTACCTCATCATCTACAAAAGCACAAAATCAACCAGACTCTGCATGACTTTAACTCATGGAACAACTCTCTCTAAGCAAAGGTCCTAAAACCTAAAACTGCTCACCATCTATAAATCACCAATCCTCACTCACCACCCACCAAAACGAGGGACCATTTAAGTCAAAAAATAATATGGTAATAGTTCGACATGAATATAAATAGGAATCAAAACAGGTAAAGAATAGAGTTGTATGGTGAATTCTGTTGTGAAAATTCTAGCTCTAACCACTCAGTAAACTCATCCAACTTTTAAATAGCACGAGGAATACTGAGATACAAAGGGTGCTAGGAATTGATTCCAAAACAAAAGTGCAAAATCATTCACCCAAAGGGACATTGTTAAATATAAACAATTCTTGTAACTGATATGAAGTTCTCTCAAAGAATTAGTTAAAATATTACTTTTCTTTATATGCAAAAGGTAATTTTGAACTTCTGATTAAAAGTGAAAAATAAAGCAAATACATTTGGAGAAAAGAACCGAAAATGCTGATTTACTTAGCACATTCTTTTCTTCGAAGTATACCCTACAAAGAAATTTTATTTCCATAAAATAAATATCTTACGCTGTTTTGAAATAAAGGATAGCCAAGAGAAATGCATTTGAGAAGAGAAAACAGAAAACAAAAATAACAAAACTTCAAACAAACAATTCGTCTTTATAGCGACTTTTATTCAATAAGTCATAGAGGGTGTTCTTAAAACTTAGTACGGTAGTTGAGGGTTCCTTCCAAAACAAAAAGAAAATAGTGGACAAGATCCATCAGCTCCTCAATCAAAATATCCAACTATGCAATAGACGAATAGAGACTAAAAGGCAAAACCAATCAGGCCCCAAGCTTCTAAATCAATCATGATCTTTTACACAACTGACACAAGACAAATTGCCTCAAGCGTCCAGCACTCAAGCAGTCTAGCCATATAAGAGCCTAACAAAAGTAAAGTTTCCCCTTGATTTTCTATCTGACTCTTTCCTTTCACATGCGCCATAAAAGGCTAGTAGCACAATCAGCTTCTAAAAGTTTACAAGGAAGAGATGAGCAGCTGTTTTTACATACTCTTCACTGGAGCATTACCTACTAGCAAGATTATTGAAATAAGCCAATCCTTTAGAGGAAACCTCCCACGTAGCAGCCTGATAAAAAATACAGACAACACGCATCAAAAGGACCCTCAAATCTCGAAATGCCAAATGGTTGGAGAGGTAACTCATAACTTTAAACCCCTTCATTTAAGTTTACATTTTCTTAAACATAAGCTTCCCATTGTAATGTTGTCAAACAAGAAAAGTATCCCTTTTAAGTTCGAAAATAAGTCTCCTTACTTCAAAAGGCACCTTCCTTCTATTATTAGCAAATCCAAATATAGTTAGATATGAAAAAAAAAAGTACCACCATCAATACAACACTTCTAGCAAAATAGCTTCCTCAAATGACGTGATCCTAACGAGCTCTGGAATTCTAAGAAATAAAAGGAATATGTGGTGCACCAAATATCAAGCCACTAACCACGCTAAAGCGTTTGCTCGAGAACAAACCAAAATAGATTTCACAATTACTAGCAACGTCATGTATTTGTTCCATCAAAGCACTCTATTCCTGATTTCCATACCAATTCACCAAGACTAAAACTAAAGAAGATTTCCCAGCATCACCATGTATTTGCTCCATCAAATCACTCTATTCATCATTTCCACCCAATATTCACCTAGATAAACTATAGAAGACAGAGTATAAATCATAGGTTAGAAACTAAATGAAGAAATAATGGTTCCAATATCTCAGGGTGAAGCAATTTCAGCAATGGTGACAATTAAACACACTAAGTGTATGTATATGAACATCATAACGAGGAGGAAAGAAGCGCATTATCTCCATTATTTATAAGATACAACAAATGATACATTATATTAAACGACTTATCAAGGATCCAATTCAGCTACTGCAACAGTTAGGCTGAAGAAGCTTCTTTTGACATTAAACAGAAATAATACTTGCATCTGAGCGCTCTTTACTCGAAATAAGGTAATTGTATAGCCAATGATAGGAACATAAGTGGACTTCTACTGCAAAGGGACCAGTATATTAAAGGTACTCACCGAGGACCCTTCAACAACATTTACAGCATAACGCTCCTCAGTGTTTGCGCCATTACTCTCAGAGAATGGCCTGCATTTGAAAAATAGATAAGAGTGAGAAAATCACTACACCTTCAAACCTCTATAAAGATTTTAAATCGCACATAACACAAACAAAAACATATAAGAGTTTATCTGATAACCAATAGAGTAACAAATCAAAGAGAAAGCACTCTAACCCCTCAATATCATGTAAACATAACATATACACAAGTACATATAACAAAACAAACCTTCCCAGAAAAGCATCCAACAATGCCGATTTGCCAGCGTTCCTTGGTCCAAAGACATAGCATTGGTAAACATTTCTTTCAGATTGCCGCTTCTTGCGATCTATACGCCGCCTCCTAGTTAGACGAATGGCAGAAGCAGCATCTCCACCATACATAATGTACTTCAAGTACTCCACACTCTTAGCTGGTTCCAGAAGAGTCATAAGAGCCCACTGCATATTACATCGATCGTATGAGCTATTAGGCATCATGTTTAAAAACCTAGCTTTCTACAGCCACACTGCCAAACCCAGCAGAGAATAATGAATGCCAATGCATTCCATACCAACCACCACATTGCAGGGTGCTGTAACAGAATTAAAAAAAAAAAAGACACTATCCCGTGGTAAGAGAAAAGTACATCTACACTATGATCCTTGTAGCTGTACCTTTCTCCTTGGGAGAAACACTCAAAAAGATTGGAGCAAGCAGAAGATTGGGAAAACTGGGCTCAAAATTATTGCCACCAGAAAACTGTCAATGAAGCTAATTAAATGAAAACAGCATCAATGATTATAAAATATATACACCAAGTTAAAAATGACAATGTATACCAGCAGTTCATTAGGGAAAAAAAATCTTTCATAGTTCTAATAAATATCACAGAAAAAGGAATATTAGAACCTCGAGCAGGTATGATACTTTAACAAATCAACTCTCTCAAATGATTCCGTTAATGCCACAGATAAGTGTGTGCCAGTCAATAAATTATTCAACCTAAGGCGGAAGCCATGGGAACACTTAAGTAGACGTACCTCCGACAGAAATCCATCCATTGTTAAACCTCCCAATGCAGTTGTAGGTGCAGCATCCTTGTATGGACCTTCACTCCAAGGACTACATCATTAGACAGACCAAAAACACGTAAATAAACATCATAAAAAACATACAGAAACTATTAAAAAAAAAAAAAGATATAGGTAAGTAAGTAGTACCAATCTGGTGCTGTAGAAAACAGATCATCCACATCTGGAGGGCGAATAGCACCATCCTACAAAAAGAACCATAAAAATCACCTACCCAGTCAAAAATGTGTGCACGAAATGAGTAAATTGGAAAGAAGACAAGGATAAAAAAACAAACTACCACAACATGATCAATGAAACAAGTACTTTTATGGCAATGAAATAGCCGAATGCAAATTGGTTAACTTAATCCATTTGTGAAAAGAAGCAAATGGACTTACATTATCAGTGTCATACATAGTGAAGATTCCTTTCAAGGCTTCTACAGCATCGTTTGTCATCTCCACACTCTGCATATTTTAACAATCAATGATAACCACAAGAACAGAGAAAAACATCAACCCATATATGGATATGGGTTAAATTAAAATACACAAATGAAAGCAAATTGATGGTGTAAAACAGCACGTTTATAGCTAATCTAATCAACGAAACAAGAAAGTATAGTGAGATAGACATCATATATGGTGCAAGAATTGTAAGGCAGATTCAATACTGGGTATTCTCTTGTATAAAAGAGGGAAAAGTCTCAATAATTTCTCACTTTGGCCTTTCCTATAAATTCTCCATAGTTCTCATCTTCCCAACACATAGACAACCTCAAAGTTACAGCAAGGAAAGGCAGTAAAAGTTGCTGACAGTAGAATTTTCTGATATGCAGGCATACTCAGGCCGTGAACAATTTAAACTCAACTAGTTTACCAAAGAAATTCCAAATATTCTGCATGTCAAAATAAAAACAACATGAATTCCTTTCAAGTGGGATTTAGCATTCCATGCACCATTAATTTATCCACATAGTTCTAACATTATAGCATGATACAAAAAGCTGCTGATACAGCTTGCCAAAATGAAATTGCGGGTTTTATTCGGCCCACACAAAGAAGGTGAGCTGACCTGGTCTGGCGCTCGTTTGAATGAAGGTGGAAGAAAATCATCATCGAGCCTAATTTCATTATTATATCCAAACTTCCGCAGGACAGTCCATGTTGTCTCCAGCCTCCCTTTCTCTATGAAAAGTGCATGAAGGAACAGAAATCCTCTCAATGTGAGACCACGCTCATTGACTCCTTCAGACAACTTTTCTTCTACAACCCTCTTGACGCCTATTATTTCAGAAGGTTGGAGAGGAGCATTGAAGCACTTGACCTGTTTACATACAAATAGTGAGTGTCACAGAACACCTGGTACTCATCAAAACACTTGTATATTATATTGTAAAAAAAATTAAAAAAGACCGTGTGTAATTAAAAGTTGAGATGAATTACTACAGTCGAGAGATTTATGACGCAATAGTAACTGTATCCACAAACCTGGAAGTCATTCAACTCTGCATCACTTAGTGCACCATCCTTGTCATGGTCACACAAAATAAATATGCGTTTCAGCGCCCTGACACATTGAGGCCGCAATGTTTGAGTCTCCTGATCAAATAATGGTGCTGTAGGGTGAAGAACAGCTTTTTGGGCATAGTAAAAAACCTCTGGGATCTGCAACAAGTCATGGCCGTAAAAAAAATCAATATAAAGATCAGTCAACAGTTCGACATGAAACATATACCTCTATATTAAATAAACTGTTCAACCTCCTCCATCAAGACACAGAAGGACAAAAAGACAGAACACCAGAGTCCAGGCTTTCAAGTCAGAGTAGAGTTTAAGAAAAACTTGTATTCATAACACAAAAGTTTCAACTCACATCCAGAAAAGAGTGCAGGGAAATGAAGCAATTATTTTCTGAGAAGTAAAGCAAAGAGATGAAAAAAATTCAGTCTTCTGCCGGGTCAGGCTCTGTTCTGTTCACTTTAATCTCATTACTTATTCTTGGTCGAATCACTTCAGAGTGCCGGATCATACCAAAAGATTCAGACCACACCAAACAAGAAATATTCAGACCACACCAAACAAGAAATATTCAGACCACACCAAACAAGAAATATTCAGACCACATCAAACAAGAAATATTCAGACCAACCCAAACTTATCACCATACATTTCTTCAATTGCATTGATAAAAATTTATGGTAAGTTGATATTATAAATATACACATTGAAGCAAATCTAACAAGACCCAACACAATAATGTTTTTTCTAATACATTAGTGAAAAAGTACAGTCAAAGTTCCGATTAAACCAGACAAGTCCACAAAGATGTAGACCATAGAGAGGACAGGGTCACATTGTTTCAGGTGAAGAGGACATAGCCTAAAATCCCTTTTCTCTGGTCTGTATATTGTCAATCGTATTCAAATTTGGGAAGTCAACAGAAATAAAGTTGAAGATGGATAGAAATAGATTGACAGACAGAAAAAGGTGACAAATGGGTTACCTGTATTTGTCTGGATGCAGAGCATTCTATGCAAGTTTCAATCTCACGAAATTGCTGCATAATTGGAGACATCACCTGCTCCAGACTGACTTGCTGTTGCTCATCCCTCAAATCCAACTTACAGCCAACAACAATAACAGGGACTTTCACCTGCCATCAAGTATAACACTGATATCAAGTTGAAAATAATTTCATTTGACAATTACACGTAAACAATATGACACCCAGCAAGAAAAAGCACAAACTTCCCTAATCTTACAGAATACATATTACCCATGTCACAAAAATATGTCACTTATTTTAGTATATAGAGCACACTCCTCTATAGTATTGTCCCCCCCCCCCCCTAATCAAGTAATCTACCTATTACCCTTCCACCCTCACAGGGGATATTTTTAAGAGAGAGACAGAGTTATGCTGAAAGTTATCTGAGAAACTCATACATTACATTTAATTCAACCAAAGAACGGGATGATTTGGCACATGGGATAGCCACTTGCCCTGCGCTACAGGCACTTGAGAAGGTGACACTCTTGACACAATTTTATGTCCAAGGGACGGACCCCTTCTGTATCTACAGGCAAAGACTTTGTAGTCGCAGAATACATGGCCCAGCAGGTGATATTATGAGTCAATTACGGAGCTTGCTAGCTATGCTAATCTAAAATTATATTCCGAGAGAGGTAGCCACAAAAAACATGTCAAAACAGGATGCTAGTGAGAAGAAAACAGCTCAAATCCACCAAACCAAATGTTCAGTCCTTTTCTCAAAAAGCTATTAAAATGTGGAAACAATGTGGAAACAACGACCTAGAAGAAGCAAAGCAAGCCAATCATCACATAAAAGAGGCACACAGTAGCCCAAGTGTGAACAATACCTCCAATCGACGAAGCTCAGGAAGCCAATATGTGCTCAAACGATCTAGAGTCTCGGGACGATCACACGCATAAGTAAGCACAACAGCATCAGCACGCCTCATCTCTTCCCCAACTTTATTCCTCTGCTCAACACTAATCAATACAACACAAGAAAACAACTACTCATAAAGATCAAATAAAATAGATGCACATTAGATTGCAATTCCAAATAAAAACCACATTCAAACAGCAGCATATTAAAGGGCTAACCGGTAGAGTACACACATCAACGCTCAAAGCAGAGAATAAAAAAATAAACAAGTCACTAAAATCACAGTAAATAGCACCCATCAATCAAAGTATAATGCAATAAGATGGATAACAAAAACGCAGATAAAATAGAACAAACTCAACAAACCCCGCACAACAAATCACAAAAAATCGATAAAAAATCAAAAATTGAATAAATTCCAAGAAAAAACCTACAAATGTTTTTGTACAACCAATGAAACCAAAAGTTAATGAGTGAAAATAAAAGAGGATTCACCTTGAAGAAGTATCGATAATGGTGATAGGAACACGATCAGGGTACATATCGTCAGGGAGGCGAGACGGCGGCATTACCGGTGGAACATTGGTCGGAAAATTATCGGAAACAGCTGTTATTATTAAGCTAGATTTTCCGGTAGCTTTGTCTCCGGCAACCACGATTCTGATACCATTTTTGTTACCAGTCGAAGATTTCGCCATCTATAAAAAAACCTGAATACAACCCACAAAATTATAAAATATAAAAAAAATCCACACATGGAAATTACAGAAACATGGCGTAAATTTGCTGACAAATGACGAAGTAGAAGGAGGAAAGAGAAGGGGTGAGAATTTTTAGGGGAGGGGAGGGGGGGTGAGATGCTTACGGTTGGGTAAGGGAGCTGGAGACTGAAGAAAAACGTGCCGGGAGATTTGCAGAGAGAAAATTAGAAATGGGAAGAACCCTAATTGTTTTTTCAATTTGTTGGCTATTTTGATGAGTTTTGTCTTGGAGAACAAGAAGAAAGAGAGGGAGGGGGTGAGGAATCTTGAGGGTGAAAATGGGAGAGGTGAGGTGAGAGCCGATTCGGGTTTTTGGCTGATTTTTTTTTGGATATAGTAAGATTAGTTCGGTTTAGGATGAACTTTTTCTGGATAAAGTAAGATTAGTTCGGTCTAGGATTAAAATATCCTATTTTTATATACTTACAATTACATAATATCAAGTTTTTATAATTATATCAAAAAGTAAATATAGATATTAATAATAATAATTACATTAATTTATTGAATAACGTTAATTAAAAAAATGTAAAACTATGGTATAAAGGAACGCATAAAGTATAAAATTGATTTAAAATTACTTTAAGATAAATTTAAAATGTCGATGATTTGATCGAAAAAATAGATCTGGAACCTTCTTGTGGTCTAAATCGATTTTATTTTCTTGCAAGAGGTTGAATGTGTTTTTGGGTTTTAGAGAGAGAAAGTTGGGTTTTTGAAGGAAGAGGAAATGGGAGGATAGAGAAATAAGAGAGTTGGGAGGGATATTGAAAGGGTTGAATCGAATTGTGGAGAATTTTGGGTGTAAATTTGGTTACCGCCTTCATTCTTTGAGACGAATTGAGCTTGAGGGGGAGGAAAATGGTTAGGTTATCTCGAAACAAGAAGAGAGATGTGAAAAGAGAGAGAGAGAGAGAGAGAGAGAGAGAGAGAGAGCAAAATAAGGTGTACTTTAGTGAGGAAGGCAAAACCAGTACTTAATTACTCATTATTTTTTAATAGGCGCAATGCTTTCATAATGGGCAATACCATAAACGTACAAATAAATTGGCCAAAGATGGTCTAACCAATTAATCATAATGGGTATTACTTTTTCCGTTACAAATCCAACCTTATTTGTTAAGAACAACAATTTTGCCGTTATGAATGCATTATTTAAACGGTATAAAGTACGCCTGTTACAAATAGGGTGTTACAAATAGAAACCTTTTCACTAGTGGTAGTATGAAAAATATAAAATAGTCCTAAAGTGGTAAGTGCAGCATTATTTTGACCACTTTTCTCTCTTGCTTGCTTACACTCATATGTCACATTGTTATATGTTCTTGTGTTATCTTGTGCCATTGAAAAGTATAATTGATGGTAGTCAATTGTTACTTACCTGATTTGTGTGGCGGTTGTATTACAAAAGCGTTCCCTTCTGTAGGGGGCTAAAAAACAGACATCCATTTTCCCTGTTGTAGCTTTCGGACTTGGGAGAAAAGATCTTTTTTGTAATGTAAATTTTAATGGTTTAATGAAATTCGTTTGAAAATCACTAAACGCATCAAACTTGGACCAAAACACGATGGGCAAGATTTTTGACTTGATTTTTGGCAATCCAACCCCAAAGGGGGGCCAATTACAAGAATCCTGCTAGTGACATTAATTGGTTTTTGAACATTAGAAAATCGAAATTCAAGGGAATGATTCCCCAACGGCTTTGAACATTGAATTTCGATGGAGTCGCCACCAAATATTTAAGGGTCGATTTTGAAATACCATGACTCTTTGGATAAGGCATGGAATCGAAAACCGAATAGAGATCCGGATTCGGGAACGAGACACTTATGTAGAAATGATTTTAGCATGGTAATACTCAATACAAAGATCGTTTCGTGTAGAAAATCCAAGCATGATACTACTTTTGGGGGGTTTGCATGCATTTAGAACAT
This sequence comes from Spinacia oleracea, assembly GCF_020520425.1. Lineage (NCBI taxonomy): Eukaryota > Viridiplantae > Streptophyta > Magnoliopsida > Caryophyllales > Amaranthaceae > Spinacia > Spinacia oleracea. The sequence goes on from NC_079490.1 coordinate 22,680,945, forward strand.
CGAATTTTCTAAGTTGGTGATCGCTTCAATTTAATAAAATTAATGGGAACCTAGGCCGGTTTGTCCAAAAATTATCTTGTTAAACGTGATCTACTTTTGTAGATTGTTGTATTTAGCATGTGAGGTGATGAAAGCAATAAACAAGAAAAGCAAATCACACAACATAATGGTGCATAAATGAAAATATACACCACCTGGAAGGACTAGGTGTAACAATTGAATGAATTGTAAGGGTGTATAAAACGATTAAATAAGAAAGCTATGTCATAAATAATCTGAATTGCATTAGAAATTGAAATTTTCATGTTTGGAGACTTGGAATTCTAAGGGAAAAATAATGTTCAAGTACTTCCTTCGTTCCGGTAATACCGCACCATGTTTTTTTTACACTATTCACACTACGACTTTGACCATTTTTTGTGATTTGTACATAATGAAATTTTATTCATGTGGGGTCACGTTAGATTCGTATCGATATATATTTTCTAAATATTAATTTTTTATAATTTTTACATAGACAGATTTGAGATATTAAGAGTCAGAGTAATGGTTAAAGGAGTAAAAGTCAACCATGGTGCGATATTTCCGGAACGGAAGAAGTACAACATGTTTTCCCTTGAATGCTACCAAAATTTAAGGAATCTAACTTTAAAGTGAGGTTGCTCGCTAAAAAGTATTGATTGATTATTCTTGCGTGGACCTGGTCCACAATAAAATTAGTGTGGACCCAAAATCAATAGTTTTTTGTAGCACTTTTTTTACACTCATAGTGACCTTTATTGTTCATATAGTAACTATAATAAATTAAACACCAAAATTCTTAGACATAGTAACCATTTTTTAGAGCATAGTAACCCTATGTTTTTAAAAGTGAATTGTGACTTAAAATCACATTATTTAAACATAACATGCATCAACGACACTAATTTGATATATTTTTTCCATAATAATCATAATAAAATGCCAAAATAAATTAGGCATAAGTTGTTAGACTTTATTTTAAGACATGGTCCACAATAAATTTAGTGTGGACCAAGTTCATTTAAGAACTGGTGTCGATTTTTGAACTTGAAATTCGTAATTGGAGTTCGAAATTGAACTTGAAATTAGAACATGAATATTAAACTTGAAATTAGGAGGCTTAATGTTCGAAAGAAATGATGATTCAAGCATGAAAATCCTAACTTTGTTATGGTCCAAATGTTGAAAATGTTCTAGTTTAAAGAGAGTTTGCTACTACTGCTGCTACTACCACTACCACTGCTGCTGTTATTGCTGCTGCTACTGCTATTGCTACTGCTGCTACTTCTGCTACTACTATTGCTATTGCTACTGCTACTGCTACTGCTACTGCTACTGCTCCTATGCCTGCTACTGCTACTGCTCCTACGCCTGCTACTGCTACTGCCACTACCACTACCACCACTACGTACCACTACCACCACTACGTACGTACCACTACTACTACCACTACCACTACCACTACTACCACCACTACTACCACCACCACCACCACCACTACCACTACCACTACCACTACCACTACCACTACCACTACCACTACCACTACCACTACCACTACCACTACCACTACTAGAGTGACTAATAGAGAGAGACTTGATACGTGAAAGCGTGTCCAAAACCTCCTTATGTAATTCCGCGAATGTAGTGAAAGCAAATGGGATAAACCGTTCTCCTCACATTTGGACGCATACTTATTCTCTTTCTTCTCCACGGCATCGTGCAAGACCACCCCTAGAGCCTAAGAACTCACACCCATACCAACAAAAGGAGAGATGCCGGTCACATCCAAACATGCATCTTTACCCTGGAACAAATTAAATAGTAAAAGGTCTGTAGGCCTAAGATCCTTCCAGCCTCTAAAAGGAAACCCATGAGAGCCTCTTTATGCACCACGATCCCGACTTTGGAGCAAATATAAACAAGAATATCATACACCATATTATGCCTTAATTTCACACCCAATTCCCTAGGGCAGTGGACAACATGATCTCCCCATTGGTCCATCCTGGAAGTATTGCAGCTTGGGTAGAGACTACCTTCAGAGAACAGAGGTATTGTGAGCCTATAGCACAACACATAGTGGAATAGACGATGGTTCATCCTCTGTCCCAAGCCATCAATAGGGATGGTAAACAGAAAACCTTGTGCGTGCGGGGCACGAATACAACTAAGAACATCAACCTGTCTTGGGCTAAACATGTACCTAACAACGAGATTTTTCTCAATTACACCAACGTAACACATTTCCAGGGTTTTCATCATTTAGGGGGCAGAAGATCCAACAGTGAGAGGGAGAGCATCGACGTTGCAGAAAGCACTAAAATCATCAAGAGCCTCCTGAAAGAGCCATAGGAGACAATACCCCTGTTCGGCAGAATCTTGGCTTGTAGTGTGCTCATTTGAAGACGAGAAGCAAGAAAAGCGTAACGGATTGTATCCCCTGCAGAAAAATGCCAAGACCGTTCAACCTGATTGGGAGAGTGGCTAGCCGCCATTGCCAGTCACCGAACCCCAGCTCTGAAGCAGTAAAAATTATTATTATTATTATTATTATTATTATTATTATTTATTATTATTATTATTATTATTATTATTATTATTATTGCTAACAAATTCAAACATTTTACAATAATTAGTGGGAAGCCGAGATACAATCTGGGCACCCACTCCTCTAGCTATAGCAAAACCTATCCTGGTGAAAATATGAGCAGCAACACGAGCCCCAATGTCCTGAGTCCTAGAGAACTTCTAAACCCATAACCCATAACCCAACAACATCCTTATCCAGCTCCCCAAAAGAGATGAAAGAGAGCGGAAGAAAGCCATAACCAATTGCCCGACAACGTGCTTCGTACTTGACCTGCTTCCGAATAGCCGCATCAGTCACAACCTGGCCCGGGACAAATCCAGACAACCCAGATTGTGTCAAAGGAGAAGATCCCGTCAAGTCAACACACACATCACAGCCCAATCCCAAGAGTAGAGCAACACGTCTGCAGGTCGGAGAGCTCCGTCGTTCCATCCAGATAGACCAATATCAACCTCTTTCCGCACCGAAATCCCATATCGATAACAAACATCAACAAGGGTATCCCGAACCACATTATACCGATGTTTAATACCCACAATGCCAACACATTATGCCGGTGTTTATTATTATTGTATTATTATTATTATTATTATTATTATTATTATTATTGTTATTGTTGTTGTTGTTGTTATTATTATTATTATTATTATTATTATTATTATTATTTGGAAAATAAAGATTTTATTAACCAAAGAGGATGATACAACCAAACAACAAAGCATAAGGAAACAACTCAGGACAACCCCTAAGCTTTACGCCCAAAAATCAACTATCATGCCTGCAGGCAGCTCTAAACAAGACTCTATTAACCACAGTATTATAAGAATCTAGCTTGTTGTTAAATATTTTGGAGTTTCTTTGAATCCATATTGCATACACTGATTCAATGAATAGAATACTTCTATAGGCATCAGCTAGCTTGGTGCTTCTATTCTTTTTAGCAACCCACTCAATGATCTCAAACCAGTTCTGAGTACCTCTATGAACACCACAAGTTTGCATCACCTTATCCCAAATTTCAGCAGAATACTCACAGTCAAAGAAGAGGTGAGCCACCTTCTCTGGACATTTCTAACACAGAACACAAGTCCCATCTATGTTCAAGTTCCAACTCAACAATCTATCCTTTGTGGCTAGCCTGTTTTGGATAGCAAGCCACACAACAAAGGTGCTTTTAGGGATAGCTCGACTATTGCAGATGATTCTTTTCCAGCTTACTGTAATAGCTTCAAGTTTAAGGAACTTATAAACTTTGCAGATTCTGAATTTGCCACCATGAACAAAACTATGAATACCTCCAGCTTGAGCAAGTATCTCTCTCTGGTGCCATGTCTTCCTCATAGACCAGGTTAGCCCATTAGGAACAGCCATGGAAAAGAAGTCATTGTTTTTTATATAATACTCATGCATCCATTTTACCCACATTCTATCTTGCTTCATAGCCAATGCCCAACAATGCTTAAGAACAACAGCTTTATTCCAAATGGTCAAATCCTTTAAGTTCCAGCCACCATAACTTTTAGGAAGACAAACATGATCCCATGAGATAGGAGCTTTCCTAGATCCACTATCAACACCTGACTAGAGGAAACACCTACACAACCTTTGAATCTCCTTCATCACCTTTTTTGGCATGACAAAAATTTGGCACCAATACAGCTGAATACCACACAGAACAAACTTGTTGAGTTGGAGCCTACCATAGGAAAGCATTTTAGCTGACCAGCTTTGAATTCTTGCTACAGTCTTCTCAATTAGGGGTTTACAGTCAGAATAACTTAGCTTACTTGTGGTAAGAGGAACTCCCAGGTATTTGAAAGGGAATGAATCCCTCAAAATACCTAGTTCAGTAGAGAGCATCTCAGCAAAAGAATCTGAAACACCTGCAATGTACACTTCACTTTTCTGCATATTTGCCTCCAAACCAGAAGCTGATGAGAACTTAGTGAAAGCATGAAACATAGCCATGACAGAGGGATTGTCAGCTCTTGAAAACATTAATAGATCATCTACAAACATCATGTGGGTGATCCCAAGTCTTTTTCATTTTGGGTGGTGTTTAAAATCAGGACAAAGGTTGGAGAGACACCTTGAGAGGTATTCCATTCCAATAGCAAACAGAAAAGGTGACATAGGATCCCCTTGCCTGAGACCTTTTTTTTAGCTTGGATAGGGGGGGGGGGAGGGAAGTCATTTATCAGAATGGAGTAAGAAACAGTAGTTAGGCATTTCATTATCCACTTAACAAACTTATCTGGGAAACCCAACTCATACATCATACTCTGCATAAAAGGCCATTCAATTGAGTCATATGCCTTCTTTAGATCAACTTTAATCATGCATCTAGGAGAAACATGCTTCCTAGAACAACATTTTATTAACTCAGAGGCTAACAAAATATTGTCTGAAATATTCCTCCCAGGTATAAAACCTGATTAGGTAGAATTCACAACTTCACCAATGACTGAATGCATCATGTCTGTGAGTATCTTGGAAATAAGCTTGTAAACAACTGAACAACATGCAATTGGCATGTAATCTTTAACACTAGAGGCATTAAGAACTTTAGGGATGAGAGTGACAGCAGTGTTGTTCACCTGTTTTAGCATGCTTCCATTCTCAAAAAATTCCTGAATTGCTTTGTACATATCTTCTTTTAGGATCCCCCAAGCTTTCTTAAAAAAGAAGTTATTCAAGCCATCCAATCTAGGTGCCTTATTCACATCTATCCCTTTTAGAGCTTGATTTATCTCATCTGTTGACACTGGTCTCACCAAACTTTCTGCAGCTGCAACTGACAGTTGTTTCCCTCTCCTGATCACCTCAATACCAATGCCAACTACAGAGGGAGCTGCAGTACCAATCAAGGTTGTGTAAAAGCTCCTAATTTCTTCAGTGATCTCCTTATTGGTAATCAGCTTTTGACCTGAACTGTCATACAACACATCTATACTGTTTCTGGAATTCCTCTCCTTCATAGCACTGAAGAAGAATTTGGAGTTTGAGTCCCCTTTTTTGAGCCATTGTATTCTTGATTTCTGCTTGAATGCACTCTCATGAATTAAGAGAAACTTCTTCAGTTTTGTGCTCTCTCTTTTTCATCATTATCCAACTGACTATCAGTGTGATCCACAACCAATTGACTTTGAATAAGGTTTAAATCAATTCTCAAAGTGTCTATTCTCTCCTCTAATCCAACAAATTCCTGATGATGTAAAGTTTTGAGGTCTGCTGTGAGGGGGTCGAAAAAGCACGAGGCTAATGCGTGACCTCGTCCCTCGTGGGCGTGACGTTGTCAGATGAAGTGTAATTGGATTTCCTGTGAGTTTACACCCAATTGACTAGTAATATAGGAGTCTCCATTCAGTTTTTAACGACAATGAGAAAAACTGACAAAACCCGATTATCGTGACATAAAGGGAGTGCAATTATGTTCGACCACGACGGCCATAGGTTCCCTTGTGATCCCTGGTGTGGGGATCGCTCAACATACACCCGCAGGGCAGAGATTGAGAGTTCGGGGGACTGTAGCTACCGAGAGGAGTGCTCATCGATAATACTCCAGAGGCAGGTTATCCTTACTAGCTCAGCATAAATAATTGAAGGGACATGCGTTAAACTATTAAACTATTCTGAATTGATTTTAGCAATATGCAACACATAACACTAAATCGATCGTGATTATCTTATTTAGATTGATTTAAGGTACCTAGCATGATAATTCAATTGTCCAAGGTATTATCTTATTAGGCGTGATAGATCAATCAAATTAATAGTTTAACAATTTTATAAAAGGGTGATGAAAGCGATTAAATCATATGAGGGACACATTACAATGCACCCTTGAGAGGTGCGTTGTGGTTCTCAGAAAACTAACCACTTGGCTTTGCTATTTCTCCTTTTATTTAACGAATCTCGGGTTTCTAAGCAATGTTCCAGTATTTAGGCTTAATTCATCAAGCTACAAGGGGCAGGATGCGTTCTGTTTGACTTTTGGGTCGATTGCGACAGAACGCCAGATCAATTTCGCAGCGTGAGGCTTAGGCTTAAGGCTAGAGTCAATACTCAGGTTATGCAATTGTGTGTCTTTTTTCACGTCGGTTTTAGGCTGTATTTATAGGAAAAGAGTGTGTGGAAAGATAGATTTGAAGATACGAATCCAAAAAGAATCCGGAGGTAAAACGGCCCCAGTCATTTTCAGCGCCCAGGGCTGGGCGCCGAAGATTCCGGCGCCCAGATCCAGGCGTTGAAAATGGGATCTGGGCCGAGTTTTTTTGTCAGATTTGGACTGTTAGAACACGGAGCTTTTGAGATTTATCCGAGTATTTTAGTGCGTATTAACTTATGACGGAATGCGTCTGGCCCGTTACGAACTCTAGGTTCGTTAGGAATTTAATTAATACGTAACTCTTATTTTTGAATTATACCAGGAATGCAAATTCTATCTCTTTTAGGATTTATGTTGGAGTGCAACACCTAATTCTGACAGGTTTCTATCTTTTATGACTTGCCACTTTTAACAACTACCTTTTACGGCAGTTACTATTCTTAGCAGGTTTCTATAAATAGTAGCTTTGGCTGAAATGAAAAGGGTGATTGAGATTCGTTATTTTATAGGAGATGCGTCGCCAAGTGGAGATTTATGTTCTCATCATCGAACCTTCCCTTTCGGGAATGGGGACAAAAGTAGGTGTCTGCACCTGCTTTAATGCATTTCAGTTTGTACCAAATTCTAAACATAGTAGTACCATGGACATCAGCCTTCCACGCTTCTTGAACAATCTTCAGAAAATCTTCATGTTCAGCCATGTAATTGAAAGACTTGAAAGGTCTCCCCCCTTGTTGCATATTGACCTTGTACCTCATGAGAAGGGGTGAATGATCAGAGAGGCCAGGGTTCAAGTATTCCACCATTGAATCAGTATAACTAAAATGCCATTCTGGGTTGCCAAAGGCCCTATCAATTCTTGAGCAAATCCTCATGTTCTCTTGCCCTTTATTACTCCAAGAGAAGAAATTACCAAAGGTCTTGAGTTCAGTGAGGTTAGCAGTACTAACACAATCTTCAAAATCTTTAGTTTCAGTATTAGTGACATCAGTACCATTTGTTCTATCACTTGAAAGCAATACATAATTAAAGTCTCCCATTACCAACCATGGTCCAGTAATAGCAGTCTTTAGTTTACAAAGATCAGCCCACATAGACCTCCTATTTTCAATATAGTGTAGACCATAAACAACTAAAAATTTGCAGTGAATTGGCCATTCTTAGCAGTAACATAACCATGGATCATTTTTTCAGAAAGAAAGATAGGCTGGAAAGTTATAATGCTATGTTTCCAACCTACCCAAATCCTCCCCCTAGGGGAGTAGCTGTAGTTGACTTACCACCTCCAAGCACCACCAAACTTCTTTTGCACCTTGACACAATTACTTTCTTTTACTTTAGTTTCAACAAGAGCTATTATACTAATATTATTATTTCTTAAGTACTTCTTTATTTCTACTACTTTTCAGGGATCATTCATCCCCCTTACATTCCAGGAGGATATATTCATGTTGCATATATGGGCATGATCCCCATGTCACCTCCTCCATTTCCACCACCACCACTCCCTGGTACATCATCATGCACTTGAGCTAGCCCCACACTGTTAATAATAGCTATGCGTTCTTGTGAGGGGGTCGAAAAAAGCACGAGGCTAATGCGTGACCTTGTCCCTCGTGGGTGTGACGTTTCTTTTTGTCAAATCAAGTGTAATTGGATTTCCTGTGAGTTTACACCCAATTGACTAGTAATATAGGAGTCGCCATTCAGTTTTTAACGACAATGAGAAAAACTGACAAAACCCGGTTATCGTGACATAAAGGGAGTGCAATTATGTTTGACCACGACGGCCGTAGGTTCCCTTGTGATCCCTGGTATGGGGATCTCTCAACATACACCCGCAAGGTAGAGATTGAGGGTTCGGGGGACTGTAACTACCGAGAGGAGTACTCGCTCTTCGATAACTCCAGAGGTAGGATATCCTTACTAGCTCAGCATAAATAATTGAAGGGACATGCGTTAACTATTAAACTAATCTGAGTTGATTTTAATAATATGCAACATATAATACTAGATCGATCGCGGTTATCTGATTTAGATTGTTTTAAGGGACCTAGCATGATAATCCAATTTCCCAACATATTATCTTTATTAGGCGTGATCGAACAATCAGTTTTAATTAGTTTAACAGTTCATAAAAGGGCGAGGAAAGCAATTAAATCATAGAAAAGGGACACATTACGACGCACCCTTGAGAGGTGCGTCACGGTTCTCAGAAAACTAACCACTTTGACTTTGCTATTTCTCCTTTTATTTAACGAATCTCAAGTTATGGGACAGGATACGTTCTGTTCGATTTATGGATCGATTGCGACAGAACGCGTGATCAGTTTTGCAGCGTGAGGCTTAGGCTTAGGGGTTTAGAGTCAATACTCAGAATAATAATTGTGTGTTGTCTTTTTTCACGTCGAACTTGGGCTATATTTATAGAAAAGAGTTCGTGGAAAGATAGAATTGTAGAGCTCTGATCCACGAGGAATTAGGAAATAATACGTCCCAGGTAATTTCAGCGCCCAGGCCTGGGCGCCGAAGATTTTGGCGCCCAGAGCCAGGCGTTGAAAATAGGATCTGGGCTGTTTTCTTAGTCAGATTCGGATTCCTAGAAATCTGGAGTGTTTGAGACTTAATCGAGTCTTTTAGTGCGTATTAACCTTGTGACGGAATGCGTCTGGGCCCGTTACGAACTCTAGGCTCGTTAGGATTTTAATTAATACGTGACTCTTATTTTCGAATCATATTAGGAATAGGATTCTCTCATAATCTCTATCTCATTTAGGATTTAGGTTGGAGTGCAACACCTAATTCTGACAGGTTTCTATCTTTTATGACTTGCCACTTTTAACAACTACCCATTACGGCAGTTACTATTTTTAGAAGGTTTCCATAAATAGCAGGTTTCGGGTGAAATGAAAAGGGGAATTGAGATTCGTTATTTTATAGGAGATGCGTTGTCAAGTGGAGATTTATGTTCTCATCATCGAACCTTCCCTTTCGGGAATGGGGACAAAAGTAGGTGTCTACAGTTAGCCCCCACTTTGACTGAGTCTTGGAGTAAGACGATGGTCAAAGTATTAGACGGAGTGCGTCGCACAAGCCATGGTGACCTGTTTTTGCGAGGGTCTCACGAGCCCCCGAGTGATAACATTTGACTTAAGGGTCATCACTTGAAATGTCGACATATCCCTCACGTGTCATTGGGATTTGTCAACGGATAGTATAGAATACTCCCTCACTTTGTCATTGGAAGTATCTAAAGAGGCGTAGAAACTCCCTCACTTTGTCATTGGGAGTAGCTACAGATGTTTTCGAAATCAAAGCTATAAAGTGTAATTGGGCCTGGCCAAGCCCAATCACGAGGTAAAAATGGTTTTTAAAGATTCTCATTTTCAGGGTTAGCTAAACGAGAAAACCCCCTTGTTTTTATGGGACGTAAAACGAAGGAAAATACAGCACATCGTTCTTTTTTGGAAAAAACGGAAAACCATTCTTTTAAATTTTGGAAAAAAGGGAAAGCTACTCACATCGTTCTTTTTTGGAAAAACGGAAAACCAATCTTTGGAAAAAGGGGAAGCTACTCACATCGTTCTTTTTTGGGAAAAACGGAAAACCAATCTTTGGAAAAAGGGAAACTACTCACATCGTCCTTTTTTGGAAAAAACGGAAAACCAATCTTTGGAAAAAGGCGAAGCTACTCACATCGTTCTTTTTTTTTGGAAAAAACGGAAAACCAAAAGATACTCACATCGTTCTTTTTTGGGAAAAACGGAAAACCAAAAGCTACTCACATCGTTCTTTTTTGGAAAAAACGGAAAACCAAAAGCTACTCACATCGTTCTTTTTGGAAAAACGGAAAACCAGAAAAAGTTATCGCTGCAGTGACTAAGGACCTGCGCGGTTAGTGGCGCAGACCCCGCCGGCTAAAGGTGGCGAGCCTGTCCGCTAAGGGTGGACACCCCGTCCGGTAGAAGTGGACGAATCTGTTTTGAAGTTTGTTTTTTTTTTTTGAAAATAAGGACCTACGCGGTTTGTGACGTAGACCCCGCCGGCTAAAGATGGCGAGCCTGTCCGCTAAGGGTGGACACCCCGTCCGATAGAAGTAGACGAATCTGTTTTTGAAATTTGAAAATAAGGACCTACGTAGGCCCTGCCGGCTGAAGATGGCGAACCTGTCCGCTAAGGGTGGACACCCCGTCCGATAGAAGTGGACGAATCTATTTTGAAATTTGTTTTGTGTTTATTTTTTGAAAATGAGGACCTATATGGTTTGCGCCGTAGACCCCGCCGGCTGAAGATGGCGAGCCTGTTTCATTTTGAATTTTAAAAATTTTATTTTTGGAAAACTGAGGAACTGCGCGGCTAGTGACGCAGACCCCGCCCGTTGAAGGTGGGCGAGCCCATTTTGAATTTCTTACTTTCTTTTCATTTTGCCTATGTAGAAGGGCTTTTGTGTTCACAACCTGTTGGTGGGTCGCAATATTTCCTGATTAAGTGTGTCCTATAAGTGGGCCCACACTGTGTATATTTCTGTTAACGATATATTTCTTTTTAAAATACCTTTTTTTTTTTTTTTTTTTTTTTTTTTTTTTTTTTGAGATTATCCAAACACGGGACTGTGTATAGCGTAGTCTGGGAACATGATTTTAACCTTGCACACTCTTTGTTGGAGTATATATTTTCTCGCGAGCCCCCAAGCAATTGGGCTCGTCGGTCATTTTTTGCCAAGAGAGGTACGTAGCTTATAACGTCTTTTAATCATGTCTGGGGTCATGCTCGTATGTGCGAGTGACCTTTATAGTGGTATGCTATTTTGACGAAGTCGTGGAGTGCGACTTTAAGAAATCGGTAATTTTCGAGTCGAACAGATATGGCAGGGCCCTATAGAAGTCTTTTTGGGTCTGGGATCGTTTTCGGCGCCCATGCCTGGGCGTTAAAGATTTCGGCGCCCAACGCGAGGCGCTGAAAATAATTTCTGGCGAGGTTTCTTGATGACACAGTTGGTCTCTTGTTCGTTCGTTCGTCTACTTCACTTGGAAATTCTACGTATTCTCTTCTTTTTTGTTTTTTCTTTATTTTTTGGAACGTAGAATGAGTTGAGTGATCGTGATGATTTCTTGAAAAGCCGTAGTCGATTGGTGGACTACGGTGTTTGTCGCTTTGCGGCGATTATTTAAAGGAACTGTCGCTCTTTAAGGTGTACAGTTACTGCAATAGCTGGCGAGTCTATATGGCCCGAGGAGCATACCTTGAGGCGTAAGACTTTGATCGCTCTTGTATATTTTTTTCTTTTGAATGCGTTCGTGAATGATGATATGTATGTGCGAACGAGCGTTCATAGAATGGCCGTTGCGTGCGGTCCATTAATCAGTTTGCTTGAATCATCCCTTTTTTTTGAGCTATGACTGATTTTGAATAGTTTGCTTAGAAGTTTGATAGGGGTCAGGCCCATTCATGAAGTGGGCTCAAGCATCGTGCCCTTACGATCATTCAAACGTTTTCTTCGAGATTTTTTTTTAATTTTGCTATGGTCGTTTCGTAGCTTGGACCCCCCAAGTATGCATGTTGGGGTGCTTCCTTTTGGCGTACGATTTTTGTAGGTTCTTTCGAGAAAGATGCCTTGGGGTTCCGCTCGTGTAGGTGCGAGCTACCCCTTCCGTGGTAGGTAATATTTCGCTACCTTTAATCCTTAATGTAGAACTCGTGTTGCTTGCATTTTGAATTTGGGCGATAAGTAGTCTTTGCCTCTTTTACACATGCTTTTGGTCGTGCCCGTATCAGTGCAATATGCCTTACTCTTTTTTTAGACTTGTACCGTGGGACAGTTGAACTTATGGTGCGACGTAGGCTTGTGTGGCCTAACGGCGTGTCTTAGAACATTCCTTCAGGTGTTGGGATATCATTTGCATTGGAGTACTTCATCATGCCTTGTTCAGGTGCTGGAATAAGTGTGGCACCTTCTGCGTGGGTGTGCACGGCTTATTACCTCGTTCGATGCGAGGATTCATAGGTGTTTCTTTCTTATTTTTATATCTGGGCAAAACTTGGTTAGCAGAAAGATTCAGCGCCCAGGCTGGGGCGTTAAAGATATCGGCGCCCAGCTCTGGGCGTTGAAAATGATTTCTGGGTATATTTTGACAGTTCTTATCCTTGATTTTTCTTTCGCTTTTGCTTTGGAACGACGTAGACTGTGTAACGGGCGCTTGTAGGGCGGGCGTTATGGGCAGTAGTTTGATCGGAGTTTTGGTGACTCGCGATTTTCAGTTACCCTTTGTTAGTGGGGTGACTTTATATACTCTAAGTAGTGCTTAGAATTTGGGAGGGGTTGTAGCCATTCCGAGGTTTGTTTTACATGATTAGACCTTAGGATCGTGCCCCTATGACGTGTGTATAGCATTAGCGTCGAGAATTTGCGATAAAATCGTCATTTCGAGCATTTTTGGAGTGTTTTTCTCAAGCCCCCAACTGTAGCTACGGGATTGACTTGGTGCTATAATGCTTGGCATACGTTTTTATGCATTCATGGTGACATGGATCGTGAATAGTTTGAACCAGACTCGTTTAGTGCGAGGTGCGTTCGAGTAGTGATTTTTCTACTTCTCTTGTAAATGTCGTATTGTGCGACATTGCCCCATGGTCAAGGTAGTCACATGTTGTAGTATGCCTTGGCCAAAAGCTCGGTGCCTTTCTTTACCCATAATCATATTTAGAAATCTTTTTGGCTCACTTGCAACATCGAGATAAATGCATACTTAGCTTAAACCAACGACACTTTATTATGTTCGAAGAAGTCTTTGAAAATTATTTGAAATCTATTAAAAATCCGAGTCCTACTGTGTACAACCCGAGGTGTCCTAGGTAAGTTGACTTATAGAAAGGTTCGTACAGGATTACATGAGTGAATCAAAATACTGTTACGATTTTTGGAATGCTGTCTAAAGATTTGCTGGAAGCCAAGGTGCAGGCGTCAAGATATTACTTGTGCCCGTGTGGCACATGCGTTGGGCTTTTTAGGGCTATCTTTCCAGAATGGCGGGAATATAAACCGTTTTCAAATCGACTTAGATTTACTTGGTGTATGTCTGCACAAAAGGTCAAGGTATACTTAGTTCTTTTCCCTAGCTCTTTCATTTCAATTTTTTAGCCCCCAGTTGCTATTATGTCTTCCCATTAATGATGCTTTTAGATTTCGATTTTAGATGCCCGTGTCATATGTCTGAGTAGGGTGAGCCTTGGTTAAGTGCCAAGTCCTATTGACAATGTCTGATTTTTTTTTCAAAGGAGATTAGCAAGCATTCGAATTACCATGAACGGGTGCCCTGAGTTCGAAGGAACGATGGGGCGATGCCGTAGAACAATCTTTTTCATTGCAAGCTTACTGCCTTTACTACTTGTTGGCGATCATGAGTGTGTCTAGTGGTGAAAGAAGGTCTTTAAGCGAACGACTATGTTTAGTGGTGAAAGAAGGTCTTTAAGTGAGTTAGTCCGCTTTAGGGAGGGTCAAGTCGAGTACTTTAGAGGTCATGGACGCTTGCGCTAGCCCCCATTCAATTGAGGCAAAGCGATCTTTTGAGTCTTGGCTAAGTGCCTAGGAGTGTGAGTGCTCCTTCTGGCAAGAGTACGTGCCCTTATTATTTTTCGATGTGTGCTCATTAATTTTGGCATCTTGATGACTTGGATTCTTCCTTTGACTTAAATTTTTCTCTCGACTTGGGTTGCAAGTAATTAAATTTCAATAAGGGACTCTATTTTTTATTCTTGTTATTCTGTAGGCTTTAATATTTTTGCAAATTGGTTGGACCGAATCATGGATTGCCTACGTATCCGCCTTAAAAGATTTAATTTGGAATCAGGTCTTGCGTAGTTCTTAGCCTAGAAAATGGTTTCTTAGAATGCCGAATTCGATAAGTATGTTCTGAGATGGAAACATATTATTTGAAACGGTAGAATAAGTGAAGTTTATTATTATTTTAATCTGTTGCTTTGCCGTAAGCCAAATTTTTTTTATTTTTTATTTTTTTTGAGTACATGTATTTTTTGGTGGTACGTATATCTGAATACGTGTTGTACCCCTCCAAGTGTTCGTTATTTTTCCGTGCATGTGCGGATAAAATGACGAGCACTTCTGGACAAAATTTGGCAAGCAGAGAGATTCAGCGCCCAGGCTGGGGCGTTAAAGATTTCGGCGCCCAGCTGTGGGCGCTGAAAATTATTTCTGGGCGGATCTTTTTTGGTGCGCTAAATGCTTCTTTTTCTTTTTAGACGAACTTTTAAAGGCGCTTTGCAAAGTTTGCTTTTTTTATTATTTATTATTTTTTGTACTTTTCATTTGTCTTCTTTTTTATTCGTGACTCAAGACGGTTTGAAAGATGGGTTGAATGCGATAGGATAATTTGTATAGGTATTGGTCAAGCATGAGGATTACATATGCTAGGACTCACAAGTTGCAGCCTCAAACTAGTGTCATGAGTTTACATCAACCAAGGCCAATGAGTAGCATGGGGACGGCTCAAAGGTATATCAACAGGATTTATCCAAACAAGTTATATGGTTATTATGCTAATGGTGGTGTAAGAACAGGTTTGGGCTTTGGAAATAATGGGTATGACGCACGTGTCAATGGCCGTGCGTGGTTTGCGGTTGACAACAAGTTCAAGAACAAGAGTCGAGGTAATGGTTTCTTGGGTTATGGCGAGGAGAACATAGATGGGTTAAATGAGCTGAACAGGGCCCCCAGAGCGAAGGCGTCTAAGAACATAAGGATTGGAAATGGTAGACATCGTAGAATTTTATGATTTGGATTGGTTGACTCAATTCTTTTCCTTCGTTTACTTGGGTAAATTTCGCACTTTGGGAGGTACGGGCTAAGTATTTCATGGCTTGCTCTTTTCGCTCTCCCTTTTCTCTTTCTTTTTAAGTATTTCATGGCTTGCTCTTTTCGCTCTCCCTTTTCTCTTTCTATGTTTCTTTTGCTTGGGATTTCTCCCCAACATAAATCCTTCAAATTTTTTTATATTTGGGCTAAAAGGTAGATGGTTGTGGTCTTTGAGTCACGAGGCGAGACTGAGTGAGCCTCGTTTGGTAGGCCTATAGTGGACTTTTAACTTTAGTAGGCCTAGGGTGGACCTTTAATTTTAGTAGGCCTAGGGTGGACCTTTAAATTGTCTTACTTTGCAAGCGTATTTAGTCGTTTCTTAAAATGTGCAAATAGCGTAGATTCAAAATGTTGTTTTTACCTTATTGAAATTTAACGAAAGAATTACATCGAAAATAATTTTTTGCTTCTTTTCAGATTCCAGTTTCCGGGATTAAATTGGAAGTTGTGATTTAGACTCGAACTTTTCATTAATTTTTCTAATTATAACCCGTGTAGGAATATAAGGAGGTGGCCTAGACTCAAAATAATGACGTGGCGTAAGCCTATAATGCTTGACCAAGCGACTTTCAGACTTTAGGCTAATTGGACCATAACTTTCGTTGGTTGACACTTTAGATTTTAACCCTTGGGTGTTCATTTGTCACGCGCCATTTTGCTTAATGTTGGCAAGGTAGTTAGTTGGGGAGATCGAATTTTTATTTTTGCAAGACTAGAATCATTAGTGCGGCTTCCCTCTTAGTGTGTATTGCTTTACCCCAATGGTATCCTTATGGTATGCCGATTTGGGTATTTTCATGGTTGGTCATGTTGCATTCATGGAAAATCTTTTAGTCCGTACTTAGGAATACTTCAAGGGGCGAGTGGCTCGAGAGGACTATGATAGTCGTGACCTAATGTGATCATAAGCCTTGAGGCCATTAATTTTGCTAATGGTATTGACACCCTAGGCTCACTTTGGGGGTTGTGCGACTATGGGGGAATGATTTTCAGAATGTGACTGTTTCCATTTTGCAAATACTATAGTATATTATTTTTATTGGTGAGAGAGAGTATTGAGGCCGTGGATTCTTAGCAAGGGATGACAATTACATATGGGTGCTTATTGATTTAAATGTTAGAAAGGGAGAGTCAATATGGTTTAACCTTTTAACTTGCAGAACGACACCAAGCATTAGGACCGATTCTATGGATAAGACAACTACAACTTAGGATTTGGATTGTACTTTGGCATAGCCTAGTCTAGACTCGGATTTATTTACTTTTTTATTTGAACATTATTTTTTCTTGAAGACTTTATTCAAACATCATTTTTTGAATACTTTTCCCATGTGACATTCAAGGTTATTTCATTAGCATGCTCGGTTTTGGTGCCGAACATTGTCGTCATGGGAGGCCTAACAACGACACAAAGAGTTATTGTTATTTATTTTATATATTTTTTTTAGTCGCTTTTAGAATCGAGTGCCTTTCATACGCCCTTGCAGCAATCTTTACGAATAGTTTTTTTTGCTACGTATTTTTTATGCGCGGGCACCGAGGCTGCTGTGCCTGACCAAAAGGCCAGGCAGCAACTTCAGCGCCCAGCGGTGGGCGTGAGAAATATTGGCGCCCAGCCAGGGGCGTTGAAAATGCGTCTCTGGCTGGTTCTCGTTTTCAGTTTTTGTCTACTTTTGTTTTTGCGACTTTAATTTTGCGTGCTTGCCTTATAACGTCCTTTACGCGTTGTGCAACGTTTGTGGGATTCGTTACAGGCCACCCCGAGCGTCGCTTATTTTTGTGGCGATCGTTCGGGTTCGCGGAACACGTATTTTGGTATAACTCTTTGGCCAATTGGTTTCTGAATGTTTGGGCAATTTTAAGGTCGTTGGTTTTCTAACATTATTTGTCACACACAATCACGTATTTCGCTACACATAACTAACATTACATCATGAAGCAATAATAATATGTCACGTAGTTTATGATATGCTTCTATGGGTAGTTTTTGCGCCTGGCTTGGTACCGCTCCTATCGCAGATCCAACACATGCCCCGGTCGAGGTAGTGTCTTCAACAAACGAATTTCGCCCAAGAGGCCAATCACGATGTAAGCCAAGGGGGCATGCACCAATGAGAGGGACCTAATGGGCGAGCGATTGGGTTTGGGACGAGTGTACTACTAGCAAAAGTGCCGAGTGGACAACATTCGAAGCGTATGCACCCCCCGGTTGGCAATGGGTATCCTTAGTCCCAACTCCCGAGATGAAACATCTAAGGGAGCCAAGATTCGTTATGCGGTTTTGCCCGTTCACATTAATATGCTGATTTTCAGGTCGTCCCAACTTGATGGGGAAAAAACGCGGGGTAGGATCGTTTCACCCTTCGGCTATTTTGATTACCTACAAGCACGAGTATTTCCTTCACTATCCCCAGTGGAGTCGCCACTGTGAGGGGGTCGAATAAAGCACGAGGCTAATGCGTGACCTTGTCCCTCGTGGGTGTGACGTTTCTTTTTGTCAAATCAAGTGTTATTGCATTTCCTGTGAGTTTACACCCAATTGACTAGTAATATAGGAGTCGCCATTCAGTTTTTAACGACAATGAGAAAAACTGACAAAACCCGGTTATCGTGACATAAAGGGAGTGCAATTATGTTTGACCACGACGGCCGTAGGTTCCCTTGTGATCCCTGGTGTGGGGATCTCTCAACATACACCCGCAAGGTAGAGATTGAGGGTTCGGGGGACTGTAACTACCGAGAGGAGTACTCGCTCTTCGATAACTCCTGAGGCAGGATATCCTTACTAGCTCAGCATAAATAATTGAAGGGACATGCGTTAACTATTAAACTAATCTGAGTTGATTTTAATAATATGCAACATATAATACTAGATCGATCGCGGTTATCTGATTTAGATTGTTTTAAGGGACCTAGCATGATAATCCAATTTCCCAACATATTATCTTTATTAGGCGTGATCGAACAATCAGTTTTAATTAGTTTAACAGTTCATAAAAGGGCGAGGAAAGCAATTAAATCATAGAAAAGGGACACATTACGACGCACCCTTGAGAGGTGCGTCACGGTTCTCAGAAAACTAACCACTTTGACTTTGCTATTTCTCCTTTAATTTAACGAATCTCAAGTTATGGGACAGGATACGTTCTGTTCGATTTATGCATCGATTGCGACAGAACGCGTGATCAGTTTTGCAGCGTGAGGCTTAGGCTTAGGGGTTTAGAGTCAATACTCAGAATAATAATTGTGTGTTGTCTTTTTTCACGTCGAACTTGGGCTATATTTATAGAAAAGAGTTCATGGAAAGATAGAATTGTAGAGCTCTGATCCACGAGGAATTAGGAAAGAATACGTCCCAGGTAATTTCAGCGCCCAGGCCTGGGCGCCGAAGATTTCGGCTCCCAGAGCCAGGCGTTGAAAATAGGATCTGGGCTGTTTTCTTAGTCAGATTCGGATTCCTAGAATCCGGAGTGTTTGAGACTTAATCGAGTCTTTTAGTGCGTATTAACCTTGTGACGGAATGCGTCTGGGCCCGTTACGAACTCTAGGCTCGTTAGGATTTTAATTAATACGTGACTCTTATTTTCGAATCATATTAGGAATAGGATTCTCTCATAATCTCTATCTCATTTAGGATTTATGTTGGTGTGCAACACCTAATTCTGACAGGTTTCTATCTTTTATGACTTGCCAATTTTAACAACTACCCATTACGGCAGTTACTATTTTTAGCAGGTTTCCATAAATAGCAGGTTTCGGGTGAAATGAAAAGGGGAATTGAGATTCGTTATTTTATAGGAGATGCGTTGTCAAGTGGAGATTTATGTTCTCATCATCGAACCTTCCCTTTCGGGAATGGGGACAAAAGTAGGTGTCTACAGGGTTTCTTGTGTTCCAAGTCATTCTTATGTAGCGAGGGTGGATTTCCAGAATCACCAGTCACCACTTCCTCATACTCTGTTTCTGAATCAATTACTTTTGAATTCTGGCCATGGTTATCACCCGAACTACGAGCCAAACCCAACGCAACATTCACACTTCGTATTACTTCTCTCATCCGGGACATCGCATCTCCCTCCATTTGTTGTCCACCCTGCAATTTCTCCATAGCATCTTCAATCAACAATGGGGTATGAACCATGGATGCTTCATGAGGTTGAAGAAGAGCTCGCCTAACAGAGTCATGATAAGCTTTGATAACCTCCATTAGTTCCGGTGAAGGTGGCCCGTTCCTTGGGTGAGGGGGAACAGGTGAACTCAGATCCAACGTTCGAACACCAAAATCACTGGGTATGACATTATTGGGTTGTTTCAGATTCATCGTTCTCATGGATTGCACAGGAGGTTGAGGAGAAGATTCCTCACTCGAATCTCTAGTTTCTGGTTTATTCTGCTTCTTCTTCCTTGCCATAGCTAAAGGGGCTCATGATAGGAAGTCGACCTTATCCTACACCCTAAGTCGCCATTATTATTATTATTATTATTATTATTATTATTATTATTATTATTATTATTATTATTATTATTATTATTACTATTATTATTATTATTTTTTTTTTATTATTATTATTATTATTATTATTATTTATTATTATTATTTATTATTTATTATTACACCGACCTGTGTAGAAAATGTCCAAATCAAAATCGATCTTTTAAGATCCCGTCCAGATTAGGACTCACACATTCAGATCAAAATCAAAATTTTTAAATTAGAACTGATTTGTTCAGATTATGTCCAGGTTAGAACCGATATGTCAAAATCGGGTTGTTTAGTTCATGTCCAGTTTAGAGCCGATCTGTCCAAATTATGTCCAGCTTAAAATCGATTTATCTAAATCATGTCCAGATCAGAACCGATATGTCCATATCAGAATTGATCTGTCCAAATCAGAACCGATCTGTCTAAATCAGAATCGATTTGTCCAGATCAGAACTGATCTATCCAGTTCATGCCCGTATCAGAATAGATCTATCCACATCATGTCTAGATCAGAACCGATACGTCTAATCGATTCGTTTAGATGGACCCTTATATTTGGATCAAAATCGATATGTCTAGATCTAGCCCACATAAGAACTGATATGTCCAAATCATGTCCAGATCATAACCGATATGTCCAGGTCTCCAGATTATGTTCAAATCATATTCAATTTGTGAAGATCATGTCCAGATCAGAACAAATATGTCTAGATCAAAACCGATATGCCTAGATTAGAACTGATATGTCTAGATCATGTACAGACCAGAACCCATATGTCAAAATCAAAATCGATATGTCTAGATCATGTCCAAAACAAAACCAATCTTTCCAAATCATGACCAGATCAGAACTAATATAACCAGATCATGTCCATATCAGATGCCAAATATTAAGATCAAAATCGATCTGTCTGAATCATGTACAGATCAGAACCTATATATTCAGATCAAAACCAATATGTTGAGATTATGACAGATATGTACAGATCATGTCCAGATTAGAACCAATATATCTTTCCCAGATCATAACCAATATATGCAGGACATGTCCATATCATAGCTGAGTTGTTTAGATCATGTCTAGATCAGAAATCATATATCCAAATTAGAATCGATATGTCCATATCATAACCAATCTATGTATATCATGTACATGTCTATCTAATTTAAGTGATAGTTAAATTAATCACGAGTAAAGTCAAATAAGTAATGAGAAATTTTTAATAACAATATTATAAATTTCTGTAAGATTTACTTTACATATCGATCGTTTAGTATTAATAGTTGTAGATTTTATTTAAATCTTAATTCTGAAAATTAATTAATTCGAGAATCATTCGAGATTTCTTTCTACCTACAAAAAGGATGAAAAATTACTAATTTAGTCCTTTATTTTGATTCTTTTGTTACTCGGTTTAGTCTTTACGTAACGGTTTAGTCTTTACACCAATTCAAACGGAACGTGTATATGAAAAATATTTGTATTGGGCTAACTTGTCGATCATGTTAAATTAATCTACAAACTATTCAAAAAAGTATGTGAAAAATGAGCCACATGACAAATACTACGTACAAATTATAAATGGAAGCTCAAATCTATGATCTATTGTACACAAATCACAAGTGATACACTCGTGCCAACCCTTACTTATTGCAATTCCACTTGCATGGACCCGGTCCACCATAAGATTAGCATGGACCAGGGTAATTAGGTAATTTGGCTGCGCTGATTAGGATGATATCGTTTGATATCACGTGATCCAAAAAAACAGAAAAAGCGCGCCCCAATTTTGAACTAAACCCTAAAACATATCTCCTCCAACAGCTTCTCTCTCTTCGAGCTTCAGCAATGGAGGACGATTTAATCGATTTGAATATCGATTTAAATCGCGCAATAGAAGAAGAATTGTATAATTATGAAGGTAATATTCTAATCCTAGTAACTACGAAGAATTATAATAACTTTAATACTGATTGCGTAATTATTATTATTTTAGAGAATCATAGAGAAGTATACGACGTTGAAGATGAAGGCACATCTCAGCAAGTTATGGTTGCAGATCATTGTATTGAAGAAGGTATGATATAGTATCTCTTAATAAAAATATAGTAACTATTATGTTAATATAGTTATCCTCTTATTTAATATAGATGCTATAATAGTGTACACACATTAAAATATTATAATTGCAGTAGTGTAACTAACATATAAAGAGAAACTATATTTATAGTACAGTAACTATAACATATAAAGAGGAACTGTATACTGTAGAGTACCTATCACATATACACAGGAGTTATATTAACTGTAGAGTAACTATAACATATAAACACTAACTATATAAAATGAAGAGTAACTATCACATATAAACACAAACAATATTAGTACAGAGTAACTATAACATATAAAGAGAACTATATTTATAGTAAAGTAACTATTGTTAGGTTATGATACATATGAATAAACATAAATCATGCGGAAAAACCATAAAGCCAGGAAACATATTATTTACACATAATCATTTAGCATAATTCAGATGCATACACTTTGTAGCGTGCCCTCCCTAGCTGCGCCCGAACCGAACAAGAACAAGTCTTTAGGACTCCAAGTGTCGTCCCTCCGTAGATAGTCCACAGCACGTCCGGATCCGCCTTAAGCTTGACCAACTAGAATCGCCCTTAAGGTTACTTAGGATTTTCGGCTATTTTGGGTTGCAAGTGTTTGGCTGATTTTTCCTTAAAAATCTTACCTTTGAATACTTCAAAATCATCTGTTAAATATGTGACCCTAGGCCCTTATTTATAGAGTTTATGGAAAGGAATTATAATCCTACTAGGATATAGATTTATTAATTAGAATCCTAATAGAACTCTAAATAATAAATTTAATCTTTTAGGATTAGGATTTAATCAATGCACGAATTCCGATAGGATTAGGATTCGTTACGAACACGAGCACACGCACACGCATGCACGCCCGTACGTAGGCCTTGCGGCCCACGCCGAGCGCACAACGCATGCGGCCTCGCAGCCCATGAGCTTCGTGCGCGCCTGCCAGTGCTTGGCTGGTCCTGGCCTTGCGCTGGGCCTGGTCGAGCACTTGGCGTGTGGCTTGCTGGGCGATGGCCTAGCCTCGTGCTGGGCTTCGTCTAGCAAGCCTCGTCCGATGCTAATTCGTACGATACGCTTTCCGATTAAATTCCCGATTCCGGAATTCATTTCCGATACGAAAAATATTTAATATTTCCGATTCCGGAATTAATTTCCGTTTCGAACAAATATTTAATATTTCCGTTTCCGGAATTATTTTTCGATTCCGATAATATTTCCGATTCTGACAATATTTCCGTTTCCGGCAATATTTCCGATTCCGGCAATATTTCTATTTCCATTAATATTTTCCGATACGTACCATGTTTCCGTTTCCGGCAACATCTACGACTTGGATAATATTTATATTTCCGATACGATCCATATTTCCGTTTCCGGCACTATCATCGTTTCCGGAGTATTCATTTGCTTGCCTTTGACGATCTTAGATCCCACTGAAACCAAGATCCGTCGATTCCGAATATCCATAGATGGAGTATTTAATACCATTAAATACTTGATCCGTTTACGTATTATTTGTGTGACCCTACGGGTTCAGTCAAGAGTAAGCTGTGGATTAATATTATTAATTCCACTTGAACTGAAGTGGCCTCTAGCTAGGCATTCAGCTCACTTGATCTCACTGAATTATTAACTTGTTAATTAATATTGAACCGCATTTATTAGACTTAACATTATATGCATACTTGGACCAAGGGCATTATTTCCTTCAGTCTCCCACTTGTCCTTAGGGAAAAGTGTGCATTTTCTAATTCCTTTGTCGCTCGATGCTTGCTCTTGAACATAAGGTAAGAGTTGTCATCCTTATTATGTCCAGAGGTGTTTCTGGATTTCAGAGTTCAACTGATCAAATAAACAGATAATCATATCCTATGATTCATCCGAGCACGGCCATGCATTTTACAGTTTCTAGCTCTCCGAGTGGCCTTGTACAACTTTTAAGCATCTCATCCCGATTTATGGGAGGACAATCCCAATCTTGCGATCTTGAGATTAGACTTCGCTTGATAGGTGATTACCTGAGTGTTTCCTTTATAGCCTCCTTTTACGGTGCGACGGTTGGTCAACGTCAAAGTAAGCAGTTCTCAAACAAGTAATCTCAAATCACTCAGGTATTGAGGATTTAGTGTCTAATAATTTTAATGAAATTTACTTATGACAGATTTTCATCTCTTACAGTAAAGTTTCATAGGTCTGTCCGATACTAGTCTTCCCAAAGTAAGTATCTATGCAAATGATTATCACATTGCCATGTCCACATAGTTCAAGAAACAGAACTACTAGTCATCTTGCATTCTAGTCGTCTAACGTTTTCTATGCGTCCATCTTTATAGAAAACTCCGACCAGGGACCATTTTCAACTTTTGAGATTCAAGTTCACTTGATAGACATTTCTTAGTCACAGGACTGGTCCTGACAGTCTATCTTGAATATTTCGTCAAATTGAAGGGACTCATCATTTAATAAACCACAAATTAAATGGAAAATGAATTCTATTCATTTATTGTGAATGATTAACCAATAATGTTTTACAAAGTATTAAACTCTAAAACTTTAAAACATTAAATAAGGACATCAAAGCCATTCTCCAATATGCTTGATTCCCATAGCTACAGTGTGCAAGTTGTGCTTCGCCTGCGGCAGAGGTTTAGTCAATGGATCTGAGATGTTATCATCAGTTCCAATCTTGCTTTTCTCGACTTCTTTTCTTTCAACGAACTCTCGTAGAAGGTGAAATCTACGAAGTACATGCTTGACTCTTTGGTGGTGTCTAGGCTCCTTTGCCTGTGCAATAGCTCCGTTATTATCACAATACCGGGCTATTGGTCCTTTAATGGAGGGGACTACACCAAGTTCTCCTATGAACTTCCTTAGCCATATAGCTTCCTTTGCTGCTTCATGTGCAACAATGTACTCCGCTTCAGTTGTAGAATCCGCAATGGTGCTTTGCTTAGCACTTTTCCAGCTTACTGCACCTCCGTTGAGGCAGAAGACAAACCCAGACTGTGATCTGAAATCATCTTTATCGGTTTGGAAACTTGCGTCCGTATAGCCTTTAACAATTAATTCATCATCTCCACCATAGAACAGGAAGTCATCTTTGTGCCTTTTCGGGTACTTCAGAATATTCTTGGCAGCAGTCCAATGTGCCTCTCCTGGGTCTGACTGGTATCTGCTCGTAGCACTGAGTGCGTACGCAACATCCGGGCGTGTACATATCGTAGCATACATTATTAAACCAATCAATGATGCATATGGAATCCCATTCATTCGTTTACGCTCATCAAATGTTTTTGGGCACTGAGTCTTGCTTAGAGTTATTCCATGAGACATGGGTAGGTAGCCTCGCTTGGAGTCTGCCATCTTGAACCAATCAAGCACCTTATTGATATAAGTGCTTTGACTAAGTCCAATCATCCTTTTAGATCTATCTTTGTAAATCTTGATGCCCAATATGTACTGTGCTTCTCCTAGATCCTTCATCGAAAAACATTTCCCAAGCTTAACCTTGACAGAGTTCAACATAGGAATGTCATTTCCGATAAGTAATATGTCATCGACATATAATACTAGGAAAGAAATTTTGCTCCCACTGACCTTCTTGAATACACAAGATTCGTCTGCGTTTTTGATGAAACCAAAGTCACTGACTGCTTCATCAAAACGTATATTCCAGCTCCTGGATGCCTGCTTCAATCCGTAGATTGATTTCTTTAGCTTGCATACCTTTTTAGCATTCTTTGGATCCTCAAAACCCTCAGGCTGTGTCATAAACACAGTTTCTGTTAAAACGCCGTTTTAAGAAAGCGATTTTGACATCCATCTGCCATATTTCGTAATCGTAATATGCAGCGATTGCTAACATTATCCGAATAGACTTTAGCATTGCCACTGGTGAAAAGGTTTCATCGTAATCCACACCGTGGACTTGCATGTAACCTTTTGCAACCAATCTAGCTTTGAAAACTTCAAGTTTCCCATCCTTGTCCTTTTTCAGTTTGAAAACCCATTTGCTTCCAATGGCTTGGTAGCCATCTGGCAAATCGACCAAATCCCATACTTGGTTTTCAGACATGGAGACTAATTCAGATTGCATGGCTTCATGTCATTGCATGGAGCTAGGGCTCGTCATAGCTTGTTTGTAAGTCGCAGGTTCATCACTTTCAAGTAATAGAACGTCATAGCTCTCGTTCGTCAAAATACCTAAGTACCTTTCCGGTTGAGATCTATATCTCTGCGATCTACGGGGGGTTACATCTCTAGATTGACCATGATTCTCACCAGATACTTCTAAAGATCTCTGAGTTTCATCTTGAATGTCATCTTGAGTATTCTCTAGAGTTTGTTGTTCGACTCGAATTTCTTCGAGGTCTACTTTTCTCCCACTTGTCATTTTGGAAATGTGATCCTTTTCCAAAAAGATACCATCTCGAGCAACAAACACCTTGTTCTCAGATGTATTGTAGAAGTAATACCCCTTTGTTTCCTTTGGATAGCCCACAAGGATACATTTGTCAGATTTTCGATGAAGTTTGTCTGAAATTAATCGTTTGACGTATACTTCACATCCCCAAATCTTAAGAAAAGACACTTTGGAGGCTTTCCAAACCATAACTCATATGGAGTCTTTTCAACAGCTTTAGACGGAGCTCTATTTATAGTGAGTGCAGCTGTATTTAGTGCATGTCCCCAAAATTCTATTGGAAGTTTGGCCTGACCCATCATTGACCTAACCATGTCTAGCAAGGTTCTGTTCCTCCGTTCCGACACACCGTTCCATTGTGGTGTTCCAGGAGGAGTCAATTCTGTTAGTATTCCACATTCTTTCAGATGGTCATCAAACTCATAGCTCAGATATTTACCGCCTCTATCAGACCGCAGTGCTTTAATCTTCTTGCCTAATTTATTCTCTACTTCACTCTGAAATTCCTTGAATTTTTCAAAGGATTCAGACTTATGCTTCATTAGGTAGACATAACCATATCTACTGAAGTCATCAGTGAAAGTGATAAAGTAGCTGAAACCACCCCTAGCATTTGTACTCATTGGTCCACATACATCTGTATGGATTAAACCCAATAGTTCAGTTGCTCTTTCTCCAACTTTAGAGAAAGGTTGCTTCGTCATTTTTCCAAGTAAACATGATTCGCACTTACCATAATCCTCTAAGTCAAATGGTTCTAGAATTCCTTCCGTTTGAAGTCTTTCCATGCGTTTCAAGTTAATATGGCCTAATCGACAATGCCACAGATAGGTGAGATCTGAATCATCCTTTTTGGCCTTTTTGGTATTTATGTTATAAACTTGTTTGTCGTGATCTAATAAATAAAGTCCATTGAATAATCTAGTAGATCCATGAAACATCTCTTTAAAATAAAACGAACAACTATTGTCTTTTATTAAAAAGGAAAATCCCTTAGCATCTAAGCAAGAAACAGAAATAATGTTTTTAATAAGACTTGGAAGATGGAAACACTCTTCCAGTTCCAAAACTAGCCCAGAGGGCAACGACAAATAATAAGTTCCTACAGCTAATGCAGCAATCCTTGCTCCATTTCCCACTCGTAGGTCGACTTCACCCTTGCTTAACTTTCTACTTCTTCTTAGTCCCTGAGAATTAAAACATAAGTGTGAGCCACAACCTGTATCTAATACCCAAGAAGTTGAATTAACAAGTGTACAGTCTATAACGAAAGTACCTGTAGATGGAACGACTGTTCCGTTCTTCTGATCTTCCTTTAGCTTCAAGCAATCTCTCTTCCAATGCCCCTTCTTCTTGTAGTGGAAGCATTCGGATTCAGAAGTGGGTTGACTGACCTTCCTCTTTTCAGACTTGGCGCCAGTTTGCTTAGTTGGGCTGGCCTTGTTGCCACCTTTCTTAGCATTCCTCTTCTTTTCAGATTTCTTGAACTTGCCCCCACGCACCATAAGCACATCCTGCTTATCACTTTTGAGCTTCTTTTCAGCGGTCTTCAGCATACCGTGAAGCTCAGTGAGCGTTTTTTCCAGACTATTCATACTGTAGTTCAGTTTGAACTGATCATACCCGTTATGAAGAGTATGGAGGATGGTGTCTACAGCCATTTCCTGAGAGAATTGCTGATCCAGCCGACTCATATTCTCAATGAGTCCAATCATTTTGAGAATATGTGGACTTACGGGCTCGCCTTTCTTGAGCTTGGTCTCAAGAATTTGCCTATGAGTCTCGAATCTTTCGACTCGAGCCAGATCTTGGAACATGTTCTTTAACTCACTGATGATCGTGAAAGCATCTGAGTTGATGAACGTTTTCTGTAGATCTGCACTCATGGTTGCAAGCATTAGACATTTCACATCCTTGTTGGCATCAATCCAACGATTGAGGGCTGCCTGAATGACCCCTTCGCCTGCGGCTTCGGGCATCGCCTCTTCCAGGACATACTCCTTTTCTTCCTGCATAAGAACTATTTGCAAGTTCCTTTGCCAGTCAAGGAAGTTTTTCCCGCTCAACTTCTCCTTTTCGAGAATTGATCGAATGTTGAATGAATTGTTGTTTGCCATAATTAAAACTACAATTGAAAAAGAATAAACAAATAAATAACCATTCACAGTTTCTCTTAATAAACTTAAATTCTAGCATACATGCATAATTCAATGTTCATTAAGCATTTTATTCAAGTTATGTGTTCCGGCAGGTGTGAATAAAATGATTCCAAGACCCTAAAATCCATTGAAGAATTAAGCACATTATGTATTTAGACTCAATTCTAAAATATTTTAGGTAAGCAAAAGTCTTTTGCTAATAGTCTAGAAACTACTCTTGGTTGATAGGCACGTCTAAGAACTTATTAGGTAAATCTATCGATTTTGCCACGACCTAAAAGGACTCCTTACTTATATCGTTGAGTTTCACCAAAACTAACATGTACTCACAATTATTTGTGTACCTTACCCCTTTAGTATCGATAAGTAACACCTCGCTATGGCGGAAAACTATTACTAAGATCGATGAAAAAAGGATATCCAAGTAAGTGTTATTTTGGCATGGCACCTTTTAACTCAATTTTTTAAGTTTGGAACTTAAGGCTCTTACTATGTTGGTTAGATTTTAAGTGAACTAAAATCCTTAATCATGCAACATAATCAAGCTTCGATCTCATGCATATTAAAGACATATTTAAAAGCAATAAATAACTTAAAACATGCATAAGATAAATGTGATCTAGTATGGCCCGACTTTATCTTGAAGCTTCAACTTCAAAGTCCGTCTTGAAAATCTCCGTGGGAGGCGCCATTTTCTTCAAATAGGATAAGCTATAATTAAAACTAATTACAACTATTTGATGGTACGCAGACCATATTTGAATTGAAAAACAATTTTGGTACTTTAGACCAATTACATTCAAATTAATGGTACGCAGACCATATTTTCTATCCTATTTGGGCCATACTAGTCACTTCATAACCTGCAAAACAGTACATATACAATATATACCATTCACCCATTCATTATCATGAATGGCCCACATAGCTGGTTAGTAAAACACGTTATGCATCACATAAATATTTGCAGCAATTAATTAAGGGCACCAATAATCTACCAATTATTCAGTCCTTATTAATTCTAATCAAGTTGTTTAACCTTAAAGGATTTGTAGACCTAATCAAGAGTTTATGACTAAAATTGCTCCCACTTAAACCAATAAATTCATATGCTTTACTAATTTTAAACATAAAAATGTATTTCTAGTCTAACCGGAAACATACAAATTTAATTAAAATTTAAAGCTCATATAAATTTATAATTGAATCCACTTATTTAATTTATTTTCAGTCGAATTTAAATTAATTCAAGGTTTTTATTTTTAGTAAAATAATTAGAATAAATTAAAATTTATAATAAATATAATATTCAAAATTAAAATCCAAGAAAATAATTTAAATTATTAATTTTAAAATTAATTAAAATATATGAACTGAAAATCTCAAATTAAAATTTAAAACTTGATAATCGTAACATGACGAGCACTTGGGCTTGCGCCCAAGCCCCGTCGAGTGCACGACTTATCGCTAGCCCATGGCTCATCGCAGCAGCAGCCACGCGCAAATGCAGCAAACCAAGCCACGCTTGCGCGCACCCTGCTCGCCCGCATGCATCGCAGCAGCCACGATGGGAGTGCTCGCTCGCTCGCGCGCAAGCAAGCCCTCGAGGCCACGCATGTTGGTCCGCGGAGCAGCGATCGCTGGGCGACCAGCTCTGGCCCTCGCGCGCGCGCGCGCCTCTGCTCGTGTCATGCCTTCGCCCTTCGCCCATCGCCACAGCACACAGCACACATGCACATGCTCCCTTGCCTCGTGCGCGCGCCATGTTGCTCGCTACATTCGTACCGCACGGGCGACGAGCTCCCTTGCTCGTCGTCGCGTGCCCGCACTATACATCACCCCTTAAGGGTAATACGTAGCTTCCATTGCTTTGTGCGTGCAACATTAATGAGCGTTTTCAAAAAAAATTAAAATTTTTAATTCAAAATTAATGATAAATTAATAAAACATATTAATTTCATAATTTTAGGGCGAAAAATCGAAAATTTATTAATCAATTAATTTCCGATTAACATGGATTCAAATCTAGGTCATAAAAATTAAAAGTTTAACATAAATTAACAATTTTTATGGTGGATTTTAATCATGGATACCTAATTAAATTATTAATTAATTATGAAAATCAAATTAATTCTAAATTATTCGAATTTAAACAAATTAATCATAATTACAAATTAGGTTGTATAATTAACAAGGCTAGGCATTCAAACTTGTTAAACATATACTGTAGGTCAATAAAAAATTCAAGATTTATCAACAAGAATCGCAAATATTTAATTTAACATCTTAAATTTACAAACTTTTGCGTTCGAAAAACTAAAACCTCCGAAAAGTCATATTTAGGCTTCGAATTTGGGAATTCTGGGTTCGGCCGAAATTCATTATTTTGTCAAAAATTTAGAATGACTTTTACATGCGGAATTGACACAAAAATCACTCGATTTGGATGAGTAACGAAGAAACTGCCGAAAAACTGCGTACATATAATTAAATAAACGCAATTTGCAATTAATTAACAATTACGAAAATTAATCACCCCTTTTAATTCTTTGAAAATTTGTAAAATTTAACCATGTTTATGCAATTTAGATTATGAAAATAATAAGAGGCTCTTGATACCACTGTTAGGTTATGATTCATATGACAAAACATAAATCATGCGGAAAAACCATAAAGCCAGGAAAGCATATTATTTACACATAATCATTTAGCATAGTTTAGATGCATACACTTTGTTGCGTGCCCTCCCTAGCTGCGCCCGAACCGAACAAGAACAAGTGTTTAGGACTCCAAATGTCGTCCCTCCGTAGATAGTCCACAGCACGTCCGGATCCGCCTTAAGCTTGACCAACTAGAATCGCCCTTAAGGTTGCTTAGGAATTTCGGCTATTTAGGTGCAAGTGTATGGCTGATTTTTCTTCAAAATCTTACCTTTAGAATACTTCAATTGTGTCTATAAATTATGACCCTAGGCACCTATTTATAGAGGTATGGAAAAGGAACTGGAATCCTACTAGGATATGAATTAATTAAACTAGAATCCTAGTAGAACTCTTTATTTAATTAATTTATCCTTTTAGGATTAGGAATTTAATCATATATCGAATCCTGATAGCTTTAGGATTCGTATATGAACACAAACACACACAGGAACGCACAGCAGCCCACGAGGGGCGCCATGCGCGCGCGCGTAGCCCGCGAGCACTCGCAGCCCATTGCCACGAGGCCCACACGCTGCCGCAGTCTTGGCGCGCGCTGGGCCTGCCTTGCGGTGGGCCTGGCGCAGCCTTGGCTGGTGCGTTGTGGCGCGCTGGTTTGCTGGGCGATGGCCCGGCTTCATGCTGGGCCTTCGTCTGGCAGGCCTCGTCCGATGCTAATTCGTACGATACGCTTCCGATTAAATTCCCGATTCCGGAATTTATTTCCGTTACGAACAATATTTAATATTTCCGATTCCGGAATTAATTTCCGTTTCGAACAAATATTTAATATTTCCGTTTCCGGAATTATTTCCATTTCCGATAATATTTTCCGATACGTACCATGTTTCCGTTTTCGGCAACATCTACAACTTGGATAATATTTATATTTCCGATACGATCCATATTTCCGTTTCCGGTAATATCATCGTTTTCGGAGTATTCATTTCTTGCTTGTGACGATCTCAGCTCCCACTGAAACCAAGATCAGTCGATTCCGAATATCCATAGATGGAGTATTTAATGCCATTAAATACTTGATCCGTTTACGTACTATTTGTGTGACCCTACGGGTTCAGTCAAGAGTAAGTTGTGGATTAATATCATTAATTCCACTTGAACTGAAGTGGCCTCTAGCTAGGCATTCAGCTCACTTGATCTCACTGAATTATTAACTTGTTAATTAATACTGAACCGCATTTATTAGACTTAATATTATATGCATACTTGGACCAAGTGCACTATTTCCTTCAATTGATATAAGTGCTTTGACTATGTCCAATCATCTTTTTAGATCTATCTCTGTAAATCTTGATGCCCAATATGTACTGTGCTTCTCCTAGATCCTTCATCGAAAAACATTTCCCAAGCCAAATCTTGACAGAGTTCAACATACGAATGTCATTTCCGATAAGTAATATTCGTCGACATATAATACTAGAAAAGCAATTTTGCTCCCACTGACCTTCTTGTATACACAAGATTCGTCTGCGTTCTTGATGAAACCAAAGTCACTGACTGCTTCATCAAAACGTATATTCCAGCTCCTGGATGCCTGCTTCAATCCGTAGATTGATTTCTTTAGCTTGCATACCTTTTAGCATTCTTTGGATCCTCAAAACCCTTAGGCTGTGTCATAATTACAGTTTCTGTTAAAATGCCGTTTAAGAAAGCGGTTTTGACATCCATCTGCCATATTTCGTAATCGTAATATGCAGTGATTGCTAACATTATCCGAATAGACTTTAGCATTGCAACTGGTGAAAAGGTTTCATCGTAATCCACACCGTGGACTTGCCTGTAACCTTTTGCAACCAATCTAGCTTTGAAAACTTCAAGGTTCCCATCCTTGTCCTTTTTCAGTTTGAAAACCCATTTGCTTCCAATGGCTTGGTACCCATCTGGCAAATCGACCAAATCCCAAACTTGGTTTTCAGACATGGAGTCTAATTCAGATTGCATGGCTTCTTGCCATTGCATGGAGCTAGGGCTCGTCATAGCTTGTTTGTAAGTCGCAGGTTCATCACTTTCAAGTAATAGAACATCATAGCTCTCGTTCGTCAAAATACCTAAGTACCTTTCCGGTTGAGATCTATTTCTCTGCGATCTACGCGGGGTTACATCTCTAGATTGTCCATGATTCTCACCAGAAATTTCTAAAGATCTCTGAGTTTCATTCTGAATGTCATCTTGAGCATTCTCTAGAGTTTGTTGTTCGACTCGAATTTCTTCGAGGTCTACTTTTCTCCCACTTGTCATTTTGGAAATGTGATTCTTTTCCAAAAAGATACCATCTCGAGCAACAAACACCTTGTTCTCAGATGTATTGTAGAAGTAATACCCCTTTGTTTCCTTTGGATAGCCCACAAGGATACATTTGTCAGATTTTGGATGAAGTTTGTCTGAAATTAATCGTTTGACGTATACTTCACATCCCCAAATCTTAAGAAAAGACACTTTTGGAGGCTTTCCAAACCATAACTCATATGGAGTCTTTTCAACAGCTTTAGACGGAGCTCTATTTATAGTGAGTGCGGCTGTATTTAGTGCATGTCCCCAAAATTCTATTGGAAGTTCGGCCTCACCCATCATTGATCTAACCATGTCTAGCAAGGTTCTGTTCCTCCGTTCCGACACACCGTTCCATTGTGGTGTTCCAGGAGGAGTCAATTCTGATAGAATTCCACATTCTTTCAGATGGTCATCAAATTCATAGCTCGGATATTCACCGCCTCTATCAGACCGCAGTGCCTTAATCTTCTTTCCTAATTGATTCTCTACTTCACTCTGAAATTCCTTGAATTTGTCAAAGGATTCAGACTTATGCTTCATTAGGTATACATAACCACATCTACTGAAGTCATCAGTGAAAGTGATAAAGTAGCTGAAACCACCCCTAGCATTTGTACTCATTGGTCCACATACATCTATATGGATTAAACCCAATAGTTCAGTTGCTCTTTCTCCAACTTTAGAGAAAGGTTGCTTTGTCATTTTGCCAAGTAAACATGATTCGCACTTACCATAATCCTCTAAGTCAAATGGTTCTAGAATTCCTTCCTTTTGAAGTCTTTCCATGCGTTTCAAGTTAATATGGCCTAATCGACAATGCCGCAGATAGGTGAGATCTGAATCATCCTTTTTGGCCTTTTTGGTATTTATGTTATAAACTTGTTTGTCGTGATCTAATAAATAAAGTCCATTGACTAATCTAGCAGATCCATAAAACATCTCTTTAAAATAAAACGAACAACTATTGTCTTTTATTAAAAAGGAAAATCCCTTAGCATCTAAGCAAGAAACAGAAATGATGTTTTTAGTAAGACTTGGAACATGGATACACTCTTCCAGTTCCAAAACTAGCCCAGAGGGCAACGACAAATAATAAGTTCCTACAGCTAATGCAACAATCCGTGCTCCATTTCCCACTCGTAGGTCGACTTCACCCTTGCTTAACTTTATACTTCTTCTTAGTCCCTGAGAATTAAAACATAAGTGTGAGCCACAACCTGTATCTAATACCCAAGAAGTTGAATTAGCAAGTATACAGTCTATAACGAAAATCCCTGAAGATGGAACGACTGTTCCGTTCTTCTAATCTTCCTTTAGCTTCAAGCAATCTCTCTTCCAATGCCCCTTCTTCTTGCAGTAGAAGCATTCAGATTCAGAAGTGGGTTGGCTGACCTTCCTCTTTTCAGACTTGGCGCCAGTTTGCTTAGTTGGGCTGGCCTTCTTGCCACCTTTCTTAGCATTCCTCTTCTTTCCAGATTTCTTGAACTTGCCCCCACGCACCATAAGCACATCATGCTTATCACTTTTGAGCGTCTTTTCAGCGGTCTTCAGCATACCGTGAAGCTCAGTGAGCGTTTTGTCCTGACTATTCATACTGTAGTTCAGCTTGAACTGATCATACCCCTTATGATGAGAATGGAGGATGGTGTCTACAGCCATTTCCTGAGAGAACTGCTGATCCAACCGACTCATATTCTCAATGAGTCCAATCATTTTGAGAACATGTGGACTTACGGGCTCGCCTTTCTTAAGCTTGGTCTCAAGAATTTGCCTATGAGTCTCGAATCTTTCGATCCGAGCCAGATCTTGGAACATGTTCTTTAACTCACTGATGATCGTGAAAGCATCTGAGTTGATGAACGTTTTCTGTAGATCTGCACTCATGGTTGCAAGCATTAGACATTTCACATCCTTGTTGGCATCAATCCAACGATTGAGGGCTGCCTGAGTGACCCCTTCGCCTGCGGCTTCGGGCATCGCCTCTTCCAGGACATACTCCTTTTCTTCCTGCATAAGAACTATTTGCAAGTTCCTTTGCCAGTCAAGGATGTTTTTCCTGCTCAACTTCTCCTTTTCGAGAATTGATCGAATGTTGAATGAATTGTTGTTTGCCATAATTAAACCTACAATTGAAAAAGAATAAACAAATAAATAATCATTCGCAGTTTCTCTTAATAAACTTAAATTCTAGCATACATGCATAATTCAATGTTCATTAAGCATTTTATTCAAGTTATGTGTTCCGGCAGGTGTGAATAAAATGATTCCAAGATCCTAAAATCCATTGAAGAATTAAGCACATTATGTATTTAGACTCAATTCTAAAATCTTTTAGGTAAGCAAAAGCCTTTTGCTAATAGTCTAGAAACTACTCTTGGTTGATAGGTACGTCTAAGAACTTATTAGGTAAACCTATCGATTTTTCCACGACATAAAAGGACTCCTTACTTATATCGTTGAGTTTCACCAAAACTAACATGTACTCACAATTATTTGGGTACCTTACCCCTTTAGTGTCGATAAGTAACACCTCGCTATGGCGGAAAACTATTACTAAGATCGATGTAAAGGATATCCAAGTAAGTGTTATTTTGGCATGACACCTTTTAACTCAATTTTTAAGTTTGGAACTTAAGGCTCTTACTATGTTGGTTAGATTTTAAGTGAACTAAAATCCTTAATCATGCAACATAATCAAGCTTCGATCTCATGCATATTTAAGACATATTTAAAAGCAATAAATAACTTAAAGCATGCATAAGATAAATGTGATCTAGTATGGCCCGACTTCATCTTGAAGCTTCAACTTCAAAGTCCGTCTTGAAAATGGTTTGGAAACTCCGTCTTGAATTTCACCGTGGGAGGCGCCATTTTCTTCAAATAGGATAAGCTATAATTAAACTAATTACAACTATTTGATGGTACGCAGACCATATTTGAATTGAAAAATAAATTTGGTGCTTTAGACCAATTACATTCAAATTAATGGTATGCAAACCATATTTTCTATCCTATTTGGGCCATACTAGTCACTTCATAACCTGCAAAATAGTACATATACAATACATACCATTCATCCATTCATTACCATGAATGGCCCACATAATTGGTTAGTTAAAACACATTGTATGCATCACATAAATATTTGCAGAAACTAATTAAGGGCACTAATAATCTACCAATTATTCACTCCTTATTAATTCTAATCAAATTGTTTAACCTTAAAGGATTTGTAGACCTAATCAAGAGTTTATGACTAAAATTTCTCCCACTTAAACCAATAACTTTATATGATTTACTAATTTTAAACATAAAAATGTATTTCTAGTCTAACCGGAAACATACAAGTTTAATTAAAAGTTAAAGCTCATATAAAATTATAATTGAATCCATTTTATTTAATTTATTTTCAGTTGATTTAAATGAATTTAAATTAATTCAAGGTTTAATTTTAGTAAAATAATTAGTATAAATTAAAATTTATAATAATTATAATAATCAAAATTAAATCCCGAGAAAACAATTTAAATTATTAATTTTAACGTTAATTAAAATTATTTCCGAACTGAAAAATTCAAATTAAAATTTAAAACGAACCAATCGGGTCAAGACAAGGCCATGGGCTTGCGCCCATACCTCGTCAAGTCCAACAAGCAACAAACCCCTTGTCACTCGATTGATCGTACCGCAAAGCCCAAGCAACAACGCACCAATGCGCCAGGCCCAGCGAGCCACGCTTGCGCGCAGCCCACTCGCCCAACGCCTTGGCGCGCTGCTAGGCAACGCTCGCTGGACAGGCCAGCCAACGCTGCCCGCGTGCACGTTGTGCTGCGCTTGTCGCTGCCTTGGCTACTGCCTTGGCGTGCTGCTGAACGAGGCAGCGCATGTGTGGCGCAGCATCCATCGCTGCCCACACGTGCTTGTCTTGCTCGCTGCAATTGCTCCACTACTACAAAAACACCCTACGGAGTCGGACTTTTCGAGTCGTCTCAAAAAATTAGGCGACACATAAGCTTTTAGAGTCGCCTCTTATGGCGCAGGCGACTCATAAGGCTTCATAAATCAAAATAGAAAACCAAACAAAAGGCTTACACATCACCTGCAATTTATCAGGCGACACATAAGCTTTTAGAGTCGCCTTTTATAGAGCAGGCGACTCGGAAAGTAAAAGTTTACGAGTCCCCCGTAATATAAAAGGGGATGTGTATACTTTACATGTCGCCTGCTACATAGTAGGCGATGTATATACTTTACGTGTCGCCTCTTACATTATAGGCGACACTGTAGATTTGACCTTGTACTTCACCTATGAGTATTTAATCAACCCATAAAGTATATGTGTCTCCTTTAGTTTATAGGCGACACCTTAGGTGTTTCTTTTAATTTATTCGTATATCCCTATCTTAAACAGTGTTTTGGGATCCTAGTATACGTCGCCTGTTAAATTAAAACCGACACGATAGAGTTGACCTTATATTTCACCTTTAGTTTACAGGTGACACCATAGCTTCTTTTTTTTTATATGCGCCGCGACACTAGCATCAAAAAGAGTATCGAGATCCTAGTTAAAACAATAATTATAAAAAATACCCTTGTCAAAAAAAATTTATAAAAAATACAAAAGGCCATAATGAAATGCTCCGTAGAAATTGATCAAAGTATTTTATGAGAACTACACTGTTAAAAAATAAAAATAAAAAACGTTAATCAAAATCTAACTTAACCCTAAAACTCCATCAACGAAATCGGCGAACCATCAACAAAATCCACGAAACCTCCATTAATACTCAGGAAATCGAAACCCTCCGACGAATTGATGAATTGCAAAACCGCTAGCGAAAGATTCAAAGACTATCAATTACCGGTATTGGTTGGATTTTTGACGTCTTCACTCTTTCGCTTACATCTTCATCTGAATTCTCAAACCCTCCCTCTCACCTTCTCCTCATACTATCTCCTGGAAAGAGATGGCGAAGTTCTCTTCACGGCGACAATGCGTCTCTCTTCTCTACGACGTCGTACCACCTCCTCCGATGTCGTCTCTAAGTTCCTTAGGTCCTGCAACGAGGGCCAGAGTAGGGAGGTTAGGGTTTCCTTCCAAAATGAAAATGAAAATGAATGATGATTTTTTAAAAAAAAAATTTTTGTTCAATCTAAAAATCCAGAATCCATATAAATTGTGAATTTTTTAATTAGATTTCGATCTCGATGATGTTAACTTTTCTGCTCAAAAAGTTGCGAATTCGCGACTGTGTTTATTATCTGACCGTTTTTGTTTGGCTATGCATTGAAGGTCGGAGAACAGCTCTGCAAATAAATTAGCGTCACGAGGAAGATTGAGGAGGTAAACAACATTTTTAACAATTTCTTCCCCTTTCGTTCGTATCACTCTCATCAATTCCCCCCCCCCCCCCCCCCATAAAAATTACTAGACTTCATTGTATTGATATGATCTAGTCCTTGTAAATTGAGCTTTAATTTTGTATTTCTATGAAATTAAGTTCAGAACTTTTAATTTTTATCAAATTAAGTTCTGCACTGCAGGAGGAAAAGATGGTGGAGGGTAGGATTTTTTCTATGTTTTGTAGCTTAATTGTTGATACATATGGTTGTTTCTTGTTTGCCAATTCTAAGATTTCTGAGTATTGGTGATTTGAATTTGTATTTCACCATGGAAATTTTGTTAGTGTCATTGTTAATTGCTATTTTCTGGAGTTACAAAATCTACCGAATATTGTTTGGTGGATTGAAAATGGTTGTTGTCTAGAGTCAAAACATAGGTAGAGTAGTGTTTGGATGATTGAAATTTTTTGTTTATTGAATTGGAAAGCGTCTATAATTGTTCAAGGTATTGGTGTTCTAAGGCCGGAAATTATGGTGAATTCTGAAGTTTGTACCGTTTGATAACTTTATTTCGAATAATAATTTCCTTTGGCAGATACACAATGAGGGTTACTACTTCCAGTATGTTGAATGCTCTTTTGGTGGCTGCTAGAAGTCTAGAAGATATATTTCTGAACCTCCACATGTTTTTAATCTCTCTAGTTAATGATACCAGAATGGAGAAAAGACAAGAAGAATAACAGTAATTTTCATTTAAGTATTTAAGTTATTAGCATGACTTTCACTTGCCGTAGTTTCTTCAATTAAGCTTTCATCTTTGACGCCTCTCTTTTTCATTTTTTTGTTGTTCTAAGATGCTAGGTGAGGGAATAATTCATCTGGTATATGGTTAGAATATTTTTTTATGAGTTTATGACTTTCCCTCATCTTTTTGGCTAATTTGGTATGCTTTTTATTTTATTTTATAGTAGCATTTGTATTATACTATGGGAGATCTTAATTGTTGATGTTTTGATAGCTCAACGTATGCGACAAGGTTGAACAATAATGAACCTCAAATTACAGGGGAGGTATAACTCCTCTCTTTCCTTTTCTTCTCTTTAGCTCAATCTGTTGATCCTATTTTTGCATTAGACAGATATTGTTCTTATTCTGATCTGTCATACCAGCATGTTTAACTCAATATATCAACACATGGACTTAATCTAATGTAAACCGAGCACTGCGTGTGTGCTCATATGATTCTCACTAAGAGACCCACCGCTAAAGCGACTTAACATCGATCCATAGGTTTTACCGTTTTAATTCCAGGTATACAAGGTGCTATACAACTATAGATCTTCTGTTTTGTTCTTAAGTCCAATTGGCTTAACTTACAATAGTTATACACCTTTGGTGTGATGGTCACAAAATAAATTTGCTATTATTTAAATTGAACCAGTGTATTGTGTATGTATTTAGCTTTGTATTCCATGTAAAAAGACAATGAATACAAATGAATTTGGTTTCCATGCCCGGGAAAAAAAGGACCGGTTAATGGAAATTCAATGCTAGGAGCTTGTGTTGTGGACTCTCTAGTAAAGTCTAGTGAGTTAGCTCATAGCCTCATACAATTGTTGTGCTGCTCAGACGATTCTGTATTTTAAGAACCCGTCCAATAAATTTCAGTGACTTTACATTTTCTTATCAAGAGCTAAGAATTCTCCTTGAGGAGAGTTAGAATCCAAAGTTAATTTGACTTCTTTTGAGCGATTAATATCTGCAATTGGTGTCTTCTTTGCTTGTAAGCTGCATTGATATGGCACGGCTACTTCTATCTCATGTTCTATTTGGTATAAGACTTGCATGATGCGTAGCTGTAGAGAGCTTTTAGTTTACTATGGTTAACATTGATTAAATGTATCAGTAATTTTCTCTATCTTGTCTTGTATAAGACTGATGATGTGTTTATCCTCTGGTAGTATGATCTGATTATACAATTCTACATACAGGAAAAACTCTTAGCGCAAGGAGGCCGGTGGCATGCTTCATTCTCTATTGCAAAAGTACCAAGACAGATTGAATGTGGGGTAAATCTTTTATGTGTTCTTTTTCCTGTTTTGGTTCAGTTGACTTCCCTTGTTAGTAAAGGGTTTCTTTTTTTCTCCCTTTTACTTTTGCTAATGGTATTTTGTGTGGAAGCTTCTTCTATCTACTTTAGTTGTTGTCTTTCTTCATGGATGTTATGGTGATTATGCGTAATTTGAGACTGGTTTATTGTTGACTGGGTTGTTCACTGTGCAATGTGAATTATACTAATACTGTTTTCTTTCTCTTATATTTTGTAGCAGATTAATTGTTCATATCTCATTTTGAAACTAAATGTTGTTTATGTTCTTTACATCTTTATTTGTGATAGGGTGTCCACCCCTCTATAGATCCGTAGTGCTGTCTGGGAGTTTTTGCTGGGTTGTTACTCTCCAAACAGTATGTTTGATGACCGTAGTCTAATCAGGCAAGGACTTAGTGGTTACTTGCAATGTGGCCAGTTGTTTGTTAGCTTCTCATAATTCCGAGCATGAAAAATGTGTGATTTTTAGCAATTGCTAGTTGAACTGTGGAAGTACATACTTGGTGATTATTTGGTGTTTGAGAATTGTCTTACACTATACAATTTCTGGCCTATTTTCTATTCCAGCTCCTTGTTTCTCTTTAAAGGCCTAATAATTTTTATTTGGTCATAGTTCTATTTCAAGTATTACTACCATCAATTATTTTTGAAAGCCTATTAGCTCAATTGGTAGAGCAATGTGCCATTGCACATATATGTAGGTTCGAATCCTACATAGGCTGTAATTATTTTACCGTAAAAAATAAAAATAAATAGCAAAGGTGTCACCTCAAAAAGAAGGCGACGTCGTACACTACTTTATGCGACACCTCTAAGGAATAAGGCGACACCATAGGCTACTTTAGGAGTCGCCTCTATGGAATCAGGCGACACCATAGACTACTTTACGCGTCGCCTCTAAAGAAGTAGGGGACACCATAGACTTCTTTACTTGTCGCCTCTAAAGAAACAGGCGACACCATAGACTACTATCTGCGTCGCCTATATGAAGAAGGCGACACCATAGACTACTATACGTGTCGCCTCTACAGAAGCAAGCGACTCATAAAAAATATATAAACATGTAATTTTGTCTTTTTGAGTCGGGTCCAAGATAAGAGGCGACACATAAACCACCATATGGTGTCGGGTCACAGGCGACATGTAAAGAGGGTACCTATAGTGTCGCCCCCTGTGGAGTCGCCCCTCAGGCGACTCTATAGGTGCTTAAGAGGCGACTCCAAAGGGGTTTTTTGTAGTTAATTAATTTTAACGTAAATTAAAATTATTTTCGAACTGAAAAATTCAAATTAAAATTTAAAACGAACCAATCGGGTCAAGACAAGGCCATGGGCTTGCGCCCATACCTCGTCAAGTCCAACAAGCAACAAACCCCTTGTCACTCGATTGATCGTACCGCAAAGCCCAAGCAACAACGCACCAATGCGTCAGGCCCAGCGAGCCACGCTTGCGCGCAGCCCACTCGCCCAACGCCTTGGCGCGCTGCTGGGCAACGCTCGCTGGACAGGCCAGCCAACGCTGCCCGCGTGCACGTTGTGCTGCGCTTGTCGCTGCCTTGGCTACTGCCTTGGCGTGCTGCTTAACGAGGCAGCGCATGTGTGGCGCAGCATCCATCGCTGCCCACGCGTGCTTGTCTTGCTCGCTGCAATTGCTCGCCCGTTGCCCCATCGCCCAAACGCGTAGCACACGCCCCTTAGGCGCACAGCCTTGCGCATGCCACGCTCGTTGCTCGCTGCATTCGTACCGCACGGGCGACGAGCTCCTTTGCTCGTCGTCTCGTGCCCGCACTATACAACACCCCTTAAGGGTAACACGTAGCTTCCATTGCTTTGTGCGTGCAACATTTATGGGAGTTTTCATAAAAATTTAAAATTTTTATGTGCGTGCAACATTTATGGGAGTTTTCATAAAAATTTAAAATTTTTAATTTAAAATTAATTACAAATTAATATAACATATTAATTTCATAATTTTAGGGCGAAAAATCAAAAATTTATTAATAAATTAATTTCCGATTAACATGAATTCAAATCTAGGTCATAAAAATTAAAAATTTAACATAAATTAACAATTTTTATGGTGGATTTTAATCATGGATACCTAATTAAAATTATTAATTAATTATGAAAAACAAATCAATTCTAAATTATTCGAATTTCAACAAATTAATCATAATTACAAATTAGGTTGTATAATTAACAAGTCTAGGCATTCATAATTGTTAAACATATATAGTAGGTCAATCAAAAACTCAAGATTTATCAACAAGAATCGCAAATACTTAATTTAACATCTTAAATTTACAAACTTT
Source organism: Spinacia oleracea (assembly GCF_020520425.1). NCBI lineage: Eukaryota > Viridiplantae > Streptophyta > Magnoliopsida > Caryophyllales > Amaranthaceae > Spinacia > Spinacia oleracea. Next base: position 22,724,468 of record NC_079490.1, read on the forward strand.
TGCGTTCGAAAAACTGAAACCTCCGAAAAGTCATAGTTAGGCTTCGAATTTGGGAATTCTGGGTTCGCCCGAAAATTATTATTTTTGTCAAAATTTTAGAATGCCTTTTACATGCGGAATTGACATAAAAATCACTCGATTTGGATGAGTAACGAAGAAACTGCCGAAAAACTGCGTACATATAATTAAATAAACGCAATTTGCAATTAATTACGAAAATTAATCACCCCTTTAATTCTTTGCAAATTTGTAAAATTTAACCATGTTCATGCAATTTAGATTATGAAAATAATAAGAGGCTCGTGATACCACTGTTAGGTTATGATACATATGAATAAACATAAATCATGCGGAAAAACCATAAAGCCAGGAAACATATTATTTACACATAATCATTTAGCATAATTCAGATGCATACACTTTGTAGCGTGCCCTCCCTAGCTGCGCCTGAACCGAACAAGAAGAAGTCTTTATGACTCCAAGTGTCGTCCCTTCGTAGATAGTCCACAGCACGTCCAGATCCGCCTTAAGCTTGACCAACTAGAATCGCCCTTAAGGTTACTTAGGATTTTCGGCTATTTTGGGTTGCAAGTGTTTGGCTGATTTTTGCTTAAAAATCTTACCTTTGAATACTTTAAAATCATCTGTTAAATATGTGACCCTAGGCCCTTATTTATAGAGTTTATGGAAAGGAATTATAATCCTACTAGGATATGGATTTATTAATTAGAATCCTAATAGAACTCTAAATAATAAATTTAATCTTTTAGGATTAGGATTTAATCAATGCACGAATTTCGATAGGATTAGGATTCGTTACGAACACGAGCACACGCACACGCATGCACGCCCGTACGCAGGCCTTGCGGACCACGCCGAGCGCACAGCGCATGCGGCCTCGCAGTCCATGAGCTTCGTGCGCGCCTGCCAGTGCTTGGCTGGGCCTGGCCTTGCGCTAGGCCCGGTCGAGCACTTGGCGTGTGGCTTGCTGGGCGTTGGCTTAGCCTCGTGCTGGGCCTTCGTCTAGCAAGCCTCGTCCGATGCTAATTCGTACGATACGCTTTCCGATTAAATTCCCGATTCCGGAATTCATTTCCGATACGAACAATATTTAATATTTCCGATTCCGGAATTAATTTCCGTTTCGAACAAATATTTAATATTTCCGTTTTCGGAATTATTTTCCGATTCCGATAATATTTCCGATTCTGACAATATTTCCGTTTCCGGCAATATTTCCGATTCCGGCAATATTTCTATTTCCATTAATATTTTCCGATACGTACCATGTTTCCGTTTCCGGCAACATCTACGACTTGGATAATATTTATATTTCAGATACGATCCATATTTCCGTTTCCGGCAATATCATCTTTTCCGGAGTATTCATTTGCTTGCCTTTGACGATCTTAGCTCCCACTGAAACCAAGATCCGTCGATTCCGAATATCCATAGATGGAGTATTTAATGCCATTAAATACTTGATCCGTTTACGTACTATTGTTGTGACCCTACGGGTTCAGTCAAGAGTAAGCTGTGGATTAATATTATTAATTGCACTTGAACTGAAGCGGCCTCTAGCTAGGCATTCAGCTCACTTGATCTCACTGAATTATTATCTTGTTAATTAATACTGAACCGCATTTATTAGACTTAACATTATATGCATACTTGGACCAAGGGAATTATTTCCTTCAACTATAACTTTTTAAAAGTAAATAATATTAATTGTAGAGTAACTATCACACAAAGGAAGAAACTATATTAGAAAGAAACTATATTTAAAGTACAGTAAGTATAACATATAAAGAGGAACTATATTTACTGTAGAGTAACTATCACATATACACAGGACTTATAGTAACTGTAGAGTAACTATAACATATAAACACTAACTATATAAAATGAAGAGTAACTATTACATATAAGCACAAACAATTTTAACTGTAGAGTAACTATAACATGTAAAGAAGACTATATTTATAGTAAAGTAACTATAACATATAACAAGTAACTATATTAAATAAAAAATAACTTTTATATATAAACAGTAACTTTTTTAACTGTAAAGTAATTATAACTTAAAAAGAGAAACTATATTTATAGTAGAGTAACTATAACTTATAAAGAGTTACTCCCTCCGTCCCGGAATACTTGACCTATTTTCCTTATCGGGCCGTCCCTTAATACTTGACCTGTTTCTAAAAATGAAAATATTCTAACAATATTATATTATTTCTCACTCCACCCCTATTAACCCACCTACCCCCTACTCCATACAAAAAATAATTAAAAATTCAACCCCTACTCTCCCCCAACCCCACCCCTTTACACATTTCCCACTAACTACATTAAAATAATACCCCACTATCAACTACTACCTATTAAATTAAATAAGTCAATTCAAGTCCCTTAAACTCTGTGCCGGTCAAACCGGGTCGAGTATTCCGGGACGGAGGGAGTACTAAGCTAATATTTGTATTTGTACAGGTTCAATAATACATTCAATTGATACAAACCACAACATCTTTGAAAATCCAAATAATGAGCAGTAACAAAACATTGGTAAAGAATTAGATGGCAGTTTACTTAAAGAAGCAAGGAAAACAACCGATGAGATTTATGATCTATATTGCAAACATGCTACTATATATTATTGGTTTTAGTGTACGAAAAGGGAAGAATAGACATAAAGAAGGAACCACTATTGTTGATGGAAAATACTTCTACTGCTCTGCTGCTGGAATAAGAGACACTCCTAAAAACAAAGAACTCAAAAATGAAGATGATCAATCAGATGCAAAGAAGAAAGAAAGGAGAAAGAGAGTGATGATAACAAGAACAAAATGTGAAGCTCAGATATTTGTAAAGAAGAATGAAAATGGAGATTTTGAAATAGAAAAGCATGTAGTGGTTCACAATCACCCATTGACAAGAGAAATAAGTAATTATCTCCACCGATCGGAACGACAAATGACAGAGCCTAAACAAGAAGCTATTGCGGCAATGTCAGAATGTGGTCTAAGACCAATGGAGTCTTATAGATATATGTCAATAGAAACTGGTGGAGAAGACTGTGTAGGTCATACGATGATTGATCATCTAAACTACTGCTACAAGTTAAAAATGAAGCAAATTGATGGCAAGGATTCACAAACACTAGTGAACAAACTGTATGACTTACAATCAATAGATGCTGAGTTCTTTTTCAGAGTAAGACTCAATGATCAAGGAAAAGTTGAGTGTCTATTTTGGAGGGATTCAATAATGAGAGAAGATTACAAAATATATGGAGATGTTCTAGTTTTTTATACTACATTCAGAACCAATAAATACAATCTCATATGTGCTCCATTTGTTGGTACCAATAACCATTGGAAAAACACAATGTTTGCTTGAGCTTTCATTGGGGATGAAACAACTGAATCTTTCGTTTGGGTGTTTGAAAATTTTCTAAAAGCTATGAGAGGAAAGCACCCTGTATCAATTTTCACTGATCAAGATGCCGCTATTGCTTCTGGAATAGAACAAGTACCTTTTCATATATTATAGTTACTGTCTATTATATATAGTCACTGTTTATGTTAGAATAGTTACTCATTTTATACATAGTAACTATTTATTTTCTATAGTTACTCTTCTTTATATATAGTAACACTTTGCTTACTAGAGTTACTCTTCATATATCATGAAGTTACTGAAAATTACTACAAACATTAATATATATTAAATAACTATATCTTTTACATATAATTACTCTTTATTTTTTATAGTTAGCCTTATTTGAAAATAGTAACTCTTAATAAAATATAGTTACTGAGTATAACTAAACACTACAACAAAAACATTAATTAACCGCGCCTAATTAATAGCGCTTATCAAAAAGCGCTATTATTTATATGAAATAACAGCACTTAATTTTATATTTCTGTTAAATAAAGAAATTTTAATTTCCACCTTAATATAATACAACGCTTTTCTTTAAACGCTTTTAATTTGTTATTAATAGCTATACTTAATTTTTTTTTTTTTTACAGTAGTGAATATTTTTACACCTGCCAGCCAAAACCAAATTAATGAACCAAAATCCCAGCAGTTCGTCCGCACCGCCTAAATAAGTAAATATCCCACGTTCTCCATCTTCCTCCTCCTCCCACCACGATTTCCATAGTTAAGGATCGAGTTTCCAATCGAAAGAGTTCAATCTAAATCCAAATCCAAAAGTTCAATCCCAATCTATGTTGACTCAAATCGAAATTTCCCAAATCCAAAATTACAGTGTTTCAATCCAAATCCAGATGTTTTCGTATTTAGCTTCTTCTCCGGCGAACGTTTCTCGGCGGCGACAATTATCTGGCGAATGTATTTCCCGGCTGCGCGTGGTTAACTATCAAGTGTGAGTTTCTTCTTAATTAGCAATTCAATTGGTTTTTCAGGATTTTCAATTTAAATTTGGGAGTTTTATAGCAATTTGATATGCTTGTTTATCACCTAGTTATACTGGATGTTGGGGGTTATTAGAACTTTATGATTATGTGAATGTTAGAAACTTTCTGATTCTGTAAATTTTAGAAATTAGGAGTTGCAAGGTCGTTATTCTTCTTTTTTTATTCTCATGGTCTTCATCTGAAGTTGGAACATAATTTGTTATTTAAGGGTTACTGAAAATTAATTGTCATTAATATTGGCATTCTTTGATGTTGTTTTCTTGAATCTTTCTTGTCTTATGATATTACTGAAAACCATAGATGAATATTTGATGTATGAGTAGTTCAGTACTGGTAGTTCTTTGTTTCGTAGGTGTAATTTTAATGGACCATTGGATGTATGAGGTTGGGTTCTGTTGAGAATTTGCTGGACTTGAGTATTTGAAACTCCCACGAGACCATTTGTCAAGCATGCCTTCGTAGCCGCACCTTACTGGCCTTGTGTGTCTGCAATCCCAGTGAGCTTGTTAGCCTGTCTTCTTAGCACCGTATAATGATGGTATAGTGTTTCTGTAGTTTTGTAATTTTATTTGTCCTTATTTTATTGTGTTTAATCATAAAGAGTTGTCTATTACATCTTATTATACAGGCCCCATTGGGTGTTGTGTGTTATTGACCCGTACAATAATGCTGTTTATTTTCCAGATCCTCTAAACAATGAAAATTACAAGGGCACACGAAAAGGAGTTCAAGTTGATTTGCGTAAGACTATAGACATGTAAGTGACTTCTTTCTCCTTTGTTAGAATATTCTTTTGTTTTAGGCATTCCACATTTCTGCTGTCATGTATAGTCCCAATTTTGTGAGTCATTGAATATAACTTTTATTTCTGAGTTCTTTTATCATCTTGACTGAAAGAACAGATGTTAGTAGCCTGCTAGTTGAATCCAACCAACTGTACAATATTGTACATATGTGTTTTTGTGAAATTATGATGATTTTGTGCAACCATGATTTTCTTTTTCATATTTTAGAACAATGTTATAGCCAAGAAAGCTGTTTATTTATTATTTTAGAACAATGTTGGAGTGTTTTGTTTTCATAAATAACGTAGGAAGGGTTACAGACAAGTGCAAGAGAACAAGACTTAAGAATGCACAATGTATCTGTCGAGGCATTGTTCTGCCCTCTGACTTGGTGTGTTGTTTTAGCATCTGTCTTTTAAAACAATGTCATTCAACAACATATTTGCAATAAACCTATAAAAATCAAAAAGAAAAACTTCGAGACCTTAGTAACTTCTTTAAGCTATGTCACTATAAATGGAAAACTCCTGAGGGGATTAAGTACGTAATGTCTCAATCTTACTGCAGCTACAAGTACATTTCTCTTACGAGAAAGTTCAGCAGAACAAAGCTATAAATTGTCCTACATGAACCTCGAGAAAAAGAACAAGGATGTAATACACAATCCAGGCATTAATGCAACTGAGTAACCATAACATCTTATTCCATTAAGTAACTTCATAAAAGCTTCTTGACATAGAGTTGGTTCTGGGAAAATTATGTTCTGAAAACTGAAAAATATTTCTCTATAATAATAGAGTCAATTTACAAGACATCCCAAAATACGCTAGTATACCTCAATGTCGACCTCCCTCTTCTCATCAAGGTCTGTCTTGTTGCCAACAAAGGCCGTGAACATGCAAGGACTTGCTGATTGTTAGAAATAAAAACTGAATCATGAAACAGTTAATAGACAGACATAGGTTGTTACCTTGCTTCCGCAATTCTTGAATCCATCTATTTGCTTTCCTAAATGATTCCTATACATCAATAACCAGGTTTCATGAAATCAAAAAAATTGCTTGTTTAATTTGATAGTTTTTTCCTCATGAACCTGGAACACTAGGCCAACCTTCTTTTAAGTTTTGCTCTCCCAAACAATGTTACCCTTCTAAAGATCTTCAATAATCTGCTGCATATTTCCTCTGAGACGAAATATTCTTTGAACCAATTCAACTAGTAACTTGTCCAAGTGAAATATTCCTCTTTTTACCACTAAATGATCTTCTTTCTAAACCAAAGTTTCTCATTTTGGACTGATGATCTTCTGTTTCTTTGGCGATCTTCTTCAACCGAAGATTTTTCTTAAGCGATACGGTTCTTGTTCAAGGTTCTGAATTCTAAAACTCATGGACTCATATTCCTTTCTTGCTGCTGGAACAACTATATCAGGCTTTCGCTACATAACTACATGATGATTATTGTCTAGTAGACAGTTTAAAGGTTGATTTATTATCATTATTTCACATTCTTCGTGATCAGAATCTTCTAGATTTTGGCTTTTGGAATTTGGATACCTTGAGCTCGAAAGACTTCTAGAGAATTCCCTTGAGTATGCTGCAACCTGAATTACTCCGAACATTCCTTAAAAGCATGTTGTGTCTAGAGAATAATAAAACAAATGAGAAGATTTTGTTGCAAGAAATGCTAGTCTACAGATTTGCGTTTGATTAATCAAGTCTACATGGTTGTGATTCTAAATAGTCATATGCGATAGACCTCATAAAAGATGTTAGTTGCCCTTGACAGTCGAGTAGTCGACATACATGCAGTTTAAATCTCTATTTCTTTTACCTCTGGTTGGTTGATCTTGTTTTATACCTTATGTTTAGAAAATTCATGACTAAGGATTAATAAAACTCATGTTCATTTTATAATATTGCCTTATTATACTGATATTGGTTGACTGGTTTTTGAAAGGTGGAACGATGTGATGACATGCAGAACCTCTGTATTTCCTTCTATCCAATTAGAAATTTAGGCAAATCATAGAACATAAAACATATAACTGAGAGAGAGAGAGAGAGAGAGAGAGAGAGAGAGAGAGAGAGAGGGTGAAACTGAATAAAGAAGTCCAGTTAAGCTAATGGAACAATTGTTTACCCCTGTCAGTTGTGCAGAACCTACATCAGCAACATCAACTTCTTAAAAAAAAAAGTGTACAAACAACATTGAATATAGCAATGCTTATAACGGTTTCTATCCTCAGTGTGTTGTATTTAAGACATTTTGTCATCTACATTGCTTTAGATAATTCTTCACAGGCAATAAAACTACCAAACCATTTTTATTCTGTAATAGATTTTTATAAAATATCAAGCAAAAGGATAAATTTTGAACAAATTTAATTGATAGTAAAACCGTAATCATTTAATTCGAGAATTATATGATTATATCATCATATTGTTTTGTATAAAAAGAACCAAAAAGCATCAAAATTTCCATATTAACATTAACTAGAACAGTTTAACACTACGAAATAGCTAAAACATAAATTAGATTATACCTCAGGAAGCTCCTCAAGTCGAATCAAAACTCCATCACCCTGTGGAACAACCTACCAAAAACATACAATATTTAAATTAAGAATTAATACCTCAAATTTTAATCAACCCCCAGATCATAATAAAAAATAAGAAAGGAAAATTACCTTACTGGGTTCCCATTTTGTAGCAACCGCATTAACTGTACGGGTATTTCTTCTTGAACCTGGAAATAAATCAGAAAATGGGTAAGCAATTCAGGTAAAAATAGGTTCTAAAAATTAATAAATCAGATATTTAAATTGCAAAATGAAATTAAAGCAACAAATAAAAATGTACCCAATAATCTTAGATTAGAGTCGCGAGAAAAGGTGTCAAAGCCAAGAAACCAGGTGAAGCAGTCTAAATTCTAAAATATAGCCAGCTAGCCTGATCCTAGTTTTGTCAGCCATTTCCATAGCAACCAAACAGATGATCGAGACATAGGGGTTGTGCCTTTTGAGATCAGCAAATCTCTTAATACAAATGAAGGGCAGCAAAATAAATTAATGCAGGAGTAGTCATAAATACCTCATAAGCATTTCTAATATCTTTGAATTTCTGCTCTGCTCCAGGTTCTCTCTACAGTAAGAACAAAGCAGGAAAACAAAATTAACATTTGTACATAGCTCACAGGTACAAGATAAACTTGCAAGAAAATAACACCTGAAGTGAGACTTAAAATAATCTACGAAGTATTAGTTGAGATTAAAATAGTTTACTAGGAGAAACAAACATTCAAACATCACATTAGGATTGAACCACAAACCAGGAGTAGTCATAAATAGTTGGGATAAATAGAATAGAAAAGGCCAGCACCAGACCAGACTGACTGATTGATTGCACAAATGACAGAACTCTTAAACTTGGGATTTATAGGATTTTTGTCACTTCTAAATATAGTTGGAAGTAAGAACTACAGAAAAGGCCTGACTGACAACAATAACTTGGCCAAAATAGACCAGGGTTAACCAGAACCAAGCCCTAGAAACATCTGATTTAGCACCAGACCAGACTGACTGTTGGATTCTCTACAAATTATGTGGCTACTGCGTTACTGATTCAGGCACATGAGTCCGAACGCTATGTTGAATCATTCACTATATAAAACGAATTGCAGATAAAATTAACTTCAACAGTAGCCAATATTTTCTTTTTCATACCACAATAGAAAATAAGCAGGGTTTAAGTTCTTCCGAATGAAGTATGACTTTAAGTGACTTGTTTTTTAAGCGAAAACTTCAGAGATAAAACACAATCCTTCAGTTCATTTCTCATATGAATTCTCTGTTGTTCATTAGTAGGCAATGCAGGAGGTACAGCCTGTGCACCAGGAATTCTCTATTGTTCATTAGTAGGCAACGCAGTAGGTGGTTTACCCCCTGCAGATGATGTCGTTCTTTTCTGATTACAATGATTGATTTCTTTATCCAATTCCGCAGACAAAACATCTAGCTAAGCTCAGATTATACACTCTAATTCAACACTGAAGTATAGATGTATAATATATGTTGTCTTACAGTGTGCAGACGCAACTTCTAGTTGAGCTAAACTCCCATTTCTGGCACTGGAACTAAGTCTCTGTATAGATGTATAATATATGTTGGTTTTGTTTGCAGAGCACTTTTTGGTTTTCGAACCGAAAAGGGATTGTTGAAGAAAATTAAAATGAGCACCAAGTGGATACAGATACAAGTAATTGATTGTATTTTGCCTGTGTAGTGTCCTCGGCAAAAGAATGTCTTGGATTCTGGATATTATGTCATGAGATACATGAAAGAGATCATCGACCATAAGCAAACTCGAATATTTGAAGATGTATGTATTTTTCTTTGTTCAATTAAGCCTAGACATTATTATATGCATTGTCACTAATTATGTTAATTTTCTCATTTTGTAGTACTTTCATGATTGCAATGTTCCGAATTATAATCAAGGACAAATTGATGAAGTCAGAGCTCAATGGACGCGTCATGTTCTTCTCATGTGAATATTGTGATGTATTAATTATGTTTTTCGAATAGAATTTCTCTAGAACGTTTTAATTTTATTTTATTGGTTTGAAATTGAAAGAAGTACTATATGACAAGGATACTTCTTTCTGTTTTGTAGTGTGTTTTTATTCTACTGTGTATTTAGGCATATATGATTTTAAGTTATGTACGAGACACCGAGAAATTTATTTGATATGATAGAAATGAAGTTGGGTCTTATATGTATTCAATTTGATTACTATGTGTAGGCTCAAAAATGTTTTTATATTTTATTACAGGTATTTAATAATTAAAAATTAAAATTTAAAAAGAGCCCGACAAAAATTAAAAAATTCACTTAAACAACAGCGCTTTTTAGTTACACGCTATTAATTAATTTAAATTAAATTAATCATAAAATTTTCCGCCATACTGAAGCTTTAATAGCGCTTATATATTGAATGCTACTAAATGAGGAAAAAATGAAAAAGCGCTGTCATTCTTTTAACAGCGCTGCTAATTAACAGCGCTTTTAAAGCGCTGTCTTTCATTGAAAAAGCGCTATTAAAAGCTTATTTTGTTGTAGTGAAAAACATTAATATATATATTGAGAATAACTATAACTATAACTTTACATATATTTACTATTTATTTTTTATAGTTACCCTTATTTACATATAGTTACTCTTAATATAATATAGTTACTCTTTTAGAAAATACTATATTTTATTTTGAGAGCAACTATATCTTTGAAAGAGTAATTATTTCTGTATGAAAGTAACTATAGGTATTCATTATTGTTTTTCAGGTTTTTCCTTCTTCAAGACACAGGTTATGCTTGTGGCACTTGAGTAAAAATGCAAATAGTAGATTTGGTTTATTGAAGTCTGATAAAAACTTCAAAAACGCATTCTACAAGTGTTTAAGTGGGTGTATAACACCAAATGATTTTGAAGAAACTTGAAAATCTATGATCAACACTTTTAAGCTGGAAAAGGATGACTGGTTCAACAGATTGTATGGTCTTAAAGAAAAATGGTGTACGACTTTAAGTAAAGATTTTTTTTTCTGCCGGTATACTTTCTTCACAAAGAAGTGAAAGTACAAACCATGATGTTGGATTTAAAGCAAATAAAAGTACAACATTAACAGAGTTCTATAGTATTTTTCAAGCTACAATAAATCGATGGAGAAAAACAGAAGAAAAAGACGACTTTGACTGTACAAGAGGAATACCTACTTCAGAACTAAGTATGAGTGCTATATTAAAACAAGTAGCAAATGTATACACTATAACACTTTTCCGTGATTTTGAAGAAGAGTTCAAGCTTTCTGTGGCAAGTAGTGCAAAGTTCAAAGGAAGTGTTCAAAGAACAGTGTTTTTTGAAGTCTGGATAGAAGGAATAACAGGTAAAAAACTATAAATCTTTGTTTAACATTTTGAGTAGATGTTCTTTTGAATAATATATATTATATTTTATGTTAATAATATAACAGGATCAAGGCAAGAAGTTCAATTCAAAATGGAAGATTCAACCGTCACTTGCACATGCAAAAACATTGAAGAATCTGGATGGTTGTGCTTCCATTGTCTGAGAATATTGCATTTACATTAAATCAATACAATTGCAGATCGTTACATTAACAAAATGGACTAGATATGCAAAGAAACAGATATGGGAAAGGGTTGATACAATAAAAAAAGGAGAAAGGTGAAATCAACAATTTTACTGGTTGGAGATTACATATGATCAGAAGGTAATTTTTTCAATTTACGTTAGTTCATTTTCATATAGTTACAATTACAGTTGATATTTTACTTAACACTAAATTTTATATGACATATACTATAACTTAATTTTGAAAGGGCATAAGATATCAAAGGCCAGAAAATTTATCGAGGAGAGGTTTAAAACTAATAATAAAGCAGTTGATGAAATCATAAAAAAGGAAGAAGAAAGAAAGGCAAAAGATGAAGCTGCAAAGATAGCAGAACAAGAAAAGGCAAAATCTGAAGCACAACGAGAAACACATGACGGGGAATCAACTAATTCTGAAATAACAATTGTGCTTGATCCTGATCGCGCTAATACTAAAGGAAAGAGTAAGAAGAGAATAAAGGGTCAATATGACAATTAAAAGCAACCATCAAAGAAAGGAAAAAATAAACACAAAGAATTTGGATCCAAGACACCAAATCTTCAATTATTTACACCTCAAGAACAACTATTTTAGTGATTTTTTTGTTTTATTATCATATACAGTTACTTCAATATTTATACACAAAGTTATTGAGTGTTTATACTATAGTTTTCCTTTACATTACATAGTTACTATTCTGAACGTATAGTAACTCTTTATAATCGACAAAACTTTTATTTATCAAGTAACATAATACAAAAAGAGAGTAACTATATCTTGTAAAAGGTAACTATATCTGTGAGAGTAACTACATAACTTTTGATTTATACACAAATTTATTAACTGGTTATACTATAGTTTTCCTTCACATTACATAGTTACTATTCTGAACTTATGGTAACTCTTTGTAATCCATAAAACTTTTTTTTATCAAGTAACATAATACAAAATGAGAGTAACTATATCTTATAAAAGGTAACTATATGTAAGAGAGTAACTAAATAACTTATGATAATATGATAACGCTTCACATTTTGTGGTCACTCTGTTTTACATATAGTAACTCTTTCTGTTGTGGGGGGTTTTTCCAATGGTTGATGATGAAGAGGTATCCGGTTCCACGTAGAGTCGAGTCCAGTCCACGTCGGGCGGCTTTCCTGCAAAACAAGAATATTCCCGTAGGAATATTTCCTCCGATGCTTAAGTAAGATTAGGGTTTTAAGAAAGAAGTGCTTAGTTAAAAAGAAAGCATTAAGTACATGAAATTGAAGGGTGTTTCTCTATCTAGGAACTTGTGTCAATTCCTTGGGAATTGAGTGTATTTATAGTCTCCCCCTTTTGGGGGAAAACCCTAGGAAGGTTTCACATGATTGGCTAGTTTACCATAATATGACAAGTGTCACTATCATAATATTCTCTATATTGGGCCATGGGCCTTTAAGAAGGTTGTACATTTAACTCAGCCATACATCATCATTTGGTGACTCCTAAGTGGCTGTCAAGTAAGCATTTTTGCCTACTGGGATGTGCCATGTGTCGCGCTGTGATTCGGCCACGTAGGCGGGGTATTTTTACCCACATCATTTGCCCCTCAAGAAGGGTAGTAGAGTAAAACGACTTTTGTAGTACCCATTCTTGACTGTTGATTTCCTAATCAGATTCCAAGGACCGATGAGAGGGCGCCAAGTGGCGACTCTTCCATTTCTGCCCTTACTATATATATAGAGGAGGGGTAAAATTTTCGGTGTTTACTTTCGAAAATCAACCTCCTTGCTTTCTAGAGAGAGAATTTGCAGAGAAATTCTTGACGAATTCTTTGATTCGGCCAATTTCTTAGGACGAAGAAGGATTGTGCGAGCCCTCCGTCTCCTTTCTGTGCCGCCTGATTTTGACGTCATCATCTCCGACATTTTTAAGGTAATTGCTTAACCATTTCGTCTGTAATCTTATTTATGTCAGTAATTTTTGCATTACCTTTGTCATTTGTCAATTGTCGCACCGTCCGTTATTTTATGCGGTGTTTAAGGTTCTTGAGCCGTTAAGGTTGGAACTTCTGGATATGGTGGTCTGATCTGCGCCGCACCAATATCCCTCATTTTTTAAGCCCGTCGTTAAGTTCGACCTCCCATTGAGTCTTATGCAGGACACGATGGAGAGGACGAAAAAGACGGCAAACATTGCTGACTTGCGGCTAAGGGGTCAGCAGATGGACCCTTCTTTCTCAGGGGGGAGATCCATCAGAGTGCCGGCGGGGGAAATAAGCCGGACTCCGCCAGGCGAGGCTAAAAACTCTCGTCAAGGAGTTACATACTTTGATGAGTTTTGGATGGAGGATATGGAAGATGTTGGTCCATCAAGACAACCCGCCGACTCGTTCAAGGAGTCGGAGCAAGATGAGAGCGACGGCGAGGTTGTGGGTGAAGAGGCCGAAGATGAGGCAATTGGAGTGCCTCAGGTTGTTGCTGGAGGTGTACAGGGGGAGAATGCTCAAATTTCAGCGGATCAGATTGGGTCTGATCCGAAGTGGTTAAAATGGTTAGAGAAACATGGGGAGAATTATGCCGCTGGCATGAATACCGGCCCCGGTTATGAGATGAGGTTTCCTGAAAGCGAGGCGTCCACTATTTTTGACGTGGGCCCAGGTGAGTTTCCTGTATATGCTGGGGCTTTCAAGAGTGGTTTACGATTTCCAGTCCATCCTTTTGTGGAGGAAGTGTTGGATGGGTTCGGCATTGGTCTTTTCCAATTGTCTCCCAATTCTTGGACGAACGTACTTGGGTACGTTACTAAGTGTGAGTTGTTGGGCCTTAGGCCGTCTTTTAATTCTTTTCTTAGGCTGGTACGTTTTCAGAAGGTGAAGGGAGCCGAAGGTTGGTTCCAATTGGCTAACAAAGGTGAGTATGCTACTACCTTTGACAAGCCGTCAAAACATCATTTTTGGAGAATGAGATGGGTGGTGATGTGGACCGCGGATGAGGAGGCGGAGCTGAAGTTTAGCCGTTGGCAGTTGGAGCCCCGCTTTGTTGGGGGAAATGAGGAGTTGCCGGCCTTAATGGTGCAGGAGTGGGATCAGATTGCTATCTACTTTCAGGCTGAGTCTGTGACGGTGCAGACTAAGAACTTGAACATCCCTAAATCCTAGCTTCCGTCATGTTCTCAGTTTAAAGATCTAGTTTTTCTGGCAGCGGCTGGTCTAGATCATGGGTTAGACCAAGGTATCGAGGCATTACTGCTTATCTGTGTTAGATATTTTTTGCTAACTGACAAAGGTATAAAAATCTTTTTTGCAGCTGTTGCCATGTCTAAGCTCCCAGCCCAGGAAAAAGGAGGAATTAGCACCAAAGAGTGGTTGACCCAAATGGTTGACCAGAAGCTGAAGGGGATCGTTGGAGGTGCCCCGGCAAAAGTAAGTTGTTTATTTTGTATTAGCTTTGGTATATGGCTCGGCATTTTCCTTTATGTTACCTGTTCTGTTATTGCAGAAGGGCGAGAAGAGTCAGGCCGGCCCCAAGCGCAAGGCCGAGGACAAGGACGCCTCTACTGCGGGGAAGCATCCCAAGGTTAAGGCGGGAATCAGGCGTCCTAAGAAGGAGGACATAGATGAGAGGTCGGCTGATTCCCCGGTCGAGGTTGTTCCCATGGCCGTGACTCCTTTGCGGCAGCATCCTCTTTCAGAGGGTTCGGCCAAGAAGGGGGACGCCAGAGGAGGTGTCGGGCCCAGCAAAAGGGCTCCCTCGCCTACGCCGGTTGAGATCCTCAATGGTGAGGACGAGCAGCCAACGGCTCGGGCAGCCCAGACTCCGGAGGCACCTCGTCATCGGGTGAGCGATGATCCAGGTAAGTGTTGGATTCTCGAGTTTAGTTGTTTCTTGATTAAGTACTTTTGTAAACTCCCGTCTACTATTTGTGCAGCTTCTGGAAGGCAGGCGGCACTGGACGAGGAAATTCGCAACACCCCCCGTCACGGCATTTCTCTTCCCGAGATAAAGCTAAGATTATCTCGTCGGTGATTAAGGCTGTGCCGAAGGAGTATGTGGAGCAGTTTCCTCCGGCGGCGGATGCGCAGTTTGGGGCCACGCAGGCAGTTCTCCTAGATGTATGCGTCCAACTTTTGTTGTCGTTTCGCCTTTGTACTTTGCGGTTATTATCCTTTCTAACTTTTACTTTTCTCGTAGCTGCTTATTAAAGCCGAGGGCTTCAAGCGCTGGCGAGCTGACGTCACCAGTCAGCTTCAGCGGCAGGTTAATTGGGCCACCAATGCCGGCGACTATGCCATGGAAACTGTGGAGAAGGTTCGGCTGGAGATGCAGGAGACCATTGAGGCTCAGAGCAAAGAGCTGGCCGTCCTGAGGAGTGACAAAAAGCAGTGCTTGATCAAGATAAACGAACAAGTACTTGCTATTGAAACTCTCAATGCCGAAGCCCTTTCTGCCCAGTCATTCCTCCAAGAAGCCAAAGCCAAGGTGAAGGAAGTCGCGGGCCTGCGGCGGCAGGTGGCTAGCCTTGAGGAGATGATCTCGGCCTCTCAAGCTGAGGTTTCTCAAGTCAAGGCTGAGGCTAAATTGGCTGCGGACGAGACGAGGGAGAAAACTCGCCGAGCTTGGGACGCCTGCATGGAGGACTTCTCTTTTGCCTGGTTTGAGCGGCAAATTGAGAAACAGGGTGCAATCATTGCCGCCGAGCGACAAGGTCTTCCTCCTCCCGTGTTTGAGGATTCTGGTGCCGAAAGTGAGGAGGTGAACTCACCGGCTCAGGAGGAGGGAACTTCCGCTCAGCCAACCCCAAATCTTGTTGCCGACGGTCCAGATGGTGTGGACGAGTCGACCTCTGCCAACTTTGCCGCTGCTCGTTCTGCTCAACCCTAACTCCACTTCTATTAGTCAAAACCAGTTTTTATGGCGCCGTGAGCGTCTGTAATGAATAATTTTATTTTCGCTCAACGCCTAGGGCGTTTGTTTGGATAATTCTTTATTTTTGTTGGATTTGGCGTCGTTTTTAGCGCAGACAAGTGGTGATTCGTCACCTTTTTATGTTATCTTTTCTATGTCGAGACTTTTAAATGCCTTCTCTGTTATTTGTGTATGTTTTGTATGTTGGTGGACGTCTACCCTTGTGCCCCAGAGTAGGCGTTTGTAAGTCTCTGAGCTAGACTCCCATGCCCAAGTTTATTCTAATTGATTGATTGATTGACGCAAGTCAATCAATCAGTATGATTGCCGCTGAACTTGGGTATGGGGATTGTTGTGCGGCTTTGGTGGCGGCATTTTTTTATGCCACGACAGATAGGAGTAGTCCTGTGTGCCTTAGAAAAATAATGATATGTTTTTGAGAAAAACAATTTTCTTGGGGGATTTTCTCTCGTCTAAAAATGGTAGCGCATGTTATATGCCGCGGCGTATAGGAGTTATCCTATTTGCCTTGGAAAAATACACATTCGTTTTAAGGGAACGATGATTGTTTTGGGGGTTTTCCCTCGTCTTAAAAATGGAAGCGACATGTTTTATGCCGCGGCATATAGGTGTGATCCTATGTGCCATGGAAATAAACGTTCGTTTTAAGAAAACGATGGTTGTTTTGGGGGTTTACCCCCGTCTTAAAAATGGTAGCGGCATGTTTTATGCCGCGGCATATAGGAGTAGTCCTATGTGCCATGGAAATAAATATTTGTTTTAAGAAAACGATGGTTGTTTTGGGGGTTTGCCCCCGTCTTAAAAATGGTAGCGGCATGTTTTATGCCGCGGCATATACGTGTGATCCTATGTGCCTTGGAAAAACAAACGTTTGTTTTAAGAAAGCGATGGTTGTTTTGGGGGTTTGCCCCCGTCTTAAAAATGGTAGCAACATGTTTTATGCCGCGACATATAGGAGTAGTCCTATGTGCCATGGAAATAAACGTTCGTTTTAAGAAAACAATGGTTGTTTTGGGGGTTTATGTTAGGTTATGATACATATGACAAAACATAAATCATGCGGAAAACCTTAATGCCAGGAAACATATTATTTACACATAATCATATAGCATAATTTAGATGCATACACTTTGTAGCGTGCCTTCCCTAGCTGCGCCCGAACCGAACAAGAACAAGTCTTTAGGACTCCAAGTGTCGTCCCTCCGTAGATAGTCCACAGCACGTCCGGATCCGCCTTAAGCTTGACCAACTAGAATCGTCCTTAAGGTTCCTAGGAATTTTCGGCTAAAATGGTTGCAAGTGTTTGGCTGATTTTTGCTTCAAAATCTTACCTTTGAATACTTCAATGTTGTGTATAAATTTGTGACCCTAGGAACCTATTTATAGAGTTATGGAAAAGGACTTACAATCCTATTAGAATACTAATTTAGTTTAATTAGAATCCTGCTATGACTCTATTAAATAAACTTTATCTATTAGGATAAGAATTTAATCATATGACGAATCCCGATAGCTTTAGGATTCGTGTAACATGCACACGAGCAGGGCACAAGCACCGTACGCCCATGCGCAAGCCTTGCGGCCCACGCACAGTGCACAACGCTGAGGCCCACTTGCTCGCAACCCATCGCTGAGCTCGCGCGCGCCAAGGCTTGGCTAGGCCTGGCCTTGCGCTGGGCCTGGTCGAGGCTTGGCGTGTTATTGGATGCTTTGGCTTGCTGGGCGATGGCCTGGCTTTGTGCTGGGCCTTCGTCTAGCAAGCCTCGTCCGATGCTAATTCGTACGATACGCTTTACGATTAAATTCCCGACTCCGGAATTCATTTCCGATACGAACAATATTTAATATTTCCGATTCCGGAATTAATTTCCGTTTCGAACAAATATTTAATATTTCCGTTTCTGGAATTATTTTTCGATTTCGATAATATTTCCAATTCTGACAATATTTCCGTTTCCGTTTCCGGAATTATGAAATTAATATGATTTATTAATTTGTCGTTAATTTTAAATTAAAAATTTTAAATTTTTATGAAAACTCTCATAAATGTTGCACACACACAGCAAAGGAAGCTACATGTTACCCTTAAGTGGTGTTGTATAGTGCGGGCACGCGACGACGAGCAAGGGAGCTCGTCGCCAGTGCGGTACGAATGCAGCGAGCAGCATAGCATGGCGCGCGCGCGAAGCAAAGGTGCTGGTGTGAGGGGGTCGAAAAAGCGCGAGGCTAATGCGTGACCTCGTCCCTCGTGGGTGTGACGATTCTTTTTATTCAATCAAGTGTAATTGGATTCCCTGTGAGTATACACCCAATTGACTAGTAATATAGGAGTCGCCATTCAGTTTTTAACGACAATGAGAAAAACTGACAAAACCCAGTTATCGTGACATAAAGGGAGTGCAATTATGTTTGACCACGACGGCCGTAGGTTCCCTTGTGATCCCTGGTGTGGGGATCTCTCAATATACACCCGCAAGGTAGAGATTGAGGGTTCGGGGGACTGTAACTACCGAGAGGAGTACTTCGCTCGTCGATAACTCCAGAGGCTGGATATCCTTACTAGCTAAGCATAAATAATTGAAGGGACATGCGTTAACTATTAAACTAATCTGAATTGATTTTAGCAATATGCAACATATAATACTAATTCGATCGTGATTAAATAGCATTAAGGGACCTAGCATGATAATCCGATTTCCCAAAAATATTATATTTGTTAGGCGTGATAGAACAATCAGATTAGGTTAGTTTAACAGTTCATAAAAAGGGTGAGGAAAGCAGTTAAATCATCGAAAAGGGACACATTACGACGCACCCTTGAGAGGTGCGTCACGGTTCTCAGAAAACTAACCACTTTGACTTTGCTATTTCTCCTTTTTGTTTAACGAATCTCAATTATGGGACATGATACGTTCTGTTCGATTTATGGATCGATTGCGACAGAACGCGTGAACAGTTTCACATCGAGAGGCTTAGGCTAAGGGTTGGAGTCAATACTCTGAATATAATTGTGTGTTGTTGTGTTCTTTCACGTCGAGTTTAGGGGTCTATTTATAGGGAAGAGTTCGTGGAAAGATAGAATTGCTGAGTTCTAATCCACAAAGAATTAGGAAAAAACACGTTCAGCACCCAGGCCTAGGCGCCGAAGATTTCGGCGCCCAGAGCCAGGCGTTGAAAATAGGGTCTGGGCTGTTTTCTTTAGTCAGATTCGGATTCCTGAAATCCGTAGAGTTTGAGATTAATTCGAGTCTTTTAGCGTGTATCAATTTTGTGACGGAATGCATTCGGGCCCGTTACGAACTCTAGGCTCGTTAGGATTTCAATTAATACGTAACTCTTATTTTCGAATCATATTAGGAATAGGATTCTCGCAGTTTTCTATCTCATTTAGGATTTATGTTGGAATGCAACACCTAATTCTGACAGGTTTCTATCTTTATGATTTGCCACTTTTAGAAGCTACCTTTTACGGCAGTTACTATTTTTAGCAGGTTTTCATAAATAGCAGGTTTCGGGTGAAATGAAATGGGGAATCGAGATTCGTTTATTTTATAGGAGATGCGTTGTCAAGTGGAGTTTTTATGCTTTCATCATCGAACCTTTCCCTTGCGGGAATGGGGACAAAAGTAGGTGTCTACAGTTAGCCCCCACTTTGACTGAGTCTTGGAGTAAGACGATGGTCAAAGTATTAGACGGAGTGCGTCACACAAGCCATGGTGTATGTGACCTGTTTTGCGAGGGTCTCACGAGCCCCCGAGTGATAACATTTGACTTAAGGGCCATCACTTGAAATGTCGACATATCCCTCACGTGTCATCGGGATTTGTCAACGGATAGTATAGAATACTCCCTCACTTTGTCATTGGAAGTATCTAAAGAGGCGTAGAAACTCCCTCACCTTGTCATTGGGAGTAGCTACAGATGTTTTCGAAATCAAAGCTATGAAGTGTAATTGGGCCTGGCCAAGCCCAACCACGAGGTAAAAAATGTTTTTAAAGATTCTCATTTTTAAGGCTAGTTAAACGAGATAACCCCCTTTTTTTTATAGGACGTAAAACGAAGGAAAATCCAACCCCCTTGTTTTTATAGGACGTAAAACGAAGGAAAATCCAACACCCTTGTTTTTATAGGACGTAAAACGAAGGAAAATCCAGCAAAAGTTATCACTGCAGCGACTAAGGACCTGCGCGGTTTAATGGCGCAGACCAAGCCGGCTAAAGATGGCGAGCCTGTCCGCTAAGGGTGGACACCCCGTCCGATAGAAGTGGACGAATCTGTTTTTGAAATTTGAAAATAAGGACCTGCGCGGTTTGTGACGTAGACCCCGCCAACTAAAGATGGCGAACCTTGTCGGCTAAGGGTGGACACCCCGTCCGATAGAAGTGGACGAATCTATTTTGAAATTTGTTTTGCTTTTTTGAAAATAAGGACCTACGTGGTTTGTGACGTAGACCCCGCCGGCTGAAGATGGCGAACCTGTCCGCTAAGGGTGGACACCCCGTCCGATTGAAGTGGACGAATCTATTTTGAAATTTGTTTGCGCTTTTTGAAAATAAGGACCTACGTGGTTTGTGACGTAGACCCCGCCGGCTGAAGATGGCGAGCCTATTTTGAATTTGAAGACTTTATTTTTCGAAAACTGAGGACCTGCGCGGCTAGTGACGCAGACCCCGCCCGCTGAAGGTGGGCGAGCCCTGTCCGCTAAGGGTGGACGCCCCGCTCGCTGGAGGTGAGCGAACCTGCATTCGTCTTTTGATTTGGGATTCGCGTGCCGCGGTCTTGCCTGATTGAGGTGGACAAGTCCCTATTTTATTTTTTTCTTGTGATTTCTCTTGAGAATTTCTTTTCATTCATTCTTGCAGGAGCGAATTCTTTCGAGGGATGCTCGGATTTAGTTGCAACCTGAATGTGGGTTGACAACGTGCTTAGACGGACCATTGTCTTGTGGTCATCTTCTTTCATGGTTTTGAGCTAGTCTTTATGGCTCAATTTTTCCATTACCTGGGTCCTTGATTAGGGGACTATGTATAAGTATCAACGGCAACCTTTGTCTTGAGGTCGTAATCCGGTTTTATCTTTTGAGGTTATCCAAACACGGGACTTCGTACAGTGTAGTCTGGGAATACCGTTTTAACTTTGCACACTTTGTTTTGAAATATATATTTTCTTTCGAGCCCCCAAGCACTCGTGCTTGACGGTCATTTTTTGTCAAAGAGGTTCCTACGCATTTTGTAATGTCTTTGATCGTGTTTGGGATCGTGCTCGTAAGTGCGAGCGATCTTTGTAGTGGTGTGCTACTTTGACAAAGTCGTGAGGTGCGACTTTCGGCAATTTTTAAGTCGAATGAGTATGGCAGGTCCCACTAGAAGTTAGGGCCTTTTTTGAGCCTGGGTACATTTTCGGCGCCCAGGCCTGGGCGTTGAGATAATTCACGCCCAGGTGGGGCGTTGAAAGTATTGTTTGGGCTGGTCTTTTGATTACACAGTTGGCCTCTTGTTCATTCGTTTATTTCACTTGGAAGTTCTATGTATTCTCTTTTCTTTTGTTTTTTCTAACGTGATGATTTTCTTGAGAAGCCGTAGCCGATTGGTGGACTACGGTGCTTGTCGCTTTGGGGCGATTTTTTAAGGAACTGTTGCTCTTAAGGCGTACAGTTATTGTGATAGTTGGGCGAGTCTATATGGCCCGAGGAACATACCTTGAGGCGTAAGACTTTGACCGCTCTTGTTGTTGTATATTTTTCCTTTTGAACGCGTTCGTGAATGTTCGATACTTAGAATGATGATATGTATGTGCGAACGAGCGTTCATAAAATGGCCGTTGTGTGCGGTTCATTAATCAGTTTGCTTGAATCATTTTTTTGAGCAATGACTTATTTTGAATAGTTTGCTTAGAAGCTTGATAGGGTTCAGGCCCATTCATGAAGTGGGCTCAAACATCGTACCCTTTCGATTGTTCAAACATTCGCTTTGAGATTTTTTTTATTTTGCTATGCTTGTTTCGTAGCTTGGAGCCCCCAAGTATGCATGTTGGGATGCTTCCTTTTGGCGTACGATTTTTGTAGGTTCTTCCGAGAAAGATGCCTTGGGGTTCCGCTCGTGTAGGTGCGAGCTATCTCTTCTGTGGTAGGTAATGTTTTGCTACCTTTAATCCTTAATGTAGAAGTAGTGTGGCTTGCATTTTGAATTTGGGCGATAAGTAGTTTTTTGCCTCTTTTACACATGCTCTTGGTCGTGCCTACATTAGTGCAATATGCCTTACTCTCCTTTTTTTAGACTTGTACCGTGGGATGGTTGAACTTATGGTGCGACGTAGGCTTGTGTGGCCTAACGGCGTGTCTTAGAACATTCCTCCAGGTGTTGGGATATTATTATTTTTTGCATTGGAGTACTTCATCATGCCTCGTTCAGGTGTTCGAACAAGTGTAACATCTTCTGCGTGGGTTTGCACGGCTTTATTACTTCGTTCGATGCGAGGATTCATAAGTGTTTCTTCCCTTTTTTTTTTCTGGGCAAAACTTGGCTAGCAGAAAGATTCAGCGCCCAGGCTGGGGCGTTAAAGATATCGGCGCCCAGCTCTGGGCGTTGAAAATGATTTTTGAGTATATTTTGACAGTTCTTATCCTTGATTTTTTTCTTTCGCTTTTTCTTTGGAACGAGGTAGATTGTGTAACGGGCGCTTGTAGGGCGAGCGTTATGTGCAGTAGTTTGATCGGAGTTTTGGTGACTCGCGATTTTCAGTTACCCTTGTTAGTGGGGTGACTTTTTATATAATCTAAGTAGCGCTTAGAATTTGGGAGGGGTTGTAGCCATTCTAAGGTTCGTTTTACACGATCAAATCTTAGGATTGTGCCCCTATGATGTATGTATAGCATTAGCGTCGAGAATTTGCGATAAAATCGTCATTTCGAGCATTTTAGAGTGTTTTTCTCAAGCCCCCAATTGTAGCTACGGGATTGGCTTGGTGCTATAATGCTTTGCATACGTCTTTACGCATTCATGGTGACACGGATCATGAATAGTTTGAACCAGACTCGTTTAGTGCGAGGTACGTTCGAGTAGTGATTTTGCTACTTCTCTTGTAAATGTCGTATTGTGCGACATTGCCATGGTCAAGGTAGTCACATGTCGAAGTGTGCCTTGACCAAAAGTTAGGTGCTTTTCTTTACCCATAATCATATTTAGAAATCTTTTTGACTCACTTGCAACTTTGAGATAGACGCATACTAAGCTTAAACCAACGACACTTTATTATGTTCGAAAAAGTCTTTTAAAAATCATTTGAAAATTATTTAAAATCCGAGTCCTACTGTGTACAATCCGAGGTGTCCTAAGTAAGTTGACTTATAGAAGGGTTCGTACAGGATTACATGAGTGAATCAAAATACTGTTTTTGGAATGCTGTCTAAGGATTTGCTGGAAGCCAGGGTGCAGGCGTCAAGATATACTTGTGCCCGTTTGGCATATGCTTTAGGCTTTTAGGGCCATCTTTTCCAGAATTGCGGGAATGTAAACTGTTTTCAAATTGACTTAGATTTACTTGGTGTATGTCTGTACAAAAGGTCAAGGTATACTTAGTTCTTTCCCTAGCTCTTTCATTTCAATTTTTAGCCCCCATTTGCTATTATGTCTTCCCATTAATGATGCTTTTTAGATTTAGATTTTAGATGCCCGTGCTACATGTCTGAGTAGGGTGAGCCTTGGTTAAGTGCCAAGTCCTATTGACGATGTACCATTTTTTTTTATTTTTTTTTTCAAAGGGGATTAGCAAGCATTTGAATTACCATGAACGGGTGCCCTGAGTTCGAAGAAACGATGGGGCAATGCCGTAGAACAATCCTCTTTATTGCAAGCTTACTGCCCTTACTACTTGTTGGCGATCATGACTGTGTCTAGTGGTGAAAGAAGGTCTTTAAGCGAACTAGTTCGCTTTAGGGAGGGTCAAGTCGAGTACTTTAGAGGTCATGGACGCTTGCGTTAGCCCCCATTCAATTGAGGCAGAGTGATCTTTTGAGTCTTGGCTAAGTGCCTAGGAGTGTGAGTGCTCCTTCTGGCAAGGGTACGTGCCCTTATTATTTTTCGATGTATGCTCGTTTTGGCATCTTGGTGACTTGGATTCTTCCTTTGACTTTTCTTTCGACTTGGGTTGCAAGTAATTAAATTTCAATAAGGGTCTTCTATTTTTAATTCTTGTTTTTCTATAGGCTTTAATATTTTTGTCAAATTGGTTGGACCGAATCATGGATTGCCTATGTATCCGCCTTAAATAGATTTAATTTGGAATCAGGTCTTGCGTAGTTCTTAGCCTAGAAAATGGTTTCTTAGAATGCTGATTTTAAACAAGTATGTTCTGAGGTGGAAGCATATTATTTGAAACGGTAGAATAAGTGAAGTTTATTATTATTTAAATCTGCTGCCAAAAATTTGTTTTATATTTTTTGAGTACATAATTTTTTTTGAGTACATGTATTTTTGGGACGTATATCTTGTATTTTTGGTACGTATATCTGAATACGTGTTGTACCCCTCCAAGTGTTCGTTATTTTTCCGTGTATGTGCGGATAAAATGACGAGCACTTCTGGACAAATTTTAGCAAGCAGAGAGAATCAGCGCCCAGGCTGGGGCGTCAAAGTTTTCGGCGCCCAGGTGTGGACGCTGGAAATGTTTCCTGGGCGGATCTTTTTTTGGTGCGCTAAATGCTTCTTTTTCTTTTTAGACGAGCTTTTAAACGCTTTGCAAAGTTTTGCTTTTTTATTATTTATTACTTTTTTGTACTTTTCATTTGTTTTCCTTTTTTATTCGTGACTCAAGACGGTTTGATAGGATTATTTCTATAGGTATTGGTCGAGCATGAGGATTACATCTGCTAGGACTTACAATTTGCAGCTTCAAGCTAGGGTAATAAGTTTACATCAATCAAGGCCAATGAGTAGTATGGGGACGGCTTAAGGGTATATCAACAGGATGTATCCACAAAAGTTATATGGTCATTATGCTAACGGTGATGTAAGAGCAGGTTTGGACTTTGGAAATGATGGGCATGACGCACGTGTCAATGGCCGTGCGTGGTTTGCAGTTGACAACAAGTTCAAGAACAAGAGTCGAGGTAATGGTTTCTTGGGTTATGGCAATGAGAACATGGATGGGTTAAATGAGCTGAACAGGGACCCCAGAGTGAAGGCGTCTAAGAGTATAAGGATTGGAAAGGGTAGATATCGTAGAATCTTATGATTTGGATTGGTTGTTGCTCTTTGGGAGGTACGGGCTAAGTATTTCATGGCTTGCTCTTTTCGCTCTCCTTTTTCTCTTTCTATTTTCTTTTTGCTCGGGATTTCCCCCCTCAACATAAATTTTTTATTTGGGCTAAAAGGTAGATGGTTGTGGTCTTTGAGTCACGAGGCGAGACTGAATGAGCCTCGTTTGGTAGGCCTACAATGGACCTTTAATTTTCGTTGGCCTAGGGTGGACCTTTAAATTGTCTTACTTTGCAGCGTATTTAGTCGTTTCTTAAAATGTGGAAATAGCGTAGATTCAAAATGTTATTTTTACCTTATTGAAATTTAACGAAAGAATTACATCGAAGATAATTTTTTGCTTCTTTTCAGATTCCGGTTTCCGGGATTTAACTGGAAGTTGTGATTTAGACTCAAGCTTTCATTAATCTTTCTGATTATAACCCGTGTATGACTACAAGGAGGTGGCCTAGACTCAAAATAATAGGGGTGTTCATTAGCGGGTACCCGACTTATCGGGTACCCGAAGAAGCGGGTACCCGGCTTTGCGGGTAGTTGAAAAGCCGACCCATGACCCGACCCGTGAAATTCGGGTACCCTATTAGCGGGTACCCTATTATTCCGGGTCGGGTCATAGGGTACCCGGTTAATTAAATATAATTATTTTTTCTATAAACTTTTGTTGATTTTTTAATGTTCTTGGCTTCTTGCGGTACATACAAACAGAGATTATGCTAAAAAAAAAATTAAGGGAAAAAAGAGCACAAAATCTATCGATTACCATTATTATTCACTTCATCAGTTGTATTGTATTACAGATTAAAAACAAAATATGATTATATGAAAATCAATAAATCTGATATGCTCAATGGAGGGGTGAGAACTGGGAAGATCTAACTAGACCTGCAATAGAACTATAACTTCTTGTTTTTGCTCCACTACTCACCAAAATATCATGTTATACTCTAACAATTGCAATCAATACTTTCCATCTTCTAAACCAGCAAGCGTTATCTTCCATGGTGGCTATCAATTGCAGCTTTGTAGTGACCTCGTGACTCGGGTTTATGGTTACAACTCCTGCAACCATCAAAATATGGCAACCCAACAACGGCAACGGTTGACAGATTGATGTTGCAGCTACAATTGCAGTGGAGTTTAGGTGATTGAGGAGAGAGAAAGACATAGAGAGAGGAAGAGAGAAAGGGGTAAAGTTTGTACTCTGTATTCTAAACCCTAACTAAGTGGCGGAGGTTACAAATAAAACAATAAAATTGAAAGTTACACCATTAAGCGGGTTTCCGGGTACCCGCAAGACACAAACAGCTGACCCATGACCCGACCCGTTAATGTGTCCTTTTACTGGGTCGGGTACCCGACCCGTAAATATCAGGAATTTTGTTATAATTACCCGCTAAATTTCTACCGGGTTGGCGGGTTAACGGGTCGGGTATTTCGGGTCGGGTAATTTTGAACATTCCTACAAAATAATGACGTGGCGTAAGCCTATAACATTTGACCAAGCGACTCTCAGACTTAGGCTAATTGGACTCAGACTTTCGTTGGTTGACACTTTAGATTTTAACCCTTGGGTGTTCATTTTTCATGCGCCATTTTGCTTAAGGTTGGCAAGGTAGTTAATTGGGGAGATCGAATTTTTATTTTTGTAAGACTAGAATCATTAGTGCGGCTTCTCTCTTAGTGTGTATTGCTTTACCCCGATGGTAGCCTTATGGTATGCCGATTTGGGTATTTTCATGGTTGGTCATGTTGCATTCATGGAAAATCTTTTTAGTCCGTACTTAGTAGTATTTCAAGGAGCGAGTGACTCGAGAGGACTATGATAGTCGTGACCCAATGTGATTATAAGCCTTGAGGCCATTAATTTTCCTTTGCCAATGGTGATGATACCTTAGGTTCACTTTGGGGGTTGTGCGACTATGTGGGAATGATTTTCAGAATGTGACTGTTTCCATTTTGCAAATACTATAATATATTCTTTTATTGGTGAGAGAGAGTATTGAGGCCGTAGACTCTTAGCAAGGGATGACAATTACATATGGGTGCTTATTAATTTAAATGTCAGGAAGGGAGACTCAATATGATTTAACCTTTTAACTTGCAGAACGACACCAAGCATTAGGATCGATTCTATGGATAAGACAACTAAGACTTAGGATTTGGATTGTACTTTGGCATAGCCTAGTCTAGACTCGAATTTATTTTTTTTATTCGAACATTATTTTTCCTTGAAAACTTCATTTGAATATTATTTTTTGAATATTTTACCCATGTGACATTCAAGTTTATTTAATTAGCATGCTCGGTTTTGGTGCCGAGCATTGTCGTCGTAGGAGGCCTAACAACGACACAAAGAGTTATTTAATTTTTTATTTTTAGTCGCTTTTAGAATCGAGTGCCTTTTCGTACGCCCTTGCAGCAATTTTTACGAAAAGTTTTTTTTTTGCTACGTATTTTCTTCATGCGTGGGCACCGAGGCTGCTGTGCCTGACCAAAAGGCCAGGCAGCAACTTCAGCGCCCAGCGTAGGGCGTGAGAAATATCGGCGCCCAGCCAGGGGCGTTGAAAATGCATCCCTGGCTGGTTCTCGTTTTCTGCTTTCGTCCACTTTTGTTTTTGCGACTTTAATTTTGCGTGCTTGCCTAATAACGTCCTTTACGCGTTGTGCAGCGTTTGTGGGATTCGTTACAGGCCATCCCGAGCGTCGCTTATTTTGTGGCGATCGTTCGGGCTTGCGGAACACGTGTTTTGGTATAACTCTTTGGCCAATCGGTTCATGAATGTTTGGGCAATTTTTAAGGTCGTTGGTTTTCTAGCATTATTTGTCTAGCGTTATTCGTACGCACAATCATAACATAGTCACATAGTTCGCTACACATAACTACATTACAAACATGGATTTGAAAATTAAATATGTGACGTAGTTTATGATAGGCTTCTATGGGTAGTATTTGCGCCTGGCTTGGTACCGCTTCTATCGTAGACCCAACACATGCCCCGGTCGAGGTAGTGTCTTCAACAGACGAATTTCGCTCAAGAGGCCAACCCGCAAGTGCAAGCCAAGGGGGCATGCAGGCGAGAGGGACCTAATGAGCGAGCGATTGGGTTCGGGATAGGTGTACTACCTGCACAAGTACCGAGTGGGCAACATGCGCGGCGTATGAACCCCCCTATTGGCGGAAAGAGGTATCCTTAGTCCCAACTCCCGAGGGAGTCGAGATTCGTTATGCTGTTCTGCCCGTTCACATTAATATGCTGATTTTCAGGTCGTCCCAACTTGATGGGGAAATAAACGCGGGGTAGGATCGTTTCACCCTTCGGCTATTTTGATTACCTACAAGCACGAGTATTTCCTTCACTATCCCCAGTGGAGTCGCCACTGTGAGGGGGTCGAAAAAGCGCGAGGCTAATGGGTGACCTTGTCCCTCGTGGGTGTGACGATTCTTTTTATTCAATCAAGTGTAATTGGATTCCCTGTGAGTATACACCCAATTGACTAGTAATATAGGAGTCGCCATTCAGTTTTTAACGACAATGAGAAAAACTGACAAAACCCGGTTATCGTGACATAAAGGGAGTGCAATTATGTTTGACCACGACGGCCGTAGGTTCCCTTGTGATCCCTGGTGTGGGGATCTCTCAATATACACCCGCAAGGTAGAGATTGAGGGTTCGGGGGACTGCAACTACCGAGAGGAGTACTTCGCTCGTCGATAACTCCAGAGGCAGGATATCCTTACTAGCTCAGCATAAATAATTGAAGGGACATGCGTTAACTATTAAACTAATCTGAATTGATTTTAGCAATATGCAACATATAATACTAATTCGATCGTGATTATCTGATTTAAATAGCATTAAGGGACCTAGCATGATAATCCGATTTCCCAAAAATATTATATTTGTTAGGCGTGATAGAACAATCAGATTAGGTTAGTTTAACAGTTCATAAAAAGGGTGAGGAAAGCAGTTAAATCATCGAAAAGGGACACATTACGACGCACCCTTGAGAGGTGCGTCACGGTTCTCAGAAAACTAACCACTTTGACTTTGCTATTTCTCCTTTTTATTTAACGAATCTCAATTATGGGACAGGATACGTTCTGTTCGATTTATGGATCAATTGCGACAGAACGCGTGAACAGTTTCGCAGCGAGAGGCTTAGGCTAAGGGTTGGAGTCAATACTCAGAATATAATTGTGTGTTGTTGTGTTCTTTCACGTCGAGTTTAGGGGTCTATTTATAGGGAAGAGTTCGTGGAAAGATAGAATTGCGGAGTTCTAATCCACAAAGAATTAGGAAAAAACACGTACCCAGGTATTTTCAGCGCCCAGGCCTGGGCGCCGAAGATTTCGGCGCCCAGAGCCAGGCGTTGAAAATAGGGTCTGGGGTGTTTTCTTTAGTCAAATTCGGATTCCTGAAATCCGTAGAGTTTGAGATTAATTCGAGTCTTTTAGCGTGTATCAATTTTGTGACGGAATGCATTCGGGCCCGTTACGAACTCTAGGCTCGTTAGGATTTCAATTAATACGTAACTCTTAATTTCGAATCATATTAGGAATAGGATTCTCGCAGTTTTCTATCTCATTTAGGATTTATGTTGGAATGCAACACCTAATTATGACAGGTTTCTATCTTTTATGATTTGCCACTTTTAGAAGCTACCGTTTACGGTAGTTACTATTTTTAGCAGGTTTCCATAAATAGCAGGTTTCGGGTGAAATGAAATGGGGAATCGAGATTCGTTTATTTTATAGGAGATGCGTTGTCAAGTGGAGTTTTTATGCTTTCATCATCGAACCTTTCCCTTGCGGGAATGGGGACAAAAGTAGGTGTCTACAGTTGGCCGTGTGTGCTATGCGATGGGCGTGGGCGAGGGGCAGGCAAAGCGAGCAGTCGCGTGTGGGCAGCAAGCGAGGTGCGCCACAGCGCACACTGCCTCGCGCCAGCGAGCGCTGGCTCGTGCAGCGAGCAGTGCCTCGCGAGGGAAAGCAGCAGCAGACGCGACACAACACAGAGGCTGCGCGCAGCGTGACCATCGATGGCTGCGTGTGCGTGTGGCCTGTGGCTGCGTGTTGCGTGGAGCTATGTGTGCCTTGTGCAGCGACCAGTCGTGCACACGATGGGACTTGGGCGCAAACCCAAGTGCTCGTCGTGTTACGATTGAATCGTTTGAATTTTAATTTGAGTTTTCAGTTCGGAAATAATTTTAATTAATTTTAAAATTAATAATTTAACTTGTTTTCTCGGATTTTAATTTTGGATATTATAATTATTATAAATTTTTATTTATACTAATTATTTTACTAAAATTAAACCTTTAATTAATTTAAATTCATTTAATTCAACTAAAAATAAATTAAATAAATGGATTCAATTATAATTTTATATGAGCTTTAAATTTTAATTAAACTTGTATGTTTCCGGTTAGACTAGAAATACATTTTTATGTTTAAAATTAGTAAAGCATATAAAGTTATTAGTTTAAGTGGGAGCAATTTTAGTCATAAACTCTTGATTAGGTCTACAAATCCTTTAAGGTTAAACAACTTGATTAGAATTAATAAGGACTGAATAATTGCTGCAAATATTTATGTGATGCATACAATGTGTTTTTACTAACCAACTATGTAGGCCATTCATGATAATGAATGGGTGAATGGTATATATTGTATATGTACTGTTTTGCAAGTTATGAAGTGACTAGTATGGCCCAAATAGGATAGAAAATATGGTCTGCGTACCATTAATTTGAATGTAATTGGTCTAATGCACCAAATTTGTTTTTCAATTCAAATATGGTCTGCGTACCATCAAATAGTTGTAATTAGCTTAATTATAGCTGATCTTGTTTGAAGAAAATGGAGCCTCCCACGGTGAAATTCAAGACGAAGTTTCCAATCCATTTTCAAGACGGACTTTGAAGTTGAAGCTTCAAGATGAAGTCGGGCCATACTAGATCACATTTATCTTATGCATGCTTTAAGTTATTTATTGCTTTTAAATATGTCTTAAAAATGCATGAGATTGAAGCTTAATTATGTTGCATGATTAAGGATTTTAGTTCACTTAAAATCTAACCAACATAGTAAGAGCCTTAAGTTCCAAACTTAAAAATTGAGTTAAAATGTGCCATGCCAAAATAACACTTACTTGGATAACCTTTACATCAATCTAGTAATAGATTACGCTCAGCGAGGTGTTACTTATTGATCCTAAAGGGGTAAGGTACACAAATAGTTGTGAGTACATGTTAGTTTTGGTGAAACTCAACGATATAAGTAAGGAGTCCTTTTATGTCGTGGCAAAATCGATAGGTTTACCTAATAAGTTCTTAGACGTACCTATCAACCAAGAGAAGTTTCTAGACTTTTAGCAAAAGGCTTTTGCTTACCTAAAAGATTTTAGAATTGAGTCTAAATACATAATGTGCTTAATTCTTCAATGGGTTTTAGGATCTTGGAACCATTTTATTCACACCTGCCGGAACACATAACTTGAATAAAATGCTTAATGAACATTAAATTATGCATGCATGCTAGAATTTAAGTTTATTAAGAGAAACTGTGAATGATTATTTATTTGTTTAATCTTTTTCAATTGTAGTTTTAATTATGGCAAACAACAATTCATTCAACATTCGATCAATTCTCGAAAAGGAGAAGTTGAACGGGAAAAACTTCCTTGACTGGCAAAGGAACTTGCAAATAGTTCTTATGCAGGAAGGAAGGAGTATGTCCTGGAAGAGGCGATGCCCGAAGCCGCAGGCGAAGGGGTCACTCAGGCAGCCCTCAATCGTTGGATTGATGCCAATAAGGATGTGAAATGTATAATGCTTGCAACCATGGGTGCAGATCTGCAGAAAACGTTCATCAACTCAGATGCTTTTACGATCATCAGTGAGTTAAAGAACATGTTCCAAGATCTGGCTCGAGTCGAAAGGCTCGAGACCCATAGGCAAATTCTTGAGACCAAGCTTAAGAAAGGCGAGCCCGTAAGTCCACATGTTCTCAAAATGATTGGACTCATTGAGAATATGAGTCGGCTGGATCAGCAGTTCTCTCAGGAAATGGATGTAGACACCATCCTCCATTCTCTTCATCGCGGGTACGATCAGTTCAAGCTGAACTACAGTATGAATAGTCTGGACAAAACGCTCACTGAGCTTCACGGTATGCTGAAGACCGCTGAAAAGACGCTCAAAAGTGATAAGCAAGATGTGCTTATGGTGCGTGGGGGCAAGTTCAAGAAATCTGGAAAGAAGAGGAATTCTAAGAAAGGTGGCAACAAGGCCAGCCCAACTAAGCAAACTAGCGCCAAGTCTGAAAAGAGGAAGGTCAGCCAACCCACTTCTGAATCCGAATGCTTCTATTGCAGGAAAAAGGGGCGTTGGAAGAGAGATTGCTTGAAGCTAAAGGAAGATCAGAAGAACGGAACAGTCGTTCCATCTTCAGGTATTTTCGTTATAGACTGTATACTTGCAAATTCAACTTCTTGGGTATTAGATACAGGTTGTGGATCACACTTATGTTCCAATCCACAGGGACTAAGAAGAAGTAGAAGGTTAAGCAAGGGTGAAGTCGACCTACGAGTGGGAAATGGAGCACGGATTGTTGCATTAACTGTAGGAACTTATTATTTGTCGTTGCCCTCTGGGCTAGTTTTGGAACTGGAAGAGTGTTTCCATGTTCCAAGTCTTACTAAAAAACATCATTTTTGTTTCTTGCTTAGATGCTAAGGGATTTTCCTTTTTAATAAAAGACAATAGTTGTTCGTTTTATTTTAAAGAGATGTTTTATGGATCTGCTAGATTAGTCAATGGACTTTATTTATTAGATCACGACAAACAAGTTTATAACATAAATACCAAAAAGGCCAAAAAGGATGATTCAGATCTCACCTATCTGTGGCATTGTCGATTAGGCCATATTAACTTGAAACGCATAGAAAAACTTAAAAATGAAGGAATTCTAGAACCATTTGACTTAGAGGATTATGGTAAGTTCGAATCATGTTTACTTGGAAAAATGACAAAGCAACCTTTCTCTAAAGTTGGAGAAAGAGCAACTGAACATTTGGGTTTAATCCATACAGATGTATGTGGACCAATGAGTACAAATGCTAGAGGTGGTTTTAGCTACTTTATCACTTTCACTGATGACTTCAGTAGATATGGTTATGTCTACCTAATGAAGCATAAGTCTGAATCCTTTGAAAAATTCAAGGAATTTCAGAGTGAAGTAGAGAATCAATTAGGCAAGAAGATTAAGGCACTACGGTCTGATAGAGGCGGTGAATATCTGAGCTATGAATTTGATGACCATCTGAAAGAATGTGGAATTCTATCAGAATTGACTCCTCCTGGAACACCGCAATGGAATGGTGTGTCGGAACGGAGGAACAGGACCTTGCTAGACATGGTTAGATCAATGATGGGTCAGGCCGAACTTCCAATAGAATTTTGGGGACATGCACTAAATACAGCTGCACTCACTATAAATAGAGCTCCGTCTAAAGCTGTTGAAAAGACTCCATATGAGTTATGGTTTGGAAAACCTCCAAAAGTGTCTTTTCTTAAGATTTGGGGATGTGAAGTATACATCAAACGATTAATTTCAGACAAACTTCATCCAAAATCTGACAAATGTATCCTTGTGGGCTATCCAAAGGAAACAAAGGGGTATTACTTCTACAATACATCTGAGAACAAGGTGTTTGTTGCTCGAGATGGTATCTTTTTGGAAAAGAATCAATTTCCAAAATGACAAGTGGGAGAAAAGTAGACCTCGAAGAAATTCGAGTCGAACAACAAACTCTAGAGAATGCTCAAGATGACATTCAGGATGAAACTCAGAAATCTTTAGAAGTATCAGGTGAGAATCATGGTCAATCTAGAAATGTAACCTCGCGTAGATCGCAAAGATATAGATCTCAACCGGAAAGGTACTTAGGTATTTTGACGAACGAGAGCTATGACGTTCTATTACTTGAAAGTGATGAACCTGCGACTTACAAGCAAGCTATGACGAGCCCTAGCTCCAAGCAATGGCATGAAGCCATGCAATCTGAATTAGACTCCATGTCAGAAAACCAAGTATGGGATTTGGTCGATTTGCCAGATGGCTACCAAGCCATTGGAAGCAAATGGGTTTTCAAACTGAAAAAGGACAAGGATGGAAAACTTGAAGTTTTCAAAGCTAGATTGGTTGCAAAAGGTTACAGGCAAGTCCACGGTGTGGATTACGATGAAACCTTTTCACCAGTTGCAATGCTAAAGTCTATTCGGATAATGTTAGCAATCTCTGCATATTACAATTACGAAATATGGCAGATGGATGTCAAAACCGCTTTCTTAAACGGCGTTTTAATAGAAACTGTGTTTATGACACAACCTGAGGGTTTTGAGGATCCAAAGAATGCTTAAAAGGTATGCAAGCTAAAGAAATAAATCTACGGATTGAAGCAGGCATCAAGGAGCTGGAATATACGTTTTGATGAAGCAGTCGGTGACTTTGGTTTCATCAAGAACGCAGACGAATCTTGTGTATACAAGAAGGTCAGTGGGAGCAAAATTGCTTTTCTAGTACTATATGTCGACGACATATTATTTATCGGAAATGACATTCCTATGTTGAACTCTGTCAAGATTTTGCTTGGGAAATGTTTTTCGATGAAGGATCTAGGAGAAGCACAGTACATATTGGGCATCAAGATTTACAGAGATAGATCTAAAAAGATGATTGGACTTAGTCAAAGCACTTATATCAATAAGGTGCTTGAAAGGTTCAAGATGGCAGACTACAAGCGAGGCTACCTACCCATGTCTCATGGAATGACTCTAAGCAAGACTCAGTGCCCAAAAACAGTTGATGAGCGTAGACGAATGAGTGGGATTCCATATGCATCATTGATTGGTTCAATAATGTATGCTAAGATATGTACACGCCCGGATGTTGCGTACGCACTCAGTGCTACGAGCAGATACCAGTCAGACCCAGGAGAGGCACATTGGACTGCTGCCAAGAATATTCTGAAGTACCTGAAAAGGCACAAAGATGACTTCCTAGTCTATGGTGGAGATGATGAATTAATTTTTAAAGGCTATACGGACGCAAGTTTTCAAACCGACAAAGATGATTTCAGATCACAGTCTGGGTTTGTCTTCTGCCTCAACGGAGGTGCAGTAAGCTGGAAAAGTGCTAAGCAAAGCACCATTGCGGATTCTACAACTGAAGCGGAGTACATTGCTGCACATGAAGCAGCAAAGGAAGCTATATGGATAAGGAAGTTCATAGGTGAACTTGGTGTAGCCCCCTCCATTAAAGGACCAATAGCCCTATATTGTGATAATAACGGAGCTATTGCACAGGCAAAGGAGCCTAGACACCACCAAAGAGTCAAGCATGTACTTCGTAGATTTCACCTTCTACGAGAGTTCGTTGAAAGAAAAGAAGTCGAGAAAAGCAAGATTGGAACTGATGATAACATCTCAGATCCATTGACTAAACCTCTGCCGCAGGCGAAGCACAACTTGCACACTGTAGCTATGGGAATCAAGCATATTGGAGAATGGCTTTGATGTCCTTATTTAATGTTTTAAAGTTTTAGAGTTTAATACTTTGTAAAACATTATTGGTTAATCATTCACAATAAATGAATAGAATTCATTTTCCATTTAATTTGTGGTTTATTAAATGATGAGTCCCTTCAATTTGACGAAATATTCAAGATAGACTGTCAGGACCAGTCCTGTGACTAAGAAATGTCTATCAAGTGAACTTGAATCTCAAAAGTTGAAAATGGTCCCTGGTCGGAGTTTTCTATAAAGATGGACGCATAGAAAACGTTAGACGACTAGAATGCAAGATGACTAGTAGTTCTGTTTCTTGAACTATGTGGACATGGCAATGTGATAATCATTTGCATAGATACTTACTTTGGGAAGACTAGTATCGGACAGACCTATGAAACTTTACTGTAAGAGATGAAAATCTGTCATAAGTAAATTTCATTAAAATTATTAGACACTAAATCCTCAATACCTGAGTGATTTGAGATTACTTGTTTGAGAACTGCTTACTTTGACGTTGACCAACCGTCGCACCGTAAAAGGAGGCTATAAAGGCAACACTCAGGTAATCACCTATCAAGCGAAGTCTAATCTCAAGATCGCAAGATTGGGATTGTCCTCCCATAAATCGGGATGAGATGCTTAAAAGTTGTACAAGACCACTCGGAGAGCTAGAAACTGTAAAATGCATGGCCGTGCTCAGATGAATCATAGGCTATGATTATCTATTTATTTGATCAGTTGAACTCTGAAACCGAGAAACACCTCTGGACGTAATAAGGATGACAACTCTTACCTTATGTTCAAGAGCAAGCATCGAGCGACAAAGGAATTAGGAAATGCACACTTGTCCCTAAGGACAAGTGGGAGACTGAAGGAAATAATGCCCTTGGTCCAAGTATGCATATAATGATAAGTCTAATAAATGCGGTTCAGTATTAATTAAACAAGTTAATAATTCAGTGAGATCAAGTGAGCTGAATGCCTAGCTAGAGGCCGCTTCAGTTCAAGTGGAATTAATGATATTAATCCACAACTTACTCTTTACTGAACCCGTAGGGTCACACAAATAGTACGTAAATGGATCAAGTATTTAATGGCATTAAATACTCCATCTATGGATATTCGGAATCGACGGATCTTGGTTTCACTGGGAGCTGAGATCGTCAAAAGCAAGCAAGTGAATACTCCGGAAACGATGATATTGCCGGAAACGGAAATATGGATCGTATCGGAAATATAAATATTATCCAAGTCGTAGATGTTGCCGGAAACGGAAACATGATACGTATCGGAAAATATTATTGGAAATGGAAATATTGCCGGAAACGGAAATATTGTCAGAATCGGAAATATTATCGAAATCGGAAAATAATTCCGGAAACGGAAATATTAAATATTTGTTCGAATCGGAAATTAATTCCGGAATCCGAAATATTAAATATTGTTTGTATCGGAAATGAATTCCGGAATCGAGAATTTAATCGGAAGCGTATCGTACGAATTAGCAGCGGACGAGGCCTGCCAGACGAAGGCCCAGCACGAAGCCGGGCCATCGCCCAGCAAGCCAAAGCGCAAACACACGCAAAGCCTCGACCAGGCCCAGCGCAAAGGCCAGGCCCAGCCAAGGCCTTGAGCGCGCGCGGATCAAAGGCTGCGACGAGTGGGCCTTGCACTGTGCGTGGGCCGTAAGGCCTGCGTGCAGTGCATTGTGCCACTCGTGTGTGTTACTCGAAGTCCTAAGGCTACCGGGATTCGTCTTATGATTAAATCTAATCCTAATAGATAAAGTTTATTTAATTAGAGTCCTAGTAGGATTATAATTAAATAGATTTGTATTCTAACAGGATTATAATTCCTTTCCATAAACTATATAAATAGGTGCCTAGGGTCACATATTTATATAGACAATTGAAGTATTGAAAGGTAAGATTTTGGAACAAAATTAGCCAAACACTTGAACCCATTTAGCCGAAAATCCTAGGAACCTTAAGGGCGATTCTAGTTGGTCAAGCTTAAGGCGGATCCGGACGTGTTGTGGACTATCTACGGAGGGACGACACTTGGAGTCCTAAAGACTTGTTCTTGTTCAGTTCGGGCGCAACTAGGGAGGGCACGCTACAAAGTGTATGCATCTGAATTATGCTAAACGATTATGTGTAAATAATATGTTTCCTGGAATTAAGGTTTTCCGCATGATTTATGTTTTGTCATATGTATCATAACCTAACAATCTAGTCTTTCTTACTACAATAGTGGTTCTACGCATTTCTCAATGAAGAACCATCAAGCCAGCAGATAGGTGATCTACCCAAGTTCAGTGAAGAACTTTAAACAACCCTGTTTTATTGCTTCTTAGGCAATAATTACTTTTACTTCAACTTTATAGGTTGCTAGTGATGCTTTGGTTGGATTTACTTATCCAAGCAGTTCACAGATATGTGGAAGACTTTCCAGCTGTATCTTAGAACATAGAAATTAATATTTAATTTCCCACGCAACAACTCATGGTCTTTGATCCATGTTGCCATTTCAAAACACGATGCTCTATAGCTCGTCCTTGCCAATGGTTAACTCCAAAGGGATCTTGTTTGATCCTTTACCAGTGTTTATGCGTGTAGCATCAATATTTAGCATATCTTTATTTCCTTGAATCAAGAACTATTCCTATGTACCTTATCAAGTACCATAAGTATTCTTGATCTCAATCTAGTTGATCTTCACTTAGATCAATAGAAATTGGTATATGCTCGTCATGCCTAAAGTCATACGATACGTTTTTGGCGATCCTCATATTATATCATACATAATAAATTCTTTTGCAGAATAATTCCCAATTGAATTCTATTCATGTAACTTTAGCTCATTCTAGTTTCAGTAGATACTAAATCCAGCCAAATTCTTTGACATATAATATAGGTTAAGAATCTCACTTAGATCCTTTGATGTTTAACTTAGTAAATGCTTATACATAGTTCAAACATTCATTACTTAGATTTATTCATATGGGCCGAATGTCTCCAATGGAGTCTTTCGTGTTTTGATTTAGTAAATGTCATTACTTAATCCAAAACAATATCATAAGATCTTTGTGAATGGATCTTAATACCCAGTATGCACTAAGTTTCGCCTTGGTCCGTCATTGATGAATAATTTTCAAATCTAAGTCATTAGCATTTGAATGTTATTTCACAATAGAGAGATATGTGTATGACACACATAGGGCCAATTAAGTTTTATGCACTCCCACTAAACTTCTTATATATCTATAAGAATCATGTAAATTTATGAAACTACAATACTTATTAGCTTCACTAAAATACAATTCCAATTCCCAATTGCTTTCTTAAATCTGTTCTTAGATTTCATAAGCTAGCTTTCCTTTTCAAGCATTTTTTGGATCCACAAACCCTATGACATGCCATGTACATAGTTTCTTCCAACATTTGCTTGAGGAGTACGTTTTGTCATCCAATTGCCATATGTACCAATATGCAATCATTGCTTGATTTATAGACTTGAGCATTACGATTATGCATGAGGTTTCAACACAATCCATGCCATGAATTTGCTTGTAACCTTTAGCAACTAATCTAGCTTTGTGTGTTAACACAATTCAATGTTTGATGGTTTTTATCCTTAAAACCAATTTGCAACCAATAGGTGTTTAATCTATTCTTGCAAATCAACAAAATTTCAATTTTGTCATTAAAACATTGAGTATGTTTTATGGCCTCTAACCATTTAAAACATTGAGTCTATATATGGCCTCTAACCATTTTAGGGAATCTATATTTCGTCATAGCTTTCTTACAGGTCACAAACTCATGATAATAGTTTGACTGCAAGTTGTAGGTTTCTTCACTATCTAATAGAAGAATCGCATAGCTTCAGTGACCTGAACTCCATGTTTCTTCACTATAGAAGAATCTCATAGTTTCAGTGACTTGAACTCTATGCCTACTTGGGTATAGAACATCAAACAATAGAATATTAACAGACACTTTGAAAGTCCTTTGAATATTCTTTTCTCCTTGAAGCACTTGTAAATTCTTCTAAGAGATGTCTATTCTTTAAAGCCACTTCTAAAGTCCTTAAAGAATAAGTGTTCGGATTTTCTAAAGAACTTCGAAAAGCCTCCAGAATGTCCATTTATGTTTGTTGTTCGCCTCGAAGACTTTCGAGGTCCATTTTCTCCCACTTGTCATTTTGGAAACGAATCTCCAAAAGGACATTATTTCGAGCAAACAAACATTATGTTCTCAAAAATTCGTGGTAGGAACAATACCCTTGAGTCTCATTTGAATAAATCACAATGAAACGTATATCTATACTTGTGAGGGGGTCGAAAAAGCACGAGGCTAATGCGTGACCTTGTCCCTCGTGGGTGTGACGTTTCTTTTTGTCAAATCAAGTGTAATTGGATTTCCTGTGAGTTTACACCCAATTGACTAGTAATATAGGAGTCGCCATTCAGTTTTTAACGACAATGAGAAAAACTGACAAAACCCGGTTATCGTGACATAAAGGGAGTGCAATTATGTTTGACCACGACGGCCGTAGGTTCCCTTGTGATCCCTGGTGTGGGGATCTCTCAACATACACCCGCAAGGTAGAGATTGAGGGTTTGGGGGACTGTAACTACCAAGAGGAGTACTCGCTCATCGATAACTCCAGAGGCAGGATATCCTTACTAGCTCAGCATAAATAATTGAAGGGACATGCGTTAACTATTAAACTAATCTGAGTTGATTTTAGCAATATGCAACATATAGTACTAGATCGAATGCGATTATCTGATTTAGATTGTTTTAAGGGACCTAGCATGATAATCCAATTTCCCAAAAATATCATATTTATTAGGCGTGATCGAACAATCAGATTTAGTTAGTTTAACAGTTCATAAAAGGGCGAGGAAAGCAATTAAATCATAGAAAAGGGACACATTACGACGCACCCTTGAGAGGTGCGTCATGGTTCTCAGAAAACTAACCACTTTGACTTTGCTATTTCTCCTTTTATTTAACAAATCTCAAATTATGGGACAGGATACGTTCTGTTCGATTTATGGATCGATTGCGACAGAACGCGTGATCAGTTTTGCAGCGTGAGGCTTAGGAAAGAATACTCATAATAATAATTGTGTGTTGTGTTTTTCACGTCGAACTTAAGGCCCTATTTATAGAAAAGAGTTCG
This sequence comes from Spinacia oleracea, assembly GCF_020520425.1. Taxonomy (NCBI): domain Eukaryota; kingdom Viridiplantae; phylum Streptophyta; class Magnoliopsida; order Caryophyllales; family Amaranthaceae; genus Spinacia; species Spinacia oleracea. The sequence goes on from NC_079490.1 coordinate 22,765,805, forward strand.
TGATAAGATAGAATTGTAGAGCTCTAATCCACGAGGAATTAGGAAAGAATACGTCCCAGGTATTTTCAGCGCCCAGGCCTGGGCGCCGAAGATTTCGGCGCCCACAACCAGGCGTTGAAAATAGGATCTGGGCTGTTTTCTTAGTCAGATTCGGATTCCTAGAATCCGGAGTGTTTGAGACTTAATCCAGTCTTTTAGTGCGTATTAACCTTGTGACGGGATGCGTCTGGGCCCGTTACGAACTCTAGGCTCGTTAGGATTTTAATTAATACGTGACTCTTATTTTCGAATCATATTAGGAATAGGATTCTCTCATAATCTCTATCTCATTTAGGATTTATGTTGGAGTGCAACACCTAATTCTGACAGGTTTCTATCTTTTATGACTTGCCACTTTTAACAACTACCCATTACGGCAGTTACTATTTTTAGCAGGTTTCTATAAATAGCAGGTTTCGGGTGAAATGAAAAGGGGAATTGAGATTCGTTATTTTATAGGAGATGCGTTGTCAAGTGGAGATTTATGTTTTCATCATCGAACCTTCCCTTTCGGGAATGGGGACAAAAGTAGGTGTCTACAGTTAGCCCCCACTTTGACTGAGTCTTGGAGTAAGACGATGGTCAAAGTATTAGACGGAGTGCGTCGCACATGCCATGGTGACCTGTTTTGGCGAGGGTCTCACGAGCCCCCGAGTGATAACATTTGACTTAAGGGTCATCACTTGAAGTGTCGACATATCCCTCACGTGTCATTGGGATTTGTCAACGGGTAGTATAGACACTTCCTCACTTTGTCATTGGAAGGATCTAAAGGTGCGTAGAAACTCCCTCACTTTGTCATTGGGAGTAGCTACAGAAGATGTTTTCGAAATCAAAGCTATAAAGTGTAATTGGGCCTGGCCAAGCCCAATCACGAGGTAAAAATGTTTTTAAAGATTCTCATTTTCAGGGTTAGCTAAACGAGAAAACCCCCTTGTTTTTTATGGGACGTAAAACGAAGGAAAATCCAGCACATCGTTCTTTTTTGGAAAAAACGGAAAACCATTTAAAAAAAGGAAAGCTACTCACATCGTTCTTTTTTAGAAAAAACGGAAAACCAATCTTTGGAAAAAGGGAAAGCTACTCACATCGTTCTTTTTTGGAAAAAACGGAAAACCAAAAGCTACTCACATCGTTCTTTTTTGGAAAAACGAAAAACCAAAAAAAGTTATCGCAGCAGCGACTAAGGACCTGCGCGGTTAGTGACGGAGACCCCGCCGGCTAAAGATGGCGAGCCTGTCCGCTAAGGGTGGACACCTCGTCCGATAGAAGTGGACGAATCTATTTTGAAATTTGTTTTTATTTTTTGAAAATAAGGACCTACGTGGTTTGCGCCGTAGACCCCGCCGGCTGAAGATGGCGAGCCTGTTTCATTTTGCTTTTTTGAAGATTCTATTTTTCGAAAACTGGGGATCTGCGCGGCTAGTGACGCGGACCCCGCCCGCTGCGGGTGGGCGAACCCTGTCCGCTGAGGGTGGATGTCCCTGAATTCGTTTTTTGTTTTGGAACTCGCGTGGTTCGTGATGTGATCTCGCCAACTGAGATGGGCAAGTTTCATATTTTTTCATCGTGATTTCTTTTTTGAGAATTTCTTTTGTTCATTCTTGCAAGAGCGAATTCTTTCGAGGGATGCTCGAATTTAGTTGTGACCTGAACGTGGGTTGACAACGGGTTTAGACGGACCTTAGTCTTGCGACCGTCTGCTTTCGTGGTTTTGAGCTAGTCTTTTCGGCTTGATTTTTGCCACCTTTCATAGTGGTGTGCTATTTTGGCGAAGTCGTGGGGTGCGACTTCAGTCTTCGGGCGACAAGGTTTAATATCATTCGGTTTAGCTTGGCCCGATTTAATCTTTTGACAGACAAACATTTTTTATTTGAGAAACCAACGACTTAACAACATTTTTTTGTGTTTCGAGGAATGACCTTGATATTTCATATTTGTTTTGAAAAGTGTACATATATGTTTCTTGAGACAAGTCTAAGTTTCGACCAAGTTTTACCATTCATTTTTGCTATTTGGGAGCTTAAAAGTACTTTTGGGCTTGATCTTAATTGCAATAGGGCCTCGTGTCTAGCAACACGGTTTTAAGTCTTTTCCTGTTCCGCGTTTTGTGAAATCTGGGCCTTGGGCTGCATTTTCGGCGCTCAAGGCTGGGCGTTAATTATTTCGGCGCCCAGCTTCGGGCGCTGAAAGTCCTTTCCTGGCGAATTTTGACTTACGGATTTCTTAACGCGTTTCCTAATGGGATCAGGATGTCACATGATGCGTTCAGCTATATATAGGGGCTAGATACGTCCCTATTTTCCATCACTCTCAATTTCCTTCTTTTTTTCCTGTGTTTTAGTTACTCCTTGCTTTCGTCATGTCGATTCCTACTTTCTCACTCCAACGGGCTGTTAGGCGTTGGCTACGGGCCCTTACTCCTACAGAAAAGGCTTTGTTAAAAGAATACCACTTAGAGGCACTTTTAGGCTTACAACAAATTAATATTGACTATAATTTTCTGCATGCAACCCTAAGCTTTTGGGATTCCGATCATCATGTTTTTGTCTTTCGGGGCAACGAAATATGTCCTTTGCCAGATGAATTTGCTGCGGTCCTTGGTTATCCTACTAATGCTACCCCTGCCACTCCTGGCACTATCGAAGAGGGTAAAACAACCATAGGGGCTTTCCTAGGACTAGATGCTAACATGCTTGCTGAAATTGTTGTAGGTGATGAGGTTAATTTGGCAAAACCTGTAAAACATCACTTTAGGCCTAGTAAGAATATGACCGAACAAAAATTGAATATTCGAGCCCTTGTATTTTGCTTGTTGAATCATTATTTGCTGTCGAATAACAATGGTGAGTTCGGTGACATAAGGTTGATCCCCTTGATTAGCCAGATGGAAAGTTGCTATTCTATTATGCCGTTGGTTGTTGCCGAGGCTTTGCTGAGTGCGGATGAGCTGAAGAAGGATGCCAAATCTGAATATTTTAAGGGAAGCCCCCTATTACTGCAGGTAATCGATTTTTTTTCTTTGCGCACGTATACGTTTTTTTTTTTGCATATATATTTTTTTATTCGTCCTGTCTTGGGGCTGAGCTTCAGCGCCCAGGGCTGGGCGCTAGAATTTACGGCGCCTGGTCCTGGGCGTTGAAACTGCGCCCCAGGAACCGTTTTCTTTTTTTTTTTTTTTGATCGCACCCGTTTTTTGCAGATTTGGCTCGCGGAACGGCTTAGGCTCTTGGAAACTCCTGCCGATCCTAAACATTATCGCCCTATAGCCTTGGGTAACCAAAAATATTAGCACCGAGGCCAGGACGAGGCCGAGTGGGCCTCCTTTTTTACTCATGGTATCTGTTCTATTAAGTGGGTGGTACCGTGGTGGGGTTTGACTACTATGACGGGGGGTTCTGATGTATCGGTTTATGTATCCTTGTTGGGGCTATCTCGGCCCATTTATATTTTCCCTTACCGAGTCATGCGTCAATACGGTTTAAGGCAGACTGTAGACACCTACTTTTGTCCCCATTCCCGAAAGGCAAAGGTTCGATGATGAGAACGTAAATCTCCACTTGACAACGCATCTCCTATAAAATAACGAATCTCAATTCCCCTTTCCATTTCACCCGAAACCTGCTATTTATAGAAACCTGCTATTTATGGAAACCTGCTAAAATAGTAACTGCCGTAAAGGGTAGTTTCTAAAAGTAGTAAGAATAAAAAGATAGAAACCTGTCAGAATTAGGTGTTGCACTCCAACATAAATCCTAAAAGAGATAGAAATTGTGAAAGGAATTTTATTCCTATCGCAGTTCGATAAAAGAGTTAACGTATTAATTAAACTCATAACGAACCTAGAGTTCGTAAAGGGCCCAGACGCATTCCGTCGTAAATTGATACGCACCAAATAACTCGGATTAAGTCTCTTAATGAACTCCGTACTCTAGAGTTCAATCTGGCTAAGAATTCTGCCAGACCCTATTTTCAACGCCCAGCCCTGGGCGCCGAAAATTCCAGCTCCCAGAGCTGGGCGCCGAAAATACCTGGGACGGATTCTTTTCCTAATCCGTTTCGTATTCAAATTCCTGAAAAACTATCTTTCTACGCCACTCTTTCCTATAAATAGACCCTTAAGTTTGACGTGAAAAAGGACACAACAACACACAATTATATTCTGAGTATTGACTCCAACCCTTAGCCTAAGCCTCTCGCTGCGAAACTGTTCACGCGTTCTGTCGCAATCGATCCATAAATCGAACAGAACGTATCCTGTCCCATAATTGAGATTCGTTAAATAAAAAGGAGAAATAGCAAAGTCAAAGTGGTTAGTTTTTTGAGAACCGTGACGCACCTCTCAAGGGTGCGTCGTAATGTGTCCCTTTTCGATGATTTAACTGCTTTCCTCGCCCTTTTTATGAACTGTTAAACTAACTAAATCTGATTGTTCTATCACGCCTAACAAATATGATATTTTTGGGAAATCGGATTATCATGCTAGGTCCCTTAATGCTATTTAAACCAGATAATCACGATCGAATTAGTATTATATGTTGCATATTGCTAAAATCAACTCAGATTAGTTTAATAGTTAACGCATGTCCCTTCAATTATTTATGCTGAGCTAGTAAGGATATCTTGCTTTTGGAGTTATCGACGAGCGAAGTACTCCTCTCGGTAGTTACATTCCCCCGAACCCTCAATCTCTACCTTGCGGGTGTATGTTGAGAGATCCCCACACCAGGGATCACAAGGGAACCTACGACCATCGTGGTCAAACATAATTGCACTCTCTTTATGTCACGATAACCGGGTTTTGTCAGTTTTTCTCATTGTCGTTAAAAACTGAATGGCGACTCCTATATTACTAGTCAATTGGGTGTATACTCACAGGAAATCCAATTACACTTGATTGAATAAAAAGAATCGTCACACCCACGAGGGACGAGGTCACGCATTAGCCTCGTGCTTTTTCGACCCCCTCACAGTGCGACTCCACTGGGGATAGTGAAGGAAATACTCGTGCTTGTAGGTAATCAAAATAGCCGAAGGGTGAAACGATCCTACCCCGCGTTTATTTCCCCATCAAGTTGGGACGACCTGAAAATCAGCATATTAATGTGAACGGGCAGAACCGCATAACGAATCTCGGCTCCCTCGGGAGTTGGGACTAAGGATACCTTTTTCGCCAATAGGGGGGTGCATACGCCGCACATGTTGCCCACTCGGTACTTGTGCAGGTAGTACACCTATCCCGAACCCAATCGCTCGCTCATTAGGTCCCTCTCGCCTGCATGCCCCCTTGGCTTGCACTTGCGGGTTGGCCTCTTGGGCGAAATTCGTCTGTTGAAGACACTACCTCGACCGGGGCATGTGTTGGATCTACGATAGAAGCGGTACCAAGCCAGGCGCAAATACTACCCATAGAAGCCTATCATAAACTACGTGACATATTTAATTTTCAAATCCATGTTTGTAATGTAGTTATGTGTAGCGAACTATGTGACTTTGTTATGATTATGCGTACGAATAATGCTAGACAAATAATGCTAGAAAACCAACGACCTTAAAAATTGCCCAAACATTCATGAACCAATTGGCCAAAGAGTTATACCAACATACGTGTTCCGCAAGCCCGAACGATCGCCACAAAAATAAGTGACGCTCGGGATGGCCTGTAACGAATCCCACAAACGCTGCACAACGCGTAAAGGACGTTATAAGGCAAACACGCAAAATGAAAGTCGCAAAAACAAAAGTAGACGCAAACAGAAAACGAGAACCAGCCAGGGACGCATTTTCAACGCCCCTGGCTGGGCGCCAGAATTTCTAACGCCCACTGCTGGGTGCTGAAGTTGCTACCTGGCCTTTTGGTCAGGCACAACAGCCTCGGTGCCCACGCATGAAGAAAATATGTAGCAAAAAAATTTCGTGAATTTTTTTTGCTACGAGGGCGTATGAAAAGCACTCGATTCTAAAAGCGACTTGTAAAAAAATAAAATAACTCTTTGTGTCGTTGTTAGGCCTCCTATGACGACAATGCTCGGCACCAAAAACCGAACATGCTAATTAAATGACCTTGAATGTCACATGGGCGAAGTATTCAAAAAAACAATGTTCAAATAGAGTCTTCAAGGAAAAATAATGTTCGAATAAAAAAAAAAAATCCAAGTCTAGACTAGGCTATGCCAAAGTACAGTCTAAATCCTATGTCTTAGTTGTCTTATCCATAGAATCGGTCCTAATACTTGGTGTCGTTCTGCAAGTTAAAAGGTTAAACCATATTGAGTCTCCCTTCCTAACATTTAAATCAATAAGCACCCATATGTAATTGTCATCCCTTGCTAAGAATCCACGGCCTCAATACTCTCTCACCAATAAAAAGAATATACTATATTATTTGCCAAATGGAAACAGTCACATTCTGGAAATCATCCCCCATAGTCGCACAACCCCAAAAGTGAACCTAAGGTGTCAATACCATTGGCAAGAAAAATTAAAGGCCTCAAGGCTTATAATCACATTGGTTCACGACTATCATAGTCCTCTCGAGTCACTCACTCCTTGAAATACTATTAAGTACGGACTAAAAGATTTTCCATGAATGCAACGTGACCAACCATGAAAATACCCAAATCGGCATACCAATAGGGCTACCATTGGGGTAAAGCAATACACACTAAGAGAGAAGCCGCAGTAATGATTCTACTCTTGCAAAAATAAAAATTCGATCTCCCCAATTAACCACCTTGCCAACATTAAACAAAATGGCGCATGACAAATGAACACCCAAGGGTTAAAATCTAAAGTGTCAACCAACGAAAGTTATGGTCCAATTAGCCTAAGTTTGAGAGTTGCTTGGTCAAGTATTATAGGCTTACGCCACGTCATTATTTTGAGTCTAGGCCACCTCCTTGTATTCATACACGGGTTATAATCAGAAAGATTAATGAAAGTTTGAGTCTAAATCACAACTTCCAATTAAGTCCCAGAAACTGGAATCTGAAAAAAAACAAAAAATTACTTTCGATGTAATTCTTTCGTTAAAATTCAATAAGGTAAAAACAACATTTTAAATCTACGCTATTTGCATATTTTAAGAAACGACTAAATACGCTTGCAAAGTAAGACAATTTAAAGGTCCACCCTAGGCCTACTAAAATTAAAGGTCCACTATAGGCCTACCAAACGAGGCTCACTCAGTCTTGCCTGGTGACTCAAAGACCACAACCATCTACCTTTTAGCCCAAATTAAAAATTGAAGAATTTATGTTGGGGAGGAATCCCAAGAAAAAAGAAAGAAAAAATAGAAAGAGAAAAGGGAGAGCGAAAAGAGCAAGCCAGGGAATACTTATCCCGTAGTGCAACCTTTACCTAAGTAAACGAAGGAAAAGAATTGAGTCAACCAATCCAAATCATAAAATTCTACGATGTCTACCCTTTCCAATCCTTATGCTCTTAGACGCCTTCGCTCTGGGGTCCCTGTTCAGCTCATTTTAACCTATCCATGTTCTCATTGCCATGACCCAAGAAACCATTACCTCGACTCTTGTTCTTGAACTCGTTGTCAACCGCAAACCACGCACGGCCATTGACACGTGCGTCATACCCCTTATTTCCAAAACCTGCTCTTATACCACCATTAGCATAATGACCATATAACTTGTGTGGATACATCCTGTTGATATACCCTTGAGCCGTCCCCATGCTGCTCATTGGCCTTAGTTGATGTAAACTCGTGACACTAGCACGAAGCTGCAAATTGTGAGCCCTAGCAGATATAATCCTCATGCTTGACCAACACCTATACAAATTCTCCTATCTCATTCAACCCATCTTTCAAGCCGTCTTGAGTCACAAACAAAAAAAAGGAAACAAATGAAAAGTGCAAAAAAATAATAAAATGTGAATAATAAAAAAGAAACTTTGCAAAAGCGCCTCTAAAGTTAGTCTAAAAAGAAAAATAAAGAAGCATTTAGCGCACCAAAAAATATCCGCCCAGAAACCATTTTCAGCGCCCAGAGCTGGGCGCCGAAATCTTTAGCGCCCAAGCCTGGGCGTCGAATCTCTCTGCTTGCTGAAAAATTTGTCCAGAAGTGCTCGTTATTTTTCCGTGCATGTCATTTTATCCGCACATGCACGGAAAAATAACGAACACTTGGAGGGGTACAACACGTATTCAGGTATACGTACCAAAAAAAAACATATGAAAAAAAAACACATGGCAAGGCAGCAGATTTAAATAATAATAAACTTCACTTATTCTACCGTTTCAAATAATATGTTTCCACCTCAGAACATACTTGTTTAAAATCGGCATTCTATGAAACCATTTTCTAGGCTAAGAACTACGCAAGACCTGATTCCAAATTAAATCTATTTAAGGCGGATACGTAGGCAATCCATGATTCGGTCCAACCAATTTGCAGAAATATTAAAGCTTATAGAATAACAAGAATAAAAATAGAAGTCCCTTATTGAAATTTAATTACTTGCAACCCAAGTCGAAAGAAAAATTTAAGTCAAAGGAAGAATCCAAGTCATCAAGATGCCAAAATTAATGAGCACACATCGAAAAATAATAAAGGCACGTACCCTTGCCAGAAGGAGCACTCACACTCCTAGGCACTTAGCCAAGACTCAAAAAGATCGCTTTGTCTCAATTGAATGGGGGCTAGCGCAAGCGCCCATGACCTCTAAAGTACTCGACTTGACCCTCTTTAAAACAAACTAACTCACTTAAAGACTTTCTTTCACCACTAGACATAGTCGCTCACTTAAAGACCTTCTTCCACCACTAGACACAGTCATGATCGCCAACAAGTAGTAAGGGCAGTAAGCTTGCAATAAAGAGGATTGTTCTACGGCATTGCCCCATCGTTCCTTCGAACTCAGGGCACCCGTTCATGGTAATCAAATGCTTGCGAATCCCCTTTGAAAAAATCAGACGTTGTCAATAGGACTTGGCACTTAACCAAGGCTCACCCTACTCAGGAATATGACATGGGCATCTAAAATCGAAATCTGAAAGCATCATTAATGGGAAGACATAACAGCAACTGGGGGCTAAAAATTGAAATGAAAGAGCTAGGGAAAGAACTAAATATACCTTGACCTTTTGTACGGACATACACCAAGTAAATCTAAGTCAATTTGAAAACGGTTTATATTCCCGCAATTCTGGAAAAGATGGCCCTAAAAGCTTAAAGCACATGCCAAACGGGCACAAGTATATCTTGACGCCTGCACCCTGGCTTCCAGCAAATCCTTAGACAGCATTCCAAAAATCGTAACAGTATTATGATTCACTCATGTAATCTTGTACGAACCCTTCTATAAGTCAACCTACTTAGGACACCTCGGATTGTACACAGTAGGACTCGGATTTTAAATAATTTTCAAATGATTTTTAAAGACTTCTTCGGACAAATAAAGTGTCGTTGGTTTAAGCTTAGTGTGCGTCCATCTCAACGTTGCAAGTGAGTCAAAAAGATTTTTAAATATGATTATGGGTAAAGAAAGGCACCTAGCTTTTAGTCAAGGCACACTTCAACATGTGACTACCTTGACCATGGCAATGTCACACAATACGACATTTACAAGAGAAGTAGCAAATCACTACTCGAACATACCCCGCACTAAACGAGTCTGGTTCAAACTATTCATGATCCGTGTCACCATGAATGCATAAAAACGTATGCAAAGCATTATAGCACCAAGCCAATCCCGTAGCTACAATTGGGGGCTTGAGAAAAACACTCTAAAAATGCTCGAAATGACGATTTTATCGCAAATTCTCGACGCTAATGTTATACATATGTCATAGGGGCTCAATCCTAAGCTTTAATCGTGCAAAACGAACCTTAGAATGGCTACAACTCCTCCCAAATTCTAAAGCACTACTTAGAATATATAAAGTCACCCCACTAACAAGGGTAACTAAAAATCGCGAGTCACCAAAACTCCGATCAAACCACTGCACATAACGCTCGCCCTATAAAGCGCCCGTTACACAGTCTACTTCGTTCCAAAGCAAAAGCGAAAGAAAAAAAATCAAAAAAAAATCTGTCAAAGTTCTGCCCAGAAATTATTTTCAACGCCCAGAGCTGGGCGCCGATATCTTTAACGCCCCAGCCTGGGCGCTGAGTATCTCTGCTTGCTAAATCTTGCCCTGATATAAAAACAAGAAAGAAACACCTATGAATCCTCGCATCAAACGAAGTAATAAGCCGTGCAAACCCACGCAGAAGGTGCTACACTTATTCGAGCACCTGAACAAGGCATGATGAAATACTCCAATGCAAATGATATCCCAACACCTGGAAGAATGTTCTAAGACACGCCGTTAGGCCACACAAGCCTACGTCGCACCATAAGTTCAACCGTCCCACGGTACAAGTCTAAAAGAAGAGTAAGGCATGTTGCACTAATGTAGGCACGACCAAGAGCACGTGTAAAAGAGGCAAAGACTACTTATCGCCCAAATTCAAAATGCAAGCCACACGACTTCTACATTAAGGATTAAAGGTAGCAAAATATTACCTACCACGGAAGGGATAGCTCGCACCTACACGAGCGGAACCCCAAGGCATCTTTCTCGAAAGAACCTACAAAAATCGTACGCCAAAAGGAAGCATCCCAACATGCATACTTGGGAGCTCCAAGCTACGAAACAACCATAGCAAAAGAAAAAAAATCTCGAAGCAAATGTTTGAACAATCGAAAGGGTACGATGTTTGAGCCCACCTCGTGAATGGGCCTGAACCCTATCAAGCTTCTAAGCAAACTATTCAAAATCAGTCATTGCTCAAAAAAAATATATGATTCAAACAAACTGATTAATGGACCGCACACAACGGCCATTCTATGAACGCTCGTTCGCACATACATATCATCTTTTCTAAGTATCGAACATTTACAAACGCGTTCAAAAGAAGGAAAAAAAAAGAAAACGAACGAACGAACAAGAGGCCAACTGTGTCATCAAGAAAGCTCGCCAGGAATTATTTTCAGCGCCCAGCGCTGGGCGCCGAAATCTTTAACGCCCAGGCTTGGGCGCCGAAAATGATCCCAGACCCTCTCTGACTTCTATAGGGCCCTGCCATATTCATTTTGAAAGTTGCCGATTTCTTTACTGAAAGTCGCACCTCACGACTTTGTTAAGCGTAGCACACCACTACAAAGATCGCTCGCACTTACGAGCACAATCCCAAACACGATCAAGGACATTACAGAATGCGTATCCCCGAGGAACCTCTTTGACAAGAAATGACCGTCAAGCACGAGTGCTTGGGGGCTCGAAAGAAAATATAGAGTATGCAAAGTTAAAACAATATTCCAAGACTACGCTGTACAAAGTCCCGTGTTTGGAATAATCTCAAAAAAAACCGGATTACGACCTCATGACAAAGGTCGCCGTTGATACTTATGCATAGTCCCCTAATCAAGGACCCAGGTAATGGAAAAATTGAGCCATAAAGACTAGCTCAAGACCATGAAAGAAGATGACCACAAGACAATGGTCCATTTAAGCACGTTGTCAACCCACATTCAGGTTGCAACTAAATTCGAGAATCCCTCGAAAGAAATTCGCTCCTGCAAGAATGAATAAGAAAAGAAATTCTCAAAGAAATCACGAGAACAAATGAAATAGGGTCTTGCCCACCTCAATCGGGCAAGATCGCGCCAAGAACCGCGCGAGTTCCAAATAGGAAAACGAATTCAGGGACGTCCACCCTCAACGGACAGGGCTCGCCCACCCTCAGCGGGCGGGGTCTGCGTCACTAGCCGCTCAGGTCCTCAGTTTTCGACAAAAATAAAGTCTTCAAATTTAAAATAGGCTCGCCATCTTCAGCCGGCGGGGTCTACGACGCAAACCACGTAGGTCCTTATTTTCAAAAGAAAAAAGCAAAACAAATTTCAAAATAGATTCGTCCACTTCTATCGGACGGGGTGTTCACCCTTAGCGGACAAGGTTCGCCATCTTTAGCCGGCGGGGTCTACGCCACAAACCGCGTAGGTCCTTATTTTCAAATTTCAAAAACAGATTCGTCCACTTCTATCGGACGGGGTGTCCACCCTTAGCGGACAGGCTCGCCATCTTTAGCCGGCGGGGTCTGCGCCATTAAACCGCGCAGGTCCTTAGTCGCTGCAGCGATAACTTTTGCTGGATTTTCCTTCGTTTTACGTCCTATAAAAACAAGGGTGCTGGATTTTCCTTCGTTTTACGTCCTATAAAAACAAGGGTGCTGGATTTTCCTTCGTTTTACGTCCTATAAAAACAAGGGTGCTGGATTTTCCTTCGTTTTACGTCTTATAAAAACAAGGGGGTTTTCTCGTTTAACTAGCCTTGAAAATGAGAATTTTCAAAAAACATTTTACCTCGTGATTGGGCTTGGCCAGGCCCAATTACACTTTACAGCTTTGATTTCGAAAAACTCTGTAGCTACTCCCAATGACAAAGTGAGGGAGTTTCTGCGCACCTTTAGATCCTTCCAATGACAAAGTGAGGACGTTTCTATACTATTCGTTGACAAATCTCAATGACACGTGAGGGATATGTCGACACTTCAAGTGATGACCCTTAAGTCAAATGTTATCACTCGGGGGCTCGTGAGACCCTCGCAAAACAGGTCACATACACCATGGCTTGTGTGACGCACTCCGTCTAATACTTTGACCATCGTCTTATTCCAAGACTCAGTCAAAGTGGGGGCTAACTGTAGACACCTACTTTTGTCCCCATTCCCGAAAGGGAAAGGTTCGATGATGAGAACGTAAATCTCCACTTGACAACGCATCTCCTATAAAATAACGAATCTCAATTCCCCTTTCCATTTCACCCGAAACCTGCTATTTATAGAAACCTGCTATTTATGGAAACCTGCTAAAAATAGTAACTGCCGTAAAGGGTAGTTGCTAAAAGTAGTAAGAATAAAAAAATAGAAATCTGTCAGAATTAGGTGTTGCACTCCAACATAAATCCTAAAAGAGATAGAAATTGTGAAAGGAATTCTATTCCTATCGCAGTTCGATAAAAGAGTTAACGTATTAATTAAACTCATAACGAACCTAGAGTTCGTAAAGGGCCCAGACGCATTCCGTCGTAAATTGATACGCACCAAATAACTCGGATTAAGTCTCTTAATGAACTCCGTACTCTAGAGTCCAATCTGGCAAAGAATTCTGCCATACCCTATTTTCAACGCCCAACCCTGGGCGCCCAAAATTCCAGCGCCCAGAGCTGGGCGCCGAAAATACCTGGGACGGATTCTTTTCCTAATCCGTTTCCTATTCAAATTCCTGAAAAACTATCTTTCTACGCCACTCTTTCCTATAAATAGACCCTTAAGTTCGACGTGAAAAAGGACACAACAACACACAATTATATTCTGAGTATTGACTCCAACCATTAGCCTAAGCCTCTCGCTGCGAAACTGTTCACGCGTTCTGTCGCAAACGATGCATAAATCGAACAGAACGTATCATGTCCCATAATTGAGATTCCTTAAATAAAAAGGAGAAATAGCAAAGTCAAAGTGGTTAGTTTTCTGAGAACCGTGACGCACCTCTCAAGGGTGCGTCGTAATGTGTCCCTTTTCGATGATTTAACTGCTTTCCTCGCCCTTTTTATGAACTGTTAAACTAACTAAATCTGATTGTTCTATCACGCCTAACAAATATGTTATTTTTGGGAAATCGGATTATCATGCTAGGTCCCTTAATGCTATTTAAATCAGATAATCACGATCGAATTAGTATTATATGTTGCATATTGCTAAAATCAACTCGATTAGTTTAATAGTTAATGCATGTCCCTTTAATTATTTATGCTAAGCTAGTAAGGATATCCTGCCTCTGGAGTTATGGACGAGCGAAGTACTCCTCTCGGTAGTTACAGTCCCCCGAACCCTCAATATCTACCTTGCGGGTGTATGTTGAGAGATCCCCACACCAGGGATCACAAGGGAACCTACGCCCGTCATGGTCAAACATAATTGCACTCCCTTTATGTCACGATAACCGGGTTTTGTCAGTTTTTCTCATTGTCGTTAAAAACTGAATGGCGACTCCTATATTACTAGTCAATTGGGTGTATACTCACAGGAAATCCAATTACACTTGATTGAATAAAAAGAATCGTCACACCCACGAGGGACGAGGTCACGCATTAGCCTCGTGCTTTTTCGACCCCCTCACACAGACTATCCCCTTTTCTGATACGGTACCACCTAAAGTAGCGGCCTTTTCACAAGCACGGGTTCAAGCGTGGGCTAAGTATTATGATGGTCTCCCGCGTTGGGCCGTAGCTACAAATGGCTTTGTGGGTCTTTGTGAAAACTACAAGTTGTGGATGGGCTCCGATGATAAGGCCGTGAGGACCGAGGCTCGAAATGGGGAGCCGGTTGAGCGTTTAATACCTTGCATTCGGGTCAGATATGAGGGCCGTGATTCTTCCAACCCTCGCACCCATGGTATTAAGACTGTGAAAGCTCGTCCTGATCGAAAGCGAAAGGAAGTTCCTCCCCGTTCCAGTTCTAGGCCTAAAAAGGTGCCTAACATGAAGGGGCCTGCTGTTGTTAAAAGAAGTGCAGGCTCTCGCGGAGATCGTCGCCGGAACAATGTATGGGTTAGGAAGGCTCAGCCGCCTGTAGAAACAGTGGCTAGTCTAGTTGATGATAATAATTCTTCTCCCACCATTGTCTGTGCCCTTGAGGCTGAGCGGGCTATAGCCGAGAATGTTTCTAAAGCCTTGGCGTCTTTGGAAGTTAGTGTCCCGGAGCCGGTTCTTATGGAGATTGTTATAGGGGCAGCGCAGAAGACTGTGGGGGTGGATCCTGCAAACATTACCCTCTACAAGACTTTATTTGATGATCCGGAAGAACTAGAGTAGTGTAGTTCTTGCTAGGGTGTAGGTGCCCTTTATTTATTTCAGTTGTGTTTGTTTTTTCATTTCTTAGCACTTTGTTTTCCTTCTTATTATTTTTCAATAAAGGCGTATTTTATTTTTCATTTTCATTTTTTGTTTCTCCTTTTTTTTTTTTTTTACATGTCTAACACTTTTTTCACAATTTATATATGTTTGTTTTTTTTTTATTGGACCGAATCCTTAGTAAGGATTGCCTACATATCTTGTCAGAATCAGGTCGCGCGTAGTTCTTGCTAGAATAAATTCTAAGATGCCGGATATTAATAGATGTGCCCTGAGGTGGAAGCATATTACTTAACTGGTCAAATGAGTGAAATATTATCATTATTTTCGTCTGCCGTTTTTTTTGCCGTAAGTCGCGTAAAAAATGAAATTCAACCACTTTTTGTATGGCTATATTTTTTATTGAGCCTATTTGGATACGTGCTGTACCCCCCAAGTGTTCGTTATTTTTCCGTTATGTGCGGATAAAATGACGAGCACTTCTAAAAAATTTAGGCAGGCAGAGAGTTTCAACGCCCAGGCTGGGGCGTCAAAGATTTCGGCGCCCAGCCCTGGGCGCTGAAAATGATTTCTGGCGGTCGTTTTTGACGCTTTGCTTCACGTGTTCTTGCATTTATTTCTTTTTCCTCGTTTTAGTGCTTTGCTTTTTACTTGTATAAGAATTGATTTTGAGGCTATTTCAGAGGCGTTTTTGACTGTTAGCGTGAGACACATTTTTGTCCGGATTAATGTTTTCTATTCGTGACTCGAAACGGCTTTGAAAATGGAGTTAGGGTGCGGGAGTTATGAAGATCTTTGTGTAGGCTTTTGGGTGGGTTGAGGTGCGTGTCGTTTTTGAAGGGTATGATGGTGTTACATTTTATTAATTCCCTTTTTAAGCAACATTTGCATTTGTTTTGGATTTTGATTTCCTTTGATTTCTTTGGGTTGCATGGATTGACTTTTATGATGACACTGGTTGACCTTTATGTTTTGGGGATATGAAGGGGATGGTACGGTTTATTTTGTGGATTTCGGGAATCGGTTCCTATGACACGATTTCAAGACCGAGTAGGTCTCGTTTATTGGGCCTAGAGTGGGCCGCCTCTTTATTTTTGTATTTTGCAAGTACATTTGGTGCTTACTTAGTGTTAGAATAAAATTTTAGGAGAAATATTACGCCTTTATTAATTTGGAATGTAAGGAAAACACACTGAAATAAACTTGACCTATATTCTAAGGGGTCTTAGGACCATCTAAAGTCTTTATTATTTTTTCTTCTACCAATCTAAAGAACTACTAGGCGCTTTTACTAAGGTGCTCTATGTGGCTCAAGCCTTGGGTTTAGTCTCGTAAAACTTTGGTCCTTCACCGGTACTCATCTTGAATTCTATTCCTTTTGCATTGACCCACTGATATGTCTTCACCCATCCGTTCTCGATCTCTTCTAGTGTTGATGGAGGAGCGATTAACCGGGTTGGATCGAAACCTTCATCTTGTAAAGCTAGGGTAGTCATCACAGTCTCGTCCTCCATAGGCCTCGATTCGTTAAACAATGTCCATAAAGCCTGGTTGTCCAATACTTCAGCTGTTTTAGTCTTGGTGAGGTGGGGTGCCTCATCCAAGGTGTGGCAGCCATGGAAGATTTCGAATCCTGGTTTTAGCAAGCCATCCTGAACGAAGGGTTCAGGGAAATCACAGCATGGGTGTCCTTCTCCTTCCCGAACGAACATCCCGTTAAGGGTTCTTTGATACGGGGGAAGGAGGGTGGTTTGTTTGGCCTTGTTAAGGCGTAGCCCAGACAGGCGGTCAGCAATATCTTCCTCCGTTGGTTCATAGCCTAAGCCAAAGGGAGTAGATGTGTTGGGTAAAGGATGGAATGTGCATTCCTTCTTCCTTATGCCAAATGGGGTTCTAGGGAAATAACCTTGAGCTAACAGCATTCTAGGGATGACTCGGGATGCGTGCGGGTCTGGGAATGCTGGATCATAATCTTCGATGAACTGGATTGCTTCTTCTATTTGAAACCCGTAAAGGTCGTCTGCAGTTTCGGCCGTTCCAACCATAGTACAACTGACGTCGAGAGGAGGGGCGCGGATTTCTAGTATTACCCCGTTATGGTTAAGTTTAACCATTTGGTGCAAGGTAGAAGCCACACCTCCTAAGTCATGGAGCCAAGGTCGCCCCAAGAGGAGGTTGAAAGTGGGCTTGATGTCGATTATTTGAAACTCCGTGGTGCGTGCCACAGGCCCGGTTTGTATGATAAGGTTGATTTTTCCCAACACAGGCCTTCGGGAGTTATCATAAGCTCGTACCCCTTGCGTGGAGGTTTGGAAGTCATCGTTTCCTAGCCCCAAGCAATGGGCGGTTCGCAATGGACAGACATTAACCGCCGAACCATTATCTACGAGCGCTAGGGGGATGTTTTGTCCTTTGAATCCAACTACTAGATAGAGGGCTTTATTGTGAGCACCCCCCTCTTTGGGCAAGTCTTTGTCAGTGAAAACTATGGCCTTTTCTCCGGCATCTCTCGTGACGTGGTTAACCAATGAGTCAGGTGTGATATCCGTAGGTACTGAGATGAGGTCGAGTGAGCGAATAAGCTTTTCGCGATGTTCCTTTGAAGTACACATGAGATCCCAGATGGTAATTTCGGCTTTGGTTCTTTTTAGTTGTTTCAAGAGAGGATTTTCAATGACTTCTGCGACGGTGGCGTGCCGTCCATTCTCAGGAGTTTGCCTAACTGGGATATCGTCCATAGGAGGTGGGCGAATATCCGGTTGGTATATCCTTCCGGATCGGGTGAGGTTGTCGACCTCGGGCTCCTGAGGGGTGGTGTCAATGTGAGCATACCCGGGCCAAGTTTTAGTAAAGAGGTCCTGGCCCGACACTTGATATAGGTAAATATCTTCAGCATCATCATCCCACACACCGCACACTTCTCTCTCGATTCGATCCATAGGGACCACAGCGAGTGGTGCACCTTGAGGCGTAATGTACACCGTAGGGTCGAAGTTCTCATTTTCTGGTTGGTCGAGAGAGATGTGACAAGAGCCGAGTGGGCTCTTGTTGTTGTTGGGTTTGCCAACGTTAGGGAGAGGTATTACTTCATCCTCTATCATGTCCTGGATTGTATTTTTTAGGTTCCAGCAGTTTTCGGTGTCATGCCCATTTCCTTGATGGAACTTGCAATAAGTACCTTCGACCCAGTATTTGCTCTTGACAGGAGGGTCACGGGTGGGGCCTATAGGTCTCAACTTTCCTTGATTGGTTAGTCTCTCGAAGGCTTGCACCAAAGTCGACCCGAGTGGGGCAAACTTTCGGTCTCGGACCCACTTTCCAGGGCTTCTTCGGGCAGGAGTCTCCTCTACGGCATGGACTTCTTGGGCTTGGGATGTGTTGCCCCTGTTGTAGGTGTTGCTTTTGTATGCGGGTTTACTTTGTATTGTTTTTGCGAGATCATCCTCGATCTTTATTCCCACACCATACACTCTTTTGAAAGTGTCAAGTCCTAGGTACCTAAGGTTTTGTCTGTTGTGAGGGGGTCGAAAAAGCACGAGGCTAACGCGTGACCTCGTCCCTCGTGGGTGTGACGATTCTTTTTATTCAATCAAGTGTAATTGGATTTCCTGTGAGTTTACACCCAATTGACTAGTAATATAGGAGTCGCCATTCAGTTTTTAACAACAATGAGAAAAACTGACAAAACCCGGTTATCGTGACATAAAGGGAGTGCAATTATGTTTGACCACGACGGCCGTAGGTTCCCTTGTGATCCCTGGTGTGGGGATCTCTCAACATACACCCGCAAGGTAGAGATTGAGGGTTCAGGGGACTGTAACTACCGAGAGGAGTACTTGCTCGTCGATAACTCCAGAGGCAGGATATCCTTACTAGCTCAGCATAAATAATTGAAGGGACATGCGTTAACTATTAAACTAATCTGAGTTGATTTTAGCAATATGCAACATATAATACTAGTTCGATCGCGGTTATATGATTTAGATTGCATTAAGGGACCTAGCATGATAATCCAATTTCCCAAAAATATTATATTTGTTAGGCGTGATAGAACAATCAGATTTAGTTAGTTTAATAGTTCATGAAAAGGGCGAGGAAAGCAATTAAATCATCGAAGAGGGACACATTACGACGCACCCTTGAGAGGTGCGTCACGGTTCTCAGAAAACTAACCACTTTGACTTTGCTATTTCTCCTTTTTATTTAACGAATCTCAAATTATGGGACAGGATACGTTCTGTTCGATTTATGGATCGATTGCGACAGAACGCGTGAACAATTTCGCAGCGTGAGGCTTAGGCTAAGGGTTGGAGTCAATACTCAGAATATGAATTGTGTGTTGTGTTTTTCACGTCGAATTCGGGGCTGTATTTATAGGGGAGAGTTCATGGAAAGATAGAATTGAAGAGTTCTAATCCAAAAAGAATTAGGAAAAAACACGTACCCAGGTATTTTCAGCGCCCAGGCCTGGGCGCCGAAGATTTCGACGCCCAGAGCCAGGCGTTGAAAATAGGGTCTGGGCTGTTTTCTTAGTCAGATTCGGATTCCTGAAATCCGTAGAGTTTGAGACTTAATCGAGTCTTTTAGTGCGTATCAATTTCATGACGGAATGCGTCTGGGCCCGTTATGAACTCTAGGCTCGTTAGGATTTTAATTAATACGTAACTCTTATTTCCGAATCATATTAGGAATAGGATTCTCGCAGTTTTCTATCTCATTTATGATTTATGTTGGAGTGCAACACCTAATTCTGACAGGTTTCTATCTTTTATGACTTGCCACTTTTAGAAGCTACCTTTTACGGCAGTTACTATTTTAGCAGGTTTCTATAAATAGCAGGTTTCAGGTGAAATGAAAAGGGGAATTGAGATTCGTTATTTTATAGGAGATGCGTTGTCAAGTGGAGATTACGTTTTCATCATCGAACCTTTCCCTTTCGGGAATGGGGACAAAGTAGGTGTCTACAGTTAGCCCCCACTTTGACTGAGTCTCGAGATGAGACGATGGTCAAAGTATTAGACGGAGTGCGTCACACAAGCCATGGTGTATGTGACCTGTTTTGCGAGGGTCTCACGAGCCCCCGAGTGATAACATTTGACTTAAGGGTCATAACTTGAAATGTCGACATATCCCTCACGTGTCATTGGAATTTGTCAACTGATAGTATAGAAACTTCCTCACTTTGTCATTGGAAGGATCTAAAGGTGCGTAGAAACTCCCTCACTTTGTCATTGGGAGTAGCTACAGATGTTTTCGAAATCAAAGCTATAAAGTGTAATTGGGACTGGCCAAGCCCAATCACGAGGTAAAAATGTTTTAAAAGATTCTCATTTTCAGGACTAGCTAAACGAGAAAACCCCCTTGTTTTTATGGGACGTAAAACGAAGGAAAATCCAGCACATCGCTCTTTTTTGGAAAAAACGGAAAACCAATCCTTCTAATTTTTGGAAAAAGGGAAAACCGAAAAAAGTTATCGCTGCAGCGACTAAGGACCTGCGTGGTTAGTGACGCAGACCCCGCCGGCTAAAGATGGCGAGCCTGCCGGCTAAGGGTGGACACCCCGTCCGATAGAAGTGGACGAATCTGTTTTTGAAATTTGAAAATAAGGACCTACGCGGTTTGTGACGTAGACCCCGCCGGCTAAAGATGGCGAACCTGACCGCTAAGGGTGGACACCCCGTCCGATAGAAGTGGACGAATCTATTTTGAAATTTGTTTGTGCTTTTTGAAAATAAGGACCTACGTGGTTTATGACGTAGACCCCGCCGGTTAAAGATGGCGAGCCTGTCCGCTAAGGGTGGACACCCCGTCCGATAGAAGTGGACGAGTCTGTTTTGAAGTTCGTTTGTTTTTTTTTTTGAAAATAAGGACCTACGCGGTTTGTGACGTAGACCCCGCCGGCTGAAGATGGCGAGCCTATTTTGAATTTGAAGACTTTATTTTTCAAAAATTGAGGACCTGCGCGGCTAGTGACGCAGACCCCGCCCGCTGAAGGTGGGCGAGCCCTGTCCGCTAAGGGTGGACGCCCCGCTCGCTAGAGGTGAGCGAACCTGAATTCGTCTTTTCGATTTGGGATTTGAGTGTCGCGATCTTGCCCGATTGAGGTGGGCAAGTCCCTATTTCATTTTTTTCTTGTGATTTCTTTTGAGAATTCCTTTTTATTCATTCTTATAGGAGCGAATTCTTCCGAGGGATGCTCGGATTTAGTTGCAACCTGAATGTGGGTTGACAATGTGTTTAGATGGACCATAGTCTCGTGGTCATCTTCTTTCATGGTTTTGAGCTAGTCTTTATGGCTCAATTTTGCCATTACCTGGGTCCTTGATTGGGGGACCATGTATAAGTATCAACGGCAACCTTTGTCTTGAGGTCGTAAACCGGTTCTTTTTTCTTTTGAGATTATCCAAACACGGGATTTTGTACAGCGTAGTCTGGGAATTTTGTTTTAACTTTGCATACTTTTTTGAAATATATATTTTCTTTCGAACCCCCAAGCATTCGTGCTTGACGGTCATTTCTTGTCAAAGAGGTTCCTTGGGGATACGCATTTTGTAATGTCCTTGATCGTGTTTTGGGATCGTGCTCGTAAGTGCGAGCGATCTTTGTAGTGGTGTGCTATTCTTGACAAAGTCGTGAGGTGCGAATTTCAGTAAGGAAATCGGTAATTTTTGAGTCGAATGGATGCGGCAGGGCCCAACAGAAGTTAGGGCCTTTTGTGAGCCTGGGTTCATTTTCGGCGCCCAGGCCTGGGCGTTGAAATAATTCACGCCCAGGTGGGGCGTTGAAAGTGTTGTTTGGGCTGGTCTTTTGATGACACAGTTGGCCTCTTGTCCATTCGTTTATTTCACTTGGAAGTTCTATGTATTCTCTTTTCTTTTGTTTTTTTCTTTGTTTTTAGAATGTGATGATTTTCTTGAGAAGCCGTAGCCGATTGGTGGACTACGGTGCTTGTCGCTTTGGGGCGATTATTTTAAGGAACTGTTGCTCTTTAAGGCGTACAGTTATTGCAACAGTTAGGCGAGTCTATATGGCCCGAAGAACATACCTTGAGGCGTAAGACTTTGATCGCTCTTGTATATATTTTTTTTCTTTTGAATGCGTTCGTGAATGATGACATGTATGTGCGAACGAGTGTTCATAGAATGGCAGTTGTGTGCGGTCCATTAATCAGTTTGCTTGAATCATTTTTTTTTTAGCAATGACTGATTGTGAATAGTTTGCTTAGAAGCTTGATAGGGTTCAGGCCCATTCATGAAGTGGGCTCCAACATCGTGCCTTTTCGATTGTTCAAACATTTGCTTCGAGACCCTTTTTTTTATTTTGCTATGGTCGTTTCGTAGCTTGGAGCCCCCAAATATGCATGTTGGGATGCTTCCTTTTGGCGTACGACTTTTGTAGGTTTTTTCAAGAAAGATGCCTTGGGGTTCCGCTCGTGTAGGTGCGAGCTATCCCTATCGTAGTAGGTATTATTTTGCTACCTTTAATCCTTAATGTAGAAGTCGTGTGGCTTGCATTTTGAATTTGGGCGATAAGTAGTCTTTGCCTCTTTTACACATGCTCTTTGGTCGTGCTCGCATTAGCGCAATATGCCTTACTCTCTTTTTTAGACTTGTACCTTGGGATAACTAAATTTATGGTGCGACGTAGGCTTGTGTGGCCTAACCGCATGTCTTAGAACATTCCTTCAGGTGTTGGGATATCATTTGCATTGGAGTACTTCATCATGCCTTGTTCAGGTGCTCGAATAAGTGTGGCACCTTTTGCTTGGGTTTGCACAGCTTATTACTTCGTTCGATGCGAGGATTCATAGGTGTTTCTTTCTCTTTTTTTTTGTCTGGGCAAAACTTGGCTAGCAGAAAGATTCAGCGCCCAGGCTGGGGCGTTAAAGATATCGGCGCCCAGCTCTGGGCGTTGAAAATGATTTCTAAGTATATTTTGACAGTTCTTGTCCTTAATTTTTTTTCTTTCGCTTTTGCTTTGGAACGAGGTAGACTGTGTAACGGGCGCTTGTAGGGCGAGCGTTATGTGCAGTAGTTTGATCGGAGCTTTGGTGACTCGCGATTTTCAGTTACCCTTGTTAGTGGGGTGACTTTATATATTCTAAGTAGTGCTTTAGAATTTGGGAGGGGTTGTAGCCATTCTAAGGTTCGTTTTACGCGATTAAAGCTTAGGATTGTGCCCCTCTGACGTATGTATAGCATTAGCGTCGAGAATTTGCGATAAAATCGTCATTTCGAGCATTTTTAGAGTGTTTTTCTCAAGCCTCCAACTGTAGCTACGGGATTGGCTTGGTGCTATAATGCTTGGCATACGTTTTTATGCATTCATGGTGACATGGATCATGAATAGTTTGAACCAGACTCGTTTAGTGCGAGGCACGTTCGAGTAGTGATTTGCTATTTTTCTTGTAATTGTCGTATTGTGCGACATTGCCATGGTCAAGGTAATCATATGGAAGTGTGCCTTGACCAGAAGTTAGGTGCCTTTCTCTTACCCATAATCATATTTAGAGATCTTTTTGACTCACTTGTAACATCGGGATAAACGCATACTTAAATTAAACCAACGACTCTTTATTATGTTCGAAGAAGCCTTTAAAATTTTTTGAATTTTTTTTAAAAATCCGAATCCTTCTGTGTACAATCCGAGGTGTCCTAAGTAAGTTGACTTATAGAAGGGTTCGCACAGGATTACTTGAGTGAATCAAAATACTGTTACGATTTCTGAAATGCTGTCTAAGGATTTGCTGGAAGCCAGGGTGCAGGTGTCAAGATATTACTTGTGCCCGTTTGGCATATGCTTTCAGGATTTTAGGGCCATCTTTTCCAGAATTGCGGGAATATAAACCGTTTTCAAATTGACTTAGATTTACTTGGTGTATGTCTGCCCAAAAGGTCAAGGTATACTTAGTTCTTTCCCTAGCTCTTTCATTTCAATTTTTAGCCCCCCAGTTGCTGCTATGTCTTCCCATTAATGATGCTTTCAGATTTCGATTTTAGATGCCCGTGTTATATGTCTGAGTAGGGTGAGCCTTGGTTAAGTGCCAAGTCCTATTGACAATGTCTTTTTTTTTTCAAAGGGGATTTGCAAACATTTGAATTACCACGAACGGGTGCCCTGAGTTCGAATGAACGGTGGGGCGATGCCGTAGAACAATCCTCTTTATTGCAAGCTTACTGCCTTTACTACTTGTTGGCGATTATGACTGTGTCTAGTGGTGAAAGAAGGTCTTTAAGCGAACGACTATGTCTAGTGGTGAAAGTAAGTCTTTAAGTGAGTTAGTTCGCTTTAGGGAGGGTCAAGTCGAGTACTTTAGAGGTCATGGACGCTTGTGCTAGCCCCCATTCAATTGAGGCAAAGCGATCTTTTCGAGTCTTGGCTAAGTGCCTAGGAGTGTGAGTGCTCCTTCTGGCAAGGGTACGTGCCCTTATTATTTTTCGATGTGTGCTCATTTTGGCATCTTGATGACTTGGATTCTTCTTCATGCTTTCAATTTTTCTTTCGACTTGGATTGCAAGTAATTAAATTTCAATAAGGGACTTCATTTCTTATTCTTGTTATTCTATAGGATCTAACATCTTTGCAAATTGGTTGGACCGAATCATGGATTGCCTACGTATCCGCCTTAAATAAATTTAATTTGGAATTAGGTCTTGCGTAGTTCTTAGCCTAGAAAATGGTTTTTTAGAATGCCGATTTTAAACAAGTACGTTCCGAGGTGGAAACATATTATTTGAAATGGTAGAATAAGTGAAGTTTATTATTATTTTAATCAGCCGCTTTGCCGTAAGCCAAAAATTTGTTTTATATTTTTTGAGTACATAATTTTTTGAGTACATGTATTTTTTGGTACGTATATCTGAGTACGTGTTGAACCCCCCAAGTGTTCGTTATTGTTCCGTGTATGTGCGGATAAAATGACGAGCACTTCTTGACAAATTTTAGCAAGCGGAGAGATTCAGCGCCCAGGCTGGGGCGCTAAAGATTTCGGCGCCCAGCTGTGGGCGCCGGATATTATTTCTGGGCGGATCTTTTTGGTGCGCTAAATGCTTCTTTTTTTTTTAGACGAACTTTTAAAGGCGCTTTGCAAAGTTTGCTTTTTTATTATTTTTTATTTTTTTTGTACTTTTCATTTGTCTTCCTTTTTTACTCGTGACTCAAGACGGTTTGAAAGATGGGTTGAATGAGATAGGATAATTTGTATAGGCATTGGTCAAGCATGAAGATTACATCTGCTAGGATTCATATTTTACGGCCTCAGGCTAGTGTCACGAGTTTACATCAATCAAGGCCAATGAGTAGCATAGCGACGGCTCAAGGGTATATCAACTGGACGTATCCAAACAAGTTATATGGTCATTATGCTAATGGTGGTGTAAGAGCAGGTTTGGACTTTGGAAATGATGGGCATGACGCACGTGTCAATGGTCGTGCGTGGTTTGCGGTTGATAACAAGTTCAAAAACAAGAGTTGAGGTAATGGTTTCTTGGGTTATGGCAATGAGAACATGGATGGGTTAAATGAGCTGAACAGGGACCCCAGAGCGAAGGCGTCTAAGAGCATAAGGATTGGAAAGGGTAGACATCGTAGAATTTTATGATTTGGATTGGTTGACTTAATTCTTTTCATTCGTTTACTTGGGTAGATTTTGCACTTTAGGAGGTACGGGCTAAGTATTTCATGGCTCTTTTCGCTCTCCCTTTTCTCTTTCTCTTTTTTTTTTCTTTTTGCTTGGGATTTCTCCCCAACATAAATCCTTCAATCAATTTTTGTTTGGGCTAAAAGGTAGATGGTTGTGGTCTCTGAGTCACGAGGCGAGACTGAGTGAGCCTCGTTTGATAGGCCTATAGTGGACCTTTAATTTTAGTAGGCCTAGGGTGGACCTTTAATTTTAGTTGGCCTAGGGTGGACCCTTAATTTTGTCTTACTTTGCAAGCGTATTTAGTCGTTTCTTTGAAATGTGCAAATAGCGTAGATTCAAAATGTTGTTTTTACCTTATTGAAATTTAACGAAAGAATTACATCGAAAATAATTTTTTGTTTCTTTTCAGATTCCGGTTCTACGGGATTTAATTGGAAGTTGTGATTTAGACTCAAACTTTCATTAATCTTTCTGATTATAACCCGTGTATGAATACAAGGAGGTGGCCTAGACTCAAAATAATGACGTGGCGTAAGCCTATAACACTTGACCAAGCGACTCTCAGACTTAGGCTAATTGGACCATAACTTCCATTGGTTGACACTTTAGATTTTAACCCTTGGGTGTTCATTTGTTATGCGCCATTTTGCTTAACGTTGGCAAGGTAGTTAATTGGGGAGATCGAATTTTTATTTTTGCAAGACTAGAATCATTAGTGCGGCTTCTCTCTTAGTGTGTATTGCTTTACCCCGATGGTGGCCTTATGGCATGCCGATTTGGGTATTTTCATGGTTCGTCATGTTGTATTCATGGAAAATCTTTTAGTCCGTACTTAGGGGTATTTAATGGAGCGAGTGGCTTGAGAGGACTATGATAGTCGTGACCCAATGTGATCATAAGCCTTGAGGCCATTAATAATTTTTTGCCAATGGTATTGATACCTTAGGTTCACTTTGGGGGTTGTGCGACTATGGAGGAATGATTTTCAGAATGTGACTGTTTCCATTTTGCAAATACTATAATATATTCTTTTATTGGTGAGAGAGAGTATTGAGGCCGTGGATTCTTAGCAAGGGATGACAATTACATATGGGTGCTTATTGATTTAAATGTTAGGAGGGGAGACTCAATATGGTTTAACCTTTTAACTTGCAGAACGACACCAAGCATTAGGACCGATTCTATGGATAAGACAATTAAGACTTAGGATTTAGATTGTACTTTGGCATAGCCTAGTCTAGACCCGGATTTATTTTTTTTGTTTGAACATTTTTTTTTTCTTGAAGACTTTATTCGAACATTTATTTTTTTGAATACTTCGCCCATGTGACATTCAAGGTCGTTTAATTAGCATGCTCGGTTTTGGTGCCGAGCATCGTCGTCGTAGGAGGCCTAACAACGACACAAAGAGTTATTTATTTTTATTTTTTAGTCGCTTTTAGAATCGAGTGCCTTTCCATACGCCCTTGCAGCAATTTTTACGAAAAGTGTGTTTTTTTTTGCTACATGTTTTTTTTGCGCGGGTACCGAGGCTGCTGTGCCTGACCAAAAAGGCCAGGCAACAACTTCAGCGCCCAGCAGTGGGCGTGAGAAATTTTGGCGCCCAGCCAGGGGCGTTGAAAATGCGTCCCTGGCTGGTTCTCGTTTTCTGTTTGCGTCTACTTTTGTTTATGCGACTTTGATTTTGCGTGCTTGCCTAATAACGTCCTTTACGCGTTGTGCAGCGTTTGTGGGATTCGTTACGGCTATCCCGAGCGTCGCTTATTTTTGTGGCGATCGTTCGGGCTTGCGGAACACGTATTTTGGTATAACTCTTTGGCCAACCGGTCCATGAATGTTTGGGCAATTTTTAAGGTCGTTGGTTTTCTAGCATTATTTGTCTAGCATTATTCGTACGCACAATCATAACATAGTCACATAGTTCGCTACACATAACTACATTACAGACATGGATTTGAAAATTAAATATGTCACGTAGTTTATGATAGGCTTCTATGGGTAGTATTTGCGCCTGGCTTGGTACCGCTTCTATCATAGATCCAACACATGCCCCGGTCGAGGTAGTGTCTTCAACAGACGAATTTCGCCCAAGAGGCCAACCCGCAAGTGCAAGCCAAGGGGGCATGCAGGCGAGAGGGACCTAATGAGCGAGCGATTGAGTTCGGGATAGGTGTACTACCTGCACAAGTACCGAGTGGGCAACATGCGCGGCGTATGCACCCCCTATTGGCGAAAAAAGGTATCCTTAGTCCCAACTCCCGAGGGAGCCGAGATTCGTTATGCGGTTCTGCCCGTTCACATTAATATGCTGATTTTCAGGTCGTCCCAACTTGATGGGGAAATAAACGCGGGGTAGGATCGTTTCACCCTTCGGCTATTTTGATTACCTACAAGCACGAGTATTTCCTTCACTATCCCCAGTGGAGTCGCCACTGTGAGGGGGTCAAAAAGCACGAGGCTAATGCGTGACCTCGTCCCTCGTGGGTGTGACGATTCTTTTTATTCAATCAAGTGTAATTGGATTTCCTATGAGTTTACACCCAATTGACTAGTAATATAGGAGTCGCCATTCAGTTTTTAACAACAATGAGAAAAACTGACAAAACCAAGTTATCGTGACATAAAGGGAGTGCAATTATGTTTGACCACGACGGTCGTAGGTTCCCTTGTGATCCCCGGTGTGGGGATCTCTCAACATACACCCGCAAGGTAGAGATTGAGGGTTCGGGGGACTGTAACTACCGAGAGGAGTACTTGCTCGTCGATAACTCCAGAGGCAGGATATCCTTACTAGCTCAGCATAAATAATTGAAGGGACATGCGTTAACTATTAAACTAATCTGAGTTGATTTTAGCAATATGCAACATATAATACTAGTTCAATTGCGATTATTTGATTTACATTGCATTAAGGGACCTAGCATGATAATCCAATTTCCCAAAAATATTATATTTATTAGGCGTGATAGAACAATCAGATTTAGTTAGTTTAACAGTTCATGAAAAGGGCGAGGAAAGCAATTAAATCATCGAAGAGGGACACGTTACGACGCACCCTTGAGAGGTGCGTCACGGTTCTCAGAAAACTAACCACTTTGACTTTGCTATTTCTCCTTTTTATTTAACGAATCTCAAATTATGGGACAGGATACGTTCTGTTCGATTTATGGATCGATTGCGACAGAACGCGTGAACAATTTCGCAGCGTGAACAATTTCATGACGGAATGCGTCTGGGCTCCTTACGAACTCTAGGCTCGTTATGATTTTAATTAATACGTGACTCTTATTTTCGAATCATATTAGGAATAGGATTCTCTCATAATCTCTATCTCATGTAGGATTTATGTTGGAGTGCAA
This sequence comes from Spinacia oleracea, assembly GCF_020520425.1. Lineage (NCBI taxonomy): Eukaryota > Viridiplantae > Streptophyta > Magnoliopsida > Caryophyllales > Amaranthaceae > Spinacia > Spinacia oleracea. The sequence continues at coordinate 22,794,762 of NC_079490.1, forward strand.
CACCTAATTCTGACAGGTGTCTATCTTTTATGACTTGCCACTTTTAACAACTACCCATTATGGCAGTTACTATTTTTAGCAGGTTTCTATAAATAGCAGGTTTCTATAAATAGCAGGTTTCAGGTGAAATGAAAAGGGGAATTGAGATTCGTTATTTTATAGGAGATGCGTTGTCAAGTGGAGATTTATGTTTTCATCATCGAACCTTCCCTTTCGGGAATGGGGAAAAAAGTAGGTGTCTACAATACTTGGGCCTTAGTTTGTTGAATAACAAACACTAAGCTCCCACTGAGTTTAGGAACTCTTTAGATATATGATGAAAAGATATTCTGAAATTACTTTTCAATAGCTGACGAATTTTGGTTTAGTTTGGTGGTAGTTGAGCATTTTGTTTTAGAAATTATAGGAAAAGTCTTTATGATCCATCATTAATCGAATCAAGTACTAATCGACTTCGATCATTCCAACTTAGATATGCCATATCTTATGGAGCTAGATTGTGAATTTTACTACACACAATCATTGATGATCATTCTTGACTTAAGTAATCATCAACATGATCTAACCTAGATCTTTATGATTTCTTGCTAAGTGGATTTTATACTTCTGAATCTTTGAACTACCCAAACAGATTCAAACTTATATCACTTTGAGTAAATAAACCTATATTCACTCAAATCTGTGTGAAATAATAAAGTCATAAAACCTTTCTTTAACTTTGAATTCTATTTTCTAGGCGTTCTAACAATAGTTCTTATCTTTTGTTACTTTCAACAAGTAAGACTTGCTTGTCTTAAATTGATCTAGAAATCAATCACCTTTCAAAAAGTCCATCAAAATAGAGCTTTTGAATGTTAACTTGTTGATACGGTCTAAGCAACAATGCCAAAGATTAGTGGAACTCAAATCAAGAGATTGATTTGAACCTAGTAAAGTTCTTATTGTTAAAGAGTTGTTTGTTTTTAATCAAGCATATTGACTCAACCTGTAAATGACCATTTCTTCAAATAACAAACAAACAAGCATTGTTTTCGTTCTTCTGAATGTGAGTCTTTCTGTGTTTGAAGCAGAAATTTAGGTATGCTGATTATGGAACAAAATAGCCATTAAGTTCCAGCCTTTGAAAGGACTTAAAACAAACCACATGACCCTACAACTAATGTAGCATTGCCATGCTTCATTTCCCACTTGTAGGCCATTAGTGTAGCCTAGCTTCCATTATTTGAGTTATTACCGAAGTAAGAACCTCAAACGGTATATGATACTAGGGAATTTTATTGCTAGGTCACTTCTTTTTAAACATAAACTTATAGGTAGAAAAGGAATCGTCAATTCCTTTCATTTGTTCCTTATTTTCCTATTTCTTGTACCCTTTCTTATAGTCTTAAGAATTGAATTCTCTAGTGTTGACTTTTATACTTTGTTAGACATGTCCAATGTCTCTCCAACAAGGTTCTTACCATTTTATGTTGAATATTAAGTTTCAACTAGATGATCTTACCAGAAGCTTCTAAAGTTCTCTAAGCATCGATCTATTCGAATGTCTAGTGATTAGACTCATTCGAGAATTAAATGGAAAAACATTTTAGGTTGTTAACCATTGGTAAAGCTGAGCGTTTAAACTCAATGCTTTATGATCTCAAAACTACATTGTATTTTGAATTCACAAGCACCAATCGGTTCGCCATTCGACTTTGATATTCGAAAACAACCATAAAAGTCGCTAAAATTTTAAATTGCTCATTTTCTCTCATTTCCGTGAATCGTTCTTGGATTCACTACCAATCGAGGAAATTTACAGTTACCTTTCTAAAAGGATTTACTGCAGTGCAAGATATTTAATTATAAACAATAATTAAAACATACATTGAAGCATGCAAAGTCTAAACATTTATCATGAGTAATAACTTGAAAATTAAAGCAATCATGCAATTTAAACAAGTCATTAGCATTTTATTCGAATTTATTGTTCCGGCAGGTGTGAATAAAATGATTCCAAGACCCTTAAATCATTGAAGAATTAAGCACATTATGTATTTTGACTCAATTCTAGAATATTTTAGGTAAGCAAAAGTCTTTTGCTAATAGTCTAGAAACTACTCTTGGTTGATAGGTACGTCTAAGAACTTATTAGGTAAACCTATCGATTTTGCCACGACATAAAAGGACTCCTTACTTATATCGTTGAGTTTAACCAAAACTAACATGTACTCACAATTATTTGTGTACCTTACCCCTTTAGGATCAATAAGTAACACCTCGCTGAGCGTAAAACTATTACTAGATTGATGTAAAGGTTATCCAAGTAAGTGTTATTTTGGCATGGCACCTTTTAACTCAATTTTTAAACTTTGGAACTTAAGGCTATTACTATGTTGGTTAGATTTTAAGTGAACTAAAATCCTTAATCATGCAACATAATCAAGCCACAATCTCATGCATATTTAAGACATATTTAAAAGCAATAAATAACTTAAAGCATGCATAAGATAAATGTGATCTAGTATGGCCCGACTTCATCTTGAAGCTTCAACTTCAAAGTCCGTCTTGAAAATGGATTGGAAACTCCGTCTTGAATTTCACCATGGGAGGCGCCATTTTCTTCAAATAGGATAACCTATAATTAAACTAATTACAACTATTTGATGGTACGCATACCATATTTGAATTGAAAAACAAACTTTGGTGCATTAGACCAATTACATTCAAATTAATGGTACGCATACCATATTTTCTATCCTATTTGGGCCATACTAGTCACTTCATAACCTGCAAAACAGTACATATACAATATATACCATTCACCCATTCATTATCATGAATGGCCCACATAGCTGGTTAGTAAAACACATTGTCATGCATCACATAAATATTTTCAGCAATTAATCAAGGGCACCAATAATCTACCAATTATTCAGTCCTTATTAATTCTAATCAAGTTGTTTAACCTTAAAGGATTTGTAGACCTAATCAAGAGTTTATGACTAAAAATGCTCCCACTTAAACCAATAACTTTATATGCTTTACTAATTTTAAACATAAAAATGTATTTCTAGTCTAACCGGAAACATACAAATTTAATTAAAATTTAAAGATCATATAAATTTATAATTGAATCCACTTATATAATTTAATTTATTTTCAGTTGATTTAAATGAATTTAAATTAATTCAAGGTTTTTAATTTTAGTAAAATAATTAGTATAAATAAAAATTTATAATAATTATAATATTCAAAATTAAAATCCAAGAAAACAATTTAAATTATTAATTTGAAAATTAATTATAATTATTTCTGAACTGAAAATTCAAATTAAAATTCAAAACGACTCAATCGTAACACGACGAGCACTTGGGCTTGCGCCCAAGCCCCATCGAGTGCACGACCGATCACACGGCCCATGGCACAACGCAGCAGCAGCCACGGGCAAACGCAGCAAGCCAAGCCACACTTGCGCGCATCCTGCTCGCCCGCATGCATCGCAGCAGCTCTCGAAGGGATGCATCGCTCACTAGGCGCGAGCAGTCCCTCGTGGCGAGGCAGCGCTCGTTCGTGCGCGGAGTAGTGCTCGCTGGGCGACCCAGCTTGCGCTCTCCCGCGCGCGCGCCTCGACCTCGTGCCACTCCCCTTCGCCCACCGCCCATCAACACAGCACACACGCCCAGGCTCCTCGCCTCGCGCGCGTGCCATGACTTGTTGCTCGCTGCATTCGTACCGCACGGGCGACAAGGTCCCTTGCTCGTCGTCGCGTGCCCGCACTATACAACACCCCTTAAGGGTAACACGTAGCTTCCTTTGCTTTGTGCGTGCAACTTTCATGAGCGAATTCATAAAATTAAAATTTTTTAATTTAAAATCTATGACAAATTAATAAATCATATTAATTTCATAATTTTAGTGCGAAAAATCGAAAATGTATTAATCAATTAATTTCCGATTAACATGGATTCAAATCTAGGTCATAAAAATTTAAAATTTATCACAAATTCACAATTTTTATGGTGGTTTTTAATCATGGGTACCTAATTAAATTATTAATTAATTATGAAAATCAAATCAATTCTAAATTTATTCGAATTTCAACAAATTAATCATAATTACAAATTAGGTTATATAATTAACAAGCCTAGGCATTCAAACTTGTTAAACATATACTGTAGGTCAATCAAAAATTCAAGATTTATCAACAAGAATCGCAAATATTCAATTTAACATCTTAAATTTACAAACTTTTGCGTTCGAAAAACTAAAACCTCCGAAAAGTCATAGTTAGGCTTCGAATTTGGGAATTTTGGGTTCGGCCGAAAATTTTTATTATTGTCAAAATTTTAGAATGCCTTTTACATGCGGAATTGACACAAAAATCACTCGATTTGGTTGAGTAACGAAGAAACTGCCGAAAAACTGCATACATATAATTAAATAAACGCAATTTGCAATTAATTAACAATTACGAAAATTAATCACCCCTTTTAATTTCTTGCAAATTTGTAAAATTTAACCATGTTATGCAATTTAGATTATGAAAATAATAAGAGGCTCGTGACACCATTGTTAGGTTATGATACATATGACAAAACATAAATCATGCGAAAAACCTTAATGCCAGGAAACATATTATTTACACATAATCATATAGCATAATTTAGATGCATACACTTTGTAGCGTGCCTTCCCTTGCTGCGCCCGAACCGAACAAGAACAAGTCTTTAAGACTCCAAGTGTCGTCCCTCCGTAGATAGTCCACACCACGCCCGGATCCGCCTTAAGCTTGATCAACTAGAATTGCCCTTAAGGGTCCTAGGAATTTTCGGCTAAAATGGTTGCAAGTGTTTGGCTGATTTTTGCTTCAAAATCTTACCTTTGAATACTTCAATGCTGTGTATAAATTTGTGACCCTAGGCACCTATTTATAGAGTTATGGAAAAGGACTTATAATCCTATTAGAATACTAATTTAGTTTAATTAGAATCCTGCTAGGACTCTATTAAATAAACTTTATCTATTAGGATTAGGATTTAATCATATGACGAATCCCGATAGCTTTAGGATTCGTGTAACACGCACACGAGCAGCGCACAAGCACCGCACGCCCATGCGCAAGCCTTGCGGCCCACGCACAGCGCACAGCGCTGAGGCCGACTTGCTCGCAGCCCATCGCTGAGCTCGCGCGCACCAAGGCTTGGCTGGGCCTGGCCTTGCGCTGGGCCTGGTCGAGGCTTGGCGTGTTATTGGATGCGTTGGCTTGCTGGGCGATGGCCTGGCTTCGTGCTGGGCCTTCGTCTAGCAAGCCTCGTCCGATGCTAATTCGTACGATACGCTTTCCGATTAAATTCCCGATTCCGGAATTCATTTCCGATACGAACAATATTTAATATTTCCGATTCCGGAATTAATTTCCGTTTCGAACAAATATTTAATATTTCCGTTTCCGGAATTATTTTTCGATTTCTATAATATTTCCGATTCTGACAATATTTCCGTTTCCGGGAATATTTCCGATTCCGGCAATATTTCCATTTCCGATAATATTTTCCGATGCGTACCATGTTTCCGTTTCCGGCAACATCTACGACTTGGATAATATTTATATTTCCGATACGATCCATATTTCTTTTTCCGGCAATATCATCGTTTCCGGAGTATTCATTTCTTGCTTTTGACGATCTCAGCTCCCACTGAAACCAAGATCCGTCGATTCCGAATATCCATTGATGGAGTATTTAATGCCATTAAATACTTGATCCGTTTACGTACTATTTGTGTGACCCTACGGGTTCAGTCAAGAGTAAGCTGTGGATTAATATCATTAATTCCACTTGAACTGAAGCGGCCTCTAGCTAGGCATTCAGCTCACTTGATCTCACTGAATTATTAACTTGTTAATTAATACTGAACCGCATTTATTAGACTTAACATTAAATGCATACTTGGAACAAGGGCATTATTTCCTTCAGTTTGCCCCCGTCTTAAAAATGGTAGCTACATGTTTTATGCCGCGGCATATAGGTGTGATCCTATGTGCCTTGGAAAAACAAACGTTCGTTTTAAGAAAACGATGGTTGTTTTGGGGGTTTGCCCCCGTCTTAAAAATGGTAGCGGCATGTTTTATGCCGCGACATGTTTTATGCCGCGGCATATAGGAGTAGTCCTATGTGCCATGGAAATAAACGTTCGTTTTAAGAAAACGATGGTTGTTTTGGGGGTTTGCCCCCGTCTTAAAAATGGTAGCGGCATGTTTTATGCCGTGGCATATAGGTGTGATCCTATGTGCCATGGAAAAATAAACGTTCGTTTTAAGAAAACGATGGTTGTTTTGGGGGTTTGCCCCCGTCTTAAAAATGGTAGCGGCATGTTTTATGCCGCGGCATATAGTAGTAGTCCTATGTGCCTTGGAAAAATAATGATCCGTTTTAAGAAAACGATGGTTGTTTTGGGGGTTTGACCCCGTCTTAAAATAGTAGCGGCATGGTTTATGCCGCGGCATATAGGAGTTGTCCTATATGCTTTGGAAACAAACGTTCGTTTTAAGAGAACGGTTTCCATAAGTTTGATAGGTGATCAGCCTATACTTGTGCTAATCTGGGCCACTTCTTAGGCTTCAATCAATTAGGCTTGGAAATGTTGCTAATCTGGGCCACTTCTTAGGCCTTTATTCGATTAGGCTTTTTGCATGCATATGTTAGACAAATTAGTATTCGACGTGCGAGTAATAAATAGTACGAAACGAGTAGTATTATTTATAACTTTGTAAGGCAAATTTAGCCGGTTACAAGAGAGATTACTACCCTATCAGGACCGTTAGATGTCATTCTCTAGGCAACAGATTCTTCAATGAAAGATGAGATCAAAATACATCTTAGAAAAAATATTTCTTGAGATTGTCTGCATTCCAGGTGCGCAGAATAGGTCGGCCTTGCATGTCTTCAATGCGATAGGTTCCATCCCTGACTTTATCATAGATCTCATAGGGTCCTTCCCAAGTGGGCGTCAACTTGCCCTGCTCATTGGCTCGTCCCACAGACTCCATCTTTCGGAGAATAAAGTCTCTTACCTTAAGCACTCTTTTAGAGACTTTCTTATTGTACTCCCTCGCCATCCTTATCTTGTACAACTGTTGCCTTAATGCCACATTTCCTCTAGCTTCGGGCAAAAAGTCCAAGGACAATTTCATCATTTCCCAATTGGCATTCTCGTCATATAGCATGACCCTCAGCGTAGGTTCACACATTTCTATAGGGAGTACGGCCTCGGCACCATAGGCTAGTAAGAATGGGGTTTCGCCGGTGGAGTTCTTAGCCGTGGTGCGGATTGACCATAAGACATTTGGCAGCTCATCGGCCCAGAGACCCTTAGCTTCGTCCAGTTTCTTTTTAGTCCCCTCAGAGATTATCTTGTTGAATGCTTCGACCTGGCCATTGGCTTGGGGTCGTCCTACAGAAGCAAAGCAGCTATGTATGCCGTGGTCTGCTAACCATTCCTCCAGCTTAGGCGTCTCAAACTGAGGCCCATTATCAAAGACGATAGCTTGTGGTATTCCGAAGCGAGTCATAATATTTTTCCAAATAAACGCCCTTACATCACTAGTTCTTATATTCTTGAGTGCTTCTGCTTCTACCCACTTGGTGAAGTAGTCGACGGCTACAATCACGTAGCGCCGGCCTCCAGGGGCTGTTGTATATGGTCCTAACAGGTCCATCCCCCACTTGGAAAACGGAATGGGGCTCAGAATAGGGGTGAGAGGGTGAGCCGGCCTGTGAATGAGATGAGCAAATCGTTGGCACTTGTCACACTTCTGCACCATGGACAAGGCGTCTTCTCTCAGAGTGGGCCAGTAATAACCAGTTCGTAGGGCTTTTTCAGCTAAAGCTCGTACTCCGATATGGGAGCTACATAATCCCTGATGTAGGTCGTCCAGAATTTCCTTCCCTTTCTCAAGACTGACACACCACAGAAGGGGTCTGGAAAATGACTTCTTGTACAAAACTCCATTCCACCATTCAAACCACGAACTTTTCTTCTGAATTTTGGCGGCTAGACTTGAGTCGTCTGGAAGTGAGCCGTCTACTTTGTATGCAATGATAGGGTCCATCCAAGTTGACGACTGGTCAAGAATTGCTACCACAGGAGCACATAACTCTTGTTCGATGCTTCGTTTTTCTTTCACTTCCCAAAACACACGACGTGGAGTATCACAGGAAGCTGAGCTAGATAGCTTAGACAGGGCATCGGCCTGATTGTTCTCTGTTATGGGAATCTGCTTAGCCTCAAAACTCTTTAAATGTTCTATTTCTTGACGCATAGCTTGCATGTATTTAATCATGTTGGGGTCTCTTGCCTCATAGTCTCCATTTACTTGACTTACAATGAGTTGTGAGTCAGACAAGGCCAGTATTTCTTGGGCTCCGGCAGCTTTGCACATTTTTATGCCGGCTAGCAGAGCCTCGTATTCAGCCTTATGTTTGGAAGTTGAATATCATGGCGTACTCGTACTTATCTCCTTCAGGAGATTGGCATATTATGCCGGCTCCGCATCCGTTCTGGGTGGACGACCCATCTACATGTACCGTCCAGCGTGTTGCCACATTCTTTTCAAAAGTTGGCCTCGTCATTTCTGCAATGAAATCGGCTAATGCTTTCCCCTTGATAGCCTTTCGAGGTTCATACGAAATATCAAATGCATTCCACTCAATTGCCCATTTGAGCATTCGCCCAGCGGCGTCTAGTTTAGTGAGCGGCTGTTTCAAGGTTAATCTGTGTATACCACCAGTTTGTGTGCCAGAAAGTAAGGACGCAGCTTCTTGCTTGCCATAAAAAGTGCAAGTGCAAATTTCTCAATTGGAGGGTATCTCAATTCGGTTATCTGCAGGACGTGGCACACAAAATAGACGGGGACTTGCACTGCTTCTCTTTCTGTCAACAGCACAACGCTCAAGGACCACTCGGAGATGGCCAAGTATACATACAAAGTTTCTCCTTGAAGGGGACTGACAAGTCGTGGTAAGGTGTGTAGGTGTTCCTTTAATTTGACGAAGGCAATTTCTGCCGATTCAGTCCATTCAAACCTGCTTTATATCTTGATTGTGCCAAAGAAATAATGACACTTATCACCTGCTCTTGATAAGAATCGTCCCAAGGCTTCTAGGCATCCAGTTAGACGTTGGACCTCCTTTACAGATTTTGGAGACGTCATATCTATCACTGCTTGTACTTTGTCAGGGTTGGCCTCAATTCCCCTTTCATCAATTAGGAATCCCAAGAAATTTCCAGCCGTCACTCTAAAGACACATTTCTTCGGATCGGAGTGTCTCAAAAGTTTCTCTCAGATCAGCCAGGTGTTCTTCACGTTGCTTGCTTTTTACTATCATATCATCAATGTAGGCCTCAATGTTCCGTCCCAACTGATTAGAGAAGACGGTGTTGACTAAACGCTGAAATGTGGCCGGCGCAATCTTTAAGCCAAACGGCATCACTTTGTAACAGTACAAGCCTTGCTCAGTAAAAAATGATGTTTTATCCTGATCATCTGGCCATAAAGGAATTTGGTGAAAACCAGAATAGGCATCCATGAAGGACATCATGGCATTACCAGCCGTCGAGTCTACCAACCGGTCTATCTTGGGCAGAGGAAAGCTGTCTTTTGGGTAGGACTTGTTTAAATTCGTGTAGTCCACACACTGTAGGGGAATACAGTTAAACATAATAACATGTGCGGAACAATCCCCAAAGCCAGGAAACATGTATAAAGCACAGATTAAGCAAACTTACATTCGAAGCGTGTTTTCCACAATAATCTGTCAACGAACACGAACAAAGAACTCCACTTGTCGTTCCTCTACTTGGTTCACCGACACGATCAGATCCGTCTTGATAATCGTAGCTTAGACAATTGATCAAGATACTTTGCTTTTGGGAAGAACTCACTTTGGAGGCACAGAGAGAATTAGGGTTCTCTGTGTCTCTAGGGTTTGAGTAATATGAATTGTGCTAAGTTGGAAATTAGGTTGTAAGGTTATTTACATAACCTTACTAACCGACCAAGCCAAGAGGCAAGGCCGGCTAGCAAGCCTTGCACGCCAAGTCACACGGACCGCACGCCCGCCCCCAGCGACACACTGCAGGCCGAAGCCCACAGCGCGCGCACCGAGCAGCTGGGCCGTGGGCCTTGCTCGCTCGTCACTGCTGTGCGCTGTTGCGTGCTGTTGCATGCTCGCGCCCAATGGTCTGGCCTTGCTCGCCTTTGCTCGCGAGCTTGCTGGCTCGTTGGGCCTTGCACGCTTACGTGCTTGGCTCGACGGGCCGGCAACTCTGATGCCCTTCGTATTCGCGATTTAATATATTTCCGATATATTATTTATCGTTTCGTATACGACGAATCACCGTCGTACGATACGATTTATTCGTGTCACCCAGCTTACGAATATTCGGGATACGATATACGATTTCGACAAAGGTCATATCGTATAATAAGTTTCCAACTAATTCCCGAAAAGCTATTAAATGAATTTCCGATTCATTTAATCCGGTGATCTGTTACGTGTCATTGGTGTGACCTTGTAGGTTCAGTCAAGAGTAAGTTGTGAGTTCAATATCCATTAGAACTCACTGATCGGAAGCATTGCTCCAGCTAGCTGTTCCGATCACTTGATCTCACTGAATTAATTGTTCGCAATTAATCTGAACCTTGGTATTAGACTTAATGCACCTTGGGTGAAGGACATATTTCCTTCAATCTCCCACTTGTCATTCAGACAAGTGTGCATCCACATTCCTTTGTCACTTAGTGTTACTTACTGAACATAAGGTAAGATCCAAGCCATCCTTATTAGGTCCAGAAGTGTTTCTCGGATTACAGAGTTCAACTGTCAAAATTTTGCAGAAGGTTAAGCCTAACCATTCTGAGCACGGCCATGCATTTTACAGTGTCTAACTCTCCGAGAGGCCTTGTTACACAACAAACACCATATCCTATCAAAGATAGGAGGACAATCCATTCTTGCAATCTATGAACACTCACTTTGATTCATAGTACGCCCAATAACTGCTTTTATAGCCTCCTTTTACGGTGCGACGTTTAGCTAGTATCAAAGCGAACTAATTCTCAAACGAGCAGACATAATCGCTCATGTTCTGAGGAACGGTTTCTAATCACCATTAATGAGAACTACCTATGACATGACTTTAATCTCTTAAAGCATTCTCATGGTCAATCCGATACAAGATCCAATAAGTATCTATGCAAAAGATTCTGACATCCAGTCACTCTAGTTCAAGAAACAGAACCAAGTAATCTACTTGCAATCTAATCTTCATTAGTCATTGGTCGTCCACCTTTCAATGACCTAGATTAGGGATCCTTTGTGACTTCAATATTCAAGTTCACTTATGGGTGTTTCTTTGTCGAAAAATCCATCTTGACATCCCATTTGAATGATTTGAATCACATGGACTTATCATTTAATACTAAACCAAGATTAAATGAACTATGAAATATAATTTCATAAATGATAAATGTTTAAACCAGATGCTTACCAATTTGTGGGCCTCTAACCCAAAATCAAGCATTTAATGTTTTTCAGATATAGGCCTTTCACCCAATACTTAAAACATTCATGGAACTCAAACTTGATTCCATATCTGCATATGAATGTTGTGTATCATTCAATGCAGAGGTTTAGTTTATCATACTTTGCTATCCTTAGCATCTTTTCTATCGAAAGCCTTTCGATGTAAGATGAAAAGATCTTTGAATATGTTTCTAGAATGATCTAGTCTTTCGTTGCTGTTTACAATGATAATCATATCTAAACTAGAAAATCATCCAGGTAGCAGACTTGTGATCAACCTGAGTTCATTGAAGAACTCCCACTAAAAACAATTCCCTTTCGTTGCTTCTTAGGCAACAATGAATTCATTTTAATTATGTAGAATTTCAAATGATGCTTCCTTTTGGAATGCTCCAACCAGTTCACATAGATGTGGGAGATACATCTTTCAACTGAGAACTTGGAAACTAATGATTGATTCAGTTTCCCATGCATTCACCTATGTAACCACCTTTTAATCACGACACCTAATTTCCCGTGTTTGTTCGTGGTTTGCCTAACAACAAGATTCAACTTTTGCTTAGGCAAATGCATGTAGCATCAAAACTTTAGTTATCTTCACTTCCTCTTATCAAGTGCTCATCCTACATATCCAAATGTATTGGATATTCTTGATACTGTTCCAATGATCTTTGATCCAGATCAATAGAGATAGGTATAAACTCGTCACGATCCAATGTTCACGAGTTATCTTAGCGATCTATATATCACAATATACATGATTGATTGTAATGCAAAAAATATTCGCATTTTAAAATCCATCCATGTAATTTTTAGCTTCATTCTGTTTCAAGAGATACTGAATCTTGCTAAAATCTTGGCATTGCCATGTGATATAAGGTGAAGGCACCTCTTCAAGGTCCTTCATGCTTAACTCTAGTGATAACAGCCTAGCTTTATACTTAGTTAAAGCATTCATAACTTAGACTTACTCATATGGGTTGAGAGTCTCTTTTGAGTCTCTCCATTGTGTTTGATTTAGTAATTACTTTTACAGAATCCAAACAACACTTTAGATCCTATCCAATTGATCTTTAACCCAGTATGTTCTAAGTTTCGCCATGGTTCTAATATTGACAAATACTTTCAAATCTAACCATTTGAATGTCATTTTCAATAGAGAGATATGTATCTCATATATAGAACCAATAAACTTGACCTTGCTCCCACTAAACTCCTTATCTATAAGATGATCCATATTTTCATAAAGGTATGATTGCTCAATAGCCTTTTAGACAAATATGGTCCAATTCCCACTTGCATGCTTTAATCTACGAAGAGATTTCTTAAGCTTGATCTTTTATCCAGCATCCAAAACTTTTACATTGTGTGATGTACACAATTCCTTTCTACAAATCCAATTGAGTAAGGTGTTTCGTTTTCCAATTGCCATATTGCCATATGCAATGATAGCTAGATTTATCCAAAATAGTTCAAGCATTCCGAATTGGTAAAAAGATTTCAACATTATCAACTCCGTGAAGTTGTTTACAATCTTTAACCACCAATCTAGCTTTTCTTTTGTATGTGTATACAATATCATCTCTGTATGTTTTGAAAACATGTTTGCAACCAATGGGAGTAAACCCTTTATGCAAATCAACGTTGTATGTTTAGAAAACATGTTTGCAACTAATGGGAGTGAACCCTTTATGCAAATCAACCAAATCATAGATTTGATTCTTTAAGATGAAAATATTTCGGATAAAATGGCCTCAAACCATTTTGTATGGCCTCGAACCATACTTATGTTTCTGATGGCCTCAAACCATACTTGGGAATTTTTAATTCGTCGTTGCTAACCTGTAAGTCGTATGTTCTTGAAGAACTTTCCAAAGTCTTCATAATTTTCATTCCTCAAGATAACTATGTATCTATCTTGGTTGAATTCTATTCCTTATACGATTTACCTAGGTATTGAACATCAAACGTTAGTGTCTATAAAGACATTACTCAAGTCCTTTGAGTATTAGGATTCTCTTGAAGCACTTCTAAAGTCTTCCCGAAGCTCTTCCAAATGCTTCTAAGTAAGGAGCACTTCTAAAGTCTTCCTGAAGCTCTTCCAAAGGCTTCTAAGTAAGGAGCTTTTCCAAAGACTCTTAAGTATCCTACATTTGTTTGTTGCTTGACTCGAAGTCCATTCGAGGTCATTTTTCTCCCACTTGCCTTTTTGGAAATATGATGGTTTCTTAAAAGACATTATCTTAAGCAACAACCATATGTTCTCAGATTTGTGGTAGAATCAATACCTTTTGTTTCTATGAGTCGCTCATAAAGAAACATATATCTATCCTTGAGTTTGTTTGAAGTAAACACTAACTCCCACTGGGTTCGACAACCCTAGATATATATGTACTGAAAAGATGTACTAAATCGAAGTTTAATCCTTATGACATCGTATCCTTAGCTTTGACAACTTTGTTTAGTGTGAAAGTCACTTGAGAGTATCATTTAGAAACTATATAGGAAAATAGTCGTGATTATCGTTAATCGAAATAGATTCCGATTTCTCCATTTGGACATACCATATTCTTATGGAGCTTCGATTGTTATAATGCCATATAAACAATCTAGATAATATTTCTTGGCTCATGCAAACATCACCTTGACCCAGCCTAGATGTTCCAAAATTCTTGCCAAGTTGATTTTATACCCTTTTGTGAATTGCATTGAAGCATTTCACACATTTCACTTTGAGTGAATATAGCCATATTTTCTCAAATTCTTGTGAAATAGGTAGGTCATAAAATCCATCTTTGGCCCATGAACTTCATTGTCTAGAAACTTCTAACAGTAGTCCATTTCTATGTCATGTTCAACAAGCAAGACCCACGTGTCTTTAATTAACCAACTTTCAGAAATCCAAGCCATGGAATCATAGAATGTTGACTTGTTGATATGGTCGTATGACATTGCCAAAGATATGTGGAACACAAATCAAAATGTTTGATTTGAACCTTCTGAAGTTTGATTGTGAAGAGATTCGTTTGTTTATTAATCAATCATATGACTCAACCCTTAAATGACCATTTCATTCAAATAAACACTTAACGAATGTTTTTGTTTATTTTGAATGTGAGTCTTTCCGTTATCCAAACAGAAATTGATTATGATGATTAATGGAACATAATACCATTAAGTTCCATCCTTTAGAAGGACTTTAAAACAAACATGATGACCGTACAGTTAATGTAGCACAACTTTGCTTCATTTCCCACTTGTAAGTCAATTACCAGACTTAGCTCCCGGAATTTGAGTTCTTAACAAGAGTTTAGAACCTCAAGCGGTAATCTAATACCATAGGAGTTTATTTGCTAAGTCGTTTCTCTTTAACATAAACTTTTAGGTAGAAATTGAATATTGAATTCATTTCTTATGTTCCCCTTTCTTATCCTTTCTAGCACGTTTTCTTATAGTCCTAAAGATTTTACTCTTTGCTTGATCTTCTTACTTTGTTACGCTTACAAAGTCCCTTTCTTTTGTTCATTTTGAATGACAACATCCAATGAGTCTAATTCATTATCGAATCAAAAGAAAATTGGTTGTTAACCATTGGTTATACATGAGTCTTTAACTCAATACTTCATTATTTCAAAACTACCTAGTATTATGAATATATGAGGTCCAATTGGTCTACCATTCAAATTTTAGTTTGAAAACAACCATAAAGATCACTATAAGAAAATAGCATTCAAGATACGCTCTCACTCTCCTTTTCTTTGAGAATCACTCTTAAAATAGTTACCAATCGATCGAGGAAATATCGCAGTTCTATTGTCCGAACGCAATAAAGTTGAAGATTTACGATTCTACAAAATGAACTAGCAAAGAAAAACACTTATCATACTTTAATAACTTGAAATAAAAGCATTCACGCAATCATCAAAGCTATTAAACATTTCATTCATGCAAAAAGCAAAAACATGGTCCAAAAAGAATGAAACGATTCCAAGACCCCAAAAGTCCTAAATCCTTAAGCAGCTTTAGCATGTCTTAAGTAGTTTAAGATTTTAGGTAAGCAAAACCTATTGCTAGTAATCTCCAAATTACTCTTGGTTAATAAATTAATACCATAATGTATCCCATTGCCACAACATAATGTCATTGTTGTTTGAGTTGAAACCACAATCAACGTGCTCCTTTAGGACGCCTTACCACCTAAGTCAACTAAAATAGCACCTCGCTTTAGCGTAAACCTACTATCTTAGATCCTTAGATTTTTGTAAGTGCTTGATTTGGAAGGCAATTTTTAAACTCAATATTACTTTGGACCTAGTTGTTTCTATGTTAGTTCGATTATTTAGTGAACTTAATCTAATCGAGTCATATGAAACAACCTATTCATGCAAAGCATACATACATTCATACATTCACGCATAATATACATATATATCAAATTGCATAAATAAATGGTGATCTATTATGGCCCAAAACATTTGTCTTGAAGCATCCAATCTTCATCACCTCCTTGTTAGCTTGGCATCGTCTTGAATCTTCGTTCAAATGCTAACTTAAAGTTCTAAACTTAGAAATACTTGAAAATAATAAAATTACATCAAAATTTCCATGGTACGCAGACCATATTTAAAACTTTACATTCAACGATAGAACGGTACGCAGACCGTATTTAACTATCCTAAATTAGTCATACTAGTCACTTGGAGTACCTGCATTACATAAAATATATATTCTATGCATTCACCCATTCGTGTGCTAAAACGAATGGCCCATATTAATATGCAAGTATTTACGTGAATTAATTAAAATTCACGTTCACATAAACGCGTCCTAAAAGATTAATCAATTTCCAAACGATTAATCCTTAGACTTTATTCTAATTAAAATTGAATTTAATTAAAATAATGCGACCTACGAAAATAATTAAAATAATTATTTCATTTTAATTTCATTTAGTGGCTCCCACTCAAACCAATAATTATTCCGGATAATTAATTATCAAATATTAAATTAAAACTCGCGGCCCGGCCCAAGCAAATAAAATATTAAATTAAATATCCCGTTAGCCCAAATTAATGCAAATATACAAAGCCCAACGAAATAAACAATTTTCAACGAAAAAAGTCTGATTATGTAGTTGGGCTAGGCTTGCGCACAGCCCTATGCCTTGCGTGCGGCCCAAGAGACGCACGAGCATGGCTCGCACACCCCCAGGCCCTCGCGCGCGCGCGTGCCCGCAGCCATCGATGCCCCTGCGCTGCGTGTTGTGCCTTCGTGTGTGCTGGACGTCGCATGGCTCGCGCCTTGCTTCGTCGCACCCCCGCAAGCATACCGCCTGCCCTTTCCTCGCCCAGCTCGCACGAGGCACACAGCACGCTTGCTGCTACCCTTGTCGTTGCGGCTCGGCCATCGCATAGTAGCCCATATGGCTCGTCGAGCCATATGTCCACCACACTTGTGTTCGTGCCTTTGCTTCGTGATACGGACCAACTCAATTAAAATTAAATTTAATTTCACGAACTTGCATTAATATTATTTTTCAAAAAGTTACGCTTTTTATTTTCGAAAAACAA
Source organism: Spinacia oleracea (assembly GCF_020520425.1). Lineage (NCBI taxonomy): Eukaryota > Viridiplantae > Streptophyta > Magnoliopsida > Caryophyllales > Amaranthaceae > Spinacia > Spinacia oleracea. The sequence goes on from NC_079490.1 coordinate 22,811,899, forward strand.
CGATTTTCAACGATTTAATAAATTCCAACGACAATCCAATTTCGTAAAATATTAAATCAAAGGCTAACATTATTCAAACTTTTAAGAACAAACGAATCAACATTAAAGTTTGAACTTTTAATTAATAAAATCCGAAGCTTTAAATCGTTCATTAACATTTAAATTTCAGATTTTTAATAATTTGGTTTAAGTGCGATTAAAATTAATGAAACCATTCAAAATTTTAATCCAGTAATTTTTAAAATTAGCCACTGACCCATGAAATTATATCCCCTTTCCCAATTAACCGAATTATTAAACCAAAATTAATTAAAATTCAATTAGTGTTTCAAATTTTACGAATTGGGGAAAGGCCAAATTAGGGTTTATACTTATCGGAAAAATCTGAAATTTTTACCATAGATCAAGCATGTACCCAGCAACATTGTATCAAAACTTCAAGCAATATCGAGTAGTTTAGGTCGACCTTTTAATTGAATTACTGTCCGACACTTTTAATTTTTAATGAAAAATTAACAAAAACGCTCAAAAAACGCTCAAACGAACATTTTTGATTTCCGACCTGATTATTACGCTATTCATCCAATAATTCGTAAAAATTCTGAAAAATCAACAAAAATTCCAAATTTTTCGACAGATGCAAAAACTATAATAATCATGATAATTCATGCTTTGAATACATAAGGCTCATGATACCAGTGTAATAACATGTGCGGAACAATCCCCAAAGCCAGGAAACATGTATAAAGCACAGATTAAGCAAACTTACATTTGAAGCGTGTTTTCCACAATAATCTGTCAACGAACACGAACAAAGAACTCCACTTGTCGTTTCTCTACTTGGTTCACCGACACGATCAGATCCGTCTTGATAATCGTAGCTTAGACAATTGATCATGATACTTTGCTTTTGGGAAGAACTCACTTTGGAGGCACAGAGAGAATTAGGGTTCTCTGTGTCTCTAGGGTTTGAGTAATATGAATTGTGCTAAGTTAGAAATTAGGCTGTAAGGTTATTTACATAACCTTACTAAGCGACCAAGCCAAGAGGCAAGGCCGGCTAGCAAGCCTTTCACGCCAAGTCACACGGACCGCACTCCCGCGCCCAGCGACACACTGCAGGCCGAAGCCCACAGCGCGCGCGCCGAGCAGCTGGGCCGTGGGCCTTGCTCGCTCGTCGTTGTTGTGCGCTGTTGCGTGCTCGCGCCCAATGGGCTGGCCTTGCTCGCCTTTGCTCGCGAGCTTGCTGGCTCGTTGGGCCTTGCACTCTTACGTGCTTGGCTCGACGGGCCGGCAACTCCCATGGCCTTCGTATTCGCGATTTAATATATTTCCGATATATTATTTATCGTTTCGTATACGACGAATCACCGTCGTACGATACGATTTATTCGTGTCGCCCAGCTTACGAATATTCGCGATACGATATACGATTTCGACAAAGGTCGTATCGTATAATACGTTTCCAACTGATTCCCGAAAAGCTATTAAATGAATTTCCGATTCATTTAATCCGGTGATCTGTTACGTGTCATTGGTGTGACCTTGTAGGTTCAGTCAAGAGTAAGTTGTGAGTTCAATATCTAATCGAACTCACTGATCGGAAGCATTGCTCCAGCTAGCTGTTCCGATCACTTGATCTCACTGAATTAATTGTTCGCAATTAATCTGAACCTTGGTATTAGACTTAATGCACCTTGGGTGAAGAACATATTTCCTTCACACACATTCTCCAGGATCGATTAGGCTTCGCCACCAACACTACATTTGCTACCCAATCTGGATATTGACTTGGCCGTACGAACCCAGCATCTAACAACTTCTGTACTTCCTCAGCTGCGGCTTTGTTTCTAGCCTCGCCATGATTTCTCTTTTTCTGACGAACATGATTCAAGGAGTCATCCACGTTGAGTTTATGGACGGCTACACTTGGATCGATGCCCGGCATCTCCTCCACAGTGAAAGCAAAGATATCCTAGAACTCTCTCAAGGGGGTGACCAATTGTGCCCCAAGCTGATCGTCAGGAGAGACCCCTACAGGCACCGTTCTATCAGGACGCGCTTCATCAAGGATGATTTCATAATGGCCACCTACCGGCTCAGACCGCCTTGTCTTCATGTGAGACGTGGAAATGACAAAGGTTTCTTTCTTGATTTTATCTTCTATCTCGTCTAGTTTCCTTTTTGAACCTGCTCTGGCTTCATCAGTCTTGCTGCCTCCCCAAGCCTCGGGACTTAGTGTAGTGAGATAACAATCTCTTGCTAGCTGCTGGTCACCATGAATAGTGCCGACTTGGCCTTTATCAGAGACATACTTCATAAGCATAAGATGAGTGATGACCACAACTTTGGTCTGATTTAGAGTGGGACGGCCCAAGATGATATTGTAGGCAGTGAGGTCTTTCACAATCAGAAATCGGACGTTCAAGTTCCTACTTTGATGCCGGCCTCCTACTCGGAGGGGCAGAGTGATGATTCCTTGGGGATGAATTATGCCGCCTCCGAATCCAATGATGGGGTAATGTATCTTTTCAATCGTCTTAGGATCGTGTTCAAGACGATTCAGATAAGCTGTACTGATAATATCTGACGAACTCCCCGTGTCTACTAAGATACGCCTTACTTTGAGGTTTGCTACCTTCAGTTCAATGACCAAGGGATCGTCATGAGGAGTGGCTATCTTGCCTCTGTCGGCTTCACAAATCTCTACTTTAGGGAAGTGGTTCATTAGAGCTTTTCCTGACAACATTACCTGCCCCAACCGGCTTGCATAATCCTTTTGCCCTCTCATTGTTGGGCCCCCAGCGGCTAGGCCTCCAGAGATGACGGCTACACATTCTGGATTAGTGTCATTGGCATCACGCCGATATGACGGTGACTAACTTTTCTTATAGAAATATTTACCACTTCCCCCTGTGCTCGTGCTGAGATATGATTTCAGAAATCCTTTAGCGGCTAATCCATCAAGAGCTCTGCGCAGACTCTTGCAATCTTTTGTGTCATGGCCTACATCGCAATGGAACTTACAATAAAGGGAGTTGTCCCGGGTTTCCACCGGCGACTTCATAGGGAACGGACGATCAATCTCATATCTATCGCTGACGTCCAGCAGTATCGTATACAAGTTAGTGTTATATTTATCGTAGGGTCGTCCTCTCTTCTTCCCTTGGGAGGTATTAGCCTGATACCCTTTCTTTTCAATAGCCCACGTCCCATTCGGACGGTTGGTCTTTTTATCTGTCTTGTCTTTGCGCTGAGGGTGGTCTGCAGTCTCAGTTCCCTTAGATTCCTTTGGGACGGAACAGATTTCTGTGGCATGGATAAAGGATTCGGCCTCGTCCAGGGCATCTTCCATAGTTCTCACACTCTTCTTTACTAAGTCAAACTTAAAGGAACCCTTCTTAAGTCCCCTAAAAAAGTTGTCAAAGGCCACCCCATCAGGTAAATCCGGAATTTGCACCGACTCCAAGTTGAAACGTCGTACATAGCTTCGTAAGGACTCATCTTTTCCTTGTTGTATTCGGCCCAAATGCATGATCTTCTTCTTTTCCTCCTCTTCTTCTTTTCCTCCTTATAAGCCATGAACCTTGCCGAAAACAACATTTCCATTTCTACGTAAGTGTTGATCGTTCCGGCGGGCAACTTCTCAAACCATTTTGAAGCAACACCTTTCAGAGTGGACGGGAAGTATTTGCACCAAGTTGCATCAGTAGTCCCTTGGACATACATGTGGTGACTATAGGCCAAGAGGTGTACATCAGGATCAGAGGTGTCTCATAGGCGTCAATAGCTGTTGGCTTCACCTTAGGTTCCTTGGGAGCGTTCATAATATCAGTACAAAATGGAGTGGTGTAGTCAAGGATGAGGTCGGCTACTCCCTGTTGAATATGGAATATTGGGTCTTGCCGTCTAACCTGGGATGTTCTACGCCGCTCGCTGTCCGTGCGACTGACATTGGTCCTGGTGAGACGGCGGGAAGGAGAAGCAAGGGGTGAATCTTCCATAACAGGGGTGGAACCGGTGTCTGACAACTCAATTTCTTGAGGCCTGTCTAGCTGGATGACTGGTACTCTTCTGGACGGTCCAGGTTCTGGCCGAGCAGTTGGTATAATCCGACGCGGAGCCATAGGCTGGAAAGAAGTCCTAGTCCTGTCGAAACGTCTGTCACGCTCGTCATTTCGAGCTTGGTCTTGCCGCCAGACATTAGACCGAGTAAGTCCATTAAATAATGGCATTCCCTACCCATGAGATTGAGAGCGGATGGTCTTGATCTCGTCTTGAAGTGTGTCCATCTGCGCCTTAAATGCGGCCAGAATATCTTTGAGTTGACCAGCTGACACCGGCAGATCTGGGTTCTCCTCCATGACTGTATCAGTGTCGGCCCTCAAGTGAACACCTGGAGGGAATGAAGGTGCTGACCCGTCTCATCTTTCACCTGGAATTGCTCAGGTTGTGGTTCAGGAGGGGGATCAGGACGGCCGTCCTGCCCCACAGATTGGTTGCTTCTCTCGTCTCTCCCTCGAGGAGGACGGTCACCATTCATTGTGGTCTCGTCAATTTCATTTCGATTGATGGGCGCGTCTCCGAAGTGCTGGACGTCTACCATGTTAACTTACCTCCCCACAGACGGCGCCAAATGTTGTGGGAGTTTTTCCAATGGTTGATGACGAGGAGGTATCCGGTTCCACGTAGAGTCGAGTCCAGTCCACGTCGGGCGGCTTTCCTGCAAAACAAGAATATTCCCGTAGGAATATTCCCTCCGATTCTTAAGTAAGATTTAGGGTTTTAAGAAAGAAGTGATTAGTTAAAAAGAAAGCATTAAGTACATGAAATTGAAGGGTGTTTTTCTATCTAGGAACTTGTGTCAATTCCTTGGGAATTGAGTGTATTTATAGTCTCCCCTTTTGGGGGAAAACCCTAGGAAGGTTTCACATGATTGGCTAGTTTATCATAATATGACAAGTGTCACTATCATAATATTCTCTATATTGGTCCATGGGCCTTTAAGAAGGTTGTACATTTAACTCAGCCATACATCATCATTTGGTGACTCCTAAGTGGCTGTCAAGTAAGCATTTTTGCCTACTAGGATGTGCCACGTGTCGCGCTGTGATTCGGCCACGTAGGCGGGGTATTTTTACCCACATCACTTTCTATAATATAGTTAATATTCTATAAATAGAGTAACTTTTTGTATAAAATAAAACATGACTTATAAATTTTTAAGAATAACTATATTTTTCTAAAGGTAACTATTTCTATAAAATAGAAACTATATTTATACTCATTATATTCCACGATTAATGGCAATAAAATACTTAATTTATGATAGTCACTATATGCAATGTAAAGTAACTATATATTCAGATTAGTAACTTTGAAGAAAGATTATTTTGTAAAACAACTATTATATTGTAAATTGAACAATATCACACAGATACTGAAGAAGTTATAATCACTCTCATATATCAAACAATTCTAAACCACTGAGAGTGACTATATAAAAATTAGAATTAATTGTACTTTCTAAATAGTAAATTTACAACACATTAACATTAAAGATTAAATTGTTTTTTCAGCTTTAAAAATTATTCACCACGTGTGCGCGTCCCCTACCGCGTCTGCCTCCTTTGCTGCGTCTCCCTCCTTTGCCGCGTCCTTTACCTTGAACAATAAAATTTGGCTCAACATCATCTTCTGTTTCACCATCTTTTGATTTCCTTCCTGAACTAATTCTTGCCACAACTTCAATTTTTTCAGGATCATCAAGTTGTTTTTGAATCAATTTTTCCCTCTCTTTAATAAGTGCCTCCAAAACATCTTCTTTCCTCTTTTCCCTGAATGTAACCATTTTTTCAGAAATTGATCCCTGCAAAGATTCAAATCTGACAAAACAATGGTGCCACACATACAAGCCCTGAGGAACTTCCTCAAATCTTCCTGCAACTATTTAAACAGTAACTATTAGAATAAAAACAGTAACTATAACAACAAAACAATAACTATAAAGAATGAAGAGAAACTATAAAAAACATTAATTAATTTTAACACAAAAACTTACTTTTGCCAAGGGATCAAAGTCAAAAATGCCAACACCATCTTGTACACTTTCAACACCATGAAATACCATCATAAACATGATCAAATAAACACAACAGTCTTTATCATAAGCACGTCGCTTCCAATTACCACCTACAGGGATAAATGTGAAGCTTCTAATATCTTCATGATGAATGTTATCCAAATCCTTCAATAGCTTTTCCAATGAAGAACACTGTACAAAAGAGAAGTATTTGTATTAAACAAGGACTGGAATATAAGGTAACTATAAGATATATAAAGTAACTACAACAAAATATAAGGTAACTATAAAAATACTTACCAAGACAGAAAAATATTTCTTTCTTCCTTCCAACTCATTTTCATCCAGAAGCATATTATCCATGAAGTACACACTTTTGTCTTTCATACTAACCACAAACAGGTAGTAATGTTTCGGGTCTTCAATCAGAACAGGAGCAAAAATCTATATAAAAAAGAAAAACAACAGATTACAACTACAATAAAGGAGACAAAAAAAAAAGAAAATAATATGGTTATATAAAGAAAACATAAATCATACCATATTACAATCTTTCAACGACTTAATTCAATTAATATCTTTCACACCATAACCAAGACAAACAGACAATTCAGACTGGATTTTCTGATCATCTGGTTTCTCAATCAATTCAGCAACATATTTCTACAAATGATTATTAAAAGAAAAATCAAACAAGATAAAAAAAATATATAAATAATTTACATTCTACATTATTAAAAATATAACTTACACAATATGTGCCACCTAAAAACAGCTTCTCAGGACAACCATCAGCATTCCTTTCATTTTCATTCAATAAAAAGGCCCATGATTGAATATGAATCAAAAGAATATCAAATGTAGAAGGAAGTGTCCACATATCATCTCTTGCTACCGCAATAAAAGGATTGTACTCAATAACTTTATCACTGAAAAACATAAATAAAAAAACAATAACTATGTCAGAAATAATATAAAGATCACTATAATAAATAAAAAGTTACCATAGAATATAAAACGTATCTATAGTAAATAAAAGGATACTATAGAGTATAAAAGGTAACTACAGTATATAAAAGGTAACTGTAAAGTATCGAGTAACTATAGTATACAAAAGGTAACTATAGTATATAAAAGGTTACTATAGAGAACAAAATGTAAATACAATATATTAAGGGTACTATAAAGTATCGAGGTAACTATAGTATTTAAAAGGTAACTACCATATATAAAAGGTAACTATATAGTATAAAAGGTAACTACTATATACAAAAGATAACTATAAAGTATAAAAGGTAACTACAATATATAAAAAGGTAACTATATCTCTATTATATAAGGGAACAGCTGAGGGCATAAGAGTAAAATCACTTTTCGTGTCCCCCTATAAATTGACAAAATTACCCCCACCCCTAATTAAACCCCTAACTTGCTCCCTCTCTTTCTCTCTCTTAGGTCTTCGGGTTCCCTAACCTGCTCCCTCCCGTTTTCTCTCTCCTTCCTCTTCATCTTCTTCGATCTTCTTCCTCTAATCCTCTTCCACCAAACCCCATCCTCCATTTCGAACCCTAAATATTTTGTGTCTCTTTCACCGCACACGCAGACTCTCTCTCCTCCGCCTCTCGCCTTCGCCATCACCATCAGCGTCTGATTTTCTGGAGTTCCGGGTGAGATTTCAACATTTTGTTCAAATTTTCATTTGTTTCCATTGATTCTGGAGATTTTGTTGATTTGATGTGCTTTTTCAATTCTCAGCTCTTTCGATTAAATATGGTTTGGACCGTCGCCAGAACTACCGTGTGTCGCGGATCTCGGCGGCGGCGCAGAGCAAAATTCCGGAGAAGGTTGTAACAGAGTAAAGCCATGGAAAGAGAATGGAGAGCTGGGATCGGGCCGAGCGGGATGGGACAGCGGCGTGGGAGGATTAAGAAAGGAAGAGATGAAGGAGGAGAGAGAGATTGAGGTGAAGAAAAATGACCCTCATGAAAGGGATGCGCTCCATCGGAAGTTTATCACAGATGGGTGTTTCGATAGGTAATGTGTTATGTATGTTAGGTTATGATACATATGACAATTCATAAATCATGCGGAAAAACCATAAAGCCAGGAAAGAATATTATATTCACATAATCATTTAGCATAGAATTGATGCATACATGTTGTAGCGTGCCTTCCCTAGCTGCGCCCGAACCGAACAAGAACAAGTCTTTAGGACTCCAAATGTCGTCCCTCCGTAGATAGTCCACAGTACGTCCGGATCCGCCTCAAGTTAGACCAACTAGAATCGCCCTTAAGGTTACTAGGAATTTCGGCTAGTGTTTGCAAGTGTATGGTTAATTTTATTTCAAAAACTTACCCTTTGAATACTTCAATCGTGTCCATAAATTGTGACCCTAGGCACTTATTTATAGGAGTATGGAAAAGGAATTGTAATCCTACTAAGATGTGGATTTGTTAATTAGAACTTTATTAGGTCTCTAAATAACAAAGCAAATCTAATAGGATTAGGATTTTAATCTTCGCATGAATCCTAATAGGATTAGGATTTCCCGCACACGCATCGTACAAGCCGTGCACCCGCGCAGGCCTTGCGGCCCACGACAGGCGCACAGCCCATGTGCAGTTCTGCGCGCGCGCGCCCTTGGCTGGGCCTGGCCTTGCGCTGGGCCTGGTCGAGGCGTGCGTTGCTGCGTGCGGCTCGCTGGGCGATGGCCTGGCTTCGTGCTGGGCCTTCGTCTAGCGGGCCTCGTCCGATGCTAATTCGTACGATACGCTTCCGATTAAATTCCCGATTCCGGAATTCATTTCCGATACGAACAATATTTAATATTTCCGATTCCGGAATTAATTTCCGTTTCGAACAAAAATTTAATATTTCCGTTTCCGGAATTATTTTCCGATTCCGATAATATTTCCGATTCTGACAATATTTCCGTTTCCGGCAATATTTCTGATTCCGGCAATATTTCCATTTCCGATAATATTTTCCGATACGTACCATGTTTCCGTTTCCGGCAACATCTACGATTTGGATAATATTTATATTTCCGATACGATCCATATTTCCGTTTCCGGCAATATCATCGTTTCCCGAGTATTCATTTCTTGCTTGTGACGATCTCAGCTCCCACTGAAACCAAGATCCGTCGATTCCGAATATCCATAGATAGAGTATTTAATGCCATTAAATACTTGATCCGTTTACGTACTATTTGTGTGACCCTACGGGTTCAGTCAAGAGTAAGCTGGGGATTAATATCATTAATTCCACTTGAACTGAAGCGGCCTCTAGCTAGGCATTCAACTCACTTGATCTCACTGAATTATTAACTTGTTAATTAATACTGAACCGCATTTATTAGACTTAACATAGAATGCATACTTGGACCAAGGGCATTATTTCCTACAGTCTCCCACTTGTCCTTAGGGACAAGTGTGCATTTCCTAATTCCTTTGTCGCTCGATGCTTGCTCTTGAACATAAGGTAAGAGTTGTCATCCTTATTATGTCCAGAGGTGTTTCTCGGTTTCAGAGTTCAACTGATCAAATAAACAGATAATCATAGCCTATGATTCATCCGAGCACGGCCATGCATTTCACAGTTTCTAGCTCTCCGAGTGGCCTTGTACAACTTTTAAGCATCTCATCCCGATTTATGGGAGGACAATCCCAATCTTGCGATCTTGAGATTAGACTTCGTTTGATAGGTGATTACCTGAGCGTTGCCTTTATAGCCTCCTTTTACGGTGCGACGGTTGGTCAACGTCAAAGCAACCAGTTCTCAAACAAGTAATCTCAAATCACTCAGGTATTGAGGATTTAGTGTCTAATAATTTTAATGAAATTTACTTATGACAGATTTTCATCTCTTACAGTAAAGTTTCATAGGTCTGTCCGATACTAGTCTTCCCAAAGTAAGTATCTATGCAAATGATTATGACATTGCCATGTCCACATAGTTCAAGAAACAGAACTACTATTCATCTTGCATTCTAATCGTCTAACGTTTTCTATGCGTCCAATTTTATAGAAAACTCCGACTAGGGACCATTTTCAACCTTTGACATGCAAGTTCACTTGATAGACATTTCTTAGTCACAGGACTGGTCCTGACAGTCTATCTTGAATATATCGTCAAATTGAAGGGACTCATCATTTAATACTAAACCAAGATTAAATGGAATATGAAAATACATTTCATATATGATAAATGTTCAACCCCATTGTTTTACAACCATGGGCCTCAAACCCATCTTTAAAACAGTTCATGGAATTCAAAGCTATGCTTGATTTCCAGTGCTACAACGTGAGTGTTGCTTCTCACTTGTTGCATAGGTTTAGTTATCACGCTTTGCCAATCTTAACATCCTTTTCATCGAATGTTCTTCGAGATATGATGATAAGAACTTTTGAGTATGTTTATTTTGTGATCTAGTCTTTCTTGCTACATTAGTGGTTCTACGCATTTTGCAATGAAGAACCATTAAGTCAACAGACATGTGATCTTCCCAAGTTCAATGAAGAACTCATATAAACAACTCTATTTTATTGCTTCTTAGGCAATAATTACTTTTACTTCAACTGTATAGGTTGCTAGTGATGCTTTGTTTGGATCTACTTATCCAAGCAGTTCACAGATATGTGGAAGACTCTCCAACTATATCTTAGAACATAGAAATTATTATTTTAATTTCCCACGCAACAACTCATGGTCTCCAATCCATATTGCCATTTCAAAACACGATGCTCTATAGCTCGTCCTTATCAATGGTTAACTCCAAAGGGTCTTGCTTGATCCTTTGCCAGTGTTTATGCGTGTAGCATCAATATTTAGCATATCTTTATTTCCTTGAATCAAGAACTATTCCTATGTACCTTTTCAAGTACCATAAGTTTTTCTTGATCTCAATCTAGTTGATCTTCACTTAGATCAATATATATTGGTATATGTTCGTCATGCCTAAAGTCATACGATACGTTTTTGGCGATCCTCATATTATATCATACATGATAAATTCTTTTGCACAATAATTCCCAATTGAATTCTATTCATGTAACTTTAGCTCATTCTAGTTTCGGTAGATACTAAATTCAGCTAGATTCTTTGACATATAATATAGGTTAAGAACCTTACTTAGATCCTTTGATGTTTAACTTAGTAAATGCTTATACATAGTTCAAACATCTTTTACTTAGATTTATTCACATGGGTCGAATATCTCCAATGGAGTCTTTCGTGTTTGATTTAGTAAATGCCATTACTTAATCCAAAATATTAATATAAGATCTTTGTAAATAGATCTTAATACCCAGTATGTACTAAGTTTCGCCTTGGTCCATCATTGATGAATAATCTCAAATCTAAGTCATTAGTATTTGAATGTTATTTCACAATAGAGAGATATGTGTGTGATACACATAGGACCAATTAAGTTTTTATGTACTCCCACTAAACTTCTTATATATCTATAAGAATCATGTACATTTTATGAAACTAAAATACTTATTAGCTTCACTAAAATACAGTTCTAATTCCCAATTGCTTGCTTAAATCTGGACTTAGATTTCATAAGCTAGCTTTCCTTTTCAAGCATTATTTGGATCCACAAATCCTATGACATGCCATGTACATAGTTTATTCCAACATTTGATTGAGGAATACGTTTTGTCATCCAATTGCCATATTTACCAATATGCAATCATTGCTTGAATTATAGACTTGAAGCATTACGATTTTGCATGAGGTTTCAACACAATCCACATCGTGAATTTTCTTGTAACCTTTAGCAACTAATCTAGCTTTGTGTGTGAACACAATTTCATGTTTGATGGTTTTTATCCTTAAAACAAACTTGCAACCAATAGGTGTGAAACTATTCTTGTAAATCAACAAAATTTCAATTTTGTCATCAAAACATTGAGTATGTTTTATGGCCTCTAACCATTTAAAACATTTGAGTCTATATATGGCCTCTAACCATTTTAGGGAATCTAGGTTTCGTCATAGCTTTCTTACAGGTCACAAACTCATTAATCTACATGATAATAGTTTGTCTGCAAGTTGTAGGTTTCTTCACTATCTAATAGAAGAATTGCATAGTTTCAGTGACCTGAACTCCATGTTTCTTCACTATCTAATAGAAGAATCTCATAGTTTCAGTGATTTGAACTCTATGCCTACTTGGGTATAGAACATCAAACAATAGAATATCAATAGCCACTTGAAAGTCCTTTGAATACTATGTTCTCCTTGAAGCACTTGTAAAGTCTTCTAAGAGATGTCTATTCTTTAAAGCCACTTCTAAAGTCTTCAAAGAATAAGTTCGGATTTTCTGAAGCACTTCGAAAAGCCTCCGGAATGTCCGTTTATGTTTGTTGTTCGCCTCGAAGACTTTCGAGGTCTATTTTCTCCCACTTGTAATTTTGGAAACGAATCTCCAAAAGGACATCATTTCGAGAAAACAAACATTATGTTCTCAAAAATTCGTGGTAGAAACAATACCCTTGTGTCTCATTTGAATAAATCACAATGAAACATATATCTATACTTGGGGCCTTAGTTTGTTAAATAACAAACACTAAGCTCCCACTGAGTTTAGGAACTCTTTAGATATATTATGAAAAGATATTTTGAAATTACTTTTCAATAGCTTTGACGAATTTGGTTTAGTTTGGTGGTAGTTGAGCATTTAGTTTTAGAAATTATAGGAAAAGTCTTTATGATCCATCATTGATCGAATCAAGTACTAATTGACTTCGATTATTCCAACTAAGATATGCCATATCTTATGGACCTAGATTGTGAAATTACAACACACAATCATTGATGATCACATTTGGTCTCAAGTAATCATCAACATGATCTAACCTAGATCTTTATGATTTCTTGCCAAGTGGATTTTATACTTCTGAATCTTTGAACTAGCCAAACAGATTCAACTTATATCACATTTGAGTAAATAAACCTATATTCACTCAAATCCATGTGAAATAATAAAGTCATAAAACCTTTCTTTAGCTTTGAACTCTATCGTCTAGGCGTTCTAACAATAGTTCATATTCTTTGTTACTTTTAACAAGTAAGACTAGCTTGTCTTAAGTTGATCTAGAAATCAACCAACTTTCAAAAGTCCATTAAAATAGAGCTTGTGAATGTTAACTTGTTGACATGGTCTAAGCAACAATGCCAAAGATTAGTAGAACTCAAATCAAGGGTTTGATTTGAACCTAGTAAAGTTTTTATTGTTAAAGAGTTGTTTGTTTTAATCAAGCAAATTGACTCAACCCGTAAATGACCATTTCATTCAAATAAACAAACAAACAAGAATTGTTTTTGTTCTTCTGAATGTGAGTCTTTCTGTGTTTGAAGCAGAAATTTAGGTATGTTGATTATGGAACAAAATAGCCATTTAGTTCCAGCCTTGAAAGGAATTAAAACAACCTAGATGACCCTACAGCTAATGTAGCATTGCCATGCTTCATTTCCCACTTGTAGGCCATTAGTGTAGCCTAGCTTCCATTATTTGAGTTATTACCGAAGTAAGAACCTCAAGCGGTATATGATACCAAGGAAGTTTGATTCCTAGGTCACTTCTCTTTAAACATAAACTTATAGGTAGAAACGGAATTGTAAATTCCTGTCATCTGTTCCTTTGTTTTCCTATTTCTTGTACCCTTTCTTATAGTCTTAAGAATTGAATTCTTTAGTGTTGACTTTTATACTTTGTTAGACATGTCCAATGTCACCAACAAGGTTCTTTACCATTTTAATTTATGTTGAATATTTTGTTTCAACTAGATGATCTTACTAGAAGCTTCTAAAGTTCTCTAAGCATCGATCTACTCGAATGTCTAGGGACTAGACTCATTCGAGAATTAAATGGAAAAATATTTTAGGTTGTTAACCATTGGTAAAGCTGAGCGTTTAAACTCAATGCTTTATGATCTCAAAACTACATTGTATTTTGAATTCACAAGCACCAATTGGTTTGCCATTCGATTTTGATACTCGAAAACAACCATAAAAGTCGCTATAAGAAACGTACATTTTAAATTGCTCATTTTCTCTCATTTCCGTGAATCGTTCTTGAATTCACTACCAATCGAGGAAATTTACTGTTACCTTTCTAAAAGGATTTATTGCAGTGCAAGATATTTAATTATAAACAATAATTAAAACATACATTGAAGCATGCAAAGTCTAAACATTTATCATGAATAATAACTTGAAAATTAAAGCAATCATGCAATTTAAACAAGTCATTAGCATTTTATTCGAGTTTATTGTTCCGGCAGGTGTGAATAAAATGATTCCAAGATCCTAACATCATTGAAGAACTAAGCACATTTTGTCGACTTAATCCTAAAACATCTTAGGTAAGCAAAAGCCTTTTGCTAATAGTCTAGAAACTATTCTTGGTTGATAGGTACGTCTAAGAACTTGTTAGGTAAACCTATCGATTTTGCCACGACATAAAAGGACTCCTTACTTATATCGTTGAATTTCACCAAAACTAACATGTACTCACAATTATTTGTGTACCTTGCCCCTTTAGGACCAATAAGTAACACCTCGCTGAGCGAAAACTATTACTAGATTGATGTAAAGGATATCCAAGCAAGTGTATATTTTGGCATGGCACCTTTTAACTCAATTTTTAAGTTTGGAACTTAAGGCTCTTACTATGTTGGTTAGATTTTAAGTGAACTAAAATCCTTAATCATGCAACATAATCAAGCTTTGATCTCATGCATATTTAAGACATATTTAAAAGCAATAAATAACTTAAAACATGCATAAGATAAATGTGATATAGTATGGCCCGACTTCATCTTGAAGCTTTAACTTCAAAGTCCGTCTTGAAAATCTCCGTGGGAGGCACCATTTTCTTCAAATAGGATAAGCTATAATTAAAACTAATTACAACTATTTGATGGTACGCAGACCATATTTGAATTGAAAAACTATTTTGGTACTTTAGACCAATTACATTCAAATTAATGGTACGCAGACCATATTTTCTATCCTATTTGGGCCATACTAGTCACTTCATAACCTGCAAAACAGTACATATACAATATATACCATTCACCCATTCATTAACATGAATGGCCCACATAGTTGGTTAGTAAAACACATTATGCATCACATAAACATTTGCAGCAATTAATCAAGGGCACCAATAATCTACAAATTATTCAGTCCTTATTAATTCTAATCAAGTTGTTTTAACCTTAAGGATTTGTAGACCTATTCAAGAGTATATGACTAAAAAGGGGCTCCCACTTAAACCAATAAATTCATATGCTTTACTAATTTTAAACATAAAAATGTATTTCTAGTCTAACCGGAAACATACAAATTTAATTAAAATTTAAAGCTCATATAAATTTATAATTGAATCCACAAATTTAATTTATTTTCAGTCGTATTTAAATTAATTCATGATTTTAATTTTAGTAAAATAATTAGAATAAATAGAATTTATTATAATTATAATATTCAAAATTAAAATCCAAGAAAACAATTTAAATTATTAATTTTAAAATTAATTAAAATTACGTAAACTGAAAATTTCAAATTAAAATTTTTAAAACGATCTAATCGCAACGCAACAATATCACACAACGCACGCCCATGGGCCACACGCACACAGCCATCGCTGGCCATGTGGGCGCAGCCCATGCGCTGCGTCGCATCGCTGCTGCTCCCCATCGCAAGGCATCAATCGAACACGCGAGCCAGTGCTCGCTGCGCGCGCCAGCGCTCGACGCAACAAGCATGCTGCCGCAGCCCATCGCTGGGCGCAGCGCTCGTTGCACGTCGCAACAAGCAGGCTGCTCGCCATCGCTGGGCGCAGCGCTCGTCGCACGTCGCAACAAGCACGCTGCACGCCATCGCTGGGCGCAGCGCTCGTCGCACGTCGCAACAAGCACGCTGCATGCCATCGCTGGGCGCAGCGCTCGTCGCACGCACACTAGCGCTCGCTGCGCGCGAGGGTCCGCATGCTTGCGCGAGGCAGTGCGCGCTGTGGCGCAGCACGCTTGCTGCCCACACGCGAGTGCTCGTGCCTTGCTCTCGCCCTTGCCCATGCGCCCATTGCTCACAGCCTACGACACAAGGCAGGGCTGCTGCCTTGTGCTCGTGCACCATGCCCTTGCTCGCTGCATTCGTACCGCATGGGCGACGAGCTCCCTTGCCCGTCGTTGCATGCCCGCACTATACAACACCCCTTAAGGGTAACACGTAGCGTCCATTGCTTTGTGCGTGCAAGTTATATGAGCGAATCGCATAAAAATTAAAAATTTATTTTCAAAATTAATGACAAATTAATAAATCATATTAATTTCATAATTTTTGGGCGAAAAATCAAAAATTTATTATTTAATCGATTTCCGATTAATATGGATTCAAGTCTAGGTCATAAAAATTTAAAATTTAACATAAATTTACAATTTTTATGGTGGTTTTTAATCATAGGTATCTAATTAAATTATAACTAATTATGAAAATCAAATTAGTTCTAAATTATTCCAATTTTCAACAAATTAATCATAATTACAAATTAGATTGCATAATTAACAAGGCTAGGCATTCAAACTTGTTAAACATATACAGTAGGTCAATCAAAAATTCAAGATTTATCAACAAGAATCGCAAATATTTAATTTAACATCTTAAATTTACAAAATTTTGCATTCGAAAAACTAAAACCTCCGAAAAGTCAAAATTTTAGAATGCCTTTTACATGCGGAATTGACACAAAAATCACTCGATTTGGATGAGTAACGAAGAAACTGCCGAAAAACTACGTACGTATAATTAAATAAACGCAATTTGCAATTAATTAACAATTATGAAAATTAATCACCCCGTTTAATTCTTGCAAATTTGTAATATTTAACCATGTTCATGCAATTTAGATTATGAAAATAATAAGAGGCTCTTGATACCACTGTTAGGTTATGATACATATGACAATTCATAAATCATGCGGAAAAACCATAAAGCCAGGAAAGCATATTATATTCACATAATCATTTAGCATAGAATTGATGCATGCATGTTGTAGCGTGCCTTCCCTAGCTGCGCCCGAACCGAACAAGAACAAGTCTTTAGGACTCCAAATGTCGTCCCTCCGTAGATAGTCCACAGTACGTCCGGATCCGCCTCAAGTTAGACCAACTAGAATCGCCCTTAAGGTTACTAGGAATTTCGGCTAGTGTTTGCAAGTGTATGGTTAATTTTATTTCAAAAACTTACCCTTTGAATACTTCAATCTTGTCCATAAATTGTGACCCTAGGCACTTATTTATAGGGGTATGGAAAAGGAATTGTAATCCTACTAGGATGTGGATTTGTTAATTAGAACTTTATTAGGTCTCTAAATAACAAAGCAAATCTAATAGGATTAGGATTTTAATCTTCGCATGAATCCTAATAGGATTAGGATTTCCCGCACACGCATCGTACAAGCCGTGCACCCGCGCAGGCCTTGCGGCCCACGACAGGCGCACAGCCCATGTGCGGTGCTGCGCGCGCGCGCGCCCTTGGCTGGGCCTGGCCTTGCGCTGGGTCTGGTCGAGGCGTGCGTTGCTGCGTGCGGCTCGCTGGGCGATGGCCTGGCTTCGTGCTGGGCCTTCGTCTAGCGGGCCTCGTCTGATGCTAATTCGTACGATACGCTTCCGATTAAATTCCCGATTCCGGAATTCATTTCCGATACGAACAATATTTAGTATTTCCGATTCCGGAATTAATTTCCGTTTCGAACAAATATTTAATATTTCCGTTTCCGGAATTATTTTCCGATTCCGATAATATTTCCGATTCTGACAATATTTCCGTTTCCGGCAATATTTCCGATTCCGGCAATATTTCCATTTCCGATAATATTATCCGATACGTACCATGTTTCCGTTTCCGGCAACATCTACGATTTGGATAATATTTATATTTCCGATACGATCCATATTTCCGTTTCCGGCAATATCATCGTTTCCGGAGTATTCATTTCTTGCTTGTGACGATCTCAGCTCCCACTGAAACCAAGATCCGTCGATTCCGAATATCCATAGATAGAGTATTTAATGCCATTAAATACTTGATCCGTTTACGTACTATTTGTGTGACCCTACGGGTTCAGTCAAGAGTAAGTTGTGGATTAATATCATTAATTCCACTTGAACTGAAGCGGCCTCTAGCTAGGCATTCAACTCACTTGATCTCACTGAATTATTAACTTGTTAATTAATACTGAACCGCATTTATTAGAATTAACATAGAATGCATACTTGGACCAAGGGCATTATTTCCTTCAATGTATTTGATCGGTTTCTTTTCTAATAGATATGAAAGGAGAAATAGATATGATGTTATTTTAGTTTGTATAAAACAATATGATATAACAATATGATTGATTAAAAATTGATTTTAGTTTGTGTATAACAATATGATTTTCGATTTCAATATTGATTTTAATACAGAGATTTTGTTTTGATGAGAATGATTCTGTCTCATGATTTTTTTTGGTTTTTGGTTTGGGAACAGAGTGAATGTGCAGGTGGGAGAGAGAAAAGAGGGGAAGACGAGGAAATCGGGTGGGGAAAAGGCAATGGTGGGTACTAGAGATTTGCATTAAGTTGTTATGTTTAGTGATTTATCATTTCCTTTTTTCCAGATGGAAATTCTTATTTGATTGTTGATGTGCAAGTTCATTGACCCTTCACTTTTTTTTCTTAACCAACGTGTTGCTTTGAGAATCAGAGTCAGTGCTTCTTACTGCAGTTAGAAGCTCGATAAAGACAGGAAGGCATTACTGGATCGTAAGGCGGAAGGTCGTCCAAAAAATGATAAGGTATAATTTCTGTTGTTTTAGAAGTTTCGGTTTGGTTTATTTTGAGAAAATTAATCTGTTAATTTGATGTTTGCTGTGATTTTGTTTTACCTGTATAATTGCAAATTCATGGTACTCGATATGTTTCCCATTTGATTTTTTTATGTGATATTTTGTATTCATTTTATTTTGTTGATTCATACAAATTCTGGTGCATACAAGGAATGAGTCTACAGTAAATGACGTGTACTGCTATGCACTAATACTTATTAATTAAAATTTTAAATGTATAAACTGATTAATTAAATACCTACCTTCTTCATGTTTATTCTCTACCCCCTTCCCCCTCTCATCATGCTTCTATCACAATCTTGATCGGTCTTTTACTCTTTTATGTCAATCGATGATCATGCTTCTGGCCATGAAACGCATAGGTTATATATATGTGATTGCAATTTTTTGATTTTTTTTTTTAGATTAAAAGAAATTTATGTATTCTTTTGACAACATCAAATAAAATTTATATATTAAGAAGTCGATGATTCAAATTAATCAGGCGCATGTAACAATAAAACCAATATAAACATACAATTAATATATATTAAAATAAATAGATTATGGTAGATAATTAGAAGGTTGGCACCCAGTTTTCTTTTCTTGAAAGGTGTGTGTGACTGTTTCTTAATCACATAGTATTAGAAATTCAAGAGCTATAATTCCTGGGATTTTCTCGAGAATCCCGAGAACACATTCTTTTCTCTGCTAAAGTAATTCTCTACTCCTTTACCTTATTGATTGTTTTATTTATTTATTTATTTTTGCAAAAATTGAAGTTTTTGTTGCACAAGTTTCGATTTACTTCTGCAATGGTATTGAGTTGATGGTTTAAATGTTGAGCAATCGTGTTTGTTTTAATGTTGAGCAATTATGTTGATGGTTTAAAGGTTGGTGCTCTATTTTATCAGAACTGTGAATTAACATTGTATAAATTTTAGCATATGGTCTGGTTGATTAATTATTACCATGTTTATTATCAAGACCTTATATATCACAGGAGTTGGGAGGGTGGGGGAAGGCCAAAGGCGGTACGGTAGTTTGTTTGAGTGTGAAAATGTGTTAAGTTAGAACTCATGACTTTCAAACTCACAATTCTGGACTGATTAATAATGCTCATTAAAGTTCTGTAGATTTTTTTTCTGACTACTTTTAACTGAAACATGATCATCTGTAGAAACTTATTATGAAGTTTATTCGAAAAGTCCCTCTATTGCTAAGGATTGAGGTACAGTTGCTAATATCGACCCTCTTTATGCAGCAAAACCAGGTTGCGTGGGCTGTCAACCGACAAAATGAGAACAAATCGTAACCAAAACACTCAGCACTAGACGAATGTTGGCCGGGATCGTTGGGGTTGAAGTAAGTTTGGCCTATTATTGCATTAGACGGGGCATGAAGAAGTAACCAAGACAATAAAGGTCTCCATAAGTCCAGATTGCTTAAATATCATGGTTGTATTATCTTCGTACTAGAGAGCTGATAGTCATCTTCAGTCCTCTCTGAAATTGTAGATGAGCTGGTTGTGCTCACAAAAATCAGAAAAACAAGCTAGAGATTAATTGGGATGACTAAATTTTCTTAATTTGCTACTCTTATACTCTGTATTTTCTTTACCTATCAGTTTACAGGTTGTCAAACTAACCAAAAGTAGCAGTTCTGTAAAACCATAACTTCATTTTTGGCTGAAATGTTTCGTTCATATTCGAGGGATAATGTCTGTCGGAAATGAATTGCTGTCTGAGAACAAATTTATTTAATTATTTAATTTGTGCATAAAGAATCTATATGTGCAGAAAAGAGGTAGTTTAGTTTGCAACAACTGTTGGGGAATACAGTTAAACATAATAACATGTGGGGAACAATCCCCAAAGCCAGGAAACATGTATAAAGCACAAATTAAGGAAACTTACATTCGAAGCGTGTTTTCCACAATAATATGTCAACGAACACGAACAAAGAACTCCACTTGTTGTTCCTCTACTTGGTTCACCGACACGTTCAGAACCGTCTTGATTATCGTAGCTTAGACAATCGATCAAGATACTTTGCTTTTGGGAAGAACTCACTTTGGAGGCACAGAGAGAATTAGGGTTCTCTGTCTCTCTAGGGTTTGAGTAATATGAATTGTGTGTTGTTGGAAAATACAATATGCCTATTGTATTAATGATGTAACCGGCCAAGAACCAAGGGCCCTTGACCGGCCACATCACGCAAGCCACGGACCGCACAGCCCCGCCCAGCGACACACACTGCAGGCCGAAGCCTACAGCGCGCGCGCCGAGCAGCTGGGCCGTGGGCCTTGCTCGCTCGTCGCTGCTGTGCGCTGTTGCGTGTTGTTGCGTGCTCGCGCCCAATGGTCTGGCCTTGCTCGCCTTTGCTTGCGAGCTTGCTGGCTCGTTGGGCCTTGCACGCTTACGTGCTTGGCTCGACGGGCCGGCAACTCCGATGCCCTTCGTATTCGCGATTTAATATATTTCCGAGATATTATTTATCGTTTCGTATACGACGAATCACTGTCGTACGATACGATTTATTCGTGTCGCCCAGCTTACCAATATTCGGGATACGATATACGATTTCGACAAAGGTCATATCGTATAATAAGTTTCCAACTAATTCCCGAAAAGCTATTAAATGAATTTCCGATTCATTTAATCCGGTGATCTGTTACGTGTCATTGGTGTGACCTTGTAGGTTAAGTCAAGAGTAAGTTGTGAGTTCAATATCCACTAGAACTCACTGATCGGAAGCATTCCTCCAGCTAGCTGTTCCGATCACTTGATCTCACTGAATTAATTGTTCGCAATTAATCTGAACCTTGGTATTAGACTTAATGCACCTTGGGTGAAGGACATATTTCCTTTAATCTCCCACTTGTCATTCAGACAAGTGTGCATCCACATTCCTTTGTCACTTAGTGTTACTTACTGAACATAAGGTAAGATCCAAGCCATCCTTATTAGGTCCAGAAGTGTTTCTTGGATTACAGAGTTCAACTGTCAAACTTTTGCAGAAGGTTAAGCCTAACCATTCTGAGCACGGCCATGCATTTTACAGTGTCTAACTCTCCGAGAGGCCTTGTTACACAACAAACACCATATCCTATCAAAGATAGGAGGACAATCCATTCTTGCAATCTATGAACACTCACTTTGATTCATAGTACGCCCAATAACTGCTTTTATAGCCTCCTTTTACGGTGCGACGTTTAGCTAGTATCAAAGCGAACTAGTTCTCAAACGAGCAGACATAATCGCTCATGTTCTGAGGAACGGTTTCTAATCACCATTAATGAGAACTACCTATGACATGACTTTAATCTCTTAAAGTGTTCTCATGGTCAATCCGATACAAGATCCTATAAGTATCTATGCAAAAGATTCTGACATCCAGTCACTCTAGTTCAAGAAACAGAACTAAGTAATCTACTTGCAATCTAATCTTCATTAGTCATTGGTCGTCCACCTTTCAATGACCTGGATTAGGGATCCTTTGTGACTTCAATATTCAAGTTCACTTATGGGTGTTTCTTCGTTGAAGAATCCATCTTGACATCCCATTTGAATGATTTGAATCACATAGACTTATCATTTAATACTAAACCAAGATTAAATGAACTATGAAATATAATTTCATAAATGATAAATGTTTAAACCAAATGCTTACCAATTTGTGGGCCTCAAACCCAATATAATTTCATAAATGATAAATGTTTAAACCAAATGATAAATGACTAAATCAAGCATTTAATGTTTTACAGATATAGGCCTTTCACCCAATACTTAAAACATTCATGGAACTCAAACTTGATTCCATTTCTGCATATGAATGTTGTGTCTCATTCAATGCAGAGGTTTAGTGTATCATACTTTGCTATCCTTAGCATCTTTTCTATCGAAAGCCTTTCGATGTAAGATGAAAATATCTTTGAATATGTTTCTAGTTTGATCTAGTCTTTCATTGCTGTTTAGAATGATAATCATTTCTAAAATAGAAAATCATCCAGGTAGCAGACTTGTGATCAACCTGAGTTCATTGAAGAACTCCCACTAAAAACAATTCCCTTTCATTGCTTCTTAGGCAACAATGAATTCATTTCAATTATGTAGAATTTGAAATGATGCTTCCTTTTGGAATGCTCCAACCAGTTCACATAGATGTGGGAGATACATCTTTCAACTGAGAACTTGGAAACTAATCATTGATTCAGTTTCCCATGCATCACATATGGTTTACAACCTATGTTACCACCTTTTAATCACGACGCCTAATTGCCCGTGTATGTTTGTGGTTTGCCTAACAACAAGATTCAACTTTTGCTTAGGCAAATGCATGTAGCATCAAAAATTTAGTTATCTTCACTTCCTCTTATCAAGTGCTCATCCTACATCTCCAAATGTATTGGATGTTCTTGATACTGTTCCAATGATCTTTGATCCAGATCAATAGAGATTGGTATAAACTCGTCACCACCCAATGTTCACGAGTTTTCTTGGTGATCTATATATCACATCATACATGATTGATTGTAATGCAAAAACCATTCGCATTTTAAAATCCATCCATGTAACTTTTAGCTTCATTTTGTTTCAAGAGACACTGAATCTTGCTAAAATCTTGGCATTGCCATGTGATATAAGGTGAAGGCACCTCTTGAGGTCCTCCATGCTTAACTTTAGTGATAACAGCCTAGCTTTATACTTAGTTAAAGCATTCATAACTTAGACTTACTCATATGGGTTGAGAGTCTCTTTTGAGTCTCTCCATTGTGTTTGATTTAGTAATTACTTTTACAGAATCCAAACAACGCCTTAGATCCTATCCAATAGATCTTTAACCCAGTATGTTCTAAGTTTCGCCATGGTTCTAATATTGACAAATACTTTCAAATATAACCGTTTGAATGTCATTTTCAATAGATAGATATGTATCTCATATTATAGAACCAATAAACTAGACTTAGCTCCCACTAAACTCCTCATCTATAAGATGATCCATATTTTCATAAAGCTATGATTGCTCAATAGCCTTTTAGACAAATATGGTCCAATTCCCACTTGCATGCTTTAATCTACGAATAGATTTCTTAAGCTTGCTCTTTTATCTAGCATCCAAAACTTTTACATCGTGTGATGTACACAATTCCTTTCTACAAGTCCAATTGAGTAAGGTGTTTCGTTTTCCAATTGTCATATTGCCATATGCAATGATTGCTAGATTTATCCAAAATAGTTCAAGCATTCCGACTTGGTGAAAAAGATTTCAACATTATCAACGTCGTGAAGTTGTTTACAATCTTTAACCACCAATCTAGCTTCTCTTTTGTATGTGTATACAATATCATATTTGTATGTTTTGAAAACATGTTTGCAACCAATGGGAATAAACCCTTTATGCAAAACAACGTTCTATGTTTAGAAAACATGTTTGCAACTAATGGGAGTGAACCCTTTATGCAAATCAACCAAATCATAGATTTGATTCTTCAAGATGAAGGTACTTTGGATGAAATAGCCTCGAACCATACTTATGTTTCTGATGGCCTCAAACCATACTTGGGAATTTTTAATTCGTCGTAGCTAACCTGTAAGTCGTATGTTTTTGAAGCACATTCCAAAGTCTTCATAGTTTTCATTCCTCAAGATATCTATGTATCTATCTTGGTTGAATTCTATTCCTTACACGATTTACTTAGGTATTGAACATCAAACGTTAGTGTCTATAAAGACATTACTCAAGTCCTTTGAGTATTAGGATTCTCTTGAAGCACTTCTAAAGTCTTCATGAAGCTCTTCCAAAGGCTTCTAAGTACGGAGATTTTCCAAAGACTCCTAAGTATCCTACATTTGTTTGTTGCTTGACTCGAAGTCCATTCGAGGTCATTTTTCTCCCACTTGCCTTTTTGGAAATATGATGGTTTCCTAAAAGACATTATCTTAAGCAACAACCATATGTTCTCAGATTTGTGGTAAAATCAATACCTTTTGTTTCTATGAGTCGCTCATAAAGAAACATATATCTGTCCTTGAGTTTGTTTGATGTAAACACTAACTCCCACTGGGTTCAACAACCCTAGATATATATGTACTGAAAAGATGTACTGAACCGAAGTTCAATCCTTATGACATCTTATCCTTAGCTTTGACAACTTTGTTTAGTGTGAAAGTCACTTGAGAGTGTAATTAGAAACTAAATAGGAAAATAGTCGTGATTATCGTTAATCGAAATAGATTCCGATTTCTCCATTTGGACATACCATATTCTTATGGAGCTTCGATTGTTATAATGCCATATAAACAATCTAGATAATCTTTCTTGGCTCATGCAAGCATCACCTTGACCCAGCCTAAATGTTCCAAAATTCTTGCCAAGTTGATTTTATACCCTTTTGTGAATTACATTGAAGCATTTCACACATTTCACTTTGAGTAAATATAGCCATATTTTCTCAAATTCTTGTGAAATAGGTAAGTCATAAAATTCATCTTTGGCCCATGAACTTCATTGTCTAGAAACTTCTAACAATAGTCCATTTCTATGTCATGTTCAACAAGCAAGACCCACGTGTCTTAAATTAACCAACTTTCAGAAATCCATGCTATGGAATCTTAGAATGTTGACTTGTTGATATGGTCGTATGATATTGCCAAAGATATGTGGAACACAAATCAAAGTGTTTGATTTGAACCTTCTGAAGTTTGAGTGTGAAGAGATTCGTTTGTTTATTAATCAATCATATGACTCAACCCTTAAATGACCATTTCATTCAAATAAACACTCAACGAATTTTTTTGTTTACTTTGAATGTGAGTCTTTCCGTTGTCCAAACAGAAATTGATTATGATGATTAATGGAACAAAATACCATTAAGTTCCAGCCTTTAGAAGGACTTTAAAACAAACATGATGACCCTACAATCAATGTAGCACAACTTTGCTTCATTTCCCACTTGTAGGTCAATAACCAGACTTAGCTCCCGAAATTTGAGTTCTTAACAAGGGTTAGAATCTCAAGCGGTAATCTAATACCATAGGAGTCTATTTGCTAAGTCGTTTCTCTTTAACATAAACTTCAAGGTAGAAATTGAATCTTAAATTCATTTCTTTTGTTCCCTTTTCCTATCCTTTCTAGCACGTTTTCTTATAGTCCTAAAGGTTTTACTCTTTGCTTGATCTTCTTACTTTGTTATGCGTACAAAGTCCCTTTCTTTTGTTCACTTTGAATGACAACATCCAATGAGTCTAATTCACTATCGAATCAAAAGAAGGTTGTTAACCATTGGTTATATATGAGTCTTAAACTCAATACTTCATTATTTCAAAACTACCCAGTATTCTGAATATATGAGGTCCAATTGGTCTACCATTCAAATTCTAATTTGAAAACAACCATGAAGATCACTATAAGAAAATAGCATTCAAGATACACTCTCACTCTCATTTTCTTTGAGAATCGCTCTCAAAATAGTTACCAATCGATCGAGGAAATATCGCAGTTCTATTGTCCGAACGCAATAAAGTTGAAGATTTACGATTCTACAAAATGAACTAGCAAAGAAAAACACTTATCATACTTTAATAACTTGAAATAAAAGCATTCACGCAATCATCAAAGCTATTAAACATTTCATTATATTCATGCAAAAAGCAAAAACATGGTCCAAAATGAATGAAATGATTCCAAGACCCCAAAAGTCCTAAATCCTTAAGCAGCTTTAGCATGTCTTAAGTATTTTAAGATTTTAGGTAAGCAAAACCTATTGCTAGTAATCTCCAAATTACTCTTGGTTAATAAATTAATACCATAATTTATCCCATTGCCACAACATAATGCCATTGTTGTTTGAGTTGAAACCACAATCAACGTGCTCATTTAGGACGCCTTACCACCTAAGTCAACTAAAATAGCACCTCGCTTTAGCGTAAACCTACTATCTTAGATCCCTAGATTTTTGTAAGTGCTTGATTTGGAAGGCAATTTTTAAACTCAATATTACTTGGACCTAGTTGTTTCTATGTTGGTTCGATTATTTAGTGAACTTAATCTAATCGATTCAAACGAAACAACCTATTCATGCAAAGCATACATACATTCATACATTCACGCATAATATATATATATATATATATATATATATATATATATATATATATATATATGTCAAAGTGCATAAATAAATGGTGATCTAGTATGGCCCAAAACATCTTGTCTTGAAGCATCCAATCTTCATCACCTCCTTGTTAGCTTGGCATCGTCTTGAATCTTCGTTCAAATGCTAACTTAAAGTTCTAAACTTAGAAATACTTGAAAATAATAAAATTACATCAAAATTTTCATGGTACGCAGACCATATTTAAAAATTTACATTCTAAGATAGAACGGTACACATACCGTATTTAACTATCCTAAATTGGCCATACTAGTCACTCGGAGTACATGCATTACATAAAATATATATTCTATGCATTCACCCATTCGTGTGCTAAAACGAATGGCCCATATATATTAATATGCAAGTATTTACGTGAATTAATTAAAATTCACGTTCACATAAACGCGTCCTAAAATATTAATCAATTTCCAAATTATTAATCCTTAGACTTTATTCTAATTAAAATTGAGTTTAATTAAAATAATGCGACCTACGAAAATAATTAAAATAATTATTTCATTTTAATTTCATTTAGCGGCTCCCACTCAAACCAATAATTATTCCGGATAATTAATTATGAAATATTAAATTAAAACTCGCGGCCCGGCCCAAGAAAATAAAATATTAAATTAAATATCCCGTTAGCCCAAATTAATGCAAATATACGAAGCCCAACAAAATAAACAATTTTCAACGAAAAAGTCCAATTACGTAGTCGGGCTAGGCTTGCGCCCAGCCCATGCCTTGCGTGAGGCCCAAGAGCGCACGAGCAAGGCTAGCACACCCCAGGCCCCTCGCGCGCGCATCGCGTCCCCGCAGCCATGCTGCCCCTGCGTGCGTGTTGTGTGTCGTGTGTGTGTTGCACGTCGCATGGCTCGCGCCTTGCTTCGTCGCAGCCCCGCAAGCAATGTCGCCTGCCCCTTCCTCGCCCAGCGCACACGAGGCACGCAGCGTACCTGCTGCTGCCCGTGTCGCATGCGGCTCGGCCTAAGCACAATGGCCCAGCATGGCTCGACGAGCCATACGTCCACCATGCTCATGTTCGTGCCTTTAATTTCGTAATTAAATCAAGGGCTAACAATAATTTTATTTAAAATTAAAATTAATTTCACGTTCTTGCATTAATTTTATTTTTCAAAAAGTTACGATTTTTATTTTCAAAAAACAACGATTTTTAATGATTTAATAAATTCCAACGACAATCTAATTTCGTAAAATTATTAAATCAAGGGCTAACAATATTCAAACTTTTAAGAACGAACGAATCAACATTTAAAGTTTGAACTTTTAATTAACAAAATCCGAAGGTTTAAATCGAACATAAACAATTAAATTTCAGATTTTTAATAATTTGGTTTAAGTGCGATTAAAATTAACGAAACCATTCAAACTTTTAGTCCAATAATTTTTAAAATTATCCACTGACCCATAAAATTATATCCCCTTTCCCAATTAACCGAATTATTAAACCAAAATTAATTAAAATTCAATTAGGGTTTCAAATTTTACAAATTGGGGAAAGGAAAAATTAGTGTTTATACTTATCGGAAAAATCTGAAATTTTTACCATAGATCAAAAATGTACACAGAAAATTGTCTCAAAATTTCAAGCAATTACGAGTAGTTTAGGTCGACCTTTTAATTGAATTACTGTCCGACACTTTTAATTTTTAATGAAAAATTAACAAAAACGCCCAAAAAACGACACTTCGAGGCTTGTTTTTGCGATTCCGTTCTCATGACTTGATCTTAGAAAATTGTTTTCAATCAAATTAGGGTTTTAAAACTCGAAAAAACGAACATTTTTTATTTCGGACCTGATTATTACGCAATTCATCCAATAATTCGTAAAAAATCCGAAAAATCAACAAAAATTCCAAATTTTTCGACAGATGCAAAAATAATAATAGTCATGCTAATTCATGATTTGAATAAATAAGGCTCATGATACCACTTTTGGGGAATACAGTTAAACATAATAACATGTGCGGAACAATCCCCAAAGCCAGGAAACATGTATAAAGCACAGATTAAGCAAACTTACATTCGAAGCGTGTTTTCCACAATAATATGTCAAAGAACACAAACAAAGAACTCCACTTGTCGTTCCTCTACTTGGTTCACCGACACGTTCAGATCCGTCTTGATTATCGTAGCTTAGACAATCGATCAAGATACTTTGCTTTTGGGAAGAACTCACTTTGGAGGCACAGAGAGAATTAGGGTTCTCTGTGTCTCTAGGGTTTGAGTAATATGAATTGTGTGTTGTTGGAAAATACAATATGCCTATTGTATTAATGATGTAACCGGCCAAGAACCAAGGGCCCTTGACCGGCCACATCACGCAAGCCACGGACCGCACAGCCCCGCCCAACGACACACACTGCAGGCCGAAGCCCACATCGTGCGCGCGCCGAGCAGCTGGGCCGTGGGCCTTGCTCGCTCGTCGCTTCTGTTCTTGCACTGTTGCGTGCTGTCCGTGCTCGCGCCCAATGGGCTGGCCTTGCTCGCCTTTGCTCGCGAGCTTGCTGGCTCGTTGGGCCTTGCACGCTTACGTGCTTGGCTCGACGGGCCGGCAACTCCGATGCCCTTCGTATTCGCGATTTAATATATTTCGATATATTATTTATCGTTTCGTATTCGACGAATCACCATCGTACGATACAATTTATTCGTGTCGCCCAGCTTACGAATATTCGCGATACGATATACGATTCCGATGAAGGTCGTATCGTATAATACGTTTCCAACTAATTCCCGAAAAGCTATTAAATGAATTTCCGATTCATTTAATCCGGTGATCTGTTACGTGTCATTGGTGTGACCTTGTAGGTTCAGTCAAGAGTAAGCTGTGAGTTCAATATCCATTAGAACTCACTGATCGGAAGCATGCTCCAGCTAGCTGTTCCGATCACTTGATCTCACTGAATTAATTGTTCGCAATTAATCAGAACCTTGGTATTAGACTTAATGCACCTTGGGTGAAGGACATATTTCCTTCAACAACATATCCTTAACCATTGATCAGTGCTGCCAAACACTAGGGAAGGCCTGGCTATTTTACCTCCAAAGGCTCACAACCTCACAGGTCAATCACCAATTTGTCTTGATATTAGAACAACTCCAATTAGGGAAGGCCTGGCTATTCTACCCCAAGGCTCACAGCCTCACAACTCAAATCACCTCCAAGTTTTTTTTTTGGGGGGGGGGGGGGGGTTGCAAATATTGAATGTGGTTTTATGTTGATGTATTGGATATGGCAAGAAATTAAAGTTAGAAATAAGCAAGTATTTTGACCCTTTTTTATATGAATTAGGTTTTCGGATTTAAAAAATAATATTCTTGGCTTAATTATGTTTTTTTTTTGAATTGGGGATCTTGCTCTGTTGATCTTCTCCACTAATACCTGTCAGTCAAAGTTTGGATTTCGTAAAAGTTTATGCAGCTTATCTACATTCTTAGCATTTTGTTAAAATTCTAATATTATCTCGCACGCATCGCCTGCATATAAGACTAGTAGTATACAAAGAAACTATAGTATGTAATAGGTAACTATATCAATTATAAAGTTAATTATAACAAATATACAGTTACTATAACAAATATAAAGTTACTATATCAAATATAAAGTTATTATAACACATATAAGTTACTATCATATAAAGCCAAACAATTATATAAAAAGTAACCATAAAAAATATAATAACTATATCTGGTAGAAGGTAACTATAGTTTAAAATAAGTAACTATATTACAAATAAAGTGAATTAAATAATAAATAGTATAAGATCAAATAAACAATAAATTATGAAATGAAAAACTGCTACTTACTCAAGCAAAATACCCTCTCCATCAGCCAAAGCAGCAAAATCCACAACTTCTTGAACAAATGGTGGAAGATGTCTCATTAAATCTTCAAATGCAATCATAAACGGAGACATTAACAACAAGTTTTCCTCAACACCATAGACACTGACATCCACTCTTGATACATCATGGTTGTTAATGATGCATTTTTGGAACCCAGCCCACACGCGTTCATATTCTTCGTTTTCATCATCATCATCCTCCGTAGTTGTTTTCGATTTGGTTTTCAAAGAATCAACAACATCAAATATAACTTTTGTAACATCCATTAGATTACCAATCGCTTGGGAAGTTGTTGGCTCAACAAAAGCACCAGTAGACAAAGCTGCAGCCTCGGTTGGAACAACAGCAGAAGGTTGAGGGACAATGGTAACAGATGCTGGATTAGGTGCATTGTTACCTGTACCAAAAATATCATCCCACCCATTAGGTAGGTTTTTCACCAATTGATGAATCTCCACTAACTCATCAACCAGCTTTTGATAAGTGGAATCTTCCAAAATATCATTTCCATGGTTCTGCGTATGCATCAAAGCCTTTATTTTGAACAGCTCTTCAGCATGGATGGATGAAACGACATCCAAATCTCTCTTCATCAACAACCACTGACCTTGAAAATCCTGAAAGACAAAGTACATAAATTAAAATATGGAAAATATTAGAAAAATTTAATAAAAGAGTACAATAAATATTATAAGAAAAGGTTACTATAGTATATAAAAGATAACTATAGTAAATAAAAGGTAACTTGTATATAAAAGATAACTATAGTATATAAAAGATAACTATAGTATATTGTATATAATACAATTACTAAAACAAAGATAATGGTAACTTAGTGTATAAAAGATAACTATAGTACATAAAAGATAACTAGATAACTATAGTATAGAGTATATAATATATACAATTACTAAAACAAAGATAACTGTAACTATAGTGTATAAAAGATAACTATAGGATATAAAAAAATAACTATAGTATATAATGACAAATATATCAAGTATAAAGTAAACTTACAGCAGGGGCTTTGGAGAGAATTTCTTCATCAGTAGGATGAGATTCAGGGATCTCAAACTAAAGAATCCTAGCCCGCCGATGTGGAAGTCGGCGGCCAACAGAGGGTTTTTCAGCTCCTCTCCCATTGCTGTCAGGTTGACTTTCATTGGAAATAGATTTTGTTCGTGTCAAATCTATTTGACCATCAACAAAAATAATTTTTTTGGAAATTGGGTACTTCTCCTTCTCCAAAATTCCAGAACCATATAATGCACTCATATTTGCATTTTCAGCATGAATCCGATCAGTTACCATCTTCGATGTCCAATGCTGAATAAGAGGTAATTCATCAGGAATACTACTAAAATTCCTAAAATTAATCCTTTGAAAATAAACAAGTTGCAAAAAAACACCACTGTTAGGTTATGATACATATGACAATTCATAAATCATGCGGAAAAACCATAAAGCCAGGAAAGCATATTATTTACACATAATCATTTAGCATAGTTTAGATGCATACACTTTGTTGCGTGCCTTCCCTAGCTGCGCCCGAACCGAACAAGAACAAGTCTTTAGGACTCCAAGTGTCGTCCCTCCGTAGATAGTCCACAGCACGTCCGGATCCGCCTTAAGCTTGACCAACTAGGATCGCCCTTAAGGTACTTAGAATTTTCGGCACATATAGGCAATTGTATGACTGAATTTTTGCTCTCAAAAATCACTTTGAATACTTGAATACTCGATATAAATTGTGAGCATTGATCACCTATTTATAGGGCATGGGTATCGGATATTAGAATCCTACTAGGAAACGATTTAGTGAATCTGAATTAATCTAAAATTCAATCACTTAATTTATCTAGTAGACTTAGGAAATCAATCTTATACGAATCCTAACCGATCAAGGTTTCGTACGCAAGCACAAACAAACACGCAGGCGCAGCAGCCCACGAGGGGCGCCATGCGCGCGCGCGCGCTGAGCCCAGGCCCAGCAAGTGCTCGCAGCCCATGAGGGGCGCGCGCCTGCTGGCCTTGCTCTCGCGTTTGGGCTTTGCTTGCTATGGTCGCGCGCGGGCTTTGCTAGGCGTTGGGCCTAGCTTCGTGCTAGGCCTTGCGTCTAGCAAGCTCGTCCGATGTTTATTCGTACGATACGCTTCCGATTAAATTCCCGGTTCCGGAATTCATTTCCGATACGAACAATATTTAATATTTCCGATTCCGGAATCAATTTCCGTTTCGAACAAATATTTAATATTTCCATTTCCGGAATTATTTTCCGATTCCGATAATATTTCCGATTCTGACAATATTTCCGTTTCCGGCAATATTTCCGATTCCGGCAATATTTCCATTTCCGATAATATTTTCCGATACGTACCATGTTTCCGTTTCCGGCAACATCTACGACTTGGATAATATTTATATTTCCGATACGATCCATATTTCCGTTTCCGGCAATATCATCGTTTCCGGAGTATTCATTTCTTGCCTGTGACGATCTCAGCTCCCACTGAAACCAAGATCCGTCGATTCCGAATATCCATAGATGGAGTATTTAATGCCATTAAATACTTGATCCGTTTACGTACTATTTGTGTGACCCTACGGGTTCAGTCAAGAGTAAGCTGTGGATTAATATAATTAATTCCACTTGAACTGAAGCGGCCTCTAGTCAGGCATTCAGCTCACTTGATCTCACTGAATTATTAACTTGTTAATTAATACTGAACCGCATTTATTAGACTTAACATTGAATGCATACTTGGACCAAGGGCATTATTTCCTTCAAACACAGCCTCCAAAAGTCTTTTGATCTCTCCTTTTCAATAAACAATTCTTAAATTTCACAGTTTCCTCACACAATACGTCAAGAACGTATTTAGACCAATTATATTTGGGAATCATTTTAGGATCTTCCAAAGCTTTAGCCAATCATAAATCTATACTCCTATTGGATGTAGGAGTCAGAAATGTAGAAAAAGAAACAAAAACGAACAACTGTTTAAACAGATCACCACCCTCTGTCAACAACTTGATTCTTTCCTGAAGCAACCTCACAGGAATTTGAGCATTTACTTCTTCAAAACCAAACTCCTTTCGCCACTTGATCTTCAACTCCAAGTCTGGATTAGTAGAATTCCGCCCACGTTTAACCCCTTCAACCTCCAGCTTAGAAAGGGGGAGCATAAACATATCATACACATCATAATCAGTGATTTCAAACTGCTTGGAATCACTGATTGTGAACAAAGAACTCACTCCATCAAAACACTTGATGCACCAGTACATCATTTGAGTATTTTTTTCGATTTAGTTGCAGGCTTAACAATCCCCCAAAGCCTATCTCTTCCACAACAACCTTTTGTTCAGGTGTGAATTCTTTAATTAATTTGCACAATGTTCCTCCCAATATAATCAGTGATTTCAAACTGCTTGGAATCAATGATTGTGAACAAAGAACTCACTCCATCAAAACACTTGATGCACCAGTACATCATTTGAGTATTTTTTCGATTTAGTTGCAGGCTTAACAATCCCCCAAAGCCTATCTCTTCCACAACAACCTTTTGTTCAGGTGTGAATTCTTTAATTAATTTGCACAATGTTCCTCCTGAACATTGTGTATCAAAATTAAACCTGAAAATAATGAATAATATATAACCTAAGTCAGGTGTTTAATATCTAGATATGAAACAATATAATAGTAACTATAAAAATTATACAGTTACTATTACAAGGCAAACAGTAGCTAATATAATGATATAATAACTATTGTACACATATAGTAACTACTAAAAACATATAGTAATTATTTAAAACATATAGTAACTGTTTAAACATGATATAATAACTATTGTACACATATACTCCCTCCGTCCCGGAATACTCGACCCGGTTTGACCGGCACAGAGTTTAAGGGACTTGAATTGACTTGTTTAATTTAATAGGTAGTAGTTGATAGTGGGGTATTATTTTAATGTAGTTAGTGGGAGGTGGGTTAAGAGGTGGGGTTGGGGGAGAGTAGGGTTGAATTTTTAATTATTTTTTTGTATGGAGTAGGGGGTAGGTGGTTAATAGGGGTGGAGTGAGAAATAATATAATATTGTTAGAATATTTCCATTTTTAGAAACAGGTCAAGTATTAAGGGACGGCCCGATAAGGAAAACAGGTCAAGTATTCCGGGACGGAGGGAGTAGTAACTATTTAAAACATAGAGTAACTATTTAAACATGATATAATAACTATTGTACACATATAGTAACTATTTAAAACATATAGCAATTGTTTAAACATGATATAATAACTATTGTACACATATAGTAACTATTTAAAACATATACTAACTGTTTAAACATGATATAATAACTATTGTAGACATATAGTATCTATTTAACACGTAGAGTAACTATTGAAAATATATAGTAACTATTTAAAACATATACTAACTGTTTAAAAATATAGATACTATTATTGATATATAGTATGAATAATAATATCTATATTAATATAAACATAGTACCTATTACAAAGATATAGTAACTATTTAAAACATATAGTAACTATCTATAAAATAAACACTTACACAATTGGCAGACCATCAGTGCCAACTTCTTTCATAGCTTGTGCCTGGAGTTGATGAACATCAGGCACTGGAACGTCAATCAAAGTAGAACTTTGTAAAACTATTTGTTGACCAGGATCTTGTTCTTTAATTGCTTCTATTTCTGGTTCTACCTCAATATCTTTTGTTTTACGATTGTCCGCCTTTTGTTTTTGTTAATAGTCACAGATTGTTTGGCAACTGAAAACAAAACAATTATAAGACAAAGTATTAATAGTATAGTAACCATTAGAATCATATAGTAACAATTAAAATCATATAGTAACCATTATAAAATATAGTAACCATTAGAATCATATAGTAACTATTATCAACATATAGTAACCTTTGAAATCATATCGTAACTATTGTACACATAATAATTTCTAAAATAGTATAGTATCTATTGTACAACATATAGTAACCTTTAAAATAATATATTAACTATAGTACACATAGAGTATCCATTTAAATCAGATAGTAACTATTTATAAGACATAGTTACTGTTTAAATTTATAATAACATTTTAAGAAAGATAGTAACTATTTATAACACATAGTTACTGTTTTAAAGTTATAATTACTTTCTAAAAAAGATAGTAACTATTTTAAACAAATAGTTACTGTTTTAAAGTTATAATAACTTTCTAAAAAAGATAGTAACTATTTTATAAACATAGTTATTGTTTTAAACAAATAGTAACCTTTTTTAAAAATATAGTTACTCTAAAAAAATACTACTAACATAAACACTACGAACATTCCAGTCACTAACAAAAACACTAAAAAACTTCGTAAAATAAAGTAAAGGTAACTATATTAAATATACAGTAACTGTATGAAACACTAACCCTAATTTCAACAAAACCACAAACATTTCAATAATTCAAAATCAAAAACATAAAAGAAGTTCAAATATACCAGGAATTATATCAGAAATAGGATTTGACCGTGTTCCTCGCCTTCGAGGACCTTCAACTGCTGGTTCTAAATTCGAAATGGCAACATTATCGCTTTGAGGAACTTCAACCTGTTTCTTCGCTGCCGCTTTCTTCACCATTTTTTACGAAAACGAAGATTGGAAGAGTAATTTGATGGAAATTGATCGCGAAAACACTGAAATTAAATTTGAAATGGAGAGAGAAATTCAGAGAGAAGTTGAGTGGGAAGTTCAAAAGCCGGGAAAAGAGGGAAAAAATAATATATATATATATATATATATATATATATATATATATATATATATATATATATATATATATATATATATATATATATATATGGAAGCAACAGCACGTGGCAGTTACCCAACATACCAACACGCAAAGACTATAATACCCTGGTCCATAGCATGGACCGGGTTTAGTATAGTGTAGATGTACTTATTGTAATCTACTTTGTTTATTGGAGTGGAATTTGGAGTTATGTTCCTTATAAGCAATGGCCTTCTATTAGCAACTGAATACAATATTCGTCATATTTTCATTGAAGGTGACAACTAACTGATTATTAATATTTTACAGGGTCAATCTCACCGCCCATGGTAGATTCATGATATGTGCTAATAAAAGATGTCAATCAACTTTTAGAGCATTTTGAGACTTCTTCCTCTCGCTACATTTATAGAGAAGCCAATCGCGCAACATACTATGTTGCGTTAGGCCGCTATAGATCATCACATCCAGACCCATCAAGATATTGATCCCTACTTACGTAGACAATAAATTTTCTTGTTTTATATCTTTAGATAAGTTGATTAGGGTATTCTCTTACGAGGAGACTATCCTGACTTTTGATTTTGATGTATCTTTTGTTATTAAAAAATATAAAAATAATAAGATTGAGATCTTATAAATGAAATCCGGAGTAAGTTTTTTAAAAAAAAACACCAAAACACACGCTTAATATTAAGGCCTACATACTTTTGAACAACAAACAGCCGACTTGACTTTAGCCTAATAATATCAGTACAAGTCTCAAGTCATTTCTCCAATTCTTAAACCCCACAAAATTCAAACACCAATTCTACTTCTTCTTCTTCTTCTAGTAGACAAATTTTGACCTATTCTTCTTCTAAGTTCCCCTCCACAAAACCATGTTTGATCATTCCCTCCTAGCTTAGCTTCTCGATCTTCGTCCTCAACACAAAGCACAATACAATGTTCGTTCATCATCATCTAAACCGTCGTCGCCGAGTTCTATTTATGTTGATAATTTTAGCCAGCATTTCATGTTTGCATACACAAGTATTCGGAGGGCGTCCGCTTGTGGTAGAAAATGGTACTCAGAAACACAAAGAAGAAGAAGAAGAAGAAAGCATTTCAAATGATGAGATTAACGTTGGTGGCTGCAACTATAACAATCATAATAGTACTACAACTTCACCATCTGATTTTGAAGGTTTTGTAGCAAATAGTGACAGAGTTGTTCCTACTGGTCCTGATCCATTACATAACAGGTAACTTTTCTTAACCCGGCCCTTACCCGGCCTACTATATTCCATCGTCATGGTAGGATCCTCTCTATTTCTTTTCATCCATTTCATATCTTAAGATATTTGACGCTTAAGCTAGTAAGAAATAATAATTCCAAAACATTCTCATACTTTTTCCTTCGTGTCTTCACAACCATTGAATTAGGAAACTGACCATCCATAACTTTTAAGAACCGAAGAAGAATATTGGTAATTCAAATTACACTTTCATTGTCAATATTAATTCCAGAAAAAGTGTAAAATACATTTAGATTTAGAAAATTAAAAAGTGCACCTTTCAAATTACACTATCATTGTCAATATTAATTTCAGAAAGAGTACGTGTAAAATATATTTAGATTTAGACAATTAAAAAGAGCACCTTTCCCCGAAGTATTTTAAATTTTTGTAGAAATTGATTTGAAATAATACTTCTGCCTAACTTTTTCCTTAAAATAAAAGATAATTAAAAAGAAAAACCTTTTCAAAACGTACTAATATATAAAGTTAAAATAAAATCTCAAAATCATAAATACACAAACACTTTGTTTCTTGAAGAGGAATTCAGAATGTATAACACTTCGTATGATTCTTTCTTAAATTAGAAGAAAAGGGTGTATCATTTTCCTTAATTAGTTGCTCGATTTAACATGCATTCTATATATATTCACGTTAGAACAATTTGTTTTGACTTGTTAAGTTGTTATTGATGAGTCTAATTGGTTATAATCAATCAAAAATTAATTAGCCAATATATATATGATATACTTTCGTCTGGAATTAATAATTGTTTCATTGTTAGTATAATTTGAATCAACAACGTGACAATTAATCCGAATTGATAGTAGCTAGGCCTCCCTCACTGGCCTTGGCAACAAAAGAATTCATACATAAACCACAATGGGAAATTATATTGGTTATCATCATTTTAAGAACAAACTCTAGAATTATATTGAGGTGATTATATTCAAAATAAAACTCCCACATTATTATGTCGGTAAGTAGTTTCCCCTCCTAGGTAGACATTTGTTAACAAGTGAATGTATATAGAACCTTCTTCTTTATAAAAAACTAGTGCTTTGTCTAACTTTAAAAAGTTTATTTAGGAAAAACAAGAATCCTTTATTTAGGGTAATGTTCATACATGGGTCAAGGATTTTTAGGGCAAGATTTTGTAGGGTTTTAGCTAACAACTTTATTTATTCACACTTTTTTTCTTTTCAACTATCAACTATGTATAATTGTGTGTAAGGTTATATCGGTAAACTAACACTAGTGGATGACTTTCAGAGTTTTAGACTTTTAGCGGTTAAATAACTTGTAGATCAGTTGTAGCTGAACTATGAACGTAAAGGTAGCTAAATCTCAATGACTAGTGTTTTGACTAGTCAAACCATTGACCACCACCTTAAATGTTACGAAGTACTGTCAAACATGCCCTAAGGCGTTGATTATATTTAGCAAGGTGAACTTAATTCATTTCTATTACTAGCAACCGATAACTAAGCAGAAGATAATTGGTTATAACCAAGGTGATACCCTCGCCCGCATAGACTCCAAAGTTTGGCCATGCACTCACGTATTATGGAGTAAGAAGTCGCAATATCTCAGTTAATCTATGTGTAATTGGTTATATTATCTTGTTACGTACGTCACACTTTTAACAACTTAAACCCGATTGTTCATAGCTGTACACAATATATTGTTGAAAATCGTACAAACACTCAATCAAACCAGAAACCAGCTAAATAAGGCTTTATTCTTTTCACCTGACCTAGTCTGATTTTTGTAGTTTTTGATCTGGTTTGATCTGATTTTTTGTAGTTTCTAGTCTGATTTGATCTGATCTGATCTGATCTAGTATGATTTGAATTATTATTTTTATTACTTTTAGCTTTTTCTGATCCAATTTAATCTAATTTTTCTAGCAATAAAAAATTAAAAATAAGGGGAAGATTGCGGGGTGTAACCCATTGCTAAAACAAGAATACAAGATAATCAAGGAGGATATGAGATATTGGCTTTTTAAGCAAAAACATTTGGAAGTATTTAAGCGCGAATTTCAAGTGAAGTGGGAAACAATTATGCTTTGCAAATGGCCCACTAAAATGGGGGTTATAACCTACTTTGTGGCTTATGTTTCGGCATCACGGGACCCTTAATCCTTAAAAGTCAGCCCTTTTGCTAATTAACCTCTCACTAGTACAAATCCACTAGCCTAAACCTTCTTTTTAATTAAGTCACAATTCTTGCTAATTTTGCTTCAATTTCTTTCTAATTTTATAATGTTTGTTAGGTATGGGATCCCACAGACTTTCACTATTTGCTCATTTAATTAAGTGATCCTTTAGTTTTGACTTTAGTTGTCTTTTGTGATTAGGCCACTATTTTTTTGACTTTCTAAATCAAAGAAAGTTATTTTGTTAAGTGTGGGTTTTTTGCATATGCTTTTGGACCAAGTAAACCCCAAAAAAATGTAGTGAGAGTGAGTTTGAAATGATAAAAATGTCGGGTAAACTTTATTGAACCTATAATCAGGGCCGGCCCTGAGGCAGGGCATAAGGGGTCGTCGCCCTGGGCCCCAGGGAAAAGGCCCAATATCACTTAAGCTAATCAAAGTTTGGTTCTATAAAATTTCATGCAAATTTGTTTATATTAGGCAATGTAGCCTAGTGGTTTGTATGCGTATGATTTTGATAAACTCACCCGAGTTCGACTCCTACTAGCTTGGTTCCAAATGAACACCACAAAGTAGAGCCATATACTATGTTTATAATCATAATATTTTTTTTCTTTTGTTAATCTAATCACACTCCTTGTTTTATTTTGGAGTTAAGAAAAAATATTTGATATTTAACTTATTGTACTTCAAATATTATTATCGACTTGCTAAATGGTTCGTTACTACGTCATCGTCGTTTTCAATTTTAAGTTTCCTTATCCTTTAATTATTCAAAACATTTCTTTCATCCATTTTGAGATTTGAAGAGGTCAAGTTGTAAAATTTGTCTAATTTTTCTTGGCTAGTTTAATTAGAATAGAGTAGTATTAAGTTTTAAGAAGGTAAATGTCAATTATTTACACACATTTTTTCAATCATAAAGTACATTACATTTATGATAAAAAAAATTTGTCAACGTACATTAAAAGGGCCTCAATTTTTTTCGCCCATAGGCCACCAAAATGCCAGGGCCGGCCCTGCCTATAATGATAGACATTCGTCGTTGGAGGAGAAATTAACCCTTACGTACTTCTTTGTTCTTTTATGGTAATTGATAATAGTAGGATCAGACTATGCACCAATCTTCTATGGTAGTCGTCTTTCCCCTTTTTCTTCTCCAATACTATCTATACTTGTATAACACTCTAGTTTCAACTCACATAAATATTGTATTGTCTTTGACATCTTACTGTACATTAATTACTAATGAATTCAATATAAAGTTCTCTTTTTTTACAGGAAAAATATTATTCTTTTAATTCACAAATAATACAAGTTTAACCTAATGGATTGCTCTACGATTTCATTTTAATGCTAGTAAACTTATCGATTTCATTCAAAGTTTAAATGTGACATAAAATATAATTTATCTATTTTTTTTTTTAATTTCTTTATGTTGACCCACATATAAAAACAAACTCAATAACAAGTCTAAACAACCATTTTAGTTGAATTACATTTCATGGATATCAGCATGACATCTTTATGACATGGTCTCATTTCTCTTTTAACATTTTTTTTTTTTTTTTGAACAGAGATGATCAGACGTAGAAGGCTCTAAGCAAATGCCACAAACGCAAATCACGAGATTTGTGCTAATTAAAATGATTGATGAATGATTAATGCGGTGGGGTTCGAAAATGACCACTTAAGCCATTTTCATGGGTGACATTTTGTCAATTTTGTACAACCACAACTCCACAATCCTCCCACTATTTTTTTAGCTTTGCCTGATTATTAGATTCTGAATCATGTTATGTTACGTCGATTGCCAATGACATTTCATGATGCATAGCAATGTGTGCGTACATTTTCAAAAATCAGGTTCTAGAGGCAGGCAGTGTTCCAACACTTTTGTATTAACGATTCTGTATGAATAAATAACTATGGTAACATGAATAGTAAAAGTGATAAATTTTATGAAACGGGAGACTTTGTATTGTTTTAAAACAAATTATATGAGTATAGTATAACCTAAACTCTTGATACCGAGTACCATGTTATATTCTCCGCAATTCTCATTTAAGATTTGCATATTATACCACCATATGCATATACGACACAGAATGAAAATCGATTGTATTAAGAACCCTTATAGTGTTTTGATAAACAAGCTAGGATTGC
Source organism: Spinacia oleracea (assembly GCF_020520425.1). Taxonomy (NCBI): domain Eukaryota; kingdom Viridiplantae; phylum Streptophyta; class Magnoliopsida; order Caryophyllales; family Amaranthaceae; genus Spinacia; species Spinacia oleracea. Next base: position 22,854,311 of record NC_079490.1, read on the forward strand.
TAGGATACTAGTTGTCCACTACTTATTCTCATGCTTAGTGTTTTGTTTTCTTCACCTTATTTTTATTGCTTATTATATCATATCACTAAAAATCATACCATACCAAGAAAATTGAAATCAGATCAGACTAGACAAAAAAAAAATCACTCACAACAAAGATTCAAATCAGATTAGGAAAAATCAAATCAAACCAGGCCAGACCTGACCAGAAACTAAAAAAATCGTACCATATCAGGTGAAGATAACAAATCGATCCTAGTTATATTACTCCATATCACCCTCTGTTTCTCTTTCGCTGGTTACACTTCCTCTGTTCTCTTTAGTTGCAACGTTTTGACTTTTACACTATTTACTTACTGCGTATGGGTTGGTTCTTTGAAAATCGGCAATCGTCCACGGTTAGAGTCTCAGGAGGGGCACAGGTTGGAACAACGGATCGAGTCAGCTTTACAAGCGGAAGCGCTCGCATGCTTATTTGCTCTGCAATGGAGTATTGAGGCTACTCTTCAACGGGTTACAATTTTAACAGACTCTCAAACATTGGTTGACATGTTACTACATCAGGATACTTGCAACTTACAAGTTCTCTGGACTCTGAAAGAGATACAACGCTTGGCCAGTACTATGAGTTGGTGTAGTATTCACAAGGTAAGTTGTCAACGGGTTCAAAGGGCACATGATCTTGCCAAAGAAGCAGCTTCGACTTCTATTTTCTTCTCCTTCTTTCCTTAGTTTATATATTTTTTTTTTAAATTGTTGTGTTTAGCTCATGTCAAAAAAAAAAAAAAATCTTATAATAGGATTTAAACATTGGACCTGTTACATGCACAGTGGATGTCTTACCATCTTAGCCAACAAAGGGATATTAGTTTTTTTGCACATAAATATATGTAACTTGAAACATCAAATTATATAGTCTACACTAACATTTTATGTACACACGACAATATGATATTTAAAATAGTAACCCGGGCCATCGCCCGAAAAAATTAGCACATGATTTCAATTTTCAACTCCATTACTAATAAAATTACAATTTACTCAAATAATAAGTTGAATATTACCTATAGGATTTTAAGCTTTTGGGATAATATATTTAAATTTGGAAAAACTAAAAAAATATTTATCATATCGTTATCTGGTACTTGTTATTCCCGACAAGAACCTTGCAGAGTTTGCCCTTCGAAAAAATCGCCATAAAACTTTTAAAACTCGCAATAAGATAATAGTCCCTCCATATTTTAAAAAGATATACACTTTTCTTAAACGACCGTATTTTAAAAATAGATACACTTTTCTTTTTTTGACATGTTTTGATCCTCACTTTCCACTATATTAATATTTATCTCCTTCTTGGGTCCCTACACTTACTCACATTATCTTTTTACTATAATAAACAATTCACTCACTACCTCACTTTCATCTTATTTTAATAAATTCAACTCACTTTCCTAAAACTACGTGTCAATCACTCTCCTAAAACTACGTATCAGTCAAAGTGTATCTCTTTTTAAAATATGGATGGAGTATGAGATAGACTCGCAATAGGATACTACTTGATCGAAGAGTTTTCTATTTAATTTGACTATCTTTAATTTAAAAATCACCAAGGTTAGGCCCTGTTCTTTTTGGCTTAATTTCAGTTTCATGACTTATTTGGCAGTTCAGTTCAGTTCAGGAGTATTCAGTTCAGTTCAGTTCAGTTCAGTTCAGTTCAGTTCAGTTCAGTTCAGTTCAGTTCAGGGGCATTAAGTTCAGTTCAGTTTAATTCAGTTTAATTCAATTCAATTCAATTTAACTTAATAATAAATAATAATAATAATAATAATAATAATAATAATAATAATAATAACAATATTATTATTAATATTACTTATATTATTATTTATATTATTGTATTACTTATTATTTATATTTACATTATTATATTATTATATTACTTATTATTTATATTTATATGTATATTTATATTATTATATTACTTATTATCATTATTTATAACTAATTATTTATTGATAATTAATATAATATATTATTATTTTTATTAATTAGTTACAGATTATTAGTTATTAATTATTTAGTTATTAGTTATTAACTATGAATTATTATTAATTATTAATATTTATCATATATTGTAATTATTTAGTAATCAATTACAGATTATTATTTATTATATAGTTATTTAGTTATTAATTAATAATTATTCTTTAATTATTAGTTAACATTTATTATTTATTAATTATTATTTATTAATTATTATTTATTATTTATTATTTATTTTGGTAATATATTCTGTTAAGTTAAGTTTAGTTCAGGAACATTCAATTCAGTTCAGTTTAGTTCAGGAGCATTCAGTTCAGTTCAGTTCAATTCAGTTCAGCTCTAAAGAACAGGGCCTTAGTCAAACTGGATTATGAGAATCGTGGAAAAGGTCAAACAGAACGGAGGATAAAGATTCCTTGTAAATCAAGTTAAATAGTGGAGAAAAGTAGCTGCAAATCTGTAACAAAATGGTAAATCTAAATGTATACATATGATTGATATGAAGATCTTTATGTCTGTGAATAAATACTCTCTTCTGGGAACATTGCTTGCCAATGTAACCCATCCTTAAACATTTCTATACCTGAGGCACTATGTTACACTTTCTAAAAGAATGATGTATCAGCTGAAATTTAATTTAACACACAAAAAAGGGGGGAAGGGGGGATTAAATCAGCTAGAGCTAATTTCGAATTTTCCAAAATTTCATAACCCGAATACTTGATCTTTCATCCCCGAGCAGTGTGCAAAGACCCTAAGAAACACCTATGTTGCCATTGATATTCCAGCCTTGGGGGAGGAACTTAAAACTTCAATAGGCATGTCACTGAGATAATCACAAGCATTTCTGATATTCATCTGCTTAACTAACTTGCAAATTGGGTAACTGAGGTGAATCAGAGCTGATCAGATTCGCCCACAAGTTAGCTAAGTTCGAAAAGTAAGCCTTTTCACCCCATGTCACCATCTTCAAGTCTGATTGGAAGAAGAAACAATGAAATCAATATTAGAATGAGAAAACATGGTGAATGAAGCAGAGATCAAACTTGCAAGTTGCAACAAGTTCTTATCTGTATCGAAAATGAAGCCAACGGCATGTCTTGTGCAGCTTGAACCAAAGGGGAGCGGGGGTGGGGCGTGGGGAGGGTGGTTAATAATAATAATGATGAGATTTTCTTACCCATCATATCTTGAGGCAGTAGGGACAGCCGGCAAACTGATTTATGTTCAAGGAGAAGACGATCATGCACAGTGACCACATCAATATCACAAATATTCTTGATAGAGATCACCAATGCCTTTGCAGTTTCATTACATTGAAAATCAACACCATCTGACAAATTTTGTAGGCTTTCCTCCAGACCTGAGTTTACCCATAAAGCACCGCACTCAACCAAAGCACTCAAAAACTGTGAAGGATCTAACACATTTAGAAGTATCCATGGCCTGTAAACTTTGGCTGACAGCCCAACAAGTTCTACAACTCTGTAAATTTCTCCAAGAGCTTGAATAAACTGCTGACCTGTAAGTAACCAAGTCTTAGTTAAAGTTTGGATATGAAGTTTCAGAGTCTCTAGACTAATACTTTCATCACAATTTATCCATATTTCTTACGTTAACATTCAATACTCCGTAGTATTTAGAAGATTGAGTAGCAAAATATCACACCACCATAAAATTGATAAGAAAAATACCTCGAGAATCTGACAAAATCTGGTGTTGTACATTCTTCTCTGTTGCTCTTTTCCATATCGACGCACCATGCCTCAATTCTTGATCACAAACATTAATAATCTTAGACCAAGTGGATGCATACAACGATTTCTCATCAGATGATCCTAGAGAAAGAATTTTCAGCATTGATATTGCATGTCTCAAGAGTTCAGCGGCAACCTTCCACTCATTTGCTGCCTAAAGTACGTTTATACAAGATTATCAAGCCACAAGGCACAACTTTTTAAGCAGAGGAAAAAAAAAACATTAAAACTTAGTGCTTTTAAGTTTTATAAATCACCAGTTCCAGTACATCAAAATTGAGAAAATAATTAGACTTTGCAAGAGAAGTACCAACTGCAGTCTTTTTGACAATGAAAAATCTGCTTCAATCACATTGAACTTTGGTCCTTGCAGGACCTCGAGGAACTTGTTAAGACAACTGCTTCTCTCAAGGTCTTTCTCTGAACGTACTTCCTTAGAAATCACACTCTCCTCCAATAGTTTTGAAACTTCCTACGAAGAAAGAGCAGAAGTATAAGATGAGAACAGAACACTTATCTCTGAAAAGAATTCAGCTAAGTCAACTAAATTGTAACCGTACTGATCAACATGCTGTCTTTCAAAAAAATAAAAACTTCTAACCTGGATTTCATCATCAAGAGCTTCTGCTTTACCTCCATTCCCATTTTCAACATCTGAATTTCGAGCTTTCTAACAGCAAACACAGTTCATGTCAGTGTTGAATTACAAGTCACTGTGAATAAGAAAGTCGACAGAAAAATACAAACCTTTAGCTCATCAAGTTGGCATGAAAGAAGAAAGCATAATGACCCCCTTAATTGATCATAAAACTCTGTATAAGTTTGCAATTCTGGTAAGATCTCTGACTCTTTCTGAGCAATATTTACCGGAACAGCAGTGGACAACTGCTCTTCAACTCCATTTTCTGATTCCGCACCTTTAAATTCCCAGGAACCATCATTCCAGTCTTCATCTACTTCCAATGGAATTGGTACCGTTACTTTTGGGTGGGAATGCTCTTCATTTTCAGCAGGTTTAACAGTAGAATCAGCTGAAGATGTGAGTTGAGCTTGACTGTACAAATTTGATATTAGATCATTAATAGATATTGCTGAACCCTGGCCACTGAAGCTATTCCCAGGACTAAGGCTAGGCAAATGGACCACTTCATTCTGAAGATTCAAGCAATCGCTGGATTCCTCTGTACCATCACTGAAGAGGGACAGGGGCAAGGCTCCTCTAGAAAGTCCTGTTTGGGTTTGCTTCTCCTATAAATTGTCAAAATAGATAACTAATAAGAAGAAATTTTATTCCAGGCAAATTTTACAAACCAAGATTATTATGTTTGATGGTCAGTGTGAAACTAACGAATGTCATCACAAAATCAAACATGAAAAAAGAGAAATCCTCAGCCAAACAGAGAATGCATTCAGGCTAATAAACCATTAATTCTGCCTAACAACCACATTCCTCACTTGCATTCACGTAGCAAAAGAATTGAATATGAGCAGTTGAGCACAGTGTCAAAGATGATGTTAGTGGTTAAATGACTGGTAATGGAAATAAATTAGAAACTTAAATGACTTATGGTGCCAAAAAGGTGCACTTCATACATGAAATGGACTATAAAGCAGACACAATAAGCATGGTCAAGTACATGAATAGCAGACCTGGACTTCTCCATTTGGTAGTTGAAGTTCAGTAGAATTTGTGTGAGCACCCAGTTGCTTCTGCTACAACCAAAAATTGATTAAAAATAAGATACCATGGACATGATTAATGATGCTAACCAAATACAGATTAAACTTGAAATCACCTGCTCCTCCGACACAACCTCTTTCGATGCATCTATGAAATCCCCAAAGTCATCAAAATCGTCATCTTGATTCATTGAAATTGCACTTATTCCACTTATATTGCCAACGTATTCAACTACAGGAAAGGGATCCCACGTGAAACCATTTGTTATGCTTGCGGTTGATTTGATACCGACATCCTCACTTGATAGATGATTAGCCCCATTCCCATATGATGCAGCAAAAAAATCAATAGATTGAGGAGGTACGAAACTGATAACACCAGGCCTGTGGTCCACAGAAGTGGAAGCATCCTGACCTATCAATCAACACATTATTTTAAACGTGTCAAAACCAATGTCCTCTTTCCCAACAGCAACTTACACAAATTAATACCTAACTGCATGCGCAATAGTAAAAATCACAATACTGTTAACAATTACACCAGCAGATTGCATAACGCATACACCATAAACAAACTGCAGGAAATATCAGCACCTAAACAGAATTATGCTCCCAACAATCACATGGATCACCATATGACTTATCAAACAGACAAACACAACACACTGAATAGCATTGATTAAACGCTTGCATAGACTTCCTCCATATCGAATGGGGCTAACCGCTCCCCCCTCTGGGAGCAATAATCATTAAGCAATAAGCACACTTCCAAGTATCAGTTGGCATCCAACATCATTGCTTTCTGTACCCAAACTCTGAACTTGATATACCAAAATTCTGAACTTGATATAATTCCAACTTCAACTACGGAAACACAAAAATAATGAACACCCAATACCCAAGAAAACAGTACAAAATCATCTACTTATGCAAACATGTTAAAAGAAAGCCAACATTCGCAAAACCAACTTCTATTATAGTGGGGGAAGGGGGTGTTCAACAATACCGGCCTGCTTTTCTCGGTCCATCATCGCCAAAGTCCCAATTACGGATCCGGATACCACAGAGCCACCCCGTTCCTATTCAACAAAGAACATAATAAAATCAGCACTATATCATAGTACTACCAAATTTTATCCGAAAACAAGAAGAATGATCAAAAGCACGCAATTTTAATCTGAAAGATCAATCAATCAATTACAGTAAACAATTACCTTTAAACTCCCTTGTTCCGCAATTCCGTTTCCAGAAAATGCAACCTTAAATTCCCATTCATCATCTTCATCCTCATCATTATCGTTCATATTATTATCACTAGAAACAACCAAATCTGAAGCAACCCCATCAAAATTCAAGCTAAAACCATTAAACTTAGAATTCCCGTTTTGATGAGATTGAGGGTTATCACTAATATTATTACTTCCATCTTCTTCTTCGACTTCGCCGAACAAGGACAACGGCAAAGCTCCAATCGTCGGCTTCTGAGATTTGTTCAGGAACGGATCATCCCGAATCGAAGATGGGTCTGACTTGGGTTGGGCCCAATTGGAGAATTCATTATTGGGGAGGTACTGGGATTGAGGGGGTAACGGGTTGAAGAAGAAATCGGCCCATACGTCGTCGGTTTTGGAGGTGGAAGTGACGCCATTGGTTTGAGGTGCGGACTTGAAATCGCCGAAACTAAAAGCGTCGTCGTTTTCCGCCATTGAAGGGCGGAAAGTGAGATTTGCAAGCTGTGAATCTCGCTGGTTTGTGAGAATTGAAAAGTGTCAACCATCAATGGAAAAATAGACGTGGAAAAAGAAACAATTTCTTACTATTGAAACTATTTGGGGTTTTTTCTTCTTTTACGATTTACGAGAAGAAATATTGGAGTATGTACAAAAAAAAAAAAAACTGTAATGTAATACGGAGAACGTAATTTTAGTTATTGATTATGTAGAGTTATCTCCCTCAAACAAAAAAAAATTAAATAAATAAATAAATACTCCCTGCGCTACTGAATACTTGATTTTAGTCCGTGCGATTCACAAATCTATATATATATATATATATATATGTATATATATATATATATATATACATATATATACATATATATATATATATATATATATATGCACTCAAATGAGAAGGGAGCTTATAATGAGAAGAATGAGAAGCGATCTCAGCCTTTCGAATCAGATCAATCCAACGTACCACGATTCACCCGACCAAATGAAACAATTAAGGGTAAATTGGTCCTTTTACCGCGCTGAATGACCTCCTCTCTCACAGAATTCTTTCTCTCTCTTCTCTCAATTTTCTCTCTCTTCCTGCGATCTCTCTCCTCTCGCGATCTCTCTCTCGATCTCTCTCGCGATTTTCGCCATTTATTTCTCTACTCTCATTGTTTGAAGATCCGATCCTTCATTGTTCTAGAAAATTGGTGGTTTTGTAAGTTCATTTAACTCGTTTTTATCTTGTTTTGTTGTTAATTTTGATTGACTTTTACGAATTAGGTTTTCGTTTGTTTAGATCGACCTTTTCGTTATTTTTTTGTTTGATTTGTTTGATCTTTTTCTTGAATTATGTCTTTACTAGTTTCAATTTTGCTTGAATTATTTTCGTTAGGTCATTATTTGATTTTTGCTCATTAATTTGGTCTTTACTAGTTTCAATTTTGCTTGAATTAGTTTCGTTAGGTCATTATTTGATTTTTGCTCATTAATTTGGTCTGAAAAATGTGCTCATTTGTGAAACTGTGCACATTTATTATTTTCCTGAAATTTTTGCTCATTTGTTTGGTCTGGAAAACTTGCTCATTATTTTGTCTGGAAGTTTGTTGATATGTTATAGTTTTAATTTTCTCATTTTTTCTAAATGAGTAAATATTATACTTTCAATCCGAAATATTTGCTCATTTGTTTCTAATGGGCAAATATTAACTATCAGATCTCAATTTTTGCTCATTGTTTCAAAATGAGCAAATTTTAGTGATTGAATCTTATACATTTTCTCATTGTTTGTAAATGAGCAAAATTCACTGCTCCGGCAACTCTTCGCCGACGGAGCAAATAATTGATCAAATTGAGCAATTACTATTTAAAATTAGCCATTTATATTTAATTTTGCTCATTTTTCATATTGTTTTGAAAATCATGCTCATTTTATTTTGTTTTATAATTTGCTCATTTAATTTGTCTGGAAAAGTGCTCATTCTTGTAAATCTTGCTCATTTTATTAATGAGCAAAATTAAAATGACCAAAATTAAAATTAAAATTAAAATAAATAAATGAGAAAAATTAAAATTTGCTCATTTGACCAAATGAGCAAAATTAATTTGCTCATTTGAGCAAATGAGCAAATTTACATATTTCAGGCTTTTACTGCTTGTGGAAAAGTTTGCTCATTTTTCCAAATGAGCAAAATTTAATATTGCAGGCAGTTACTGTTAGGTTATGATTTATATGACAATTCATAAATCATGCGGAAAAACCATAAAACCAGGAAAGCATATTATTTACACATAATCATTTAGCATAGTTTAGATGCATACACTTTGTTGCGTGTCTTCCCTAGCTGCGCCCGAACCGAACAAGAACAAGTCTTTAGGACTCCAAGTGTCGTCCCTCCGTAGATAGTCCACAGCACGTCCGGATCCGCCTTAAGCTTGACCAACTAGGATCGCCCTTAAGGTACTTAGAATTTTCGGCACATATAGGCAATTGTATGACTGAATTTTTGCTCTCAAAAATCACTTTGAATACTTGAATACTCGATATAAATTGTGAGCATTGATCACCTATTTATAGGGCATGGGTATCGGATATTAGAATCCTACTAGGAAACGATTTAGTGAATCTGAATTAATCTAAAATTCAATCACTTAATTTATCTAGTAGACTTAGGAAATCAATCTTATACGAATCCTAACCGATCAAGGTTTCGTACGCAAGCACAAACACACACGCAGGCGCAGCAGCCCACGAGGGGCGTCATGCGCGCGCGTGCGCTGAGCCCAGGCCCAGCAAGTGCTCGCAGCCCACGAGGGGCGCGCGCCTGCTGGCCTTGCTCTCGCGTTTGGGCTTTGCTTGCTTTGGTCGCGCGGGGGCTTTGCTAGGCGTTGGGCCTAGCTTCGTGCTAGGCCTTGCGTCTAGCAAGCTCGTCCGATGTTTATTCGTACGATACGCTTCCGATTAAATTCCCGGTTCCGGAATCCATTTTCGATACGAACAATATTTAATATTTCCGATTCCGGAATCAATTTCCATTTCGACCAAATATTTAATATTTCCGTTTCCGGAATTATTTTCCGATTCCGATAATATTTCCGATTCTGACAATATTTCCGTTTCCGGCAATATTTCCGATTCCGGCAATATTTCCATTTCCGATAATATTTTCCGATACGTACCATGTTTCCGTTTCCGGCAACATCTACGACTTGGATAATATTTATATTTCCGATACGATCCATATTTCCGTTTCCGGCAATATCATCGTTTCCGGAGTATTCATTTCTTGCCTGTGACGATCTCAGCTCCCACTGAAACCAAGATCCGTCGATTCCGAATATCCATAGATGGAGTATTTAATGCCATTAAATACTTGATCCGTTTACGTACTATTTGTGTGACCCTACGGGTTTAGTCAAGAGTAAGCTGTGGATTAATATAATTAATTCCACTTGAACTGAAGCGGCCTCTAGTCAGACATTCAGCTCACTTGATCTCACTGAATTATTAACTTGTTAATTAATACTGAACCGCATTTATTAAACTTAACATTGAATGCATACTTGGACCAAGGGCATTATTTCCTTCAGTCTCCCACTTGTCCTTAGGGACAAGTGTGCATTTCCTAATTCCTTTGTCGCTCGATGCTTGCTCTTGAACATAAGGTAAGAGTTGTCATCCTTATTATGTCCAGAGGTGTTCCTCGGTTTCAGAGTTCAACTGATCAAATAAACAGATAATCATAGCCTATGATTCATCCGAGCACGGCCATGCATTTCACAGTTTCTAGCTCTCCGAGTGGCCTTGTACAACTTTTAAGCATCTCATCCCGATTTATGGGAGGACAATCCCAATCTTGCGATCTTGAGATTAGACTTCGTTTGATAGGTGATTACCTGAGCGTTGCCTTTATAGCCTCCTTTTACGGTGCGACGGTTGGTCAACGTCAAAGCAACCAGTTCTCAAACAAGTAATCTCAAATCACTCAGGTATTGAGGATTTAGTGTCTAATAATTTTAATGAAATTTACTTATGACAGATTTTCATCTCTTACAGTAAAGTTTCATAGGTCTTGTCCGATACTAGTCTTCCCAAAGTAAGTATCTATGCAAATGATTATGACATTGCCATGTCCACATAGTTCAAGAAACAGAACTACTAGTCATCTTGCATTCTAATCGTCTAACGTTTTCTATGCGTCCAATTTTATAGAAAACTCCGACTAGGGACCATTTTCAACCTTTGACATTCAAGTTCACTGGATAGACATTTCTTAGTCACAGGACTGGTCCTGACAGTCTATCTTGAATATTTCGTCAAATTGAAGGGACTCATCATTTAATACTAAACCAAGATTAAATGGAATATGAAAATACATTTCATATATGATAAATGTTCAACGCCAATGTTTTAAAACCATGGGCCTCAAACCCATCTTTAAAACAATTCATGGAATTCAAAGCTATGCTTGATTTCCAGTGCGACAATGTGAGTGTTGCTTCTCACTTGTTGCATAGGTTTAGTTATCATGCTTTCCCAATCTTAATATCCTTTTCATCGAATGTTCTTCGAGATATGATGATAAGATCTTTTGAGTATGTTTATTTTGTGATCTAGTCTTTCTTGCTACATTAGTGGTTCTACGCATTTTGCTATGAAGGACCATCAAGTTAGCAGACGTTTTTCTTGCTTCAAGAGTGGTTCTGCGCATTTTTCAATGAAGAACCATCAAGCCAGCAGATAGGTGATCTACCCAAGTTCAGTGAAGAACTTATTAATATAAACAACTCTGTTTTATTGCTTCTTAGGCAATAAGTACTTTTACTTCAACTGTTTAGGTTGCTAGTGATGCTTTGTTTGGATTTGCTTATCCAAGCAGTTCACAGATATGTGGAAGACTTTCCAGCTGTATCTTAGAACATAGAAATTAATATTTTAATTTCCCACGCAACAACTCATGGTCTCCAATCCATGTTGCCATTTCGAAACACGATGCTCTATAGCTCGTCCTTATCAATGGTTAACTCCAAAGGGTCTTTGCTTGATCCTTTGCCAGTGTTTATGCGTGTAGCATCAATATTTAGCATATCTTTATTTCCTTGAATCAAGAACTATTCCTATGTACCTTTTCAAGTACCATAAGTATTCTTGATCTCAATCTAGTTGATCTTTACTTAGATCAATAGAGATTGGTATATGTTCGTCATGCCTAAAGTCATACGATACGTTTTTGGCGATCCTCATATTATATCATAAATGATAAATTCTTTTGCAGAATAATTCCAATTGAATTCTATTCATGTAACTTTAGCTCATCTAGTTTCAGTAGATACTAAATCCAGCTAAATTCTTTGACATATAATATAGGTTAAGAATCTTACTCAGATCCTTTGATGTTTAACTTAGTAAATGCTTATACATAGTTCAAACATTCTTTACTTAGATTTATTCACATGGGTCGAATATCTCCAATGGAGTCTTTCGTGTTTGATTTAGTAAATGCCATTACTTAATCTAAAACATTAATATAAGATCTTTGTAAATAGATCTTAATACCCAGTATGTACTAAGTTTCGCCTTGGTCCATCATTGATGAATAATTTCAAATCTAAGTCATTAGCATTTGAATGTTATTTCACAATAGAGAGATATGTGTGTGATACACATAGGACCAATTAAGTTTTATGTACTCCCACTAAACTTCTTATATATCTATAAGAATCATGTATATTTTATGAAACTAAAATACTTATTAGCTTCATTAAAATATATTTCCAATTCCCAATTGCTTGCTTAAATGTGTACTTAGATTTTATAAGCTAGCTTTCTCTTTCAAGCATTTATTTGGATCCACAAATCCTATGACATACCATGTACATAGTTTATTCCAACATTTGATTGAGGAATACGTTTTGTCATCCAATTGCTATATGTACCAATATGCAATCATTGATTGAATTATAGACTTGAGCATTACGATTATGCATGAGGTTTCAACACAATTCACACCATGAATTTGCTTGTAACCTTTAGCAACTAATCTCGCTTCGTGTGTGAACACAATTTAATGTTTGATGGTTTTTATCCTTAAAACAAACTTGCAACCAATAGGTGTGAAACTATTCTTGCAAATCAACAAAATTTCAATTTTGTCATCAAAACATTGAGTATGTTTTATGGCCTCTAACCATTTAAAACATTTGAGTCTATATATGGCCTCTAACCAATTTAGGGAATCTGGGTTTCGTCATAGCTTTCTTACAAGTCACAAACTCATTAATCTACATGATAATAGTTTGACTGCAAGTTGTAGGTTTCTTCACTATCTAATAGAAGAATTGCATAGTTTCAGTGACCTGAACTCCATGTTTCTTCACTATCTAATAGAAGAATCTCATAGTATCAGTGACTTGAACTCTATGCCTACAAGGGTATAGAACATCAAACAACAGAATATCAATAGCCACTTAAAAGTCCTTTGAATATTCTGTTCTCCTTGAAGCACTTGTAAAGTCTTCTAAGAGATGTCGTCTATTCTTTAAAGCCACTTCTAAAGTCCTTAAAGAATACGTTCGGATTTTCTGAAGCACTTCGAAAAGCCTCTGGAATGTCCGTTTATGTTTGTTGTTCGCCTCGATAACTTTCGAGGTCTATTTTCTCCCACTTGTCATTTTGGAAACGAATCTCCAAAAGGACATTATTTCGAGCAAACAAACATTATGTTCTCAAAAATTCGTGGTAGAAACAATACCCTTGTGTCTCATTTGAATAAATCACAATGAAACATATATCTATACTTGGGCCTTAGTTTGTCGAATGACAAACACTAAGCTCCCACTGAGTTTTGCAACTCTCTAGATATATTTTATGAAAAGTTATTCTGAAATTACTTTTCAATAGCTTTGACGAATTTGGTTTAGTTTGGTGGTAGTTGAGCATTTTGTTTTAGAAATTATAGGAAAAGTCTTTATGATTCATCATTAATCGAATCAAGTACTAATTGACTTCGATTATTCCAACTAAGATATGCCATATCTTATGGACCTAGATTGTGAAATTACAACACACAATCATTGATGATCATATTTGGTCTCAAGTAATCATCAACATGATCTAACCTAGATCTTTATGATTTCTTGCCAAGTGGATTTTATACTTCTGAATCTTGGAACTACCCAAACAGATTCAACTTATATCACATTTGAGTCAATAAACCTATATTCACTCAAATCCATGTGAAATAATAAAGTCATAAAATCTTTCTTTAGCTTTGAACTCTATTGTCTAGGCGTTCTAACAATAGTTCATATTCTTTGTTACTTTCAACAAGTAAGACTAGCTTGTCTTAAGTTGATCTAGAAATCAACCAACTTTCAAAAGTCCATTAAAATAGAGCTTGTGAATGTTAACTTGTTGACATGGTCTAAGCAACAATGCCAAAGATTAGTGGAACTCAAATCAAGGGTTTGATTTGAACCTAGTAAAGTTCTTTAAAGAGTTGTTTGTTTTAATCAAGCATATTGACTCAACCCGTAAATGATCATTTTATTCAAATAAACAAACAAACAAGCATTGTTTTTGTTCTTCTGAATGTGAGTCTTTCTGTGTTTGAAGCAGAAATTTAGGTATGCTGATTATGGAACAAAATAGCCATTAAGTTCCAGCCTTGAAAGGACTTAAAACAAACTAGATGACCCTACAACTAATGTAGCATTGCCATGCTTCATTTCCCACTTGTAGGTCATTAGTGTAGCCTAGCTTCCATTGTTTGAGTTATTACCGAAGTAAGAACCTCAAGCGGTATATGATACCAAGGAAGTTTGATTGCTAGGTCACTTCTCTTTAAACATAAACTTATAGGTAGAAACGGAATCGTAAATTCCTTTCATTTATTCCTTGTTTTCCTATTTCTTGTACCCTTTCTCATAGTCTTAAGAATTGAATTCTATAGTGTTGACTTTTACACTTTGTTAGACATGTCCAATGTCACCAACAAGGTTCTTTACCATTTTAATTTATGTTGAATATTTTGTTTCAACTAGACGATCTTACCAGAAGCTTCTAAAGTTCTTTAAGCATCGATCTATTCGAATGTCTAGGGACTAGACTCATTCGAGAATTAAATGGACAAAGATATTAGGTTGTTAACCATTGGTAAAGCTGAGCGTTTAAGCTCAATGCTTTATGATCTCAAAACTACAGTGTTTTTTGAATTCACAAGCACCAATTGGTTTGCCATTCGACTTTGATGTTCGAAAACAACCATAAAAGTCGCTATAAGAAACGTACATTTTAAATTGCTCACTTTCTCTCATTTCCGTGAATCGTTCTTGGATTCACTACCAATCGAGGAAATTTACTGTTACCTTTCTAAAAGGATTTATTGCAGTGCAAGATATTCAATTATAAACAATAATTAAAACATTAATTGAAGCATGCAAAGTCTAAACATTTATCATGAATAATAACTTGAAAATTAAAGCAATCATGCAATTCAAACAAGTTATTAGCATTTTATTCGAATTCTGTGTTCCGGCAGGTGTGAATAAAATGATTCCAAGACCCTAAAACCATTGAAGAATTAAGCACAGTTTGTCGACTCAATTCTAAAACATTTTAGGTAAGCAAAAGTCTTTTGCTAATAGTCTAGAAACTACTCTTGGTTGATAGGTACGTCTAAGAACTTATTAGGTAAACCTATCGATTTTGCCACGACATAAAAGGACTCCTTACTTATATCGTTGAGTTTCACCAAAACTAACATGTACTCACAATTATTTGTGTACCTTTCCCCTTTAGGACCAATAAGTAACACCTCGCTGAGCGAAAACTATTACTAGATTGATGTAAAGGATATCCAAGCAAGTGTATATTTTGGCATGGCACCTTATAACTCAATTTTTAAGTTTGGAACTTAAGGCTCTTACTATGTTGGTTAGATTTTAAGTGAACTAAAATCCTTAATCATGCAACATAATCAAGCCACAATCTCATGCATAATTAAGACATATTTAAAGCAATAAATAACTTAAAGCATGCATAAGATAAATGTGATCTAGTATGGCCCGACTTCATCTTGAAGCTTCAACTTCAAAGTCCGTCTTGAAAATCTCCGTGGGAGGCACCATTTTCTTCAAATAGGATAAGCTATAATTAAAACTAATTACAACTATTTGATGGTACGCAGACCATATTTGAATTGAAAAACAACTTTGGTACTTTAGACCAATTACATTCAAATTAATGGTACGCAGACCATATTTGCTATCCTATTTGGGCCATACTAGTCACTTCATAACCTGCAAAACAGTACATATACAATATATACCATTCACCCATTCATTAACATGAATGGCCCACATAGCTGGTTAGTAAAACACATTATGCATCACATAAACATTTGCAGCTATTAATCAAGGGCACCAATAATCTACAAATTATTCAGTCCTTATTAATTCTAATCAAGTTGTTTTAACCTTAAGGATTTGTAGACCTAATCAAGAGTTTATGACTAAAAGGGGCTCCCACTTAAACCAATAAATTCATATGCTTTACTAATTTTAAACATAAAAATGTATTTCTAGTCTAACCGGAAACATACAAATTTAATTAAAATTTAAAGCTCTTATAAATTTATAATTGAATCCAAAAGTTTAATTTAATTTCAGTCGTATTTAAATTAATTCATGATTTTAATTTTAGTAAAATAATTAGAATAAATAAAATTTATTATAATTACAATATTCAAAATTAAAATCCAAGAAAATAATTTAAATTATCAATTTTAAAATTAATTAAAATTACGTAAACTGAAAATTTCAAATTAAAATTTCAAAACGATCTAATCGCAACGCAACAATCCCACGCATCGCACGCCCATGGGCCACACGCACACAGCCATCGCTGGCCATGTGCGCGCAGCCCATGCGCTGCGTCGCATCGCTGCTGCTCACCATCACAAGGCATCACGCGAGCTGGTGCTCGCTGCGCGCGCCAGCGCTCTACGCACGAGCATGCTGCCGCAGCCCATCGCTGGGCGCAGCACTCGTCGCACGTCGCAACAAGCAAGCTGCTTGCCATCGCTGGGCGCAGCGCTCGTCGCACGTCGCAACAAGCACGCTGCATGCCATCGCTGGGCGTAGCGCTTGTCGCACGTCGCAACAAGCACGCTGCACGCCATCGCTGGGCGCAGCGCTTGTCGCACGCACAATAGCGCTCGCTGCGCGCGAGTGACCGATGCTGGGCGTAGCACTCGTGGCACGCAAGCTTGCGCTCGCTGCGCGCGAGGCTCCGCACGCTTGCGCGAGGCAGTGCGCGCTGTGGCGCAGCTCGCTTGCTGCCCACACGCGACTGCTCGTGCCTTGCTCTCGCCCTCGCCCATTCGCCCATCGCACACACCCCACGACACAAGGCAGGGCTGTTGTCTTGCGCTCGTGCACCATGGCCTTGCTCATTGCATTCGTACCGCATGGGCGACGAGCTCCCTTGCTCGTCGTCACATGCCCGCACTATACAACACCCCTTAAGGGTAACACGTAGCGTCCATTGCTTTGTGCGTGCAAGTTATATGAGCGAATCGCATAAAAATTTAAAATTTATATTCAAAATTAATGACAAATTAATAAATAATATTAATTTCATAATTTTAAGGCGAAAAATCGAAAATTTATTATTCAATTGATTTCCGATTAACATGGATTCAAGTCTAGGTCATAAAATTTAAAATTTAACATAAATTTACAATTTTTATGGTGGTTTTTAATCATAGGTATCTAATTAAATTATAACTAATTATGAAAATCAAATTAATTCTAAATTATTCCAATTTTCAACAAATTAATCATAATTACAAATTAGATTGCATAATTAACAAGGCTAGGCATTCAAACTTGTTAAACATATACAGTAGGTCAATCAAAAATTCAAGATTTATCAACTAGAATCGCAAATATTTAATTTAACATCTTAAATTTACGAAATTTTGCATTCGAAAAACTAAAACCTTCGAAAAGTCATAGTTAGGCTTCGAATTTGAGAATTCTGGGTTCGGCCGAAAAAGATTATTTTTGTCAAAATTTTAGAATGCCTTTTACATGCGGAATTGACACAAAAATCACTCGATTTGGATGAGTAACGAAGAAACTGCCGAAAAACTGCGTACGTATAATTAAATAAACGCAATTTGCAATTAATTAACAATTACGAAAATTAATCACCCCTTTTAATTCTTGCAAAATTGTAATATTTAACCATGTTCATGCAATTTAGATTATGAAAATAATAAGAGGCTCGTGATACCACTGTTAGGTTATGATTCATATGACAATTCATAAATCATGCGGAAAAACCATAAAGCTAGGAAAGCATATTATTTACACATAATCATTTAGCATAGTTTAGATGCATACACTTTGTTGCGTGCCTTCCCTAGCTGCGCCCGAACCGAACAAGAACAAGTCTTTAGGACTCCAAGTGTCGTCCCTCCGTAGATAGTCCACAGCACGTCCGGATCCGCCTTAAGCTTGACCAACTAGGATCGCCCTTAAGGTACTTAGAATTTTCGGCACATATAGGCAATTGTATGACTGAATTTTTTGCTCTCAAAAATCACTTTGAATACTTGAATACTCGATATAAATTGTGAGCATTGATCTCGCGTTTGGGCTTTGCTTGCTTTGGTCGCGCACGGGCTTTGCTAGGCGTTGGGCCTAGCTTCGTGCTAGGCCTTGCGTCTAGCAAGCTCGTCCGATGTTTATTCGTACGATACGCTTCCGATTAAATTCCCGGTTCCGGAATTCATTTCCGATACGAACAATATTTAATATTTCCGATTCCGGAATCAATTCCGTTTCGAACAAATATTTAATATTTCCGTTTCCGGAATTATTTTCCGATTCCGATAATATTTCCGATTCTGACAATATTTCCGTTTCCGGCAATATTTCCGATTCCGGCAATATTTCCATTTCCGATAATATTTTCCGATACGTACCATGTTTCCGTTTCCGGCAACATCTACGACTTGGATAATATTTATATTTCCGATACGATCCATATTTCCGTTTCCGGCAATATCATCGTTTCTGGAGTATTCATTTCTTGCTTGTGACGATCTCAGCTCCCACTGAAACCAAGATCCGTCGATTCCGAATATCCATAGATGGAGTATTTAATGCCATTAAATACTTGATCCGTTTACGTACTATTTGTGTGACCCTACGGGTTCAGTCAAGAGTAAGCTGTGGATTAATATAATTAATTCCACTTGAACTGAAGCGGTCTCTAGTCAGGCATTCAGCTCACTTGATCTCACTGAATTATTAACTTGTTAATTAATACTGAACCGCATTTATTAGACTTAACATTGAATGCATACTTGGACCAAGGGCATTATTTCCTTCAGTTACTGCTTGTGCTAAAATTTGCTCATTTGAACAAATGAGCAAAATAATTTCTTCCACACATTTACTGATTTTGTCCATATTTGCTCATTTGTTCTATTTCCAAAAAAATCAGTTCTGCTTCCGTAATTTTGCTCATTCTCAAAAATTAGCATAAATGAGCAAAATTGATTCACACCCTAAATAGTTGTATCAACTTTGCTCATTTGCTCAATTGGGGGTTCACACCCTAAACAGTTGCAACAATTTTGCTCATTTGCTCAATTGGTTCACACCCTAAATACTTGCAACAATTTTCCTCATTTGCTCAATTGATTATCAGTTGCACTCTCTTTTTTGTTTCTTCTAAAACCAAACAGCAAATAAAATGAGCAAATAAATAACTACTCATTTGCTTCCATTTTTCTCATTTCTGAATCAACAACTATGCCTACTCTGAAATTCCATTTTATTGACTTTTTTTTGATATTTTTTTTAACAGTATACATGTAAATGGCTGATAACACTTCAACACTGAAGTTGCCTAAAGATGAAAATGTCACTGCTTCAAAAGCTGCTAAACCGAGGTACTAAACTTTTCATTCTCTGCATTTTACGGTATGCCATCTTTTGATTTTCTTCGTTTTGAGGAATGCTTTTTGCAGCATGTTTTTGTTCTTTCTAATCTCAGTGCATTATTATCCCTTGGAGAATGCCTCATCAATGTCCCGGCATTGAGGCGTGGGGTGCTTAGCTCCCACCTTTTTTGTTTTGTGTATATCTTTCTTATTGATAATTGATTATGAATGTGTTTTTTTTTTTTTTAATTTTAATGTAGCTTGCGAAAAGTATCCTTCAAACATATTGCAAGCAAACCTACAATACCTACAAAGAAAAATCTACCCAAGTTGTTGACAAGGATGTCCCCGAATAGTATTGCTCAACTGAACAAGACGATTTCTGCTTCTCAACGAAGTGCAATCGAGAATGTAGGCTTTGGGGACCTCTTATCTTTGAAAATATCCAAACTGCCACTACATCTAGGTTTGTTTCTTGTAGAGAGTTTTGATGCTAATACTTGTTGTTTAAGAATTCATGGAAATGAATTCTTCATCACTGACAAGGATGTGCACGAGGTGTTGGGGCTTCCTCTAGGGGTTGAAGAGATCAACTTGGATAATGATTTTAAGGACGTGGAACTCTTGGATTGTTGGAATAAACAATTCAAGAAGTTCATGAAGGAGAAAGCAGCGAAAAAAGCAAAAAAAGTTAAGGTAGTGAAAGGTGAAACTGTGAAGGTGAAGGAGACTTTCACTCAACTGATTCTTGTTGGGGTTCTTACTGATCATTTGAAGTCAAGTAAATCATCTTCGGATATGTGGTTGAGGAATTACGTAGTTCTTGTTACTTCGACTCTTATTCATGGAGGGCAGAACCAATTTGTTAACTGCTGGATTCTGCGTTATTTGAAGGAAATGAGTCAAATCAAAAATCTGAATTGGTGTAATTTTGTGCTTCAATGCTTGGTTAACAGTAAGTTGTATTGGGAAGAGGTAGAGGGAAGATGGTTTGCTGGATCTTTGGTATTTCTTATGGTAATTACTGTTTTTTTCTTCTTTTTTTTTTTTTTTTTTATAAATTTCATTCACATTCTCTTATTTATCATCTAATCTTTTTTTTTTGTAGCTCTTCTATGTGGATAAAGTTGCCTTAGAGGAAGTGCGTATTGAAAGATCACTGCCTATAATAAAAGGATGGAATTGTAATATGCTATCCACACGAGAAAAACTTGAGATCGAATTGGGTAGGATTGCATTCCACGGGATGAATGATGCAGTAGATAAGGGTGAAACATCTGGAACTCGAAAGGTATTCAATTCAATACCTTTTTAACTGCTTTTCCTTTTTTTTTATTATTATTTTGAGTTTGAATAGTATTAAATTTTTATCACTTTTTTTAGCAACAAGAAGAGGTTATTGAAAATGAGAATCCCGAACAAAATGTACCAACTGAACAAGAAGTTCGTGAAGATCAATCAAAAGTAATTTTCGTATATTTTTATTTCATATTGTTTAAGCATTTTATACCACTATATTAACACGGATTTTGTTTTTTTTTTCTTGAAGGAAAACGCTTCTGCTTGTCTCGAAGAGAATGAAGCCCCTCAAATTGTAGAAAATGTCAACCCTCCTGTTGAGAAGAACAAGTTTCAGTTGAAACAAGTAAGTAACATTTGTTAAAATGAGCATTCTGAAACTTGCTCATTTGTTCAAATGAGCAAAATGTAACTTGCTCATTTTGACAAATGAGCAAAATTTGAATTGTTCAATTGTCCAAATGAGCAAAATGTAAGTTGTTCATTTGTCCAAATGAGCAAAATGTAAGTTGTTCATTTGTCCAAATGAGCAAAACGTAACTTGCTCATTTTAACAAATGACCAAAATTTGAATTGCTCATTTGTCCAAATGAGCAAAATATAACTTGCTCATTTGCACAAATGAGCAAAATTTGAATATAATTTAATCATTTATGCATCCTCAATTTAATCCTCTAGGGACTCGTGTACCCAATTTCCCACTCCCTCGATTTATGTTGATCTCATGTATACGTGCTTATTGATTTCTCAATCGTTCAAACGAGCAATGAAAAAATACAGAGGTTTGAGTCAAAAATAAGAAATCAACAATCCTCAAACTTCCTCAATTCTATCACATTGATTTCACCACCATCATAGGATTTGAGTTGAATTCACTAAGCCTGTTTTAGTTCCTCAATCAGAATATTCTCATTTAAAGTTTGAGTTTAAAGTTTTGCTTATTGTGTCATGTTTGTAGGATTGTATTTTGGAGTTGGCTGTTGCTGCTAATGAACTTGCAATGGCAATGGAGAAGTTTCAGCTAAAGGCGCAACAGGCATATTCTGATTTCCCAGATGATCAAAGAATTCAGTCCTCGAGAGATTCAGCTTCAGTTGTGTGGGACAACTGTTCTTCTACAAACAATGTCAACCAAACAGAGAATGTTGTTACTCCCAATCCAAATATAACAGAGAATCAATCTGAGGTATGATTACGACTTTGTATAATTTTTATCGATCACCTTAATTACTTTTGCTGTTGCAAATGGTTTTGATCACTTGAAGACATATTTTACTAAATCAGGAAAATGAGCGTTCAATATATAGTCTTCCTAGTTAATAGCTTTGGGATCAAAGTAGAATATATCTGTTTCCAACCCTCTTTCTTTCGCTGCCATCCTTAACTTGTCGGTGAATGTCTTTTTGAATATTAGAAATGAGCTAGTAATTTTTAATTGATTTATTATATTTTTTGTGTGGAATTTGCTTATTGGTTCAAATGAGCAAAAAAAATCAAAATGAGCAAAAAAATCTTCATTCGTCTCATTTTTACTGATTTGGCCTCACTTTCCAGCTGCAAACTATGTAGTTCATTCGTCTTTTTTGCCTTTTCCAGCTCCTGTTTCAGTGTTGAAACCTCAACAAGGTCTTCTGTCTTAACCTTTGATTCTTCTAGAAGTTTCTCTTGCTCCATTAACCTCTTTTCTAAGTCAAGTCAAGTCTCACCAATTTGGTTTTTTTTTTCAAATGAGCAAAAAAAATCAAAATGAGCAAAAAAATCTGCTTATTTATTCAAATGAGCAAAACAATCTGCTCATTTGTTCAAATGAGCAAAAACATCTGCTCATTTGTTCATTTCACCTTGATGAAATGAGCAAAGATAATGAGTGATTCATAGAGCCTGCCCAGATTTCTGATTCTTTTTTTTTGTGCAGATTCCTCATGAAAAGCCTGCTGAAATTCCTCGTGAAAAGCCTGCTGAAATTCCTCGTGAAGAGTCTGTTCTAAGATTCAGCCAAGATGAAGATGATGAGTTTTGGAGGAATCCGATTGTGATTAAAGCTTGGGATGATATTGTTGAAAAAGGGATACGAAACAAAAATGCAAGATGTGCAGAGGAGCTGGTACCCCCGTCCTTTAGCCTTGGTCTTGACTCACCGATTACTGAAACAGTTTCTGAAATTGCTGCTGATGTTTTTCAAAAAAAATTGAAGGATAACGAGCTTGAGGTGGATGATACTCTGCCAGGGATAGACACTGTTATTAAATTCCATGAAAATGCAATTTTTGAAGAAGCGGTGTTTTTAGAGAAAGAAGTGGCTGAAAGAGAACTGAGGTTGGATAGAAGGAGGAATCAGAAAAAGAGGGATTCACCAACAAAAGGAAAAGGAACCTGTGAGGTAAACAAAAGGCAGAAGGTGGAGAATAGGGAAGTTACTCTGTCGAAGTCTTTGTGCTCACCATATAAGGATCGAGTGGTGAACATAAAAAGTGCGCTAACACCTGCACAAAAAGCCATTGTGGATTATGTGATAAACCCTCAGGAACCCGCTGAGTATGTTTCTTATCATTTTTTTTTTTAAAAAAAAGTCTTTTTAACTTACATTCTGATTTATTACTTACTTGATTATTATTTTTTTCAGTGAAAAACTTTTTCTGTGGAAAGTTGGTGAACGTGATGAATTTTCTTTGACAAGGCTTCATTTTCAGTCATTCAAACAAGGCAATGGAATGTTCTCTCCCATAATTGACGCTTGGTCGTTGATTCTAAATTCCAAAGAACAATACAAATCTGATTCCTCACCAGCTCGTTTCTTTTTCAGTTGTCTACCAGCAGTAAGTATTTATTTCTTGTTAAAAAATTCTTCAATGTTTTTGGTTGCATTTAAGTTTCTCATTTAGGGCATTGGCTATATCATCCCCTGAATTATCGGAATTCTTAGTCCCCCTCCCCTGTCTTAAGGCCAAGGGATGGACATTCAGTTATTTGAACAAAACATTGGCAAATTGCTACAAATATTCTAGACGAATTAGTTTCTGCCTCTCTGGTGAGAAACTGTTTGAGTACGCTACTCCTGTAGTCTCCCAACCCCCTATTTGACTCGGAGTTTTCATTTTAACTCAAGTACTAGTGTCGGGATCTTGGCAGTCCGACCTGGATGACACTTCAGTGCTTTAATTTGTACCATAAAATCATAGAAATTTTTCACTAAGTAGCCATGTCAGTTAGTGCTTGTGCCAGAAAGTTACTTCTTCTATTTAAATTTGCTCATTTGACCAAATGAGAAAAATTATATTTTCCAGGTGCTTGTTGCAAAATTTGCTCATTTGACCAAATGAGCAAATTTTCATATTCCAGGCAGTTACTGCTTGTGTCAAAATTTGCTCATTTGCCCAAATGAGCAAAATTACATATTCCAGGTAGTTACTTCTTGTGCCAAAGTTTGCTCATTTGACAAAATGAGCAAAATTTGCTAAGTTTATTGTATCCAAACTGAACAAGGCATATCCAATTTTTGTATTAATTTGCCAGAGAAAGGTGTCTGTTTCCAATTGCTCATTTATGCAAAACATGAGCAAATTGGATAAATCTGATCATTTGCTCAATATTCTCATATTGAGAAAATTTTGACACATATCGTCTTTTATTTATTTCTTACATCTATTTCTTATCATTTTAGGAAATGATTTTGGAATTTAGCAAGGAATCTGTTAAACTTAGGAATGCAAAGTTTTTAGAAGCAGCAGACAAAGAATTGAAGAGAAGTCGGTTTGAAATCAAGGATATTGCGTTGTATTTCTTCCCTGTTTGTCGGGCTGCCCATTATTTTCTTGTCTGCTTCAACACTCTCCTAAATTCAATGGATTTGATTGATTGGGTTGAAGGTTTTCCAAGTTATTGTAACTTTATGAAGAACCTGGTATGCAATTATAATCTCTTACATTTATTTATCTTAGCTATTGATATTTACTAATACACGTGTTATATTTTATATAGAGGTATGCATTTGCCCACGTGATGGGAAATCAGCGCTCGGTACAAGGTAACTTGTTGAAGAAAGATATCATGAATATGAGTTCTTGTTTGCTGCCTTTTGATTGGCAATCCACTGATGCTGCGCACGAATACTGTGGAATTTCTCTTATGCGGCACATGGAGGCCTATATGGGAGTGAAAAAGTGGGATTGTGGTTTGAAGAAAAACGATGTAAGTATTTTAATATTGATAGTATTTTTAGTAGAAAATTGTTGCTTTCTACTGTTTTTGGATCAGAATTCTGGAATTTTTTTTATAAAGTAATTCCTTTTGTTTCAATTACTCAAGTTCATCGCAACATGGAAGGGTGTTGCTGTTTACTGGGTGAACGCCACTAAATTTTGATTAACGGATGTTTTTTTTTGCAGCTATTGACAATGGACAGACTTGCTTCCAAATATTGCGTGGATATAATCAAAAGTGATATCAATGAAGCATCAGTCATCATAGACAAGAAAATCAAAGGCAAAACCAGAGTTAGCTAAAGACGATCTCATATTCCTCTAATTTCTGCAAAGCAGAGGTTTATTGGTTTTCTGTATTCTTCTAACTTCGTGGATATGTGTTTTACACCTAATGAATTTAATACATGTTATCTAGTAGTCTTGGATATTTCGGAGCTGTGCTAGTAATTCTTTTGCTCCGTTAATTCATACCTTGTTTAAGTGTTGAGTACAATGAATTTTGTACCTGTTGGTTCAAATTTTAATGTAGTAATCTTGGATATTTGGTGTTTGATTTCAAAGTTCGGTTGTTTTTCAGTAATATTTGATATTTGGTGTTTGATTGCTCATTTGTTTCTAAGTTAAACATTCGGTCATTGTTTGTAAATGAGCAATTTTTAAAGTTCGGAATTCAAACATTTGCTCATTATTACTAAATGAGCAAATATTAAAGTTTTGTATTTTAAAGTTTCGTTCATTGTTACTAAATGAGCAAATAGAAGTCTAAACATTTGCTCATTATTTATAAATGAGGAAATATCAAAGTTCGAATTGATATTTGTTATTTGATAGCTCATTTAGTATCAATTCTAAAATATTTGCGCATTCTTTTTAAATGAGCAAAAATATTTAAAACTTTTACTCATTGTATTTAAATGAGCAAATATTAAAGTTCAAATTTTAAATTTTTGCTCATTGTTACTAAATGAGCAAATATTAAAGTTCGGAATTTAAACATTTGCTCATTATTACTACATGAGCAAATATTAAAGTTTGGAATTTAAACATTTGCTCATTAATACTACATGAGCAAATATTGAAGTTTCAGAGTTTTAATTTTAAACGTTTGCTCATTTGTCTCTAATTGAGCAAATTTTAAATTTCGAACTTCGATATTTGCTCATTGATTGTAAATGATCAATATTTGAAGTTCGGTTTTTTCTTTTGCTCATTGTTCCTAAATGAGCAAATATTAAAGTTGCGAAGTCTAAACATTTTCTCATTATTTATAAATGAGCAAATATCAAAGTTCGAATTTAAAATTTTTGCTCATTGTTTATAAATGAGCAAATATTAAAGTATCAATTCTAAAATATTTGCGCATTGTTTTAAATGAGCAAAAATATTTAAAACTTTTGCTCATTGTATTTAAATGAGCAAATATTAAAATTCGGAATTTTAAATTTTTGCTCATTGTTACTAAATGAGCAAATATTAAAGTTCGGAATTTAAACATTTTCTCATTAATACTACATGAGCAAATATTAAAGTTTCGGAGTCTAAACATTTGCTCATTAATACTACATGAGCAAATATTAAAGTTTCGGAGTTTTAATTTTAAACGTTTGCTCATTTGTCTCTAATTGAGCAAATTTTAAATTTCGAACTTCGATATTTGCTCATTGATTGTAAATGATCAATATTTGAAGTTCGGTTTTTTCTTTTGCTCATTGTTCCTAAATGAACAAAAATTATAGATTAGATTCTAAATATTTGCTCATTATTCTAAATGAGCAAATATTTAAGTTTTGAATCCAAATATTTGCTCATTTGTTTATAAATGAGCAAATTTTAAAATTGTTGGCAAAGAGAGTACAAATCAACACTTCTTTATTAAGAACATAAGTTCCCAGAACTTGTCAGTGGATGTATACATAAGGAATGTGTTGAATAAAGCACCAATAATCCCCATTTGGGTTCTTACACCTCTCCGAAAGTATGGGGCAATCATAAATATATAGTTCCTTCAAGTTGGGGAGGTTTATTCAACATATTATACAAAACAGTGCAAGATGTAACACAAGAAATAAACACAGCAGATTTTCGGAGTCCAAATATTTTCTCATTTGTTTCCAGTGCCAATTGTATTCCACAATAATTAGTTGTTACACTTAAATAGGTTCCAAAATGTACAAAATTGTACTCAAAAAGAATAACCAAGCAGGAAATGTTGCTTTTGCTCATTCTTCCCAAAGCTTCCCTTGCTAAGTATTTAGCAGCTTCTTGACGATCATCTACATGCCTAAATATGTCCACTGCTTCTAGATTCCTAGTTACCTGAGAGAGCCAAAGAGAGTGTTTCTAGTAAATAATGTTTGGTTTATTTCGTAATCGAATTAAAACATTCAATATGATATAGAGTATGTAATGTGAGTAGGCACATTTCTCCAAGTTTGCAGCCTTGCAGTAACAAGTGCATCCAAAGACCTTGCAAAATCCCAACAAAACAACAACAGAACAGGTTTTTTTTTTAGTTCTGTTATGTACAACAGAACTGAAAACAAAACAATTGCACCCAACAACATACAACAACAGTCCATCTATTGGTGAATATATTTCAGTAAATGTGATTCATATGCTTGCGATGATATTCACCAATTATGTGATTTTGCTTGGGATATGGATCGGTTAGCTAAATTTTAATAACAGCCAAGAAAATGATCAGATCTCAGGTTTAACACTGTCAAAAGACTCAAAAGCATAAGGCGGGATACAGGAAGATTTCAAAAACGTGAATGCGGGATGTAACTGATCTGGAAAGAGCATTACAGCAACTCAGCAAGTTAATCTTAAGCTAGAATTCATGTAAACACCATACATCAATGTTAGGTTATGATACATATGACAATTCATAAATCATGCGGAAAAACCATAAAACCAGGAAAGCATATTATTTACACATAATCATTTTTCATAGTTTAGATGCATACTCTTTGTTGCGTGCCTTCCCTAGTTGCGCCCGAACCGAACAAGAACAAGTCTTTAGGACTCCAAGTGTCGTCCCTCCGTAGATAGTCCACAGCACGTCCGGATCCGCCTTAAGCTTGACCAACTAGGATCGCCCTTAAGGTACTTAGAATTTTCGGCACTTATTAGGCAATTGTATGACTGAATTTTTGCTCTCAAAAATCACTTTGAATACTTGAATACTCTCTGTAAATATGTGACCCTAGGCACCTATTTATAGAGTTATGGAAAAGGATTTGGAATCCTATTAGGATACTAATTTATTTAATTATAATCCTACTAGGACTCTAATTAAACAAACTAAATCTTTTAGGATTAGATTTAATCATATGACAAATCCCGGTAGCCTTAGGATTCGAGTAACACACTTCGAGTGATACGCTAGCACCGCACGCAGGCCTTGCGGCCCACGCACAGTGCCAGCCCACTCGTCGCAGCCCCGCGCGCGCGTCAAGGCCATTGTTGGGCCTGGCCTTGCGCTGGACCGGGCGTGGCTTGGCAGCGTGTTTTGGGCGCTTAGGCTTGCTGAGCGTAGGCCTGGCTTCGTGCTGGGCCTTCGTCTAGCAAGTCTCGTCCGATGCTAATTCGTACGACGCGCTTCCGATTAAATTCCCGATTCCGGAATTTATTTCCGATATGAACAATATTTAATATTTCCGATTCCGGAATTAATTTCCGTTTCGAACAAATATTTAATATTTTCGTTTCCGGAATTATTTTCCGATTCCGATAATATTTCCGATTCTGACAATATTACCGTTTCCGGCAATATTTCCAATTCTGGCAATATTTCCATTTCCGATAATATTTTCCGATACGTACCATGTTTCCGTTTCCGGCAACATCTACGACTTGGATAATATTTACATTTCCGATACGATCCATATTTCCGTTTCCGGTAATATCATCGTTTCCGGAGCATTCTTTTTTTGCCTGTGACGATCTCAGCTCCCACTGAAACCAAGATCCGTCGATTCCGAATATCCATAGATGGAGTATTTAATGCCATTAAATACTTGATCCGTTTACGTACTATTTGTGTGACCCTACGGGTTCAGTCAAGAGTAAGCTGTGGATTAATATCATTAATTCCACTTGAACTGAAGCGGCCTCTAGCTAGGCATTCAGCTCACTTGATCTTACTGAATTATTAACTTGTTAATTAATACTGAACCGTACTTATTAGACTTAACATAGAATGCATACTTGGACCAAGGGCATTATTTCCTTCAGTCTCCCACTTGTCCTTAGGGACAAGTGTGCATTTCCTAATTCCTTTGTCGCTCGATGCTTGCTCTTGAACATAAGGTAAGAGTTGTCATCCTTATTATGTCCAGAGGTGTTCCTCGGTTTCAGAGTTCAACTGATCAAATAAACAGATAATCACAGCCTATGATTCATCCGAACACGGTCATGCATTGCACAGTTTCTAGCTCTCCGAGTGGCCTTGTACAACTTTTAAGCATCTCATCCCGATTTATGGGAGGACAATCCCAATCTTG
Organism: Spinacia oleracea; assembly: GCF_020520425.1. Classification (NCBI taxonomy): domain Eukaryota; kingdom Viridiplantae; phylum Streptophyta; class Magnoliopsida; order Caryophyllales; family Amaranthaceae; genus Spinacia; species Spinacia oleracea. The sequence goes on from NC_079490.1 coordinate 22,883,976, forward strand.
CGATCTTGAGATTAGACTTCGTTTGATAGGTGATTACATGAGCGTTGCCTTTATAGCCTCCTTTTACGGTGCGACGGTTGGTCAACGTCAAAGCAACCAGTTCTCAAACAAGTAATCTCAAATCACTCAGGTATTGAGGATTTAGTGTCTAATAATTTTAATGAAATTTACTTATGACAGATTTTCATCTCTTACAGTAAAGTTTCATAGGTCTTGTCCGATACTAGTCTTCCCAAAGTAAGTATCTATGCAAATGATTATGACATTGCCATGTCCACATAGTTCAAGAAACAGAACTACTAGTCAACTTGCATTCTAGTCGTCTAACGTTTTTCTATGCGTCCAATTTTATAGAAAACTTCGACTAGGGACCATTTTCAACCTTTGACATTCAAGTTCACTTGATAGACATTTCTTAGTCACAGGACTGGTCCTGACAGTCTATCTTGAATACATCATCAAATTGAAGGGACTCATCATTTAATAAACCACAAATTAAATGGAAAAATGAATTCTCTTCATTTATTGTGAATGATTAACCAATAATGTTTTACAAAGATTTAAACTCTAAAACTTTAAAACATTAAACAGGGATATCAAAGCCATTCTCCAATATGCTTGATTCCCATAGCTGCAGTGTGCGAGTTGTGCTTCGCCTGCGGCAGAGGTTTAGTTAATGGATCTGATATGTTGTCATCAGTTCCAATCTTGTTTATCTCGACTTCTTTTCTTTCAACGAACTCTCGTAGAAGGTGAAATCTACGAAGTACATGCTTGACTCTCTGGTGGTGTCTAGGCTCCTTTGCCTGTGCAATAGCTCCGTTATTATCACAATACAGGGCTATTGGTCCTTTAATGGAGGGGACTACACCAAGTTCACCTATGAACTTCCTTAGCCATATAGCTTCCTTTGCTGCTTCATGTGCAGCAATGTACTCCGCTTCAGTTGTAGAATCCGCAATGGTGCTTTGCTTAGCACTTTTCCAACTTACTGCACCTCCGTTGAGGCAGAAGACAAAACCCAGACTGTGATCTGAAATCATCTTTGTCGGTTTGGAAACTTGCGTCCGTATAGCCTTTAACAATTAATTCATCATCTCCACCATAGACCAGGAAGTCATCTTTGTGCCTTTTCAGGTACTTCAGAATATTCTTGGCAGCAGTCCAATGCGCCTCTCCTGGGTCTGACTGGTATCTGCTCGTAGCACTGAGTGCGTACGCAACATCCGGGCGTGTACATATCATAGCATACATTATTGAACCAATCAATGATGCATATAGAATCCCATTCATTCGTCTACGCTCATCAAGTGTTTTTGGGCACTAAGTCTTGCTTAGAGTTATTCCATGAGACATAGGTAGGTAGCCTCGCTTGGAGTCTGCCATCTTGAACCTATCAAGCACCTTATTGATATAAGTGCTTTGACTACGTCCAATCATCCTTTTAGATCTATCTCTATAAATCTTGATGCCCAATATGTACTGTGCTTCTCCTAGATCTTTCATCGAAAAACATTTCCCAAGCCAAATCTTGACAGAGTTCAACATAGGAATGTCATTTCCGATAAGTAATATGTCGTCGACATATAATACTAGGAAAGCAATCTTTCTCCCACTGACCTTCTTGTATACATAAGATTCGTCTGCGTTCTTGATGAAACCAAAGTCACTGACTGCTTCATCAAAACGTATATTCCAGCTCCTGGATGCCTGCTTCAATCCGTAGATTGACTTCTTTAGCTTGCATACCTTTTTAGCATTCTTTGGATCCTCAAAACCTTCAGGCTGTGTCATAAACACAGTTTCTGTTAAAACGCCGTTTAAGAAAGCAGTTTTGACATCCATCTGCCATATTTCGTAATCGTAATATGCAGCGATTGCTAACATTATCCGAATAGAATTTAGCATTGCAACTGGTGAAAAGGTTTCATCGTAATCCACACCGTGGACTTGCCTGTAACCTTTTGCAACCAATCTAGCTTTGAAAACTTCAAGTTTCCCATCCTTGTCCTTTTTCAGTTTGAAAACCCATTTGCTTCCAATGGCTTGGTAGCCATCTGGCAAATCGACCAAATCCCATACTTGGTTTTCAGACATGGAGTCTAATTCAGATTGCATGGCTTCTTGCCATTGCTTGGAGCTAGGGCTCGTCATAGCTTGTTTGTAAGTCGCAGGTTCATCACTTTCAAGTAATAGAACGTCATAGCTCTCGTTCGTCAAAATTCCTAAGTACCTTTCCGGTTGAGATCTATATCTTTGCAATCTACGCGGGGTAACATTTCTAGATTGACCATGATTCTCACCAGATTCTTCTAAAGATCTCTGAGTTTCATCCTGAATGTCATCTTGAGCATTCTCTAGAGTTTGTTGTTCGACTCGAATTTCTTCGAGGTCTACTTTTCTCCCACTTGTCATTTTGGAAATGTGATCTTTCTCCAAAAAGACACCATCTCGAGCAACAAACACCTTGTTCTCAGATGTATTGTAGAAGTAATACCCCTTTGTTTCCTTTGGATAGCCCACAAGGATACATTTGTCAGATTTTGGATGAAGTTTGTCTGAAATTAATCGTTTGACGTATACTTCACATCCCCAAATCTTAAGAAAAGACACATTTGGAGGCTTTCCAAACCATAATTCGTATGGAGTCTTTTCGACAGATTTAGACGGAGCTCTATTTATAGTGAGTGCAGCTGTATTTAGTGCATGTCCCCAAAATTCTAATGGAAGTTTGGCCTGACCCATCATTGACCTGACCATGTCTAGCAAGGTTCTGTTCCTCCGTTCCGACACACCGTTCCATTGTGGTGTTCCAGGAGGAGTCAATTCTGATAGAATTCCACATTCTTTCAGATGGTCATCAAATTCATAGCTCAGATATTCACCGCCTCTATCAGACCGCAGTGCCTTAATCTTCTTGCCTAATTGATTCTCTACTTCACTCTGAAATTCCTTGAATTTGTTAAAGGATTCAGACTTATGCTTCATTAGGTAGACATAACCATATCTACTGAAGTCATCAGTGAAAGTGATAAAGTAGCTGAAACCACCTCTAGCATTTGTACTCATTGGTCCACATACATCTGTATGGATTAAACCCAATAGTTCATTTGCTCTTTCTCCAACTTTAGAGAAAGGTTGCTTTGTCATTTTGCCAAGTAAACATGATTCGCATTTACCATAATCCTCTAAGTCAAATGGTTCTAGAATTCCTTCCTTTTGAAGTCTTTCTAAGCGTTTCAAGTTTATATGGCCTAATCGACAATGCCACAGATAGGTGAGATCTGAATCATCCTTTTTGGCCTTTTTGGTATTTATGTTATATACTTGTTTGTCGTGATCTAATAAATAAAGTCCATTGACTAATCTAGCAGATCCATAAAACATCTCTTTAAAATAAAACGAAAAACTATTGTCTTTTATTAAAAAGGAAAATCCCTTAGCATCTAAGCAAGAAACTGAAATGATGTTTTTAGTAAGACTTGGAACATGGAAACATTCTTCCAGTTCCAAAACTAGCCCGGAGGGCAACGACAAATAATAAGTTCCTACAGCTAATGCAGCAATCCGTGCTCCATTTCCCACTCGTAGGTCGACTTCACCCTTGCTTAACTTTCTACTTCTTCTTAGTCCCTGTGGATTGGAACATAAGTGTGAGCCACAACCTGTATCTAATACCCAAGAAGTTGAATTAGCAAGTATACAGTCTATAACGAAAATACCTGAAGATGGAACGACTGTTCCGTTCTTCTGATCTTCCTTTAGCTTCAAGCAATCTCTCTTCCAATGCCCCTTCTTCTTGCAATAGAAGCATTCGGATTCAGAAGTGGGTTGACTGTCCTTCCTCTTTACAGATTTGGCGCCAGTTTGCTTAGTTGGGCTGGCCTTGTTTCCACCTTTCTTAGCATTCCTCTTCTTTCCAGATTTCTTGAACTTGCCCCCACGCACCATAAGCACATCCTGCTTATCACTTTTGAGCGTCTTTTCAGCGGTCTTCAGCATACCGTGAAGTTCAGTGAGCGTTTTGTCCAGACTATTCATACTGTAGTTCAGTTTGAACTGATCATACCCGCTATGAAGAGAATGGAGGATGGTGTCTATAGCCATTTCCTGAGAAAATTGCTGATCCAGCCGACTCATATTCTCAATGAGTCCAATCATTTTGAGAACATGTGGACTTACGGGCTCGCCTTTCTTAAGCTTGGTCTCAAGAATTTGCCTATGAGTCTCGAATCTTTCGACTCGAGCCAGATCTTGGAACATGTTCTTCAACTCACTGATGATTGTGAAAGCATCTGAGTTGATGAACGTTTTCTGAAGATCTGCACTCATGGTGGCGAGCATTAGACATTTCACATCCTTTTTGGCATCAATCCAACGATTGAGGGCTGCCTGAGTGACCCCGTCGCCTGTGGCTTCGGGCATCGCCTCTTCTAGGACATAATCCTTTCCTTCCTGCATAAGAACTATTTGCAAGTTCCTTTGCCAGTCAAGGAAGTTTTTCCCGTTCAACTTCTCCTTTTCGAGAATTGATCGAATGTTGAATGAATTGTTGTTTGCCATATTTAAAACTACAATTGAAAAGAATAAACAAATAAATAACCGTTCACAATTTCTCTTAATAAACTTAAATTCTAGCATACATGCATAATTCAATGTTCATTAAGCATTTTATTCAGTTTATGTGTTCCGGCAGGTGTGAATAAAATGATTCCAAGATCCTAAAATCATTGAAGAACTAAGCACAGTTTGTCGACTTAATCCTAAAACATTTTAGGTAAGCAAAAGCCTTTTGCTAATAGTCTAGAAACTATTCTTGGTTGATAGGTACGTCTAAGAACTTATTAGGTAAACCTATCGATTTTGCCACGACATAAAAGGACTCCTTACTTATATCGTTGAGTTTCACCAAAACTAACATGTACTCACAATTATTTGTGTACCTTGCCCCTTTAGGACCAATAAGTAACACCTCGTTGAGCGAAAACTATTACTAGATTGATGTAAAGGATATCCAAGCAAGTGTATATTTTGGCATGGCACCTTTTAACTCAATTTTTAAGTTTGGAACTTAAGGCTCTTACTATGTTGGTTAGATTTTAAGTGAACTAAAATCCTTAATCATGCAACATAATCAAGCTCTTGATCTCATGCATTTTAAGACATATTTAAAAGCAATAAATAACTTAAAACATGCATAAGATAAATGTGATCTAGTATGGCCCGACTTCATCTTGAAGCTTTAACTTCAAAGTCCGTCTTGAAAATCTCCGTGGGAGGCACCATTTTCTTCAAATAGAATAAGCTATAATTAAAACTAATTACAACTATTTGATGGTACGCAGACCATATTTGAATTGAAAAACGACTTTGGTACTTTAGACCAATTACATTCAAATTAATGGTACGCAGACCATATTTTCTATCCTATTTGGGCCATACTAGTCACTTCATAACCCGCAAAACAGTACATATACAATATATACCATTCACCCATTCATTATCATGAATGGCCCACATAGCTGGTTAGTAAAACACATTATGCATCACATAAACATTTGCAGCAATTAATCAAGGGCACCAATAATCTACAAATTATTCAGTCCTTATTAATTCTAATCAAGTTGTTTTAACCTTAAGGATTTGTAGACCTAATCAAGAGTATATGACTAAAAAGGGCTCCCACTTAAACCAATAAATTCATATGCTTTACTAATTTTAAACATAAAATTGTATTTCTAGTCTAACCGGAAACATACAAATTTAATTAAAATTTAAAGCTCGTATAAATTTATAATTGAATCCAAAAAGTTTAATTTAATTTCAGTCGTATTTAAATTAATTCATAATTTTAATTTTAGTAAAATAATTAGAATAAATAAAATTTATTATAATTACAATATTCAAAATTAAAATCCAAGAAAATAATTTAAATTATTAATTTTAAAATTAATTAAAATTACGTAAACTGAAAATTTCAAATGAAAATTTCAAAACGATCTAATCGTAACGCAACAACCCCACGCAACGCACGCCCATGGGCCACACGCACACAGCCATCGCTGGCCATGTGCGCGCAGCCCATGCGCTGCCTCGCATTGTTGCTGCTCACCATCGCAAGGCATCACGCGAGCTGGTGCTCGCTGCGCGCGCCAGCGCTCGACGCACGAGCATGCTGCCGTAGCCCATCGCTGGGCGCAGGGCTCGTCGCACGTCGCAACAAGCACTCGCACGCCATCGCTGGGCGCAGCGCTCGTCGCACGCACAACAAGCGCTCGCTGCGCGCGAGCGATCGATGTTGGGGCGTAACACTCGTGGCACGCGAGCTTGCGCTCGCTGCGCGCGAGGCTCCGCACGCTTGCGCGAGGCAGTGCGCGCTGTGGCGCAGCTCGCTTGCTGCCCACACGCGACTGCTCGTGCCTTGCTCTCGCCCTCGCCCATTCGCCCATTGCACACAGCCCACGACACAAGGCAGGGCTGCTTCGAACAAATATTTCCGTTTCGAACAAATATTTAATATTTCCGTTTCCGGAATTATTTTCCGATTCCGATAATATTTCCGATTCTGACAATATTTCCGTTTCCGGCAATATTTCCGATTCCGGCAATATTTCCATTTCCGATAATATTTTCCGATACGTACCATGTTTCCGTTTCCGGCAATATCTACGACTTGGATAATATTTACATTTCCGATACGATCCATATTTCCGTTTCCGGTAATATCATCGTTTCCGGAGCATTCTTTTCTTGCCTGTGACGATCTCAGCTCCCATTGAAACCAAGATCCGTCGATTCCGAATATCCATAGATGGAGTATTTAATGCCATTAAATACTGATCCGTTTACGTACTATTTGTGTGACCCTACGGGTTCAGTCAAGAGTAAGTTGTGGATTAATATCATTAATTTCACTTGAACAGAAGCGGCCTCTAGCTAGGCATTCAGCTCACTTGATCTCACTGAATTATTAACTTGTTAATTAATACTGAACCGCACTTATTAGACTTAACATAGAATGCATACTGAAAATTTCAAATTAAAATTTCAAAACGATCTAATCGTAACGCAACAACCCCACGCAACGCACGCCCATGGGCCACACGCACACAGCCATCGCTGGCCATGTCGGCGCAGCCCATGCGCTGCCTCGCATTGCTGCTGCTCACCATCGCAAGGCATCACGCGAGCGGGTGCTCGCTGCGCGCGCCAGCGCTCTACGCACAAGCATGCTGTCGTAGCCCATCGCTGGGCGCAGCGCTCGTCGCACGTCGCAACAAGCACTCGCACGCCATCGCTGGGCGCAGCGCTCGTCGCACGCACAACAAGCACTCGCACGCCATCGCTGGGCGCAGCGCTCGTCGTACGTCGCAACAAGCACTCGCACGCCATCGCTGGGCGCAGCGCTCGTCGCACGCACAACAGGCGCTCGCTGCGCGCGAGCGATCGATGTTGGGGCGTAGCACTCGTGGCACGCGAGCTTGCGCTCGCTGCGCGCGAGGCTCCGCACGCTTGCGCGAGGCAGTGCGCGCTGTGGCGCAGCTCGCTTGCTGCCCACACGCGACTGCTCGTGCCTTGCTCTCGCCCTCGCCCATTCGCCCATTGCACACAGCCCACGACACAAGGCAGGGCTGCTGCCTTCTGCTCGTGCACCATGGCCTTGCTCATTGCTTTCGTACCGCATGGGCGACGAGCTCCCTTGCTCGTCGTCACATGCCCGCACTATACAACACCCCTTAAGGGTAACACGTAGCGTCCATTGCTTTGTGCGTGCAAGTTATATGAGCGAATCGCATAAAAATTAAAAATTTATATTCAAAATTAATGACAAATTAATAAATAATATTAATTTCATAATTTTAGAGCGAAAAATCGAAAATTTATTATTCAATTGATTTCCGATTAACATGGATTCAAGTCTAGGTCATAAAAATTTAAAATTTAACATAAATTTACAATTTTTATGGTGGTTTTTAATCATAGGTATCTAATTAAATTATAACTAATTAGGAAAATCAAATTAATTCTAAATTATTCCAATTTTCAACAAATTAATCATAATTACAAATTAGATTGCATAATTAACAAGGCTAGGCATTCAAACTTGTTAAACATATACAGTAGGTCAATCAAAAATTCAAAATTTATCAACAAGAATCGCAAATATTTAATTTAACATCTTAAATTTACGAAATTTTGCATTCGAAAAACTAAAACCTTCAAAAAGTCATAGTTAGGCTTCGAATTTGAGAATTCTGGGTTCGGCCGAAAATTTTAGAATGCCTTTTACATGCGGAATTGACACAAAAATCACTCGATTTGGATGAGTAACGAAGAAACTGCCGAAAAACTGCGTACGTATAATTAAATAAACGCAATTTGCAATTAATTAACAATTACGAAAATTAATCACCCCTTTTAATTCTTGCAAATTTGTAATATTTAACCATGTTCATGCAATTTAGATTATGAAAATAATAAGAGGCTCGTGATACCACTGTTAGGGTATGATACATATGACAATTCATAAATCATGCGGAAAAACCATAAAGCCAGGAAAGCATATTATTTACACATAATCATTTAGCATAGTTTAGATGCATACTCTTTGTTGCGTGCCTTCCCTAGCTGCGCCCGAACCGAACAAGAACAAGTCTTTAGGACTCCAAGTGTCGTCCCTCCGTAGATAGTCCACAGCACGTCCGGATCCGCCTTAAGCTTGACCAACTAGGATCGCCCTTAAGGTACTTAGAATTTTCGGCACTTATTAGGCAATTGTATGACTGAATTTTTGCTCTCAAAAATCACTTTGAATACTTGAATACTCTCTGTAAATATGTGACCCTAGGCACCTATTTATAGAGTTATGGAAAAGGATTTGGAATCCTATTAGGATACTAATTTATTTAATTATAATCCTACTAGGACTCTAATTAAACAAACTAAATCTTTTAGGATTAGATTTAATCATATGACAAATCCCGGTAGCCTTAGGATTCGAGTAACACACTTCGAGTGATACGCTAGCACCGCACGCAGGCCTTGCGGCCCACGCACAACGCCAGCCCACTCGTCGCAGCCCCGCGCGCGCGCCGAGGCCATTGTTGGGCCTGGCCTTGCGCTGGACCGGGCGTGGCTTGGCAGCGTGTTTTTGGGCGCTTGGGCTTGCTGAGCGTAGGCCTGGCTTCGTGCTGGGCCTTCGTCTAGCAAGTCTCGTCCGATGCTAATTCGTACGACGCGCTTCCGATTAAATTCCCGATTCCAGAATTTATTTCCGATATGAACAATATTTAATATTTCCGATTCCGGAATTAATTTCCGTTTCGAACAAATATTTAATATTTCCGTTTCCGGAATTATTTTCCGATTCCGATAATATTTCCGATTCTGACAATATTTCCGTTTCCGGCAATATTTCCGATTCTGGCAATATTTCCATTTCCGATAATATTTTCCGATACGTACCATGTTTCCGTTTCCGGCAACATCTACGACTTGGATAATATTTACATTTCCGATACGATCCATATTTCCGTTTCCGGTAATATCATCGTTTCCGGAGCATTCTTTTCTTGCCTGTGACGATCTCAGCTCCCACTGAAACCAAGATCCGTCGATTCCGAATATCCATAGATGGAGTATTTAATGCCATTAAATACTTGATCCGTTTACGTACTATTTGTGTGACCCTGCGGGTTCAGTCAAGAGTAAGCTGTGGATTAATATCATTAATTCCACTTGAACTGAAGCGGCCTCTAGCTTGGCATTCAGCTCACTTGATCTTACTGAATTATTAACTTGTTAATTAATACTGAACCGTACTTATTAGACTTAACATAGAATGCATACTTGGACCAAGGGCATTATTTCCTTCAATCAAAACTTAACTGGTGAAAAGGTGCCAAAAACACAGATTGACATAAAGTAAATAAGCTGAATTTAATTTGGCAGTTACCTTGCTTAGGTTGTAGTTTTGTTCGGGCAGTTACGACTGTCGTGATAATCATATGCCCCACAAGCTTTACATTTTCTTTTGGGTTTCTGACTTTGCTCAATTGCTGCCTCCTTTTCTCCTACTATTCTATGTCTCTTGCCTTTATTCTTTGATGGTATTGGATTTTGGATATTGAGGTTAGAAGACGCACTAGGACCAACAAAAAGCTCCATCTCTTGAGTTTTTGTCATTGGCACACACTTTCCTTTTTCTACCAAATTCTTACTAAAATCTCTAAGATTATCGAGAAATTGTTGCAAATTTTCCTCATTTCCCTCTGCAAGGCCTACACAGTTAAAAATCTCTGACCAGATTTCCCCTAACATTTTAGTTGTTGTGTTCATCTTCCTACATTCTTCAAGGAAGTTACCATGCATATCAAAAATTGGCCTTTTGGTTGCCTCTTTTTTCCATCGATCAAGAATGTAGTATTCTGGAATCTTTGTAACTTGTCTTGCGTTTAAAACACATATTGCATGTTTACATAAAATCCCCAATCTCTCAAACAATTTGCAAGAACATGATGTCACGAGATTTCCAGAATTAAATGTTACCTCACTTGTTTTCTGTCGAGAATGGTCCATGACTTGTGCGATTTCAATATTTTCTTCCATTCTAATAGAACTAATCCCACATCTGAAACAAGCCTTGTACACCTCATCCTGGAACATGTAGAACATTTTTCTCGTATACACCTCAGCTGCATGTTTCTCCAAAGGCAATGGAGTTATAAATTGAGGAACAGAGTGAATAGATTCCGTATTTAGCTTATCTTGCTTGTGCCTTTGTGCGTCCATTGCACTTTCAAAACGCATGTAGAATTCTACAAGTGTCACATGCGGATTGGTGAAATTGTTGAAAAAACTATTCTCACTTTCTGATCTTGAGGTAGTTCTTAAAATGCCTCCTAACCTGCATTCAATAGCTTAACATATGAAATTTATGACATTTAAAACAAAAAAGTAATCAAAAAGTTTTCTGCTCATTTGCACAAATGAGTAATATTTTTGCTCATTTAGACAAGTAACTATTATGGTTTGGATAGTTTTATGGTTATTTGCAAAAATGAGTACCTTTTTTGCTCATTTAGCTAAATGAGTAAATTTATTTTGCTCATTTGTCTAAATGAGTAAATTTATTTTACTCATTTAGACAAATGAGTAAATGAATTTTGCTCATTTGCAGAAATTAAAGTTTCTGATTTTAAATGAGTAAATTTATTTTACTCATTTAGACAAATGAGTAAATGAATTTTGCTCATTTGCAGAAATTAAAGTTTCTGATTTTTAATGAGTAAATTTATTTTGCTCATTTGTCTAAATGAGTAAATGAATTTTTCTCATTTGCAGAAATTAAAGTTTCTGATTTTGAATGAGTAAAGTTATTTTGCTCATTTGTCTAAATGAGTAAATTTATTTTACTCATTAAGAGAAATGAGTAAATGAATTTTGCTCATTTGCAGAAATTGAAGTTTCTGATTTTAAAGGCAACAACTGATCTGGAAAGAGCATTATCAGCAAGTTAATCTTAAGCTAGACTTCAAGTAAACACCATACATCACAACTTAACTGGTGAAAGGTGCCAAAAACACAGATTGACAGAAAGTAAATAAGCAGAAATGATATCAAATTTTTGACAGAAAGTAAAAGAGAAAATGCTGCCTAACCTGAGATCTCTAAAGTAGCACGGTATCCAATGTTCTCTTATTGAAAACATATGTTGGAACCAACCATTCTCCACAAGGTTATATTGAACCATAAGCGAGTTCCAAGTAGCTTCAAATTCCTCGGATTCTTGTTCCATGTCCCACACACACTCATTTAACAACTTAAGAAAATCTTCATCTTGTTTGAGCTCGGGGCCTACTTTTTCAGGAACTTTTTTCATTATATGCCAAAAACAAAGTCGGTGGCGAGTGTTAACAAACACCTCATTTATGGCAACTTTCATTGTCGGGTCTTGATCGGTTATCAAATACCTAGGCTCACAATTTCCCATAGCATTAAGGAAAGTCCTAAAAAGCCATTCAAATGATTGAGCATCTTCTTTAGAAAGTAAACCAACCCCAAATGTTATGCAAGACTTGTGATGGTATACTCCGGTGAAAGGAGCTAAAACCATTGAGTATGTGTTGGAGTCATAGGTGCAATCAAAGGATATCATCTCTCCAAACAATGAATAATTTTTACGGCTAGTTGCATCCGCCCAAAACAGATGGGAAACATGATCATTTTCATCTGGGGCATAATGAAAGTAGAACCCATTGAAAACATCTCTTTTTCGTATAAAATTCTCAATTAACATCTTAGCATCATCACCCTTGATGTGCTCCTTCAAATCTCTATGAAAGTTCATAAAGTCTTTCATTGTGGCCCCAACATTGTCGTAACTACCTACATTTTCCTTAAATAGCCGAAAAGATTTCGTTGGTCCAATGTTCATTCTTGTATTATTATTCACAAAATTCTTGTGAACCATCGTCATTTTCCTTGAACTTCTCAAATATGGCATGGATGTAGGAGAGGCTAGGCAATGGTTATGAGGCTCAAAAAATTTGGTAACTTTGTATTCTCCATCTTCATTGTTAAGATTCCAAATGATTCTAGCCTTGCAACCAACTCGCTTTGAGTTTCTTTTACGGCGTCGCTTCCCTTTTTTATCATAATTACCTTCGGATTCTAAGATACCTTCTCTACTACAAAGATAATACTTTTGAATGATACCTTTGCTATTCTTGTATACTGTAGCTGAACGAACATCAAAACCACATATTACAGCATACTCCTTATAAAATTCGATAGCCTTTTCTAAAGTTTTGAATACCATTCCTTCACGTGGTTTCTTATCTTCAACACAATATGGAATCCATTCCCTAGTTCCATCTTGAGTCAGATATGTTTCTGCTCTAGGACTTCGAATATATTCGATTGGTGTAGGTTGTTCTGTAGGCACTGTAGAGACTGGTGTAGGCGCCGTAGGTACTGTTCTATGCTCCATAGGTTCTGTTGTAGACTCCATAGGGACTGTCGTAGGCACTGTAGATACTCTTGTAGGATTTGCAGGCCCCTCCTTTGCAGGCTCTATAGGATCTGTTGTAGGAACTGCAGTAGGAACTGAAATAGGCAATGCACAAGCCAAAAATAATTACATATATTAAATGAAAGCAGTAACAATCAGATTCAAGCAAAACAAAATTAATTTGCTCATTTGATCAAATGAGCAAAATTAATTTGCTCATTTGACCAAATTAGCTAAATTAATTTGCTCATTTGACCAAATGAGCAAAATTAAAATGAGCAAAACTAAAATTAAAATGACCAAATGAGCAAAATTAATTTGCTCATTTGACCAAATGAGCAAATTTACATATTTCAGGCTTTTACTTGTGGTAAAGTTTGCTCATTTGACCAAATGAGCAAAATTTAATATTCCAGGCAGTTACTGCCTGTGCTAAAATTTGCTCATTTGACCAAATGAGCAAAATAATTTCTTCCAAACATTTACTGATTTTGTCAATATTTGCTCATTTGAACAAATGAGCAAATAATTTCCAAAAAATCAGTTCTGCTTCCGTAATTAGCATACATGAGCAAAATTAGCATAAATGAGCAAAATTGATTCACACCCTAAATAGTTGTAACAACTTTGCTCATTTGCTCAATTGGGGGTTCACACTCTAAACAGTTGCAACAATTTTGCTCATTTGGTCAATTGGTTCACACCCTAAATACTTGCAACAATTTTGCTCATTTGCTCAATTGGTTCACACCCTAAATACTTGCAACAATTTTGCTCATTTGCTCAATTGGTTCACACCCTAAACAATTGAAACAATTTTGCTCATTTGCTCAATTGATTGATGTTGCACTCTCTTTTTTGTTTCTTCAAAAACCAAACAGCAGGGACTTTAAACCCCTCCTAAAACTCAACATGAGTAATTAAAAATTTATGCAATTTACATACCTAATTTTCGCAATTTTCATTCAAAATTACTAATCAACTCTATTCACTATAAATTATTTATTGTTTCATTTATTTTAATATTTTCCCAATTAAAAACAGGGGTTTACTCTCCCTTTCAATTTCTCATGAACAACCAAAGACACAATCAAAATTTATGCAAAATTCATTCAAAATTAACGCAATTTTCAATCAAAAATATCAATCAATTCATGTTCACAATTAATTTGTAATTTGTTCAATAATTTCGAAAGTTTAGTTTTAAAATTAAAGCTAATTAATTTCAACTAAAAATTAAAAAAAGTACCTTCCATTATGGATGAATTTGAATAGCTTAGCAAGAAGGATGATAAAAACGAGTTGGAAGAATTAATTCTTGGTTTCAGCCATGGACGAATTGCTCATGATTTCTTTAATTCTTGTTTCTTGGATTTCCTAGGTTTTCGCCATTGAAGGATTTTAGAAAGAAGAAAGAGAATTGTCGGGGTTTGGGGGGAAATTATGTGGCGTTATTTCTTGGTTTGGGGGGTTTGTCGCGTTTTTTCACGCACGAGATCTACGGCTCAGAATTTCGCGAGATCTACGGCTACGATGGCTTCCTATTATTCCCATTTTAATGTCCTTCTCATTGGAGGGGGACCCTATATATATATATATATATATATATATATATATATATATATATATATATATATATATATATATATATATATATATATATATATATATATATATATATAAGGAGGCATATTTGCTGAAATATTAGAGCGCCACCTAGGATTACTAATGGTTTCGGCCAATGAAAAATAAGATTTCTAATTTATTTTTGAATTAAAAAAAATCAAGTGCCACGTAAATAATTTAATTAATTAATTACTAATATATACAACTCCATCAAAATCAAACACTCTAATAGTTAAAAAATAAATCTAAAATAAAATTCATCCATAATCTAAATTATCTTTTCCTATGAGAAGTAAACTTCACGTTAAATTAAGTGTGGGATAATATCAATAATTAGAGTTTATAACATACTAAACCTCTATGTGATGAAATAGATCTATATAAACCCATGAGGTGAATTGTCAACCCACTCCACCAAACCAATGTCTACTTTAGATTTTATGTTTTCTTAGTTTTTTTTTTCTTCAATTCGTTTTTTTTTCTTTGATTAACTCAATTTGTTAATTTTGTTTTGTTGATTGAGTTTGTTTAATTAGTTCATAGTTAATAGCAAGCCGCATTAATATTTATTCATTTTTTTATACATTATATTTTATCAGCATTGTGTAGGATATTACTTATTATGAAGATTGATCAAGGTACGTATCATTTTTATGATATTTTTTTAACAAATATTTTAAAAAAATTAGTAAACAGTAGTTATATGCTAATGTACGTACAAGTAGATGACAACTTTGTATCTCAAATTGTTTAAGTCTTGAGAGATAAAGTATCCATATTACATAAAACATGGTATTGAAACCGGCTACGTTACAATCTTTTGTATGGAGGGTTAGAAGTACCAGCCAACAAGGAATCTAGCACAATTTAGCTGCGACTTGCGAGTATTTGCGTAGGAGCATAATTGAAGCGTGCGGATCCCTCCCTATTACATAATATACATGTATCCGTATAATCAAAATCAAACTCTAGATTGTTATTTAGAACAATATGTGTAATCTTTTCAATGCTAACAGTCAAATTAATACTTCGATACATTCCTATTTTATTCATGAACGCTCAATTGAATATTTCATTATAGTTGGAGCAAATCAAGAAAATGAGTGTTAGATTCATCAGTCATATATCAATATTTTCTATATATAAATAATTTGCTTGAATTTATTTACTACCATTTTTTCATATATATAAAGGAGACATATTTGCTGAAATATTAGAGCGCCACCTAGGATTACTATTGGTTTTGGCCAATGAAAAATAAAATTTCTAATTTATTTTTGAATTAAAAAAATTGAGTGCGATGTAAATAATTAATTAGGTGCCACATAGATATTTTAATTAATTAATCTAATATTAGATATATAAAGGAGGCATATTTGCCGAAATATTAGAGCGCCACCTAGGATTACTAATGATTTCGGCCAATAAAAAAATAAGATTTCTAATTTATTTTTGAATTAAAAAAAATCAAGTGCCACGTAGATAATTAATAAAGTGCCACATAGATATGTTAATTAATTAATTACTAATATATACAACTCCAACTAAAATCAAACACTCTAACATTTAAAAAATAAATTTAAAATAAAATTCATCCAAAATAAAACACTAATCTAAATAAAATAAATAAAATTTAATTTAAAATCAAACATTAATCCAATACGGAGTAGACATATTTGCTGAATTATTAGAGCACCACGTACGATTACTAATGGTTTCGGTCAATGAAAATAATATTTCTAATTTATTTTTGAACTAAAAAATCGATTTCCATGTAGATAATTAGTTAGGTGCCACATAGATATTTTAATTAATTAATTACTAATATATACAACTCCATCTAAAATCAAACACTCTAATAATTATAAAATAAATCTAAAATAAAATTCATCCAAAAACAAACACTAATCTAAAATAAAATAAATAAAATTCAACTTAATCAAACATTAATCCAATATTAGAGCGTCATCGTAGGAAATCTAATGGTTTTGGCCAATGAAAAATAAGATTTCAAAATTAATTTTGAATTAAAAAAGTCGAGTGCTACGTAGATATTAAGTGCCACGTAGATATTTTCTTAATTAATTATTAATATTATGCATATACAACTTCATCCAAAAACAAACACTCTCATAATTTAAAAAAATAAACCTAAAATGAAATTCAATGCAAAATCAAAAACTAATCTAACCTAATCTATAAAATTGGTATATACATAGGAGTTTTATTTAAACATACCAATTTAATAGAATCCGTGCATCGCACGGGCTAAAATCTAGTTATATTAAATTGTTAAGTTCAAATACATATCAATTGCTATATTTTATATATTGGATTATACTAGTTTTTTTTATTTTGGATTTAATTTCATTTTAGATTTCATTTTAATTATTAGATTGTTTGCTTTTTAGATGAAATTGTATATGCGTACTATTAATCCTACATAATAATAAAAATGCAGTGGGTTATGTGAGGCCTCTAAAACTCCAATCCAGCACTTTCATGCAATCCCGCTAAATTCACTCAAAACACCCTAATATCCAAAATTCAAATGGATTTTAATAAAAAAAGAAGAAAAAAAAATTAAACCAAGGTAATAGACTCCTCCTACCAACGTAATTGAAAAATATCAGTAATCTACCCACTAATAATGTATAAATTAATCACTTAACCCTTTAAAATGTCTATCTCTCAACTTTTTAATTTTACAATATAAAAGTTACAGAAAAATAGGTTAAAGTTACGAAAAACTGCATAAAAGTTATCTTGGTGTACAATAAATTTATTGTACACCTTGTGCGCGCAAGACCTTTTGTCAGATTATGGGTTTTCTCATAATCCAAGGTTAGTTCCCTTATTTTACTTACAGTTTTTTCATGAAATGCCCCTGAGGTTTGCAATAATGCACCAAATACACCTGCGCGTTTCAAAATTCATAAAATACCCCTATTTACTCAAAACTGTTCACCAAATACCCCTATTATGACTTTCCGTTAGTCCTCCGTTAAGTCATGTTTAAAATTCATAAAATGCACCTAAATATAAAGGTTTTGCATAGTATACACCTATTTGTAAAGTTCTTTGCACCAAATACCCAAACTTCATAATTTGAATCCAACGACTAGTTTTAATTCAATATAGCCGTTATGTTCATGCTGCCTATAAGTAAGGCTGTTGTTCACTTGACTTGCTCCATGTTTAGCCCTCTATTTCCTAAATAGCCATGAGTTCTAATTCAAAAACCGGATCCTCTTCCATCCCAAGTTTGTCATACCTAAGAGTTCCAAATAAAAACTGCAATTGTGGGAGAAGATTTGCAATTAGGAGCTCGGAAACGGCTAAAAATCCGCAAAAGCTTTACTACAAGTGTGATTCTTGTGATAATTTCAAGTGGTGCAAAGGTTTTGTTGAGCAGACATTTGATGAAGCTCAAAGCAAGGGAAACAGAGCTGATGAAAACAGGGGAATGCAAGAAGAAAACAGGGGAATGCAAGAAGGAAGCAGGGGAATGCATGAAGAGTTGAAGCTATTGAAGAAGAAACTGAAACAACAGAAACAACAATTCAAGTTTGCAATAAAAATTGGTGTAATAATGTTTGCATTTCTAATTTGGATAGCAATGAAGTAGAGTTGTAACAAATTTCAAGCAAGAACATCACTTGTTTAAGCATATGAGCTTTACAAAAACTGATTTCTAAGTGGACAAATGCCACTGAAACTGCACAAAAACATCTTGTCTAAGCAATTGTGTTCTTTCCAAAAAGTGATACTAATTGTAAATTGCCTAAGCTATTTTAACTTTGTGCACCTACAATTCACCAAAAACTGACTAACTTTTAACTTTGTGCATGGTTAAGTTGCTGTGTTTGCTCTTTTCCTCCCCCTTGAACCCCCTTGTGATGTACTTGCTCCTGCTGCTGCTGAAGTGCTTGGTCCAGTGCTTGGTCCTCCATTCTTACATGTCCTTGAGTTATGACCAAACTCCCTGCACTTTCCACATTTCACATTGCTGTTTCTCTTCCCCTTCCTGGGTTCATTTGGTCCTCTCTTTCTCTTCTTAGCAGGTCTGCCAGCTTGTCTTTTGATGACTGGAGGCTGAATGGTAGGGAGAGAAAAGTTAGGCCACTGTGTTGGGTCTGACATGGGGTGAATGTGGTCTGCATATGTAAGCTTGTATGCAGCAGACTTGAAGAATGGGGAGACAAAATCAATGGGGTTCAGCCTTTGGTCATAAATCACCCTGAGTGCATGCTTGCAGGGGATTCCAGAAATTTGCCACTTCCCACACCCACAGCTTCTAGTTGATAACCTGATGGGGAAGTTCACATGTGCATCTCTGACCTCAAATTCCCCCCCACCACAGGCTGTAGCATAGCAGAACCTAGACTCTCCTGTTCTTTCATCCATCTCTTTCTTGGCATACTAAGTCAACTGACCATCCTCCATATCAATTGCCATGTCAAATCTTGCCCCAACCCTCTCCATACACCACTTTCTGATTGCTGTACAACAACACAACAACATACAACATTATACACAGAACATCACAAACATCACAAAATAAAGGAACAGAACATGAAGTGGTGAGCTATACCTTCCAACAATGAGAATACAGGCATGTCTCTGTATGGTTTTGTGCATGCATTGAATGACTCCACAAAGTTTGTTGTGTTGTGATCACAACAAACAGCAGGGTCAAACATATGCCTGGACCACTGCTCCTGGCATGTGTCCAAGTATGCAGCAGCATTTGGATCATGAGCAGTGATCTTCTCTAATGCTTTACCATACACATACTCATTGTGTGCATTTGCAGCTATCTAAAACAGTTTGAAGAAAGCAGATCCACTAAATCCATTGTTTTTGCAATTCATGTACAAGTGTTGGCAGCAAACTCTCCTAGTAGCTCTAGGAAAAGTATCTCTCACTGCCAAGTCAACTCCCTACACAGGATATGTTCATTTTAGGCCAATCATATCTGTTGCAATATTATAAAATTGAAACAAAAAAGGAGCAAAATAAACATATACCTTCATCCTGTCACTGATGAAGGTCCAATCATCTTTGTTGCAACCCTCTTGCTCAAACATCTGCCTCAAGCATCTCATGAAATGTGTCCAACTATCACAGCTCTCAGTGTCCACTATCCCATAAGCCAGAACAAATATTTCATTGTTCCCATCAATGCCAACAGCTGTGAGTAGGATTCCCTTGTAAAACCCACTTAGATGAGCCCCATCTATTCCAATTATAGGCCTGCACCCCCTCAAAAACCCCTTAACAGCTTCAGACTGATTCTGTGTTGGTGTTGAATGGGGTGGCTGATCATTTTGGGTGTTCTGTGGTGGTGGGGAATGGGGTGGTTGATCATTTTGGGTGTTCTGTGGTGGTGGGGAATGGGTGGGGTGTGTTTGTGGTGATGGGTTGGGTTGCTGTGGTGGTGGGATGGGCTGCTGTGTTGTTGGGGTGGGTTGCTGTGCTGGTGGGATTGATTGTTCTGGAGTTGGGGTGGGTTGCTGTGGTGTTGAGGTGGGATTTTTTGTTGTTGGGGTGGGTTTTTTTGCCTTTGGTGTGGCCTGTTTTTGAGTTGGGGTGGGTCTCCTCTTAGGGGTCAGTTTCTTGGCTTTAGGAACCTTAGGAGCTTTTGGAGTAGTTGGCTTGACTTTGGCCTTTTGTTTTGGTTTAGGAGAAGTAGGTTTTTTGGAGGGTGAAGATTCTTGTGTGGGTTGTGGTTGAGAGGCTCCTGGAAACACCTCATCAGCACCATCCTTGCTTATAATCCTCACATACTCAGTGCTTAAGTCCTCACAATCAACCACAGGCACCTCCACAGCTATTGTGTACTCCATTTGTTCTTGAAGTTCCCTTAAAATGTCCTCTCTCTCCTGTTTTTTCCTCATTTCCTCTTCCTCCTTTCTTTGAGCCCTAAGAAGTTCATCTTGTCTCTCTTTGAGCTTTCTCTCACTCTCCTTCCTATGATGCTCAATTGTGGCAACATCATTTCTAAACACCACTCCTGGTTTGTCTGTACCCTCAACCCATATTTCAGCAGTGTCCTTACCCCAATTCCATCCCCACATTAGCTTCATTGTCTTATCATCTACCAACTCAACTCTACCACAGGGAGACTCAATAAACAGGGCAAATGTACTAGGTAAAAACACATCCTGCCTAACAGATTCCTCAAAAATATCCAAAAACAACCTCAAAAGACGATACTTTTCCATGTCTGCAACTCTCACATCAAAGCTATGTGATCCATGATGCAATAACAACCACATTGCAGTCATCCTAAAGGGAAAATTTAAGGAAAAAAAACATGAATTTCGATTCAACCAACAACAATTCATCAATAAACAACCACAATCATGATCACAATGAAATTCAACAGGTCACAATCACAACTTACAACTAACCAAACAATTATTCACAACAAATCCAAGGAATAACTAACTTCTAACCAATCAATTAATCTCAACTGACAATTTCAAAAAATCACTGACAATTTCGCAAAACCCTAACCCTAATCAATTTCGCGAAAAAAATTGTACTTTACAAGCAAAATAAATCAGCGAAGAAGGAATTATTACCTTGAAGTAGATAATCCAACTAGGAAAAGGGCCCTTGTTCGTCCACTGCACCCGAAGCTCTAAATCGCCTCCAAGTTGCCCCCTTTTTGTCGCGAATTCACCAAACGAACACCCACGAACTCGCCAAAAGAGAACGCAACAAATTTCACTAAATTCTTGAAGATCTACCCAGAATTTTGTCAGTTATAGTAGAATTGATGAGGGTTGAAGAACAGGGGAAAGGAGAGAGAAAGAAGAGAAGTTGAGAAGTTTTTTTTTTTTTGGAATTTCAGTCACAATTGTTACCTAAATCGCGCCAAACAACAATTAAGGGCAAATTGGTAAAACGTCACTAACGGCAAGCTAACGTCCGTTAAATCCAGGAGCATTTAATGAACAGTACGGAACTTTAGGGGTATTTTATGAATTTTGAAACGCGCAGGTGTATTTGGTGCATTATTGCAAACCTCAGGGGCATTTCATGAAAAAACCGTTTTACTTACTTTGTTAGGTCTTAGATTTTGAAATCCTATATACGGGAGTATATAAATTCTCGCTAAAATGGGTCTTGTAATTACACAAAGACGTGCCAAAGGCGACACGATTTTACTCCTAAGGGTTAAACTTCACTCTCCATCTCTGCACTCTTCGTTGGGTCCACCTCCAATCTGGCACTGTCAATCTCGCCCTCCTTCAACCTCATAATTCAGTTAATTTTCCAGTGGAACATAATAAAAAAGTTTAGGACTTCAGAAATATGTTAAAAGCCTTTTCTCCGTCAACTGAGAACTCAACTGCCAAACTAACTACCATCAAACCATCCGCCCAGTCTTTTCCATAGAAAATCATGTATAATAATAATGTCCAATACAAAACTGAAAACGAAATTTAAGTATACATGCCTCTAGTTTCAAAGAGAAGAATCATAGTCATCGTCACAAACCATTGGAAAACTACAAATATCAGTATCACAAAATTAAATTTTAAACTATTGAAAATGAAATTGAAGTTAAATATACAATGATCAATCCCACTTGCATGGACAAGGTTCACGCTATTATTAGTTTGGACCGTGGTATTTTAGGTATTTTACAACATTTGAAGATGACATGGACCAGCAATGATTTTAAAAAAAACGTGCGGCCCATATAGTAACTCTTACGTTGATATATTTGTACTTAAATGTAATATAGTTACTCTACTAGTCATACAGTAAATTTTAACAATATAATTAATAATATATGTGACATAGTTACTACAAAGATCATAGAGTAACTCTTAAGTTGATCTAATAGTCATACAATAACTTTTTGATGCCATTTTTGATAAGAATCCAATTATTTAATTATGTATATAAATACAAAGATATTTATTATTTTGTATCATATAGTAAATATTTATATCGTATAGAAATAGTTACTCTTCTATATCATATAGTAACTCTTTTTATTCTATAGTTACTATTATATATCATATAGTTAATATTATCAAAAAGAGTAACTATATCAAAAATAAGAGTAATTATATATTCATTCTTGCAGACAAAATAGTAAATTATAGAAACTATATGTTCAATAAAGTAACTATATCTTCAAAATAGTAACTATGAGAAAAACAGTAATATAGCCATTTCGATAAGACTAACTGTTCAATCCAAAGAGTAACTATACCATATAAAAAATAATTTTAACTATAGAACAATTACTATATTATAAGATAAACAATATGATATAGATGCTTTAGAGGTCCGAGGTCATATAGTAACTTTTTCTATTATATAGTTACTATTATATATCATATAGTTACTGAAATAAAAAGGAGTAAGTATATCAAAAGTAAGAGTAATTATAACTCTTGAACAGTAATTAAGAAAAACATTAACTACATAGTTAG
The DNA here is from genome assembly GCF_020520425.1 of Spinacia oleracea. NCBI lineage: Eukaryota > Viridiplantae > Streptophyta > Magnoliopsida > Caryophyllales > Amaranthaceae > Spinacia > Spinacia oleracea. Next base: position 22,907,076 of record NC_079490.1, read on the forward strand.
TTGTTTTTAGATATGACATTCTAATTATTTGCATCATTAAATAAACCACGTTAAACTCAAATGATTTTTGAACTACAAAAAATGTTAATCGCCACTTTCACGTCCCTTCCTTCCACTAGCACGCCCTCTCCTTCCTCAACCACGTCCTTGGTTTTCATTGTTGTCAAAATTTTCTTCTTCTTCTCCTACTTTTGTTTTCGTTGTAGAAGTTATTATTTACACGACTTCAATTCTGAATGCATTATCTTTGTATTTCTGAATCAATAACATATATACAAGCTAAGTTAATAATTTAACATTTAAATATGAAAAAAGTAACATAGTAACTATGTAAAACATATAGTTTCTATTATACATCATATAGTAACTCTTAGATTTAATGATGGTAAGTTACTCGCAGAACTGCAGATATAGTTATTGTTATAGTCATATAGTTGCTCTCATAATAATATGGTCACTCTTATTACTAATAACATAGAATACACAAAAAAGAATATAAAAAGTGCATAACGATAACATAGTAACTATTAAAAACATATAGTTACTTTTATACATGATATACTATCTCTTACTATTAATGATAGTCATATACTAGCAAAGTTGCAGATATAGTAATTGTAATGATCATATAGTTATTGTGATCATAACATAGTAACTCTTATTACAATTAACATAGAGGACAAAAAGAACATAAAAAGAACATTACAATATACATAATAACTATACCAACATATCAGTTACTATTATACAAGATATGGTCATTTAGTCACAGAGTTTCAGACATAGTTAGTGTGATAATATATTAACTCTATCCATAATATAGTAACTCTATCACTTAAACTATATAATAACATCAAAAACATGCACAGAACATAATAAACTAACATAGTAACTGTTTCAAACATATAGTAATTTAGCAACTAGGAAACTTGGAGGCCCAATCCTTTTTCCAAATTCTTGCATCGATTTGTAGAAGAGCACAAACCTTTTGGATTAGAGTAACATAATCATGAAATTTATAGTCAAATATAGTCAATAAATCATTATAACATACAATAAGCAAATGTTATAGTTAAAATCGCATAGAAACTCTAAAAATCACATAGTACCTCTTTAAACCATAAAGTTACTGTATAACTCATATAGTTATTGTATAACTCATATAGTTACTATTTAAAATCGTGAAGTCACTGATCAAATTCACGAAGTGAAAACGATATTTCGGCAAAACACAAACGTTAATTTCTCCAAAACAACAAATATTTTCAATTTTAAATAAAAATAGACTTAAAATACTTTAAAAAACAACGATCCGAGATGTGATCTCTCAAATTTCTTGCGATGATTTGTAGACGAGCGCAAATTCTTCGATTCGTTTTCAGTAACGACGAACCTCCTTCTTGATATGCTAGTTCCTCCATTTTTTCCTCATCAAATAGATCCAATTATGAGAATTATAAGATAATTACAAAGAAAATCGAACAAATTTGAACAAACCCTAGAAATTTGGGCAAAAATCTGAAAAGCATAGAGAGAAAATGAAGAGAGAGAGAAATGAACAGAATGCACATCTGAAATTTTGAAAAATAAAGAAATTTAAAACGCATATAAAGTGGGATAGACACAAATCGCATAGAAACTCTACAAAACATAAAGTTACTCTTTAAAATTACGAAATAACTGTCACGTCACACGTGACAGTTACACATGTTGCCCAACCAGATTACTCCATTGTCCTGGTCTCCACGCTAAGTTAGTGTGGACCAGGTTTATATTAGTGTAAATATACGATGATGGAGAAACGACAGTTTTTTTGCTCCATAAAAGTAGGAGTAGTAGTTTATTGGGTAGGGTACTGATATTTTTCAATTATGTGGGTAGGACCGTAGGAGGAGTCTATTACATGGGTTAAAATTTTCTTTTAAAATAAATAAATTAAAATCCATTTGAATTTTGGATATTAGGTGTTTTGAGTGAATTTAGCGGGATTGTATGAGAGTGTTGGATTGAAGTTTTAGAGGTCTCACATAACCCACTGACATTTTTACTATTATATAGGATAGGATATGATAGGATAGGATATGCTTTAGTTAAATACGAAGTATGTAAAATAATAAGCACCCAAACTGAAAGCATAGTACTTTTTTAATTCTTAAAGCATTTAATTGCGTTAGTAATTAGTTGAAAATTAATAATGACATCACTAGTCTTCGTTGGTCGGAATCCGACTCAAACATTATAGTTTTATCTTTTAAATGCCTGATGACTTTTTACTTTTTAGATTTTAACTTGTATTTTTTTGTTTTGACAAGAAGTTGTAAAAATACTTAGGGCGTGTTCGGCGGTAGCGTTTGAGGTAGCGGGTAGCGTTTTGACCTAGTCAAGACGCTACTTGTAAAATTTGTAAGTGTTTGGTAAAGTAGCGATTTAGGTAGCGGTTAGCGATTGAGGTAGCGGTTGGGTAGCTTTTGTCAAACGTTAAAATTAGTAGCGTTTAAGGTAGCGGGTAGCGTTTGACAAATTTATAATAAAGTTTTAAATAATATTTTTGCTTTTATTTTTATTTTTATAATATCAACCGCTACTTTTACCGAACACTCATATTAGTTACCGCTACTTTGACAGCTAACCGTTACCCGCTACTATTCACCGCTACTCGCTACTTTAACCGCTACCCGCTACTCAACCGCTAACCGCTATCCGCTACCGCTAATTTTGCCGAACAGGGCCTTAAATAGAAAAGGGAGGTTGTAACAACAACTTAGATGTATTAGGCAAAATATCCTCAAAACAAATTAAAAAAAATCAAATGGGCGCCAAATTTTCCATTTCTCATTTCTCCCGATTCCGTCAACTTCTCCGCTTTTTTTTCTCACCCTAACCGCAATTTCACAATCACACTCCGTATTCTTTTCAAATTAACTTCCCAGATAATTTTAAAAAAACGCGCAATCAACAAGCTAGCCAAACCCCAAAGATTCCCACCAATTTGGCGGCAAAATCGATTTATAAAAAACCCTAATCCCACTATAATGAATGTAGCAGGTTATCCATTTTTCCGGCGCAAAACAACTGTTCGACGAAATTCCTCAAAGAATAATAAGAGGAAGAAAAAAAAATGTACGTAGTGAAGAGAGATGGGCGACAGGAGACGGTTCATTTTGATAAAATTACTGCGAGATTGAAGAAATTGAGTTATGGTCTGAGTACTGAGCACTGTGACCCTGTTCTTGTATCCCAAAAAGTTTGTGCTGGTGTTTATAAGGGTGTTACTACTAGTCAGCTTGATGAATTAGCCGCTGAAACTGCTGCTGCTATGACTACTAATCACCCTGATTACGCTACGGTGGGGGTTTAATTTTCAGGGTTTTGTTTTTTTCTTCTGATTTATGGTTTTTGTTTCGGGTTTAATTGGCGTTTGCTTTCGTTGTTTGATTAGTTGGCGGCGAGGATTGTCGTTTCAAATTTGCATAAGAAGACTAAGAAATCGTTTTCCGAGACGTGAGTGTTGTTTTGATTTTGATTTTAATTTGTTGTTATTGATGTATTATGTGTTGAATTGGATGTACGTAAATGCAGGATTGAGGAGATGTACACTCATTTTTGTGAGAGGTCTGGATTGAAGGCTTCGTTGGTTGCTGATGATGTCTATGATATCATCATGAAGGTATTTACTACTAATCATTAGAAGTATATTGCTAATCGATATCATGTTTATGCTTATGTTACATTTGTTGCAATAATTGATTTGATATCGTGTCTATGTTACATTTACTGTGGTAGATCAACTCAATTGTGTGCCGGTTAGTCTTTGACGTCATTGATAGGGGTTTTGACTAGTGTTCATGATATTTATGTAGTACTTATTTCCGTTTTTAAATAGTTGCATCATTTTGACTTTGACACTTACTTTGACCATAATTTTGTACGCATAAATAGAAACACATATTACTATGTAAAATGTTATTAGGTTTATCTCAATGATATATTTTATATTTTTTACTAATACTTCCTCCGTCTTTTAATACTCGTAACGTTTGAACTTTTGCCACTATTCATATAATCTACTTTGATTATTTGTAGTGTTTTTTATATAAGATAAAACATAGTCATGTGAGATCTTGTTAGATTCGTCTCAATATGTATTTTCAAAATATAAACTTTTTATAATTTTTGCATAAAGAGAATTTAAGATATAAATGATCAAAGTTATGCATTGGCATGCGTGAAACTAACAAACGTTGCGAGTATTAAAAGACGGAGGAAGTATATAATTATGAATATTGATGGTCAAAGTTATACAAAATGATGCAACTATTTTGAAAAGGAGGAAGTATAAATTAGCATAACAGTGTAATTTTCCTCAGTGATTCCAATCACTGGTGATGGTTTGATGATGTGCTAACGTTACATTTCTTGTGTTGTATTGCCTTGATGTTGTGTTTATGTTGCATTTCTTGCGGAAGTTGCCTCAGTGTTGTGTTTAAGGGAATAGATCAACTCAATATGTATGTGTTTATGGTTTTATGTAACATTTTTTTAAATCATTGATATATTAGGAGTAATGATCATTGATATATTTACAAATTAGCAAAATGAAGTTGTTTGTCTTACGTAGAATTATTCCCTCAAAATAGAAATTTGTGATTGAGAATTCTCCTGTTATATTCTACATATTTGCTGACAAATGGATATCATTTTGTCTTGTAGAATGCTGCTCAGTTGGATAGTGAGATAATTTATGACAGGGACTTTGATTATGATTACTTTGGTTTCAAAACCCTTGAGAGATCATATCTCTTGAAGGTCGGAGGGGCTGTTGTGGAGAGACCCCAGCACTTGTTGATGAGGGTTGCTGTTGGGATCCACAAGGATGATATTGAGTCGGCTATCAAAACATATCACTTCATGTCCCAGAGATGGTTCACCCATGCTTCCCCAACTCTCTTCAATGCTGGCACACCAAGGCCCCAAGTATGTTTTCTGTTATTCATAAGTTTATATATGCTGGTTCATGGATTGTATGCTATATATCTGCAATTATTGGTTAATGGAGTATTAACTTTGTTGATGGAAATGTCAGTTGAGTAGCTGCTTTCTCATCAATATGAAAGATGATAGCATTGAAGGGATTTATGACACTCTGAAGGAGTGTGCTGTCATCAGCAAATCTGCTGGAGGTATTGGGGTTTCTGTTCACAACATCCGTGCCACTGGAAGTTATATACGTGGTACTAATGGGACATCAAATGGCATTGTCCCTATGTTGCGAGTGTTTAATGATACTGCACGATATGTTGACCAAGGAGGAGGGAAGCGAAAAGGTGCAATATTGTCTTCACATCTCAGTTCAATCAATTTCCTTGTTTTTTTGTGGGACATGCTTTGACATGATAACACTTTATGTAGGTGCTTTTGCTATATACCTTGAACCCTGGCATGCTGATGTATTTGAGTTCCTAGATCTGAGGAAGAATCATGGGAAGGTGTGTTTCAACCATTGACACTTAGTGTCTACTACTGAAATCACAGATTTTATGTTATCTGTGTAAATCACTTGGAGAAAATATGCCACCCTCATATTAATAATTTATGCTGATTTCTATTTTCAGGAAGAGCAGCGTGCTCGTGATCTCTTTTATGCTCTCTGGGTACCTGATCTTTTCATGGAACGAGTTCAAAGTGATGGAGACTGGTCTTTGTTTTGTCCCAGTGAGTCTCCAGGTCTCGCTGATTGCTGGGGTAAAGAATTTGAGAACCTTTACACCAAATATGAAGGAGAGGTAACATATCCTATTCACTGGGGTTGTTTGCTTTGTTGTTTAGATATGTTTGTAAATTGTAATGTACTTTATGCTGATTGTTGCTTTATATTTTCAAACCAGAACAAAGCAAAGAAGGTTGTCAAGGCACGACACTTGTGGTTTGAGATATTGAAATCTCAAATAGAAACAGGAACTCCTTATATGTTGTTTAAGGTAAGATGTGTTCCTGATTATAAGTTGGAATAGCAACATGCTTTTTCTTATTTTGCACTTTAACTAGCTGTTGTTTTCATAATTATAGGACTCATGTAACCGGAAAAGCAATCAGCAGAACCTTGGTACCATCAAGTCTTCAAATCTGTGTACTGAGATTATTGAGTATACCAGTCCAACAGAAACTGCTGTGTGTAACCTAGCGTCTATTGCTCTTCCACTATACGTGAGGGAGAAGGTATATACACTTTTTGTTAGCTACATCAAAGTTTTGGAATGCGTGGTTTGATCTTCTCTTAACAATCTGTCCATTTTCGTGCAGGGGGTTCCTGCTGAGTCTCAGCCATCTAAACTTGTTGGAAGTCTGGCTTCAAAAAGTCGTTATTTTGACTTTGATAAACTGGCTGAGGTTGTCGAAGTGGTTACCACAAACCTAAACAAAATAATTGATGTGAACTTTTACCCTGTTGAAACTGCAAAAAGATCAAACATGAGACATCGACCAATTGGAATTGGAGTCCAAGGCCTTGCTGATACCTTTATTTTGCTTGGCATGCCTTTTGACTCGCCAGAGGTTAACATGCATCTTCTGAAGTTTCAACACTTTGTTGCAAACCAGATGCAAACTGTTAGGCCTAAAAATTTGTTGGTTGTGAATTGCAGGCCCAGCAGTTGAACAAAGACATATTTGAGACTATTTACTACCATGCACTTAAAACTTCTTGCAAGTTGGCTGCAAAAGAAGGCACCTATGAGACGTACCCTGGCTGCCCTGTGAGCAAGGTATGAATTCACTAGTTGCTCTTCTGACATGCTTCGTAAATGATTGGAAATCCACAAGTATTCTGTTGCTGCCTTTTTAATACTGCTACAATTGCATTTTCTTGAAACTTGTATGTATGATCATTGTTCACATTTGACAGGGGATTCTCCAACCAGATATGTGGGGTGTTACTCCCTCAGACAGGTGGGATTGGGGCTATCTCAGGGAAATGATAGCTAAGGATGGTGTTAGAAATTCACTTCTTGTGGCTCCTATGCCAACTGCATCAACAAGCCAGATTCTCGGAAATAATGAGTGCTTTGAACCATACACATCCAACATTTACAATCGAAGAGTTTTAAGGTTCGTAGTGCCATCTATTTCGATAGCCTGATCTAGTTGGTGATGCTTGTCATCTGCTTCAATATTCACTCAACTTGATTTTTCTTTTGTTCAGTGGTGAATTTGTTGTGGTGAACAAACATCTTCTTAATGATTTGACCGAGATGGGTCTTTGGTCTCCTACACTGAAGAATCAGATAATATCTGATGAAGGTTCTGTTCAGAAGATTCCTGAGATTCCAGCAGACCTAAAAGCTATTTACAAGTAAAGATTTTGAATTCATTATCTGAGTTCCTCTTTTACTTAATCTCTTTTGTTCAGGTGCTTAATCTTTTAGCTATTGTCAGGACTGTCTGGGAGATCAAACAAAGAACATTGGTAGACATGGCAGCTGACCGCGGTTGTTTCATTGATCAAAGTCAGAGCCTCAATATTCACATGGAGCAACCCACTTTCGAAAAGTTAACTTCTCTGCACCATTATGCATGGAAGAAGGGTTTGAAGACTGGCATGTACTATTTAAGGACTCGAGCAGCAGCTGATGCTATCAAGTTCACCGTGGATACTTCCATACTAAATGTATTGCAACCTTTATGTACTAATTTATCGATATTAGTTCAATTATCAGTTCATTTATTTTCTTTCTGATGAACTTTTCCTCTTGTACTAAATGCAGAAGCCAACCAGTAGCACAACATCACCAGCTGAAGATGACAATGCAAATCTGGCACAGATTGTATGCTCATTGACAAACCGCGAAGAGTGCATGGCTTGTGGAAGTTAAAGGGTACACAATCCTTGTTATCTATCATCATCAGCGTTTCAATGTTTGCCTAGTGATATAAGAATCTGGTGCAAAAGACTAAAACAATGTTTCTGAGTATCGTTGTATATAAAGTAGATTTGGGTCGTATGGATGTAATGTTTTTAGCACTTAGTAATCTTAGGCTGTTCTCATGTCCAAGTATTCGTAGGTTAACAATTCAACCGTAGATAGTAGATTGCATAGCAAAATATCAAACCACCATAACATTGTTTAGGAAAATACTTCTAGAGTCTGACAATTTAAAATCTGGTATAGAACCGGCCTCAAGAAATTTGTTAAGAAAATTGCTTTGCCCATGACCATGGATGTGCTTATTTCCAGTTAGGTGCTTTTGTTTCACATTTATTCAAATGGAGAAGGGGATATTCGAACCTGAGACCTAGCGTACACATGCTCTTAGTCTTAACCACTAGGTCAACACCTCATTGGTAGAATCAATGACATTATATCGTAGCACTATTTGAAGGAGTTGTGATGTTGCACTTCCAGAACCAATGATGAGTACATCTTCGTTCTTTAGAGGAGTCAATGCCCGTTCCAAGTTAAAGTGGTGTGCACAATCCAAGTGTAATTTGACAGGGTGTATCACCATAGAAAACTCGAGGTTTAAAGTACATTTTTTTTTACCTTTGCTGATGATATAATGTGTAGGACCCGATTCTTGATTGTTCTCGATTGACAGTCAGAATCCCACATAAACCAACAATTGAACTTATAATTTTAAAAAGTTTAGAGGTGTTACCTTATTTTTATCTGAATAAGGATGGGTTTTTAGTTTCATCATTTCAAATGAAAAAGTACTTAATGAAAAATAAATTTTCGAAAACGATGATGACTCCATAAAAAAAAGGTGTTTTGCATTGAAAACTAGTCTTTTGAAATCAAAGATTTAGTGTTCGGGGTATAAGTTACCAAGATCGAATGTCTGGAACTCGTCTTTTCCTCCGTTCTAAAGAACATGCTCTTACTAATACGTTGTTTCCATTTAAAAAATATCATGTTATGGTCATTTACAATTATTAACTTAATGCATGATACCACATAATTTACAAGTAGTCAAACACATTTAGATGCAATATGATATAATATGTAAGGAGATAAAGCTTTTGATATATGGCGGATTTGAGCATTGAAGGTTCCCTATGTACCGTTCATTGTGGAATTTGAATCCACTCACGGATTGAAACCCTACGTAGTTCCGACAAGTGTCCCTCTCTAGATGGCCAATTCCAATGGGTGAGATAAAATGGAGTGTTGAATCACTCAAAGTAAGGTTGGTAATAGATAACTTGCTTTTGGAATCAAATCGTTCAATTAAGGTTGAGGAAATCACTCCGATTAGTGACACCATAAATCTTCCGTGAAAGACAATCCTACGATAGGAAGTGTCTCGATTGATGACTTTAGGATTTACTTGCTTATGGAAAGGAAGTTTTTTGGACCTTTTTAACTGCTTAATTTGGATTAAGTTGCACTCTTTTTTGAAGAAAGATTAAACTGTACTCTATTGAAAGTGAATAGCTTATTTTTGAAAGGGATTTGAAGTAATGTGTTTAGGGTTTGTGAAATTGACCAAATAAGTTGTGACACCTGATATGGCCTAAAATTGAATAAAAGTTTCACAATAGGATATTATGTCACGAGATAGAACAATAGAACATACATCACAAGATAGAACAATAGAACATAGAAATAAAAATATTACAACACCTAAAGGACTAGCTAGGTTTAAACCAAATAAATAGAAAATTGCAAGAATTGAAAGAAAAGGATTAAATAAGAAATTAAGGATATTAAAAAATATTAATCGAAATTGAAGAACTTGAAAAAGATGAGTTGCGTTTTGGAGACTTTGAATTTCGAAGAGTAGAAATGTTCAAGTATGTCATCCTGCTCTTGAATGCTTCGAAAACTTTGAATAACCTAGTTTTAAGAGAGGTTTCTTAACTTAAAACATCATATCATCGATTTTGGAAATCAAAATTTTGAAAAGTAGAGTCTTATGTTCATGAAGAAAAAGTATGTTCGAGTATGAGAACTTAGTCTTCAAATGCTCATTACTGGAATAAACCTAGTTAACAAGAGGTTTCTCTTAATTAACATCTTTGGTCAAACTTTGAATCTTGGAAATTGATTTTGAACATGAAGTTTTAGAACTTGAACTTAAGACTTGAAACTTAGGAAATTAGGAGGCTAAATATTAAAAGAAATGATGAATCTAACATGAAAATTCCTCATTTTTATGTCCTCCAAACATTGAAAAGTTATAGTTTTGATGAGAGGTTGCTCTCCTTTGAACATCATTGAACATTGAAAGATTTTGAACATGAAATTTGCGAGTTCATGAGTTCTAGGTTTAAGATGCGTTTTCACATCTTTAAATATCCTTGAAGTTTTTGAAAATTTTGGAATTTGAAATTGAAATTTGATGATGATTTATGTAAAAGAGAGTTTTGAAGAGTGAAATCTCTTAAATTAATCATGAAATTTGAAGAATTTTTTTTGAAAACAAAGCTTTGAAATTGCAAGAAGAGTGTAGAAAATCGTTTTGAGGAAACATTTAAGTGTGATGTTCCTCCAAAGATTACTCTTAATATATAAACATGTTCCTAGTTCAACAGAGTTATGAACTCAAGTTGAAGATCCTTAGAATTTGAGCAAAGTATTAAAATAACTTGAAAATAGAAGAAAGATAGAAGATTAAATTTGAGATTAGGCCCTTAGAAACATACTTAGATATCTTAGGTCGCACTTTCCTTTCTCGGGCTCCAATGTTGCTTAGTATTAGAACTTAGAACTTGAAATTTGAGAGTTTTTGTATGATTTAAGTGTTTTTTGTGCTTAGATTAAGTCACTAATTAGCAGAACTTTGACCTTTTGAATTAGAAATTGTCTCCACCTTGAACCAGAAAGATAAGGGGTACTTCTAGTTGACGCAAGGCTGCACCAAGAACAATGGTCGCGCGGGGCACAAGGCCCTTGCGACAAGCACAACCACAACATCGCGTGCAAGGCCTTTGGTCCCCTGCCCAAGCCGCGTCTGTGTTGTTGGCGTTTGGATGAGTTGGGCTATTTATATAATTTGCATTAATTTGGAGTACTTGATGCCTTTCTTGGTTGGCAAGGCTTGAGACAATTTTCACCACTTAAAAGAGAGATAGAAAAGGTTTTTTCGGGTGTTGTAATAACCCCGGTTTTAAACAGCTCTTAATTATATGATAATTATATGTTATCTGCTTAATAATATTCTAAATCCTCTTTATAAAAACAAAATATAGTGTTTTGTTAGTTTTAAGTTATTGTTTATGGGTTCTAGAAATTTTGAAGAGAAACTAATTTTATAAGCTTAATGCGAATTACTGTTTTTCCCTCATGGTCTTCAAGAACCAAAACTTATCATTCTTTTTTTTTTTGTTCTCCTCGTGTCAATTGAAGAGGTCATCAAATCATGCATTTTTGTTTGTTGTCAACTCCTCAAGATCCCTTCGGTCCCACATCATGATATTGATCAAAATCATGAATTTCACCACACCAAATTCCTAAGCCAAGAATAAAAAAACCCATAATCCCAATCTCATTCACAAAATTGCTCTCCTCCCAACTACCGCTTCTGTTCGTCGAATATCTTCAGTATACAGTTATATTTTGTCCATGGTTCCTTCATAAGAGTTGTAGCCCTTGAAAAGTTAATCAGTTTAGCCTAAAAAATCACTCAATTCGGATATGTGTGTTGCATATTAAACAATAAAATAATAATGTTGCTATAATAAATATAGTTAGAATGGACTTATCTCGATGATGCGAACAATTGGATAAACCAATAATGAACAATTGTTGCACCGTGGGATACCACTGTCCTAAAAGACGATTCGCACTACCTCCTGGTGCAGTAGAACAAAAGCGGTCGCCCTCCAGGATTAACACAACTCCGAATTTGTGTGCACTCACAAACCCGAATGGAGTCAAAATATTTGTCCAAAAACCGAGAACAATTTAAGAGAGAAAGCATGTGATTGATTTTCTGGAATGGTGTATATTATGGCTGCAATTTGGGAAGATACAAGTTTGATTAAATAATCAAACTTTAGGAAAAGCAAGAGACCAAAACGGGCAGAATAATAAAGACTGTAACGGCCACCATTAAGGCTAATTAAACCAACGGTTACGTAATCAATACAGATTCCCGTAACAATGTGTAACGCCCCGACTTTTCGGTACCTTAATTATCGGTACTAAACCGTACTAAACTGATCATTAGCAGCGGAATTAGGCATAGTTAATCCTGGGACCTGTGGGTATGGGCCCACAAATAAAATAATCCTCCAATAACATTTCATAAATAATACAAATTTCCCATAAATAAATATAAATCAATATTCTTATAACAACCTCAGTAACAAGATTTCCATAATAAATAATTTCTCATCTCGGTATCTCCATAATAAATAACCAACTCCACTAATAACTCTCATTTGAGCAACTTGAGCTCCTTAATCGAACCTGTGCATCATCATAAAAATAGAAAACAGGAAAAACACAGAAAAATCCAAAAATGAGTGGAAAACTCAGTAATATTACTCCAGCCCGTCAAAACGGTTTTATTTTTAAAATCATTTGACACATATTAATCATTAGCATTTATTGTTCGGAAATAACTAACTCAATCTCGTTATCTTGAAAACTGTGTCGGCAAGGAATCATTTCCTTTACAGCTCATTGGCAAGTACAGGCTTTGGCGGGACTTTTTTTACATCTTTTCAGGGGGGAACTGTTTCCCAAACTTTAACTTTAACTTGCCTCTACCTGTAATTTGCCCATTTACTAGTTCAGTTCACTTTTCCATGCCGACAAAAGAAACATCGTATTTCTTTAAAATAACTTTATAAAGATCATAATTATTCCCGAACAATTAACATCATGAAATAGTAACATATTATCATAATTGTACTCATAAAACTTTAACTCATACGCCATATCATCATCACATAAATCACGTAATATTCACATAGTGATCATATAATCACAAATATCACATATACGGGCATATAAAACTTAAATGCTGAACGTAAACATTACACAATAACATATTATAATACTTTTATATACGGGCACATAAATATAATTGCTGGACATAAGTATTACCTCTATAGCTTATCATTTAAGCACCAATAATCGACATAAGTAAGCTTGTCACTAACAATAATCCTCAATGCTCCATAATATACCCATAACAATGTAATCATAATTAATTAGAAGCTAAACCAAGAAAATACATCTAACTAAAAGTTAATCATATGCTTTTGTTAAACTAAAGTCACGTAACACTAGAATTTTGGAGCTTTAATTAATTTTGAGAAATAAGCAAATGGTGTCAATTTTCAATCCGACCCAGTGAACCCGATGGGTTTGTCCGACCGTTTAGAATCCGAACCGTTTAGAACCCGCGAGTTAAAATCCGAAATCCGATCCGATCCGATTATATTCAATCCGAATCCGACCCAACCCATTAGTATTGATCCGATTAAGATTCGAATCCGTTAACAGACCGATTCGTGACAATCCGAATCCATTTAATCCGATCCGAAGCGATCCGAAACCCGTTTATGATCCGATCCGTTTCAACCCGAATCCGTTCCAACCCGAGGAATATCCGTTTAATCCGATCCGTTTTTAACCCGTGACCCGTTTAATCCGACCCGTTTCAACCCGTGACCAGTTTAGTCCGATCCGTTTTTAATCTGTAACCCGTTTAATCCAACATGTTTCAACCCGTGACCCGTTTAATCCGATCCGGTTTTAATCCGATCCGTTTTTAATCCGTGACCCGTTTAATCTGAACCAATTCCAACCCATGACACGTTTAATCCAAACCAATTTCCGTTGCTAAAGTTTTCTAGTTATTCAAGGCATTGTATCTTAACCGTTGGTGTTAATGAGCCGAGCCAAGACAGAGAATGTATAGGCTCGGCTCGAGCTCGATAAGGACAAGCATAGGCTCGGCTCGAACTCGAAACTCGTCAAGCTTTGAAAACCAAGCTCGGCTCGAGCTCGATAAGCTCAAATGCGAGCTCAAACTCGGCTCGAGGCTCAACATAGGCTAGACGAAACATGTACGGAGTACTAAATATTCTTAAGTAGGTTAAGTTTCCTAGCTTACAGCAAGTATAATCAAGGCCCATAACAATGAAGCTTGTTAAGGCCCAACTGTGCTAGTTAAATGCTTGACAAGTTTCTAGCAGTTTTATAACAAGTATTAGGTCTTTTCTCATTCTTCCTCATCCATGGGAGTTTCTAACCCTTTTATTAGTAGCCTTCTTACCATTCTACCTCATCGATGTGGGAAATGCACAAGTACCTCAATAAATCTCTTCTACTTGCATACTTTCCTTAATAAGGGAAATTTATTCCAAAGTTCTTGGAATTTTTTTCTTACTACCAAACCTTGAACACGTTTCATTAATATCAATCTAAAGTAGGAGATTATCTTCATGAACTTTTTTTTTTCCTAATAGCGTCTTCATATGAACATCAATTATTTGGAGAGTTGCCAACTTTGGTGGGTATTCTTGCTTCTTTGTATTTTTGGTAAAAAAAATTAGTTTATTGATGTAAGATAATGGTAGAACAAAAACGAAATGTTGATACGGTATTCTTTACAGTAGTTGGGATTTGGAACAACTATAACGTATATCCTTCTAACTAACTAGCTGGGGTTTTGGGATGTTGGGGTATAAATTTCTTGGACATGTGGATCACTCCTTCTGGCATTCTAGTCCAAACTACTCTATAGATGATATGAAAATTGCCATCAAAATTAATTAAGGTTTGTTAATGAGTTTTGATAAAGTTAGATTTTATAAGCCTTATATCTTCCACCCTATTTTATTCAACCAATGTGGGAGTCATAGTCACACTACATTTTTAAATATTACCATTTACTTTTAAGAAATGCTAATGACTTAGAATTATTCGAGCTTGCTAGCGAGCTTTCGAGCCGAGCTTATGATATCTCAAGCTTGGCTCGTTAAGATATCGAGCCGAACCGAGCTCGAGTCGAGCCCGCCCGAGCCGAACTTTGACCGAGCTTTTCCCGAGCCGAGCATCGAGTAGTTCACGAGCATGCTCGTCTCATTAACACCCCTACACGTACTCTTATTTCTAGGTTCTAATCTAACCGTTGGAGTCTTTATATTAATATTATTTCTATTATTATTGTTGTAGCTTATTATTTTTGTTAATTTTTGTTATTATTAGTAGTATAATATGGTTTATAGTTACAAATAACTTTTATTATTAATATAACAATATTATGAAAATAAACACGGGTAATCCAACGACATGTGTTTGAATGTTCCAGATTGTCGTTCGAGAATTAATAACCCGTGTATCATACTCGTGGATTATGGTAATGGTTTAATTTGCTGATTTATATTCACTTAAATTTTATTTATAACCCAAATAAGTAATTGAACGTGTTGTCATTTAAACTTATTTTATTGTTATTAAAAGTTGTATTTTCAATAGAGGTGTATTATTGAATAGTTATAGACTTATAAACATAGACACACTTATAGAACTAGATATTTATAAACTTATAACGACATAAAGTTACATAGTTATATAGTGATAGATTGATAGCTTTATATAGTTAGTCATATAGTGTTGTACAATTACTCGTTCCGTAAATGATTACAGATGTATATCCTTATAGTTACATTCTTGTGTTGTTTTAGTTAAAAGTTAAAAACTATATATGATCATCACTATCAGTTATTAATTTGTTAGAGTAATCATTATTAATCGTTATAAATTATAATCGTTAATTAGTTACAGTATTATAGAGATTATGTTACGGACTTACAGTATTATAGAATTACTATTGTTAGACTTGTAAACATTATAAACTTACTTGAACCAAATTCCAACCCACTACCGAATAACCCGATTCGATAATTATCCTAACCAATGTAAAACTGAATCCAATGTAACCAGGCTAAATTTGTCTCAATCCGACCCATTTTAGTCTGTTACCGATTAATCCGATCCGATATGAATCCGATCCGATATGAATCCGATCCGAAATGAATCCGATCCGATATGAATCCGATTCGATATGAAACCGCCCGACATGAACCCGAACCTGTTATAGTCCGACTAAACCCATTAGCAATCCGTCATATTCCAATCCGATACGACCCGACCCAAACCGACTACAATCCGACCCGTTTACAACCCGACCCGATATGAATCCGTGAATAAAAAGTCCGACCCGATCCGGTCCGTTAAGTTTTCAATCCGATCCGATCCGACCCGTTAGCCAAATTAATCCGTTTCAACCCGAATTCCATGAGTCCGACCCAAACCCGATCCGTTGATCCGATTTGACACCCCTAAATATGATATTATCCATGGAAATAGTAACTGGGCTCTTGAATAAAACAAAGAAGAAAACCAATGAACAAGAACAACAACAACAGTGACATAGAAGCGCTACAACAAGAGTAATGGCGGAAGAAAGTGCGGCTAGCTTCGGTCATGGAAACGGCCACCGGAAGATGGCACCGTGGTTGGTCGGCAATGGGAAATAATTTCCGACATTGGGTGGTGGTGCGGTGGCCAGGAGGGCGGCACCACGGTGGTCGGGTAGGAGAAAAATGGAAGAAAAAGCTCCAAACTTAACAATGGTGTTTTTAATTTATTGCTCAATTTTGAATTGGGTTTTCGTGTTTTTAATTTACTGAACAAAAGAATGGCTATTTATAGAGTCTAATGAGACTCAATTTATGTAAGGGGTGAGCTCAATTGCATGCTTGGGGTGACAAATGTAAAGAAAAGAAAGAGCAATTGATGTCTAAGGAAGGAGGTGAAACAATGCGTGGCTTCAATCAGTAGAAATGGGAGCTTGGTTTTCTGTAAAGCAACCTGTTGACTTCAATGGAAAATATTAACACAGTGAAGAAGAAAGGGGAAGAAGGAATTGGCTTCCTTGAATTAGGTGAAATAAGGGTAAAATGGTAATTTTGAATTGTGGTGATAAAATCAGATTATGGGTTATCAAAAATTGGCTTAAGTATTTCGTATCATGTCACATAAAAACGTGAACATGACGAGATTACTAAAATAATGTCGAAAAAATTTAGGACGTAATTACGATAATAATCATAATTACAGAATAATAAATTAGGTTTAAAAATACGGGGTGTTACACAATGTTTTAACCAAAATAGCCCGGTACCGAAAAAGAATATGTAAGACCCACAAAACCCACCAATGCCCGCGGATCACACGCCCAAGAGCCCAGGCCCACAACTCGTGGCCCAAGCCCGACCCGAACGGCGTGCGTGTGAGTTATGTGTCCACCCATACCACTTTCATACTTTCTCAAACAAGAGATACACTCACAACCCAATATATAAGCAAGGAGGAAATGAGGAATTCTTTCAATGTGGGACAATAAACAATATTCACATATTCACACTCTTTTCTTTTGCATTTCACAACAAGAACTTCCTACAATCCCCCACAGGTTCGAAGATGTGAAAAAGAAAGAAAGAGATTGAATTCGTTTTGGACAAAACATACCAATTGAATAGGTGTCAATGTCTTTCGACTTGAATTAACACTTAGTGACATTTGAGCTATGATCTCTTTCCTACCAAGTGACTTTCGTATTGAACTTGATAGGGGGTTAGAAACCCGTCACTCAAAGTACGCAACTGAATATGTATGATATTCTGACTCCGCGAATAAAGTGACGCCTTATACTGGCCATACGTCCGACCTGGATATGCTCATAGGTGCTCTAGAGAATAGCCCATATCAGAATTCTCATAGGAAGCGGCCACACTTCCACACCTATGTAGGTGAATCCCATCAAGTGTGAGCTACATTCACACCACCAAAATATGGATATGGGTTCATTAAGAGCCGTATGCTCAACCTCTTTCCGATTGTAGCAAGCACATTATAACATCTAGGGGATGGACAAAAAATAAAATTTTGTGCTTCCGAATTATAACATAATGTCGTCCTTTGAACTCTGTGAGTAGGAGTTCATTATTTTACAATTCATTCAATGGGCCTCAAGTCCATCCCTTCCAATGTTTCCAAAACTAGTTTTCATTATAGACCTTTTCGTTTACGGATCCGGTTTATTCATTTCAGACTTTACACACTCTAAAGATTTACTCAATAGACAACATATCTTTGATGGCTTTATACCTCAAACGAAAGTGTCTATCTTCCATTATAGGCATGGTTCATTGCAACAACAATTGCCAAGGAGCTGTCTTCCCCCACACTGGAATATCTGCAAGCACATTCCTCAACCATTGCCTCATAACCTGCCAACTCAATAACAATAAATTCATATTCCATATTAGTCATAACAGTCTGTACAAGATTACTTGCAAGATTTCCAAGATACAGCTCCACCCCCTAGGGTGAAGAACAACGACTATTGTAGTGGACTTTATAATTATCAGATACCAAATAGGCATCACATGATCCCTCCAATCACTCCTGGAAATTTGGAGTAGTGCAAACTCCAATCCATGGTACCCATATGGTACCTGATCCAATCACCTTATAGCATCCCAATAATCATTACTTGGGCCATGCTTGTACCTGCTCAATCCACTTCACATAATAATCAATGTCAAGCGCAGTGTAGTTCATATAACACTACCAACAATCTTAGCATATTCGGATTGACAACCTAGATCACTTTTATCTGTAAGTGGATGTTTGTATCAAAAGGAGTCCTAACTTGATCGACATTAAATGAGAAAAACATTTTAAGAAAAAATTTCAGCTTAGTGAGACATACCAAGAAAAATTTGGAGTCCTTATAAATTTTACTCCCAAAATCATATTTGCCTCATTCATGGTTTATCATTTCAAAATTCTGAATTAAAAAATTCTTTTATCTCATTTATTCGATCCAAGTTAGTGTCAGACATTATTATATCATCCACGTAAAGACAAACGATCACCCAATCAAGAGAATCATGCTTAGAATAAACACAAGAGTCACCTTCAATGACATGAAAACATTACCAGACATAGTCTTGTCATGCTTGTAATATCGTCATTTAGGAGTTTGCTTAAGTCTTTCAACGTACGACTTAACCAACTTACAGACCTTGTTCTTTTGACATCTTGAAATCAGCCCTATGAGCTCAGCTTCATAGTATAAAGTTCAATATACTTATGCTTTGCATCTTTTCATAACATTACACACTATCACCTGGTGAAGAACAAATTTACTAGTAATAATGATATGATCGTCCCAACTGTAAAGCAACAACAATCAAGAGTAAGTGGGCACCGCATTATACTTACAAACACATTAGCATAATATTTTGAGGGTACTTTCTCAAAAACTATCAATAATAGTATGCTAGAATCCTAGAACCACATCAAGTGTATATTAGGTAATTGTGAATTACCAAACATTCTCCATGAATAAGATTAAAAGTGCATGGATCAACTCATTAGCCTTACCAAGCCATCAAGTATCATATAATTGACCTCGAACTTTTATCTTGGCTTAAGACATTGGAAACATTAGTCTTACCAACATCATTATAGAGTGTGAAAGCCAACAACATATGATTACCTCAATCCATATTGGCACACTCAAAGCTAATAGGTTAGAATATACACATGCAATAAATCTCAAACATTATAAGCTAAGAAAAGGAGTAGTATCCAGTAAGACTTCTCATACCACCATGTACTTAGGTGCTTGTAACAATCCTTTTGTAACTTCACAAACATATATGTACTCACCATAACCAAGTTTGCAACTAACTTATTAGTTAGTCTCAAAACACTAGCTCACCCCCACATTGCACAACAATTTACCAAAGTAAAATTATCCATAAATGTGGCACAAGTAAAACATATATTAATAATATAAAATATGCATATATTATAAAGCTATTTAAGACTTCCTTACTATCGTGCCTGGTGAATATACTACCAGCACAACACATGTTCGCCAAGTAGTATATGAGCAATCCCACATTCCCACATTAGTATTGCTAGCATCGTAGAAAAGTAGTTATGTCAACTGAGAGTACGTCTAACACACATGCAAAATCTTACTAGTGATCAATTTCTCATCACAACTTATTCATTAGTGTTCAAGTTTTAACCTCAACCCCCACATTCCCTGTTAGGGTATTAAATAAAATACCTAACATGAGACACTATGAGAAGGTACATAACTAAAATATGTAAATAAGTTAAACTTGACAATATTAAAGATAAGGAGCTTCCCCTGTATCGCCAATATTTTACAACGGGTTAGTCGAGTAACATTACCCATCTCAACTATAAAGCTCATTGAGGCACAGACATATACAACCCATCAAAGCCTCGTGCTTCAAGTGCTACCGCGACTCTTGCAATCATTTTCTATGTAAATACCATACAAAGAGACAACACCAATAATTCAGAATAATAATTAAGCACTTAAAAAAAATTGTAAATACTTCAAATAGATTCTAAAAATAATTAACCAACTAAGCCACTTTATTTGTAGGAACCACTTCTCCAACAATTATCACAGTTATGGAATGAAACAATTAGCCATCAATCCCATTTACGTAATCGTCTCAATCATTGTATCTTGTTTGGGTCGAAGATGAGCCGTATATGCCTTTATAAAGGTGAGGCAGCATCAACACCCTTAGAAAGTAGGAACAAATAAACGACAATTGTACTTGCAAACCTTCTTACTAGATTGAGGCTAATCAATTCACAACTGTATCAACAAAGTTGTTGTCAAACCTTAGAGATACCTATGCCAAAAAACAACTCCTGGCACGACAACTTATATCCGCGAGGCACACTCACCTTGACCACTAGTTAAACAGATTTTTCCACCTGGGATCTAGTTCTCAAGCACCAGGACGGCTAATTAGTTATTTAGCAAGAAAATACCTGCCCATCCTCTCCTTATAATAATAAAAGACCTTCCATAATCCAGGATAACACCTAAACAAAGGTGTGGCTCCCACATGATGAGAGGTCTTGGCCGATCATCTGCGAGAAGTGTAGCAATTTTCTGTACATATTCCAACATCTGATAATCAGGAACCACGTACCACAAATTTATCGGCAATAATAATGGTAATAGTACCGTAATTATAAACACTAGGCGACAATACACAAGAGTATTATCCTTTTAAGAATAATAAAATAATAAAAAAATTCTTGAATACACATCAAATATTTATACAAGAAATTAAATAGCTAATACGGAGTATTCATCAAAGGTCGATGGTTGCTCATCCAAAAAAAAATATACAGAAGGCCGATTACATCAAAAGAGACAAAACAAAAGTTTAGAAAACAACTCTTCATTTACCACGATGACAAGGAATACAAAAAGCTTATCTCTTCATCTAGCCCAAGTAACAAACCAGTGCATTCAAAGTATTAGGCAACATACGGCTATAATTTCTCCATTTCAAAAAGAAATACGGAGTATGTAAATTAGCGCAATTCAAGAAAGAACTACAGAAGATTACAATTGCATTGTCGCTAGTAACGGAAAGAGCTGCAATTTATACTGGCACAAAAATAGGATAAAATCAAGCAACTGAAATGTTAATCCAGTCCTTACGAAAATCAATTCCATAATTCACGGTTCACCATATTTGCTTTCACAAATACAAACAACAAAATATGCGATGACATTAATACTAGTAGAAATTCAAAAAACTCCCCTTGATAATAGCAATCTGATTTCAAGGCCAAGGAATATCAACAACAATTTCGTGTTTCCCGATTTCATATATTTTCATATCGTCTTATAAGTCCGACCAATTAAGGAGATCAACATCTATAACAACATAAAAAACATACGCAACATATATCAATCGTCTTTTAGATTGTTGCATATTAAACAACAAAATAATAATGTTGCTATAATAAATATAGTTAGAATGGACTTATCTCGATGATGCGAACAATTGGATGAACAAATAATGAACAATTGTTACGCCGTGGGATACCACTGTCCTAAAAGGCGATTCCGCACTACCTCCTGGTGCAGTAGAACAAAAGCGGTCGCCCTCCAGGATTAACACAACTCCGAATTTGTGTGCACTCACAAACCCGAATGGAATCAGAATATTTGTCCAAAAACCAAGAACAATTTAAGAGAGAAAGCATGTGATTGATTTTCTGGAATGGTGTATATTATGGCTGCAATTTGGGAAGATACATCAAACTTTAGGAAAAGCAAGAGAACAAAACGGGCAGAATAATAAAGACTGTAACGACCACCATTAAGGCTAATTAAACCAACGGTTACGTAATCAATACAGATTCCCGTAACAACGTTTTAACCAAAATAGCCCGGTACCGAAAAAGAATATGTAAGACCCACAAAACCCACCAATGCCCGCGGATCACACGCCCAAGAGCCTAGGCCCACAACTCGTGGCCCAAGCCCAACCCGGACGGCGCGCGTGTGAGTTATGTGTCCACCCATACCACTTTCATACTTTCTCAAACAAGAGATACACTCACAACCCAATATATAAGCAAGGAGGAAATGAGGAATTCTTTCAATGTGGGACAATAAACAATATTCACATATTCACACTCTTTTCTTTTGCATTTCCCAACAAGAACTTCCAACAATGTGTGCTAGGAGATATGCCCTCTGTAATGTTGTCATGTTGCTATTCATCGAACTACCACTATAACTATTATTGTTGTCATTTTGTGAGTTACTCCAACTCTTTTTCTCCTAATTTCCCTTACTCTGCTTGTTTTGAAAGTAAAACTAATTTTTGGCTATTATTGATTATGGTAGAACTATAAGCTTTTCCCTTCACCTATTATTTAAATAAACAAACATCATATTATTTTGGCTAGATTAATTTGTCAATTTTATTTAATTTATGGTTTGTAAAAGGATTAAGTAGAGGTTTCTAATTTGATTGATTGAGTTTTTGATGCTAGTTATCATTATTATTTGATCGAGGTTCCTTATTAAAGATAAATTAAGAGTTCAATTCAAGCTAATTGACGGTTATAAAAGATTATGAAATTGATCATGGAGGATATGTAAGAGTATTCTTGTGGATTATGAAATTGAAGTGTAATTGAGGTAACTTTTATGTTCGGCAAAATATTTATTTGCCCGTGTGTGTGAAAATTATTCTCTTTTTATATATGATCATATTTCCATGGCCATGAATATCATGAATTGCATTTGTATTGGATTATGGTTTAATTTCATTGATGTTGTGGAATTGTTTGTGATATTGTTCGGAAATAAATTGTGCATAGAATTAGATTTTCAAATGATATTGAAATTAAAAATGTTTTTCGTATTCGTTATGCTAGCATTGGATTATAAACGGATATGGAAAAGTGGGCAAGGTATAGGCGGAGGAAATATCCCAAAATAAAATTTTGCTAAGACCGGAACGGTGGAATATGTGTGATAAGTTGTGTTTGAAATTAAAGTTATGACCGGAATGGTCGAATAAAAATGATAAGCTGTGTTATTTGATTTTTAAGTTACATTCGTGTCCAAAGCCAGCTATACGTTTTCGAATAATAAAGTCTATTTCCGAACACTTTACAAGTTATGTTTTGGAAACTCGTTTGAACAAATAATTTTGAAATAAAATGATTTTGATGGGCTGGAGTAAAGGTTACGAAGTTTTCACTCATTTTGGATGTTTTGTTTTCTTTGTCTTTTCTTTGTAAAGCAGGTTGTGTGGAAGCTCAGGTGGGAATTCAATTGGAGCTTGATTGTATTTAAGGGATTGTAAATTGCGTGTTATAAATTAAGGTTGTATTTAGGTGTGAGATAGTTTCTGAATTGTTGTAAGTTTAATTATTTATTCAAGTTATTTAAGTTTGTTTTTTTGGGCCCATAACCCGCATGTCCAGAATCGAGTTTAAGATTAAGGTCAATTATTCCGCTGCGTGTTAAAAGTTAATTGCGACCATTAAGGGTTAAGTGTTGTTTTTATTAGCAGCTCGAAAGAGCGGGATGTTACGGGTTTTCTTTTACGGAGAAGGCTGATCAGGATTTCGCTTTACTTAGTTTTAGTGGGGCGGTGCTCAAAATACTCGATGTTATGGGTCGATGCTCGGTTTTCCAAGTGGGTACATGATTTTGAGTGGAAATATGGCCGGGAGTTGGATTTTGGCATCGGATATTGGAGATTATACTTGAATTATGAATTTATGTCTGGAATTGGAATTTCGAACTGATATCTAAGATTGGGAAACGAAACCGGTGATTGGATTTTGGAGTTTTGTATTCGAGTTAAAAATTGAAGTTTGGACATGGAAATAGGACGTTTTCGGAGTTCGGAATTGAAGATTGGAATACGAATTAGAACTTAGAACTTACCCTTAGCAATATTGATACTTCAGTTCGGAGTTGCCCACTAAAGGCACAACAATGGTTTCATCATCAGATTTTAAAGGGGAAACACAAATTTGGTGTCTATAACTACCCTACATGTTACTACCGAATACGCACCTAATAATGAACTCTTGAGGACATTGATGTCCACGTAAAAAAATCAATAATATCCTAACTAAAATTTTACTCCCTCCGTCCCGGAATACTTGACCTGTTTTCCTTATCGGGTCGTCCCTTAATACTTGACCTGTTTCTAAAAATGGAAATATTCTAACAATATTATATTATTTCTCACTCCACCCCTATTAACCCACCTACCCCCTACTGCATACAAAAAATATTTAAAAATTCAACCCCTACTCTCCCCCAACCCCACCTCTTTACAAATCTCCCACTAACTACATTAAAATAATACCCCACTATCAACTACTACCTATTAAATTAAATAAGTCAATTCAAGTCTCTTAAATTCTGTGCCGGTCAAATCGGGTCGAGTATTCCGGGACGGAAGGAGTAATTGTTAATTTTTTTTTTACATGTTGGAATAATGTTAGCATCATGCCCTCCCTGGGGTTGGACATGAGGGGAGGTCGCCTTGAGCCTAGGGAAAAGACCGAATAAGTTAAATCAATCCATTGAACTTTTAAGTTTTCGGTGTAAGTAGAAACAAGAGGTGGAGAGTGGTTTTGCTAGTGAGATGTTATTGCAGGGTCGCACATTTGACTATTAGCAAACGCATATTTTTTTATAATTTTTTTTCATATTTATTGTATTTTTAAAAAAATTAACCATTTGCAAAGATTTTGGAGTATCCACTACTCCATCATTGCCATTTCAATTTAATTTCATTCTCCCTTTAATAATTTTCTTTCACCCGACTTTGAGATTTGGAGATATCTTTTTGTTATGCACTTATAATGTTGTTTGTTTATGTAAGTTTGATAATTGATTTTTTAAAATATTGTAATACAATCCATGCTTAATGTCACAGGTCGAAGGTTTTCTAGCCTAATAGAGTTAAATTTTCTTCCCAGTTTAGTTACATATAGAGTTAAAATCTTAAGAAGTGATAATCTTATGATTTATGGAACATTTTTCAATAAAAAGTACGTAGTACTATGTATACCAAATCTATGAGCAAAGTGTTTTTGGTACTTATGTCATTTCAAACGCTTTGTATACCCTGACGGTAAGTGGTCCCATGATACCCTTCCATTTCATTGGTCTTGTCCACATCAGATTTGCCATGTCATCCCAAAATTTTCAAATGAAACTCTCCGTTTGATTTTGAATTCGAAATTCAAACTGATTAATTCTTTTCTCTTTATTTTTTATTTCGACGCAACCAATGTTATATTTTATCAGATTAAGTCTTCTCCTTAATATGGTTAAATGAAACTTAATTGATGACGCATGTTGTTCTACATAACGATGGTGTTCGATATCATGTAGTTGAATTTCTTTAAATTGAAACTGGATTCATGTGGGGTTGTAGTTTAATAGAAATTGGAATATTGTTGTCCGTTTCCACAATAATGGATATTTGTATATGTGCATAAGAATAGCAGTGAATTTATTTTTATATTAGTAAAAAAAATCGGTTGCAGAAGACGAAGGTTGGAGAAGACGAAGGCGGAGAATCCAATGTTAAGACTTAAGCCGAAAAAAAAAAGCGTTTTGGTGGTCGGGGATAAGTGTGTTAGGGTAGGACAGAACCCGTGGCCTCAGGGGAAGCAAGCGTTAGCGCAGTGTGACAATACTAGTAACCATTGTGACAGTGAGGTAAAGCTATTGGCTATTGTCATCGAATATTCTACTTAACCAGTCATCTTTTTTTTAAACTGAAGTTATGAGCTTCCTTTTAGTTTGTTTATAAATATTGAATTAAAGAAAATATGTTGTATAGATTGGTGATTAATAAAACTTAAAAACACACCAAATGGATATTTAAACAAATTAATTGTATAAATTTCTTAATTGTATTTTATGTTTCCTTCAAATAATCGTCTCGCCTTTTGTAATTGGTAATAAAAAATAACACTCAAAACAATCAGAGTGGTACATGAAAAAAAATTGAACGTATGATAAATAAATCAACAAGTAATTATAATGAATTAGTCATCGTTAGATTTAGTTTTGATATCATAATAGTGTACACAAATTCGACACAATAGGCCGTAAAAAATACGTTAATCTAAACCCTTTCGAAGTACTAATTAGTACCGATTAAACTACTTAAGTTTAATCATCTTAATTATACTAACTAATAATTAGTTCACATAATTACAGTGTATGATCAACAAAATCTTACATAGTAGACATTTACCATAAACCCTAACCATCACCAAACAAGAGCTCATCGACTCTCTGAAATAGTCGTCGTCATAAATCCTTTTCCAATCGTTGCACACTGCCGCTATGATTTTCCCCTTCCGGACATTCAACCTCGAGAAAATGTAGAGCTCATTGTAAAAGACATCATGACCTTCATCCAAAACAATTTGTAAACAAAAAATGTGAATTTAGAAAATTGTTTTCGACAATTAAACATTAATTTAAACATAAAGTAGAAAATATTCAGTTTAATTTCACGCATGTACTTTACGAAAAAGATTTACCGCTTGAGTTTAGAAAAAAAATAGAAATTATTTTACCTTCATTTTGGCCATAGTAAGCTAATTCTTGTAGAAAAATGAGTAAGGAAAATACGATAATGTAGTTATGAGAGTAAGAGTGTATATTGTATACTTGAGAAGAGTGATGATTTATAGAATGAGAGTAAGAGTTTATAGGTTATTTATAGTGGAGTACTTGAGAAGAGAAAGAACTTTTTTCGATCAGCTGATTGAGAAGAGTAGATATCTGCATGACTCGTTTATTAATGCCAAAGTTATATGTACAAACTTTTCAAAACCCCTATCTTTATTTTCCATTTTCGGATATGATTTTATTGTATCAGTAGATCAATTTCGTTTAACTGTTATAAGCATTGAAAATAAATACTTAATTTTTTTATATCTGTTTTATTGTATAATGTGCATTAATTAAAGTAACTTGGAGAATCACAAAAGGTAACATTATAGGTTAGGGGGGCGCGTGTTGGGTTATTAGCTTTATAGGTAGGTATATAGCTAGGTCTTTTCACCCTTAAAATTGTTTCTTTGGCCAACATTGAAAACCCTTTGGTGTGAACTACACAAATCTTGGTTATTACTTGTACAATTTCAACTTAAACAAAACATATTAGTTTCACGTATTTTTTTTGAAAAAATATGAACAAATTAGTGTATGAAGATAGGTAAGTTTTAGTTGTATATCCTAATCTCTTGGGAGTATATGACATCATCTTAATGTTATATAGTAGTGTGTATATAATTAATGGTCAAATCTTAAGTTGTATGATTTGCAATGTATGTATAATAATATTCTGTTTACCCTAAACCCTAAACACAATATAACCCTAAACCCTAAACACAATATAACACTAAACTCGAAATATGGTATGTAATTAATGCTTTTGGATGAGAAAGTGGCCTAGATAAGTAAATACTTTACACACGATCGGTATTTATACATAGATAATCAAACATGTTTAACATGAATGATCAATTTCACAACATTTTGTGATCATTTACTCGTAACATGGTTCGATTTCAATAGGTTGTGTTGTTATCATCACGAATCACTATAAACTGAAAAACTCGAAATATGGTTTGTAATGCTTTTGGATAGGAAAGTAGTCTTGATAGGGGAGAACATAGATAGTCAAACATGTTTTACCTGAATGATCGGCATCACATCATTTTTCTACCAATAAGGTCATTTATTTTGATTAGTTATTTTCAAAAAAAAAAATCTAAATTATGTTATTACTTATTTTCGAAAAAAAAGGGTCAATAAAATAGTTATTACGCATTACATGTTTTCTTAGAACGTAATTTATTTAATACACACAGTTAGCTATAAAATATATTTATAATTTAATCCCCGTTGTAATAGATATACAATA
Source organism: Spinacia oleracea (assembly GCF_020520425.1). Taxonomy (NCBI): domain Eukaryota; kingdom Viridiplantae; phylum Streptophyta; class Magnoliopsida; order Caryophyllales; family Amaranthaceae; genus Spinacia; species Spinacia oleracea. The sequence continues at coordinate 22,935,406 of NC_079490.1, forward strand.
AAATGTAATTAGGGAAGATGATACGAATTATCTATACTAATATTTAAAACATAATGATTTTCTTGCATGTGTCATTGTGAGGGGGTCGAAAAAGCACGAGGCTAATGCGTGACCTCGTCCCTCGTGGGCGTGACGTTGTCAGATCAAGTGTAATTGGATTTCCTGTGAGTTTACACCCAATTGACTAGTAACATAGGAGTCGCCATTCAGTTTTTAACGACAATGAGAAAAACTGACAAAACCCGGTTATCGTGACATAAAGGGAGTGCAATTATGTTCGACCACGACGGCCATAGGTTCCCTTGTGATCCCTGGTGTGGGGATCGCTCAACGTACACCCGCAGGGCAGAGATTGAGAGTTCGGGGGACTGTAACTAACGAGAGGAATGCTCATCGATAACTCCAGAGGCAGGTTATCCTTACTAGATCAGCATAGATAATTGAAGGGACATGCGTTAAACTATTAAACTATTCTGAATTGATTTTAGCAATATGCAACACATAACACTAAATCGATCATGATTATCTTATTTAGATTGATTTAAGGTACCTAGCATGATAATTCAATTGTCCAAGGTATTATCTTATTAGGCGTGATAGATAAATCAAGTTAATAGTTTGACAATTTTATAAAAGGGTGATGAAAGCGATTAAATCATATGAAGGACACATTACAACGCACCCTTGAGAGGTGCGTTACGGTTCTCAGAAAACTAACCACTTGGCTTTGCTATTTCTCCTTTTATTTAACGAATCTCGGGTTTCCAAGCAATGTTCCAGTATTTAGGCTTAATTCATCAGCTATAAGGGGCAGGATGCGTTCTGTTCGACTTTTGGGTCGATTGCAACAGAACGCCGGATCAATTTCGCAGCGTGAGGCTAGGCTTAAGGCTAGAGTCAATACTCAGGTTATGGAATTGTGTGTTCTTTTTCACGTCGGTTTTGAGGTTGTATTTATAGGAAAAGGGTGTGTGGAAAGATAGATTTTAAGATACGGATCCAAAAAGAATCCTGAGATAAAACGGCCCCAGGCATTTTCAGCGCCCAGGGCTGGGCGCCGAAGATTTCGGCGCCCAGATCCAGGCGTTGAAAATGGGATCTGGGCCGAGTTTTTTGTCAGATTTGGACTCTTATAATACGGAGCTTTTGAGATTTATCCGAGTCTTTTAGTGCGTATTAACTTATGACGGAATGCGTCTGGGCCCGTTACGAACTCTAGGTTCGTTAGGAATTTAGTTCATACGTGACTCTTGTCTTCGAATTATACCAGGAATGCAAATTCTATCTCTTTTAGGATTTATGTTGGAGCGCAACACCTAATTCTGACAGGTTTCTATCTTTTATTACTTTTCCACTTTTAACAACTACCTTTTACAGCAGTTACTATTCTTAGCAGGTTTCTATAAATGGCAGTTTTGACTGAAATGAGAGGGTGATTGAGATTCATTATTTTATATGAGATGCGTTGCCAAGTGGAGATTTATGTTCTCATCATCGAACCTTCCCTTTTGGGAATGGGGACAAAAGTAGGTGTCTACAGTTAGCCCCCACTTTGACTGAGTCTCGAGAGGAGACGATGGTCAAAGTACTAGACGGAGTGCGTCGTACAAGCCATGGTGTATTTGACCTGTTTTGCGAGGGTCTCACGAGCGCCCGAGTGATAACATTTGACTTAAGGGTCATCACTTAAAGTGTTAACACATTCCTCACGCGTCATTGGAATTTGTTAACTGATAGTATAGAAACTCCCTCACTTTGTCATTGGAAGTATCTAAAGATGTTTTCCAAATCAAAGCTATAAAGTGTAACTAGGCCTGGCCAAGCCCAATCACGAGGTAAAACGTTTTTAAAATATTCTCATTTTTTAAGGTTTAATTAAACGAGAAAACCCCCTTGTTTTTATAGGATGTAAAATGAAGGAAAATCCAGCACATCGCTTTTTTTTTGGGAAAACGGAAAACCAATCCTTTGATTTTTGGAAAAGGGAAACCAGAAAAAGTTATCGCTGCAGCGACTAAGGACCTGCGCGGTTAGTGACGCAGACCCTGCCCGCTGAAGGTTGGCGAGCCTGTTGCTGAGGGTGGACGCCCCGTCCGATAGAAGTGGACGAATCTGTTTTGATGTTTTGAAAATAAGGACCTACGCGGTTTGTGACGTAGACCCCGCCGGCTGAAGATGGCGAGCCTGTTTTGTGTTTTTTGAAGATTTCATTTTCAAAAACTGAGGACCTGCGCGGTTAGTGACACAGACCCCGCCCGCTGAAGGTGGGCGAGCCTGTCCGCTAAGGGTGGATGCCCCGTCCGATAGAAGTGGACGAATCTGTTTTGATGTTTTAAAAATAAGGACCTACGCGATTTGTGACGTAGACCCCGCCAACTGAAGATGGCGAGCCTGAATTCGTCTTTTCGATTTGGGACCCGCGCGGTTCGTGGCGCGATCTTGCCCGATTGAGGTGGGCAAGTCCCTATTTCATTTGTTCTTGGGATTTCTTTTGAGAATTTCTTTTTATTCATTCTTGTAAGAGCGAATTCTTTCGAGGGATGCTCGAATTTAGTTGCAACCTGAATGTGGGTTGACAACGTGCTTAGACGGACCATTGTCTCGTGGTCATCATCTTTCATGGTTTTGAGCTAGTCTTTACGGCTCAATTCTGCCACTACCTGGGTCCTTGATTAGGGGACTATGTATAAGTATCAACGGCGACCTTTGTCTTGAGGTCGTAATCCGGTTTTATCTTTTGAGATTATCCAAACACGGGACTTCGTATAGCGTAGTCTGGGAATATTTCTTTAACTTTGCATACTCTCTTTTGAAATATATATTTTCTTTCGAGCCCCCAAGCACTCGTGCTTGACAGTCATTTCTTGTCAAAGAGGTTCCTTGGGGATACGTATTTTGTAATGTCCTTGAACGTGTTTGGGATCGTGCTCGTAAGTGCGAGCGATCTTTGTAGTGGTATGCTACTTTGATGAAGTCGTGGAGTGCGACTTCATTTTCCGGGCGACAAAGTGCTTCAGTTTTCAACAATTAATACATCGATCTCACTTTGGCCCGGCTTGATCTTTTGACAAATAAAGGCTTTTTAATTTAAGAAACCAACGACTTGATTTTTTTTGTGTTTCGAAGAATGACTTTTTTTATTTTTTTCTATATCGCCTTATCAAAATGTACATATATTTTTTTCTTGAGATGAGTCTAAGTTTCGACAAGCTTTGACATTTGTTTTCACTATTCGGGCTCTAACGGTGCTTTGGGCTTGATCTTGATTACAACAGGGCCTCGTACGATTTTAAGTCCTTTCCTGCTCCGCGTTTTGAAGGGTCCGGGTCTTGGACTAGATTTCCGGCGCCCCTGGCAAGGCGTTAATAATTTCGGCGCTATTTCGACAATTTTCTTTTCTTAATTCCGGATTTCTTAACACGTTTCCGAATGGGATCAGGATGTCACTTGATGCTTTCGTGTATATATAAGGGTCAAGTACGTCTTTCTTTTTCACCACTCTCCATCTTCCTTTCTCTCGCAATTGCCTAGCTTTTACTCTTTCCTATTCTTGCCATGTCGATTCCTCCTTTCTCCATCCAACGAGTTGTTAGGCGTTGGCTAAGAGCCCTTAATCCCACAGAAAAGGCTTTGTTGAAAGGATACCACTTAGAGGCATTCTTAGGCTTACAACAAATTAATATTGATTATAATTTTCTGTATGCGGCCCTAGACTTTTGGGATTCTGATCACCATGTTTTTGTTTTTCGGGGCAATGAAGTATGCCCTCTGCCAGATGAGTTTGCCGCGATCCTTGGTTATCCTACCAATGCTACTCCTGCTACCCCTGGCACTGTTGAAGAGGGTAAAACAACCATAGGGGCTTTCCTAGGACTGGATGCTAACATGCTTGCTGAGATCGTTGTGGGTGATAAGGTTAATTTGGCAAAGCTTGTGAAACACCATTTTAGACCTAGTAAGAATATGACCGAACAGAAACTGAATATTCGAGCATTTGTATTCTGCTTGTTGAACCACTATTTACTGTCGAATAATAATGGCGAGTTCGGTGACATAAGGTTGTTCCCCTTGATCAGCAAGATGGAGAGTTGTTATTCCATTATGCCGTTGGTTGTTGCCGAGACCTTGCTGAGTGCGGATGAGTTAAAGAAGGATGCCAAGTCTGAAATTTTTAAGGGGAGCCCCTTATTGCTGCAGGTAATCGATCGTTTATTTGCGCACATATATTTATTTTTTTATTCTTTTCGTTTGCCCCTGCCTGGAGCTGATTTTCAGCGCCCAGGGCTGGGCGTCGTATGTTCTGGCGCCTGGTCCTGGGCGTTGAAAGTGCGTCCCAGGCATTATTATTTTTCTGATCGTACCCGTTTTTTCGCAGATTTGGCTCATGGAACGACTCAGGCTTTTAGAAGCTCCCGCCGATCCTAAACGTTATCGCCCTATAGCCTTGGGTAACCGAAAGTATTTGCACCAAGACCAGAACGAGGCCGAGTGGGCCTCCTATTTTACTCATGGCATATGCTCTATTAAGTGGGTGGTACCGTGGTGGGGTTTGACTAATATGACGGGGGGTTCCGAGGCATTAGTTTATGTTTCTTTGTTGGGGTTATCTCGGCCCATTTACATCTTTCCTTACCGAGTCATGCGACAGTACGGCTTAAGACAGACTATCCCATTTTCCGATACGGTACCACATAAAGTAGCGGTCTTTTCCGAAGCACGGGTTCAAGCGTGGGCTAAGTATTATGGTGGCCTCCCGCGTTGGACCGTGGCCACCGATGGCTTTGTGAGTCTTTCTGAAAACTACAAGTTGTGGATGAGTTCCGATGATAAGGCTGTGAGAACTAAGGCTCGAAATGAAGAGTCGGCTGAGCTTTTGATACCTCGAGGTAGGGCTAAGTATGAGAGCCGTGATCCAACTAATCCTCGTGACCATGGTATTAAGACTGTAAAAGCTCGTCCTGATCGAAAGCGAAAGGAAGTTCCTCCCCGTTCCAGTTCTAGGCCTAAAAAGGTGCCTAACATGAAGGGACCTGCTGTTCACAAAAGAAATGCAAGCTCTCGCAGAGATCGTAGCCGGAATAATGTATGGGTTAGGAAAGTTCAGCCCCTGGCAAAACCAGTGGCTAATCCAATTGATGTTGATAATCCTTCCCCTACCAATGTTTGTGCCCTTGAGGCTGAGCGGGCTATAGCTGTTCAAACTGAAAATGTTTCTGAGGCCTTGGCGTCCTCGGAAGTTAGTGTCAAGGAGCCTGTTCTTATGGAGATTGATATAGGGGCAGCGCAGAAGCCTGTGGAAGTGGACCCTGCGAACATTGCCCTCTACAAAACTTTATTTCATGATCCGGAAGAACTCGAGTAGTGTAGTTCTTGTTAGGGTGTAGGTGCCCTTTATTTTTTTCAGTTGTGTTTGTTTTTCATTCCTTAGCACTTTGTTTCCCTTCTTATGAACTTCAAATATTAATAAAGGCGTAATTTTGTTTTTCTTGTTTTCGTTTTGTTTCTCTTTTTTTTCATTTCCAACACTTATGCGCATTATATTTTTTTTATTTGATCGGACCGAATCCATAAATAGGATTGCCTAAGTATCCTTGTTAAATAACTTTAACTTAGAATCAGGTCGAGCGTAGTTCTAGCTAGAATAGATTCTAGGATGCCGAATTCGATAAGTATGTTCTGAGATGGAAACATATTATTTGAAACGGTAGAATAAGTGAAGTTTATTATTTATTTTAATCTGTTGCTTTGCCGAAAAACAAATTTTTTTTTATTTTTTTTAGTACATTTTATTTTTTGAGTACACGTATTTTGCACATCATTTTTTCATGTGTTTTTTTTGTGGTACGTATACGTGCTGTACCCCCCAAGTGTTCGTTAGTTTTCCGTGTATGTGCGGATAAAATGATGAGCACTTTTGGGCAAAAGTCGGCAAGCAGAGAGATTAAGCGCCCATGCTGGGGCGTTAAAGATTTCGGCGCCCAGCCCTGGGCGCTGAAAATGATTCCGGGGCAAGTTTCTTGGCGCGTTGCTTCTTTTCCTTGACATGTTCTTGCATTTATTTCTTCTTCTTTGTTTTGTCAGGAATCAATTTTGACGCTATTTTGGAAGCTTTTTGGACTGTTAGTGTTAGACGCATTTTCGTCCGGATTAATTTTTCTATTCGTGACTCGAAACGGCTTTGAAAATGGAGTTAGGGTGCGGAAGATATGAAGATCTTTGCGTAGGCTTTTTGGGTGGGTTGAGGTGCGTGTTGTTAATGAAGGGTATGGTGGGGTTACGTTTTATTAATTTTCTTTTTAAGCAACATTTGCATTTGTTTTGGATTTGATTTCCTTTGATTTCTTTGGGTTGCATGGGTTGACTTTTATGATTGCACGGGTTGACCTTTATGTCTTGGAGATATGAAGGGGATGGTACGGTTTATTTTGTGGATTTCGAGAATTGGTTTTGATGTCACGATTCAAGACCGAGTGGGCCTTGCTATTGGGCCTAAAGTGGGCCGCTTCCTTATATTTTTTGATTTTATATTTGCAAATATGATTAGTGCTTGTTTAGTGTTAGAATAATATTTTAGGAGAAATCTTACGCCTTTATTAATTTGGAAAATAAGGAAAACACACTGAAATAAATTAATCGATATTCTAGGGGGGTTCTTAGGACCATATCTGGGGCTTTATTCTTTCTATCATCTAAAGAACTAATAGGCGTTTTGCTAAAGTGCTCTCTACGGCTCAAACCTTGGGTTTAGTCTCGTAGAACTTTGGTCCTTCGCCTGTACTCATCTTAAACTCTATTCCCTTTGCGTTGACCCACTAACATGTCTTCACCCATCTGTTCTCGGCCTCTTCTAGTGTTGATGTAGGAGTGATTAACCGAGTTGGATCGAAACTTTCATCTTGTAGAGCTAGGGTAGTCATCACAGTCTCGTCCTCCATAGGCTTCGATTCGTTAAACAATGTCCATAGAGCTTGGTTGTCCAATATTTCAGCGGTTTCAGTCTTGGTGAGGTGGGGTGCCTCATCCAAAGTATGACAGTCATGGAAACTTTCGAATCCGGGCTTTAGCAGGCCATTCTGAACGAAGGGTTCAGGGAAGTCGCAGCATGGGTGTTCTTCTCCTTCCCGGACAAACATACCGTTAAGGGTTATTTGATATGGGGAAAGGAGGGTGGCTAATTTTGTCTTGGCTGGCTTAAGGCGTAGCCTAGACAAGTGATCAACAATATCTTCCTCCGTTGGTTCATAGCCTAGGCCAAAGGGAGTAGATTTGTTGGGTGGGGGATGGAACATGTAGTTCTTCTTCCTTATGCCCAATGGAGTTCTCGGGAAATAGCCCTGAGCTAGCAATATTTTAGGGATGACCCGGGATGCACGCGGATCTAGAAATGCTAAATTATAGTCCTCAATGAATTGGATGGCTTCATCCACTTGAAAACCGTAAAGGTCTTCCGCAGTGTCGGCCGTTCCAACCATAGTACAGCTGACGTCGAGAGCAGGGGCGCGTATTTCCAAAATTACCCCGTTATGGTTAAGCTTAACCATTTGATGCAGGGTAGAAGCCACACCTCCTAAGTCATGGAGCCAAGCGCGTCCTAAGTGGAGGTTGAAAGTGGGCTTGATGTCGATTATTTGAAACTCCGTGGTACGTGCCACGGGCCCGATTTGTATTGTGAGGTTGATTTTTCCCAACACAAGCCTTCGAGAGTTATCATAAGCTCGTACTCCTTGCGTGGAGGTTTGGAAGTCATCGCTTCCTAGCCCCAAGCAATGGGTGGTTCGCAATGGGCAAACATTTACCGCTGAACCGTTATCTACGAGTGCTAGGGGGATGTTTTGTCCTTTGCATCCAACCACTAGATATAGGGCCTTGTTGTGGGCGCCTCCTTCTTTAGGTAAGTCTTTGTCAGTAAAAACTATTGCTTTTTCCTTAACATCTCTTGTGACGTGGTTAACCAACGAGTCAGGTGTGATGTCCGTAGGGACTGAGATGAGGTCAAGTGAGCGAATGAGTTTTTCACGATGTTCCTTTGAAGTGCACATGAGATCCCAGATGGTAATCTCGGCTTTAGTTCTTTTTAGTTGCTTCAAGAGAGGATTTTCGATGACTTCTGCGATGGTGGTGTGCCACACGTTTTCAGGAGTCTGTCTGACTGGGATGTCGTCCATAGAGGGTGGGCGAATATCCTGTTGGTATTTCCGGACCGAGTGAGATTGTCAACTTCGGACTCTTGATGTAATACCTCGTATTTTTATAATATTTATAAGTATATTTTATTATATTTATAAAGCATTTTACGATTTATTAACATTTAAATAATATTTAAATCCATTTTATTTAATGTATTTTAATTAATTAGAATATTTATTATTTTAATTTATTACGAGACGAATTTAATTCTTGAGTCGGGAAATTAAATGAGTTGCAAATGATTTTTAAAGCTTCGGGTTTTAAATAAAAAGTCCAATTCGTTTTATTAAACGAGCCCAATCAAAAGAGTTTAATTTAAATCCTAAGCTAGCCCAAATCATTTATCTCCTAAGCCCAACTCAAATCTCCTAAGCTTAGCCCATCAAGGGATTAGGGACCCTATAAATAGGACTCCCCCATCATTAAATGAGCCCCTAAAATTCATAAACCCTCTTTTATTTTTCTTGCCCCTCACTCCAACTCCCTCTCCTCTCTCTTTGCTCGGCACCCGCACGGCCTCGAGCCCTCGTGCTCGCCCGCCTCTCCCCCACACACACTCTCGCCCTCCCTTTTTCTCTTGCAGCCCGCCCAGCCAGCACGCATAGCTGCTGGTGCTGTGCTGCTGTGTTGTTGCTTCGTGTGCATCGCACACCCACACCCTCGCTCTCTCTCGCTCGTGCCCTCGCGCACAGCGCTGCACCCACACTCTCGCTCTGTCGCTCTCTCCTTCGCGCCCCAGCGCGCGCGTCCCCCTCTTGCTCGCGCCTACTGCTGCTGCCTCGCCCCTTCGACGCTGTGCGCACCCGCACACAAGTCGTGCGTGTGTGTGTGCGATGTTGTTCGTGTGTTGTTCGTGTTCGTTCTTGTTCAATTTTTCGCCCAATCACTTTAAATTCGTGGTTGTTCCGTGCTATAGGCCGGATTGGTATAATTCTCTTCTTCCTTACCTATTCTATTTAAATTCCGTATTTTAAATTATTATATTAATATTGTTTTGAGAAATTAAAATGCTGGGAACCGGTTATGAATACCGTGGTTTGAGGATTTGCTGTTGTGATTCATTAGGTTTGTTTTAATTATTAAAGGATGAATTTTCAGATTTGTTTATTGAATAAAGCATTGATTTTTATGATAACAAACTAGTGTTATTGGGATTTTCAAGTTAGGGTTTTAACCTAGACCTAATGAGTCAATTGATTAGCATAATTAGGTGATGATTTTAATTATGATAATCAATTATATTTTCAGATTTGAATAAAGGTTTAAAGTGTTGATTTTTATTGATTTTAAAGGCGGAAAAAGTATGCTTTTGTACTAGGGATTGATTTTGCAAATTGAGACGATTTTATTATTGAAAAACGATTGAATACTAAAGTTTAAAGGAGGTTTTAAATTTTATAAAGTTGCTGGAAATTTAATGAACATGGAAATAATTTAAGTTTCATTATTTTGATGATAGGAGGTGATTTCTAGTTGAGTGCTCGTTATTGCAAAGTGGCCCCTACGCTTAGGTATTCAAGGTACGTACAAGTCTAGGGCGACCACACCTTTTGTCACTGACATTACATGATTGTTGATGATGTGAATTACATTATGTGGAATCATGTTTATTTTGGTGAACGAGCATGTGATTTGTGATGTTGGATTTATTGGATTAATTGTTGAACAGGCATGTTGGAATTATTATGAGTATGGATTTCATTGTCAATCATGTTGTTCAATATTTATGCATGTATGGTTTATTTCACATGCAAGGGATGGATTATTTATTTGTATGGTATTGTACGGGATGTCTAGCATACTTTGAGCCAATTATTCGTACTTCGTTGTACTATTTATTTTACCACATGTGAAGGGTTAGCTCACGTAAGCCACCGCACATGTAGGGTTCAGTTGGGAATATTATGTATGAAATGAATTAGGATTTGTCGTGCAAGGGCACAACCCTCATGTTAATGTGCATGATGTGGAGTCTCACCTTGGTGAAGAGGAACATGGTAGTAATATCACAAGTGTCTTTCCTTGTTTATCACAAGTCCTAAAGCATTTAAAATAAGATTGTTTTGGTTGTTGTTTATTAATTGTATGTGTGCATGTTGGTGAGTCTTGAGTTCGCCTTTAATAAAATATTAATAAACGTAAAGTGCAACCAGAACAAGCTTCAAAACTCTTGGAACGTATATACCTTGAGTATGAACAATGGGGGGGAGTCTTGCCGGAAAGCTCGTACTCCTACTAATGATACAAGACGTTGTTTCATTTATATTATGCGCAGAAATTCCGTCGGTATGGCCCGATTTTATTATTATATATTTGGTGTATGGTTGGCTCCCATCACCTTTTCCCTTTGTGGATTATTCTTTTGGCCCGTTCGAAGCTTATTCTAATTAAATTGTGAGTCAAGAGTCGAGTCAAGAGTCGAGTCTTGTATTCATGATTTGTTTCATAATTATTATATGGATTTTGCATGTTGATTAGTACTTAGTGAGTGATGCATGTTTTAGGTTCATTTCACCCTATTCTTGTAAGTACTCAGCTTTTGCTGACTACGTGCTTTGTGTGTCTTGGTCATGGCCTTTGCCTTAATGACCCTATGATGATCTATCATTTGCACTTGCATTGATGGGGAGTATAATAATATAGCAGGTTGGTAGATCGGAATCATGTGGCTTGGGATGATAGAGAGAGTTGCATGTTTTCGTATTTTAAAGTATTTAATAATACTTTAATTATGTTTGAAATGTTTGAACTATTTATGTTTTGGGTTTTGGGCGATTATGGTTCCAAATTGTAGGAGGCCTCGATATTTCATTAATTATGTTTTTAAAAGTTAGTTGACATTAAATTCCGCTGCGTAATTCTGGTAATAGCCTTAACCGTTATCACGGTGGCGGTAATACTTTAGTAATTCCTTTATTTTAAGTTGGAAAATGGTTTTATAAAAGCAAGGAATTATTAGGGTGTTACACTTGAGGGGTGGTGTCAATGGGAGCATGCCCGGGCCAAGTTTCAGTAAAGAGGTCCTGGCCCGACACTTGAGACAAGTAGACATCTTCAGCATCATCATCCCACACGCCGCACACTTCTCTCTCGATTTGATCCATAGGGACCACGGTGAGTGGTGCACCTTGAGGCGTGATATACACCGTAGGGTCAAAGTCCTTATTTTCTGGTTGGTCGAGAGAGATGTGACAAGAACCGAGTGGGCTCTTGTTGTTGTTGGGTTTGCCAACGTTAGGGAGAGGTATTATTTCATCCTCTATCATATCCTAGATTGTGTTTTTTAGATTCCAGCAGTTTTCAGTGTCATGCCCGTTTCCTTGATGGAATTTGCAATAGGTGCCCTCGACCCAATATTTACTTTTGAATTAAGGGTCAGGTGTGGGGCCTATGGGCCTTAGCTTTCCTTGATTGGTTAGTCTTTGGAAGGTATGTACCAGAGTTGACCCGAGTGGGGCAAATTTTCGATCTCGGGTCCACCTTCCAGGGTTCCTTCGGGTTGGGGTTTCCTCTAAGACGTGGACCTCTTGGGCTTGAGGCGTGTGGCCCCTGTTGTAGGTGTTACTTTTGTATGCAGGCTTGCTTTGTACTGTTTTTGCGAGGTCATCCTCGATCTTTATTCCTACATCATAAACCCTTTTGAAGGTATCAAGGCCCAAGTACCTAAGGTGTTGTTTATAAGCTGGGTCTAGGTTGTCAATGAACTTTTGGACCAATTCCGTCTCAGGAGGCCTATTGATTAGTTGGGCCGCTTGGTCTCTCCATCTAGAAAAATAGGTCGTGAAACCTTCATTTTTCTTTTGGAAGAGGACTTCCTACTCGCGCATGGTGACTTGAAAATCCATGTTTGACGAGTATTGCTTGACGAAGACATTGACAAAGTCCTCCCAAGTGGGGAAGAGCTTAGGGTCCTGGTGGTAGTACCATTTGAGTGGCACATGTTCCAAGGACAAAGGAAAGGCAGGCAGATACATGGACTTGTCCACACCTTTCAAGTTCATGGCATTCACAAAGCTCAAGAGATGATCACGGGGATTGTCCATGGCTTTGAACTTTGGTAAGTCAGATGAACTGAACTTTTCCGGTAGTTTGCCGGGAAAAGGTTTAGGATCGAGGGAGAAATACTTGCTCCCCATGGTTTGCTGCAGAACCATTTTTTCGATCTTCTTCTCGTTATCGAGGTCATTTTTGGCTTGCGCGGCTGCTAAGGATTCGTTTTCCAATCTCAATTGGTTCATAAGTTGGGTCATTCTCGTAATTCTTCCATGGACGTGTTTGAGGGTGCGAATCGAGGTTGGAGAAGCGGAGATCCTTGAAAGGGGGAATGACGGATGGAGCTTGGAGTTACTAAACCTTGTGTTGGTGATGTAGCTTCGAGACGCACTAACCTTTGGTTTTCAGATCGACGCCAAGTGGCAGAACCAGCCCTATGCATAAGACAAGCTAAAGTTTAGGCCCAAAGTTAAGCATTACTTAGTCTAGACTTCTGACTCTTTCTATTGGTTTTCTATTCTCGCTTTTGTTGGTACACTTTGGCTCTTCTTTTAGTCATTCTTTGGATTTTCGAAACATTTGCCCGTGTGACATTCAAAGTTATTTTAATTAGCATGCTCGGTTTTGGTGCCGAACATTGTCGTCATAGGAGGCCTAATAACGACACAAGGAGTTGTTTATTTTATGAGTCGTTCTTAGAATCGAGTGCCTTTTTCATACGTCCTCGTAGCAAATTTGTTACGAATTTTTTTTTATTGCTACGTATATTTTATGCGCGGGCACCGAGGCTACTGTGTCTGACCAAAAGGCCAGGCAGCAACTTCAGCGCCCAGCAGGGGCGTAGAAAATAATTGGCGCCCAGCCAGGGGCGTTGAAAATGCGTCCCTGACTGGTACTCGTATTCTGTTCATCTATCCTTTTTTCGTACGACTTAATTTTGCGTGCTTGCCTAATAGTGTCCTTTACGCGTTGTGCAGCGTTGTGGGATCCGTTATAGGCCGTCCTAGGCGTCGCTTATTTTTGTGGCGATCACCCGGGGCTGCGGAACACGTATTTTGGCATAACTCTTTGGCCAATCGGTGTTTATGAATGTTTGGGCAGTTTTTAGGGTCGTTGGTTTTCCGGTATTATTTGTCACACACAATCACAACACAATAACATAATTCGCTACACATAACTAGCATTACAACATGAAGCAAAAAATAATATGTCACGTAGTTTATGATAGGCTTCCATGGGTAATATTTGGTACCGCTTCTATCGTAGATCCAACACATGCCCCGGTCGAGGTAGTGCATTCAACAGACGAATTTCGTCCCAAGAGGCCAATCACGATGTAAGCCAAGGGGGCATGCACCAATGAGAGGGACCTAGTGGGCGAGCGGTTGGGTTTGGGACAGGTGTACTACTAGCGAAAGTGCCGAGTGGACAACATTTGAAGCGTATGCACCCCCCGAGTGGTGATGGGTATCCTTAGTCCCAACTCCCGAGATGAAACACACCAAGGGAGCCAAGATTCGTTATGCGGTTCTGTCCGTTAACATTAATATGCTGATTTTCAGGTCGTCCCAACTTGATAAGGAAATAAACGCGGAGTAGGATCGTTTCACCCTTCAGCTATTTTGATTGCCTACGAGCACGAGTATTTCATTAACGTTCCCCAGCGGAGTCGCCACGGTGAGGGGGTCGAAAAAGCACGAGGGTAATGCGTGACCTCGTCCCTCGTGGGCGTGCGTTGTCAGATCAAGTGTAATTGGATTTCATGTGAGTTTACACCAATCGACTAATAATATAGGAGTCGCCATTCAGTTTTTAACGACAATGAGAAAAACTGACAAAACCCGGTTATCGTGACATAAAAGGGAGTGCAATTATGTTCGACCACGACGGCCATAGGTTCCCTTGTGATCCCTAGTGTGGGGATCGCTCAACGTACACCCGCAGGGCAGAGATTAAGAGTTCGGGGGACTGTAACTACCGAGAGGAGTGCTCATCGATAACTCCAGAGGCAGGTTATCCTTACTAGCTCAGCATAAATAATTGAAGGGACATGCGTTAAACTATTAAACTATTCTGAATTGATTTTAGCAATATGCAACACATAACACTAAATCGATCATGATTATCTTATTTAGATTGATTTAAGGTACCTAGCATGATAATTCAATTGTCCAAGGTATTATCTTATTAGGCGTGATAGATCAATCAAGTTAATAGTTTGACAATTTTATAAAAGGGTGATGAAAGCGATTATATCATATGAGGGACACATTACAACGCACCCTTGAGAGGTGCGTTACGGTTCTCAGAAAACTAACCACTTGGCTTTGCTATTTCTCCTTTTATTTAACGAATCTCGGGTTTCCAAGCAATGTTCCAGTATTTAGGCTTAATTCATCAGCTACAAGGGGCAGGATGCGTTATGTTCGACTTTTGGGTCGATTGCGACAGAACGCCGAATCAATTTCGCAGCGTGAGGCTAGGCTTAAGGCTAGAGTCAATACTCAGGTTATGGAATTGTGTGTTCTTTTTCACGTCGGTTTTGAGGCTGTATTTATAGGAAAAGGGTGTGTAGAAAGATAGATTTTAAGATACGGATCCAAAAAGAATCCTGAGATAAAACGGCCCCAGGCATTTTCAGCGCCCAGGGCTGGGCGCCGAAGATTTCGGCGCCCAGATCCAGGCGTTGAAAATGGGATCTGGGCCGAGTTTTTTGTCAGATTTGGACTCTTAGAATACGGAGCTTTTGAGATTTATCCGAGTCTTTTAGTGCGTATTAACTTATGACGGAATGCGTCTGGGCCCGTTACGAACTCTAGGTTCGTTAGGAATTTAGTTCATACGTGACTCTTATCTTCGAATTATACCAGGAATGCAAATTCTATTTCTTTTAGGATTTATGTTGGAGCGCAGCACCTAATTCTGACAGGTTTCTATCTTTTATTACTTTGCCACTTTTAACAACTACCTTTACAGCAGTTACTATTTTTAGCAGGTTTCTATAAATGACAGTTTTGACTGAAATGAGAGGGTGATTGAGATTCGTTATTTTATAGGAGATGCGTTGCCAAGTGGATATTTATGTTCTCATCATCGAACCTTCTCTTTCGGGAATGGGGACAAAAGTAGGTGTCTACAGTCATCTTCTTACTTTTATATGTTTTTCCCTTTTTTAAATTGTTCTATTTAACCTTGAAGTTCTACTTTTATTTTTGTAAAAATAAAATAAAATTCTTGCAAGACTCTTCTCCATATACTTTTAATTAATTTTATTTCATATAAATAACATCTAAAATTCTTAATTCATTATTGATGAAATAATTGATTAGTTCATTGCCCTTTTAACTTTTATATAGCATACACAATTATGTAATTTTATAAAATATACAACTCGTGCATTACAGGGGCTAAAAACTAGTTGTAATTAAAGTTACAATCGACAAACGTAATAACTGTTTTATATTTTTATAATAAAAGACTGAAAAGGAAGCTGTAATATTGAAATATCACTATAGTATTAATACGACGACCGTTTAGGGTTTAATTCATTCTTGTCATGTAATGAAATATTATACATAACATTTATACTATACAACAAATGAATAAAAAATATACAATGAATGTAAATTAGTATAATAGTTAGAACAACATACAACTACTACCAAGTCTTCTCGGCAACTCACAAGTCTACATGGCTGAAGCGCTCACCCTCCATAAGGGAATTCAAGAAGCAATTCATCTTCAAATCAAGAATTTATTCATAGAAGGAGACAATCTATTAGTCATAAACACTGTTAAGGGAATATGGGCAACACCATGGAAACTTGACACCATCATTAAGGATATAAAAAACCTTCTTTCTCAACACTTTGCCTTTTGGGAGATCTCGCACATCTGCTGGGAAGCAAATCAGGCGGCAGATTGGATTGCTAACGTTGGTCATTTGATTCCAAGTACTATATGTATTTTGATCCGGGGATTAGCCCTATGTTGTCTTCTATTGTTTCAAACGATTACTTAGGAGTTACCCACGTGCGGAGGGTTTCCTAATGTACTTCTTCTTACCTCTCAAAAAAAAAAAGTCTTCATACGACGAACTACGGAGTATAATAAATCATAATAACGGAGTTCGACTAATAAATCTTGTTTCCTCCGCCCTTCAGATCTGAAATGTCATGAACACAAATCGATTCAACCATCTCAAGAAATTTCATGCATTCAATAATACTATAAAATGAAATTACCATTACTATTTCCATGCATTTCTGAAATAGACTACGTATTTCAAGCAAACCATAAAATAATTACTTGAACTAAATATTACCTTGTTCCTTGTCTTGATTTCGATCTGATAGTGTGTGTTTAGTTAGATGATAAACTACACAATGGTTAATCTCATGTTACCGTTGGTTTGTTGAAAGACGAGGATTAGTTTTTTGAGTTTTTTTTGTTTGTTTTTGTGGCTGGACGAGATTGAAATTTGGGAAACTTCAACAGTTCTAGCTCAGCAGAGCCTAAATGATGCAATTAACCAAAATATTTCCCCTCATATATGCTTCATTTCCTCTCTAATCTAAAATTTTCTTTGCTGAGTTGGACTAATATATGAGCTGGATATCAAGGGACCACATACCCTCAGAGTAGCCCCATTTTATTATTTTGCCCATATGCCAACGAAATCTTCGGAACAACTTTGGATAGCATATAAATTAACTAGAGTTTTGAAAATAGTGACACATATGAGATGCACCACGAGCTGGTTGTTTTTTAAACTAGCACACGAGTTAGTGTTAAACTGTTATGTAGTTCGACTAGTCGAGTTGGGGTCTTAAGGTTTCGGACTCTCGGGTTAAATAAAACCGAATCTAACTTCGATCCAGTCATGTACACGACTTGTTTGTAAACATAACTCGATTGTGTTGTGAACCAAATTCTGGAACTGGAAAAAGTGTTTCGAAAGACCGGAACACAAATACTTCACAGTTCGCACTCACCTCAGACCCGATTCTCTGCAAAATCATGGCGACATCAGAATCCCCAGAACCTAAAACCCTAGCAACAGATACCCTAAACCCTACAACTGCAACCCCGGAAAACCACCCAGTAACTGCCGCAGAAACCTCCGTCAAACCCTCCGAACAACCCAACTCTAACAACCCACCACCACCATCATCACCACCAAAGTCCCCTGAAACCACCGCAAAGCGGAAGCGAGAGGAAGAGGAACAGCAAGTTGAGGATGATGATGCCAAGAAGACGAAACCATCTTCAGAACACCCACTGCACAAAACTAGCCTGTGCTCCTACTTCCGGAGCACTTCTGGGTCCTGCAGTCATGGAGAAGGATGCCGATTCGCCCACAATGAGGAGGAGCTTCGGCCTCGGCCTGACGGCTCGTGGGACCCGACTTCGCAGCGGGCGAAGAAGGGGGATGCTGAAGAGGAAGAGGGTGTAGATGAGGAAGAGGAGAAGGTTGTTATGATGACTGAGGTTTTGGCGGATTCTAGTGATCCTCAGCTTAGCAAGTGTTTGATTCATTTGCCTAGGAAGTGGAGTTCTGATCAGTTGAAGACTTATCTTGATGAGCAGGTTTGTGGATGTTTTGCTGTTTTTGTTTTTGTTTTTGATTGTATGTGAATGTGGGCTAGCTTAGTCGGTAAAGTGTTCATGTACCCATGACTTAGGATGAACTGCCCTCTGCATCATCGTTCTTGTGGCTCTCTGTGCACCGTAATTATTTTATGGTAAAATTTGTTAGATATTAGTGTTTTTTTGTTGATTGATCACTCATTCACTTGATTGCAATGTTTCACATGGCTAAGACTTTCAAGTTTGGTTTCGATGTCATTCAATATGAAAGCTAGGACTTCCTCGTTTCGAAGCATGAATTCCGTTGATATAGAAAGAAGTAACCTTGAAATTCAGATGGCTATGCTAATTCAATAAGCTAGTTGTTGCTAATGGGCTTACATTGATAGGAAATTGCGTTGACCATATTTCGCCGGGAAGGCCACTTGGGTTGGTTAGCAATGATCGGATTGTATTCTCTTTCAGTTAGGGGTTGTTATAGGTTTAGGGTGCAATTATTTCAAAAGTGATCTCTATTTTGCATTTCCATTATCTAAATTGCTCTCCTTGGAGAACTAGGACCTTATACTACACTTGTTCCTGTTCATAATTTTATTTTTGGTTTCTGGAGAGAGAACGTGGGAAATATGCAAGGGGTTTTTTAAGTTAGATATTTTCCCATTCAAATACAAATAGCTGTCCTTCCATTTTATTACAGAAGGTTAGGGTTGATTTAGTCTTCAATTAGGAATTAGGGAATGGCTCAAGTGCCACTAGCTGTGTGTGTGCTCATTGATTTCTTTAAGGCTGCACAGGTGCATATATGATATGTGCTTTACAAAATACATTTTTCTTTATTTTGTTTGTTTAAGGTAATCCTAGTCTCACCCTTTTCTCTCTTTTGTTTCTTCTTTTGGGAAAATGCTTGGAATATCTTATTTGTTCCCAAAATGACATGGAAAAAGTGTTTATAATTACATTTCAACTCTCGAGTATCACCTAAAAGTTTGTTCTTTTGGTTAGAAAAATGTTATTTATTGACATTTGAGATCCAAGCTTTGACCTTCAATCTTCATACATAATGGTTCAGATGTGTAATCTATCTTGTAGCTTATTTCGTGAGAACACTTTCATACAAGTATAATATTATAGGTTATACCGAAATATAATGGTATATAAAATTGTTCAATGGTTGGTTTTGAAGACGAGAAGAAATCAAATGTGGTTGTTGATTTCCGGATGGAGTGTATATACGAAGTTACGAACAGTAAAATTACAATAGTGAACTGCAATCTCTCCAATTTGTGACAAGATGGCTGCAATAAACCACACTTGCAAGATGCTTTTGCAACTTTGTCATTGTTATCAATTACCAAGACAACGAGTCAATGGCCATAGCTAATTAGCTATACTGCCTATTCTCTTACAATGGTTACCTCTCATGGATTTCTTTACTGCAAAACAACGTTTTGGTAGAATTCCGATTGAGGAGTTCAAAGCAATGACATTGTGTAGTGAATATTATATTAAACACTTCTTTCCCGATGATATGCTATTTCAGTGTCTCACAAACAGTCTTGAGATTTTTTTTTTGTTAAATTTGATTTACTTTTGTTATGTTTTACTTTAACTAGAAGAATTTTTGGGGAGTTTGGGTTTTTGTGGTTATTGAGGCATGCATATACTTATATTCAAGTCACCTTTTATAGTATTACTTGGATCTACAATTGGTACTTCTAATTTAACTAGGTTTGTCTAGAGTAGTTGTTTGAACAAATATGTCCATCGGAGGAACGTTTGTTTAAAAGCTTGGGAAATTCCAACTAGTAACTCTTATTAATGACTTATGTCAATGATACACTTATTTTTAATTATATTGCCAATTTAAACTAATGACTTCTTAACTACAATGAACTCTTCGTTGATAGGAGTTAACTTCGGTTAACTAATGTCACTTGCTACGTTACTCGGACTCGAGTACGAGTGTCGGGCACGGGTATGGATACGAGTGTCGGACTCGGAAAAATTGAAATTTGAAGACATGGGGACCCTGTCCTAAATTTAGACACGAGTATGGGATATGGAAAATAAAAAATACAAAAATAATACTTAAAAAAATCAAATAAACATAAATACAAAGTACATAAATTTAATTATTTGAAAAGTAATATAATAAAGAAAATGATATTATAAATAGGTAAAGTAACCATGTTCCAATCATCCAAACAAACAAATAACCTGAACTTCTAATATGAAAATGAAATAACAAAAGTTTCCCTTTATTCTTATTACTAGTAATTTAATAATAAAACTACTATGGAGCTTAAACTAAGGGAGCATCGAACAAAACTTCGAGCTTTTTGCCTGATTGTTGTCTAACTCAAGGATCAACTTCAACGGCTATGGCTTCTATTTCAGGATCTTCTATAAATAACTCAACAGACTCCCAACTCTCATCAGCAAAATTGTCACCCCCTATTGAAAGAAACCAAAAACCAAAAACCAAAAATAAACAGTTAGTCATTTAGAAGATCGTAAAATCCTATATGAAATTCTATCAAAATATGAGATTTGATTAGAGTCTTACCAACATCCCAATACTTAGATAGACCCTCAGTGTAGTCTTTTTGATTCCTGGAGAGCAATCGAAGATTGTTGTGTATGTACACCAAATCTTCAGTCTTCTGTGATGTTAGCCTATTTCTTTTTGACAATTTGTATCCCATCATATGTGCTCCAATTACGTCCACAACAAGATTAAGAGGCTGGCTGCAAAAGCAATTTAAAAGCAAGACTTTGAAGGAGTGGTGTGAAAGAACCATAGTTAGCCGACCATGATGTAGGATCCTCATAAGTTCTTGTAGCAACAACATGAGGTTGCCCAAAATAGTCTAACCCACAAGAGAAAGCACCATATTCTTTGCAGACATTACGAAGATCATCCAGATTACTAAAAATTCATTGAAAACATGTCCCTATTAAGTGCCACCTCTTCATCCTCATTTGGGGAGACTCTATGAACTCCTCCGCCTCCACTAAGCCATTCAGTAGTGTAATACTTTGGAACTAAAGAATGGGCTAAACAATGAAGTGGTGTATTGCTCTTATTCCGTCTATCCTCTATAACTTTTTGAATAGCATCAAAAAAGGTTGACTTCCAGTATCTAACTCTTCCCCCCTCATGTTAAAAATCTAAGCCTTTACTTGCTCTATCATAGAGTCACACATGTCATACACTAAATGCAAAATAGAAGCATCTTCATCCCCAACCCTTAGGAATTGCATCATAGGCTCGGTAAACTTCCCTTTAGGAAGATCTAAGGTAAACTGTCGTGTCGAAGTTTACCGAGCCTATGATGCAATTCTTAAGGGTTGGGGATAAAGATGCTTCTATTTTGCATTTAGTGCATGACATGTGTGACTCTATAATAGAGCAAGTGAAAGTTTAGATTTTTTAACATGAGGGGGAAAAGTTGGCTACTGGGAAGTCAACCTTTTTTGATGTTATTCAAAAAGTTATAGAGGATAGATGGAATAAGAGCAATACACCACTTTATTGTTTAGCCCATTCTTTAGTTCCAAAGCAAAACACTACTGAATGGCTTAGTGGAGGTGGAGGAGTTCATAGAGTCTCCCCAAATGAGGATGAAGAAGTGACACTTAATAGGGACATGTTTTCAGAGAATTTTTAGTAATCTGGATGGTCTTCGTAATGTCTGCAAAGAATATGGTGCTTTCTCTTTTGGGTTAGACTATTTTGGGCAACCTCATGTTGTTGCTGCAAGAACTTATGAGGATCCTATATCATGGTCGGTTAACTATGGTTCTTTCTCACCACTCCTTCAAAGTCTTGCTTTTAAATTGCTTTCGCGGCCAACCTCTTAATCTTGTTGTGAACGTAATTGGAGCACATATGGTGTGATACAAATTGTCAAAAGAAATAGGCTAACATCACAGAAGACTGAAGATTTGGTGTACATACACAACAATCTTCGATTGCTCTCCAGGAATCAAAAAAAGTACATTGAGGGTCCATCTAAGTATTGGGATGTTGGTAAGACTCTAATCAAATCTTATATTTTGATAGAATTTCATATAGAATTTTAGGATCTTCTAAATGACTAACTGTTTATTTTTGGTTTCTTTTAATAGGGAGTGACAAATTTGCTGATGAGAGTTGGGAGTCTGTTGAGTTATTTATAGAATATCCTGAAATAGAAGCCATAGATGTTGAAGTTGGTCCTTGAGTTTACAACAATCGAGGCAGAAAGCTCGAAGTTTTGTTATGCACTTATGCTCCCTTAGTTTAAGCTTCATATTAGTTTTATTATTAAATTACTAGTAATAGGAATAACGGGAGACTTTTGTTATTTTCATTTTCAAATTAGAAATTCTGGTTATTTGTTTGTTTGGATGATGGGAACATGGTTACTTTACCTATTTATAATATCATTTTCTTTATTATATTAATTTTCTAATAATTAAATTTATGTAATCTGTATTTATGTTTATTTGATTTTTTAAGTATTATTTTTGTATTTTTGTCTAAGTTTAGGATAGGGTCCCATGTCTTCAAATTTCAATTTTTTCAAGTCCGACACTCGTATCCATACCCGTACCGGAGTCCAAGTAACGTGTTTGCCTTCACCTCTCCCCTCACTTGTTGTGTTGGTTGTTCTCTGCTGCCGCTGCTGCTTGTCCCCTCTGCTTTTGCCTCCTCCTGTTAACCAAGTGGACCGAAGGTGGTTAGGGCGGTTCATTACATACTGCCATTATCATATTCTCCATTTTGGCCTTGTGTCATCAGGAAACAGCTTTTGAAGAAATGTACTAATCCGTATATTTCAGGAAGCTGTTTGAAAATCTATGATTGATAATCTGCTCACCTCAATTTTTTTAGGGAAAAAGAAATCTTAATGCAAAAACTACTTCATACTGAAGTTACAAGAAAATTGAAACCATCAAAGTTATATTCTTCTTTTATTCGGAGCATGTCTGAATGTTTCATAACCAAAGGATGATATGGCTAATCGTTTCAATGAGAGACAGTAGACCCACATAAGTACGTACTCCCTCCGTCCCGGAATACTCGACCCGGTTTGACCGGCACAGAGTTTAAGGGACTTGAATTGACTTATTTAATTTAATAGGTAGTAGTTGATAGTGGGGTATTATTTTAATGTAGTTAGTGGGAGGTGGGTTAAGAGGTGGGGTTGAGGGAGAGTAGGGGTTGAATTTTTAATTATTTTTTGTATGGAGTAGGGGTAGGTGGGTTAATAGGGGTGGAGTGAGAAATAATATAATATTGTTAGAGTATTTCCATTTTTAGAAACAGGTCAAGTATTAAGGGACGGCCCGATAAGGAAAACAGGTCAAGTATTCCGGGACGGAGGGAATAACTTCTTGTTGATACAGATTAAGACATTCAGTACATCAAATGCGTATTTTCATAGAAAAGTGGCGTTCTAAGTTGTGGGTTTTTCTTACTCCCTCCGTATTTATTTAAAGGATACACTTATCAACCCCACAATCTAATTAAATAATTTATCTACACCCCACACCCACCCCCACCCCCACTCCCCTAAAATAACATGGTCCCCACTTATTTTACTTATTAAAATATCTACCCAACCCCACTTCTTTTATTACTTTATTTCATTCAATTTTTTTTCTTAATACCCGTGCCCGGTCAAGTGTATCTCTTAAATAAATACGGAGGGAGTAATTTTTAATTTTTTTATCCTAATGAAAGTCGTGGTTGAGCTTTTTAATTGAATAAGTCATGATAGTTAGAAAGTCATTAGTTGAAGTGTACTATTGGAAAGTCAACTATTATTAAGTGTACCATTAGCATAAGCCATTAATACAAGTGTACTAATTGGAAATTCCCAAAATGCTTTGATGGACAAAAAAGGTCATGACAGTGATATTCATGAATAACTTGAGATTTATTCAGTATGAATTCTTCCATTGGGAGAAGTTAAAAAAAAATGTGACCCTTATATAGTTATATCCTGGCTCATACTTCTCTGTTCATACCATTTATTCCTTCCACCTCTTCTTTCGTTTATTAGTGTCTTTCCAAGTGATCTATACTCTATGTTTTTTTGGCAAGTAAAAGGAAATTTTATTACCAAAAGGAGCAGAAAACAAGAAAACACCAAAACAACAACACCTCAAACAACTTAAACAAACAAAGAAGAACAAACCATCTAAGCTTTCTGATATCAGTGTCCACTTACCCGTACCTTCTAGGAAGGGCTGAGCAAGTAACCCTGACAGAAGTATACCATACTATAGATCTTTGTCTACATCCTGACAGCTACAAGCAGCTCTAAAAATAATTTGGTGAAGCACTTGATCCTCTGTCTTCCTGTTACCCCCAAAGACTCTCTCATTCCTTTGAATCCAAAGACTGTAAACCGTTTCAGCAAATAGAATTCTATAGAGGTTACCAGGTCTTGTCTTCCTCTTGGCCATTTAATGGCTTGCTCAGTTTCCGCTGCAAACTCTATCTGCCTGCTATGATGCAAAAGATCAATAACTTTCTTCCACACCATTGCTGAAAAAGGGCAAGCAAAGAACAAATGCTGAGTTTCATTAGCACCTTCACACAGACCACAAACACCTTCACACAGACCACAAACACCTTCACATTGAATACCCCATTTCAGAATTCCATCTTTAGTTGGAAGTCTACCATGAAGAGCCATCCAAAGAATAAGTAAGCTCTTCGGGCTTACTTTATTGTTGCAAGTTACTCTTCTCCATCTAACTTTCTCAAGCACTCCATGCATACTCAGGTACAACTTTTTTATTGTAAATTGAGCTTCTGTGAAGAAATGCTGCACACCAGTTTGCATGATCAAATCTCTGCTAGCCCAGATTTTCTTAAGGAGCCAAGAAGCACTATTAGGAATAGGCATTGTCATAATGTCTTTCCCCTTTACATAGTAAGCATCCACCCATCTAACCCACAGCCTGTCCTTTTTAAAGTGAAGTGCCCACAACAATTTACATAAGGCAGCTTTGTTCCACTTATGACAGTCTTCAATGTTCCACCCTCCTTCCACACTAGGCTACCCACAATTGAACCCGTATCTTGAAATTATCCACCAAAGGCTTACATTGGCTTACAGGAAGCTTGGAGCTAGAGAGGGGAATACCAAGGTACCTAAAGGGAACGGACCCTTTAGCTAGACCAAGCTTAACTGTAATAGCTTCTTGATCCTGAATAGATACTATACTTTTACTGGTTGAAAGGTTTAATTTTCTTAGAAAATCTTATTTTCCTGATAAACACTGCCTTTTGGCATGCATTTTATGAAAGAGAGGAGAGGAGAGGGAAATTGAAGCTGTGCATTTAGATTTTACTCATTTAAGTGTGGAATTATTATTTGCTATACACTGTGCAGAAACTGGCTGCAATTCAGTATTTCCGTTTATACATACCACTGGTTGTATAATAAAATAAAAGATGTACGTCAAGCTGCAGGCTGCCTGTTTTCTATGTGAATTGATTTGAATCTTTTTTTATTCACATCTGACTGATGTTCAATAGCATTGGTTTTTGATGTTACTGGAATGAATATTATAATCTTCCTTCTCTGGCAGAAGACTAGTTGTGCTGTTCTTTTTTTTGTACGGTGTCTCATTTGAAAGATGGACTCATCACACATGATACTAAATTCATACATCATTGCTCATGTTTCTAGGGGGTTGTTTTCAAATCAGCCAAGAAGAAGAAAGGTATGTCAGTAGGGTTTCTGACGTTTGAAGCTGCTGAGCAAGTTAACAGTGCAACTGAGGTAGTCATACTTACTTGTGATATGACTGACTATTGATGGTGGTTCTTCCAAACTTAACTTCATTTTAAACTCTCAATCTGATTGCTTTAGTTGTTGGGAGGTAAATCTATTGGCAAGGAGAAACTAAAAATTGGGGATGTCATTCCACGAGCATATGATGAGAAGATAAAATCAGCCGAAAAGAGGTATCAAAATGGGATAGCTGGAGTAGCTGATGAAACGGAGGCTAATTCGGCTTCAAATGAAATTGAAAATGGTGAAGTGAATGGTTCAGCTTCAAGGGGAAAGAGTGTGCGTGATGCAGTGACTCCCCTTGCTCATCTTCCATATGCAGAACAACTAGAGCAAAAAAAGAACTCTTTGACGCAAATACTCAAAAGACTTGTTAGTTGTTTTGCCTCTTTTTTTAAAACTAATTTGTATGTATATATCTTGTGTTGCTTTATTCATTTTAAGATTGTCAAGTTTTCAACAATGAAGAATTGATGCACTTTTCTTGTATTGCAGACTAGAAATGCACGGAAAGCATGCCCAAAAGATCTTCCCCTGCCCAAGTGGGTTGTGAACTCCAGGGAAATAGGTGATCCACTTGTCATATTAAATTTTTTCTTTCTCTCGGAATCTCGGATTACCCTTTTCTGCTTTCTCGGCTTTGTGCTTATTAGGCAGCCATACTTTTATTTGTTAGCTATTATTATCACGAGATTACTTCTTTTGATTTGCAATGCTTCTGTCTTTACTTTATCGTCCCAGGTGGGCTTCCATGCAAACTAGAGGGGATAATTGAGTCACCACAAATAAATGGGTATCGTAACAAGTGTGAGTTTTCAGTTGGCCTTTCAGTACAAGGGAAACCTACTGTGGGTTTTATGCTCGGAAATTTCAGGTAAGATGTAGTTGAGCTGTAAGAAAACTGATTTTCTGGATTCGAACGAGATCATTAACTTCACATCTCTGTCATTGCAGAGAGGGCGTGACCGCAGTTGAGGAACCTACTAACTGTCCAAATGTTTCTAGAATTGCATGCAATTACGCCTCAGTCTTTCAGGAGTTCTTACGGGATTCAGCTTTACCAATTTGGAACAGATTTAACAATACTGGCTTTTGGCGTCAATTGACAGTAAGTTTTATCTCTTTTTTGGATCCGGTGATTTTGTTCTTATTGGACCCTTGTTTTGAATGCACTGAAATTAACCATTACATGTGAACCTTTGTATGTAAGTTAGATTATGTTTATCTCGTCAACAGGTTCGGGAAGGCCAGAATCCACAGAAAGATGTTGAGCTACAGGTTCAGGATCCCGAGGCTTGTATTTCAGAGGTCATGCTTATTGTTCAGGTTTAATCTCATATCTTTATTTGGTGTTTTGAGTTGGTATATCTGCTGGACTGATCCAATAGAGTGAGGAAAGGAGTCTGAAAAAATAATTGATGACTTGTTGGTACTGACCTTCAGTACCTAAATTTCTCTTGCAAGAAGGAACAAAATCTACTATTAATTGTGAAGTGAACGAATGATAAACATTTTCATAATCATTTTTCTGCTCTTCATTTAGGTTTCTACAGAAGGCTGTGATGATGGTCTCGTAAATAGTGAACTTGAAAAACTGACTCAAGCATTTGTTGAGGGTGCTGCTTCAACGTCTCCGCCTTCTCCTCTGACTGCAGTAGCTTTGCAGGTGTAGTATGGAACTCTTTTTCATTTGCAATTTTGCATAGAGATGAATAATTCATCCTTCCCACAATAAGGTTTCTATTTGATCTTTTGTGGTCAAAGTTTGATTAATCCGACCATTGATTTGTCTAAAGTACAAATGATTTACATTGAAAAAGTACTATTCTCAGATCTTTTTTACCAACTACTAAAATGTACTTAAAAAGTTGGACAAAAAACCGATCTTGGATGCCCCACATTGTGAAGTATGAAGTTTATTTTATAGCATCTGTTTTATTGTGTGAAGTAGGCTTGGGTCTTGGAATATGTTTCCTGAGAATTTTTTTTCACGGTGGGTAAATGACTAAATGGTTATGGAAGTCCTTTTTGTGCCTGATTCCCCTTGACATAGGGTCACTAGAAGCAGGTGGGGACTTTAGTGGGACTATTGGGATGCACTTGTAGAAACACATGCATACTGTACTTTAAGTTTACGCTTCATATTTATTTTTAAAGAGTAGTTTTGGATAAAGGGTCTAATCAAACTAGTCTGTTTTTGTTCTGACGAGGGTATGGCTATGGTACATATGACTTTCCTAGCCTGTCCTTGGCGGAAGCCACTTTGTAGTATTTTTCTCTTTACTGAATCCTTTTAATTTGATTAATTCCATTCTTTACAGGATCATAAAGGCATATCCAATGCAGCTCCTGCTGATACTCCGTTGCGTTCATTACCTATACTTACATCTCATTCTGAGATGGAAGTGGTCATGGATATCAAAGAACCCAGGATTCATGATTATATTGGCAATCTTCGATTCTCTATATCACCTACTGCATTCTTTCAGGTTTAGATCTCTTGTTGTTGTTAAGTCTTACAATATGGGTGATTCTTTTGACACTAGTCATGAACTGATTTGCAGGTTAACACTCGAGCTGCAGAGAAGCTATATTCTCTTGCAGGAGACTGGGCTGGTCTCAATCCAGATACTTTACTTTTTGATGTATGCTGTGGGACTGGCACAATCGGCCTGACATTAGCCAACCGTGTTGGTATGGTAATATTGTGCATCGTTCCTAACTTCTTTTGTTTTTTGTTCCAATATCATAATGTTAGAATGAAACAAATGGCCTGATAACCAATGCTATTGGCATATGTATTTAGTTTATATCTATCACAGTACTTTCTGTTTCCCAGCAGCTTTTTATGTTACTTATTTCGGCTTTCAAATTTCAATTTAAAAGACGAGGTCATTTCCCACCCACCTCATACTAAAGAATATCGCGATCCATTTCCAGGTAGTTGGTATTGAAATGAATGCTTCTGCTGTATCTGATGCACAAAGGAATGCTGAGATCAATGGCATTACAAATTGTAAATTCATCTGTTCGAAGGTGGGGTCTCTATCCTTCTTGATATGTGGAGTTGTGGACAGTATATCAATTAAATGTTATTCTTAGTTGTTTGGTTCTGTATATATGTGTCCATTGATTTCTCAAATATGCAATGCCATTACCTCTGATAGTATCACCAGGTTAATCAAGAACTTTTAGCTATATAATATGTAACCATATGCAATTCGTAACTAGTTGTTACTCATTTTATCCCCCTCTGCTGCATCAGGCCGAGGATGTCATGGGGTCTTTACTGACAGAATACTTGGATGATTCTCAAAAGCAAGATGATACTTTAAATCCTTCAGATAACGACGAAAAGCAAAATTGCGCAGCTGAAAATCAAACCACATCAGTTAATAATGAAGCAGATCCTAAGGATTGTTTGAATGAAATGAATGTGGATACAGACCATGCATGTGATTCTATTAAAGGAGAGCAGGATCTTCAGATTAATAACACTAAAGATGGGAGTGCCCCGAAGAAGCACTTTAAAAATGTTGTTGCGATTGTTGATCCTCCACGCTCTGGACTTCACCCTGTTGTAAGTGACATTGCCCTCATTTTTCTTGTGTATCTTGCCTAAATTTGCAAATGTCTAGAAATATTTTTCTTGTGTATCTTCTATCGTTCCTGAAAAAAACGGAATTTTTGATGAATGGTTGGTTCATAACTTCATATTTTTCTGAATTTGGTGCAATTTGGTTGACGTAACATTTGTGCGTTGTCTCTTGTTTCATCAATACGGTTGTTGCTCAACCTAGGAATTTTTCCCATCTGCTTATGTTCTAATGGATGTTTTTGGAACAGGTTTTAAAAGCTCTGAGAACTCATCCGCTTCTGAAGAGGCTTGTGTAAGTCCCCTTGTTTTCTCTACTTGTTTTATTCCACTGGTCTTGTTTTTCTAACTGCCAACTTTTTGGAGGAACCATTTCTTATTTTTTTTTTTTTTAAAAAAGAGCTTCAAAAGTGACAGTTTGATAGAAAAAGAGAAAAAATTATCATATTATGGAATAAGGGCCTATAAGGCGTTGGTAGAGCTAAATTGGTGAGCATATTATGGAATAAGGGCCTATAAGGCGTTGGTAGAGCTAAATTGGTTAGTACACATAAGTCCTGCGTTCGAGTCTAACCAACCCAACATTTATGTTGGAAAGTTTCTCTCTTGTGGTGGCAGTGAGCCTTTGAGCCTGTTGTATTCTGATCTGCAAAGCCTTGTACCCAGATTTTGGGCTGCATGCTAGCAGGGAATAGAGCATATGAGGGAATGTTTCATCTTTTGTTTTCCTGTTTGTAGATACATATCCTGTAATCCCGAAACACTGGTGGCAAACGCTATTGAACTGTGCACACCGTCGTCAGAAACAAATGAGAAAGGTCGCAAAGGGCAGGGGTGGAGAAACATGAGCAATGCTGGTTTGGCTCGTCACAGACTCAAGTCCATGCCTAAGTCTGAACCATTTCAACCTGTCAAGGCGATGGCGGTTGATCTCTTTCCTCACACACCACATTGTGAATTGGTAATGCTTCTGGAGAGGTGAATGCCTTCATTGTGGATATAGTTTCTGTCTCTCATTGCTTGCTTCCAGTACAATTTTGAAAGCAAGTTAGATTATTTAGATTATTTATGTTTTGAATGTATTTGTAGCTCACTTGATGTTGGATGTGGGAATTTACGATGCAAGTTCCCCCTTTTGGTGGTTAAGTATTTGAGTTGTAGTTTTGATACCTTTGAAATGTGATCTTGCGGCTTAATTTTTTATTATTTATTTTTTTAGTTCTTTTAATTCATGTTGTTCAAGTAGCTGAAATAGGAATTCAACTCTTACTAATCTTTCTGTAGCAATTAGTGCGTCACCTGTGTAATATATGGGATTTTTTTTTGATGCGAGCACGGTGTTCTAGTACATTAAACCAATTGAAGTTGAAAACTTGAAATAGGTTTGTCCTTAAAAATTACATCAGACACAAACTTCGGAGGGTGTTTCAACAAAATTACATTCAAGTTAGCCGTTATATCAGTCCTATAGCCAGTATAACATAGGAAATAAATTATATTTGGCACGGGATGTATGGTTGGTATAACTAAAATTGTCTTGGTAACAGTAAATATTGTATTGGAAAAATCATCGTCCGATAAGATTCACAAGCAACAATTTTGATGCTTAAACGGTTAAACCCGATCTGACTGTTATTCTCAAAGTGCTTGAAACAAATGAAAATGCTAAGTAGAAAATAGGAAGAAATAAAATGAAACAAAAAAGTGGGTGCCATTAACGGAAAACTTGACAGTTTCCGTTAAGTGGTGGTAACTTTGAATGTTTGTGGTTTTATAAGGTGGTAATTTTTAAATAAATTTTATAAGGTAGTAAGTTTGAAAAAGTGGACTTAATAAGGTGGTAATTTTGAAAAAATCCTATTTTATTTAACTTGGATATGTTTTAGAGTTTTAGGCTCAGTTCCTTTGAACTAAATTGGACTTAAACTGAATCGAACTTAGCTGAAATAAACTAAAGCATAACAATTTTAATTTTTTTTACTAATAGTGTTATTATAAATAATAACAATAGCAATACATATAGTATTATTAGGAATAATATTTCAATAACAGAAATATGTGAAAATTAATTATAGTAGCTTGAAACAAATGAAAATGCTAAGTAGTAGATTCAGATAGCCGGATATGATCGAATATTTGTCATAAAATAGTAATAAATGAGTTAGATACGAATATCATTTATCAGGATATATGGATGCATCACAGAGGAACTTCAGACTACTTTAATTACCGACATTAGTCATTGATAAATACTATTGAAATGATGTTTGAAGAGTTATATAAAAGGTAGAAGATGTTATATAATAGGCCCAAAGTAAGACAACATAGTCAATAATTGTTTGCACTTCCACACTCCATATATAATTTTATACGAATGCACACGCTAGGATTACCAATCAACATCATGCAAATTGTCATGAAAGAGAAGATCCACAAATGCTTATCGGAGATCGGAAAGATGGCATGTCTAAAGTTCAAAATTCTGTAGAAACACATATTTAAAGATCTATTCGACAGGATATAACATGAAGATGATGATGAAGTTGAAGTGGAAGAAAATGATAAGTTGATAAAACAATAAAATAAGATGATTAGAAAAACAAGACGATGTAATAGAATACAATTAATTTATATAGTAAACAAGTCCAACTCGTTCCACTATCTATTGGCATATAATGTTAACGATGATGATGATGATGATGATGATGATGATGATAATAATAATAATAATAATAATAATAATAATAATAATAATAATAATAAAGAATGTAATAGTAGTAGTAGTAATAATAATAATAATAATAATAATAATAATAATAACAATAATAATAATAACAATAATAACAATAATAACGGAAACCTCTCAAGCAGTGCGATTATGGGGCGTTTAGGGCAGGGCCGACGTCCATAATCCGGCAGCTTTGCGGCGGTAGTAGGTTCGGCGAAGGGTCACGGCGGCGGTGGAGGTGTCAGGCATCTCTTGGGTCCATTTCCAGGTGGTTATTTCGACTTCTTTGGTGCAGTTTTCGTGTGTTTCTAGGGCAGTTTTCAGGCAACTTTTCAAGCAACTGTTCCGGCGACGGTAAGGGTTGGTGGTATTGGGTCAGGTTTGTGACGGAATTAGGACCGATTTTGGTGGTTTTGGTCGGTTCCTAGATCAGTTTTAGGCGGCTTCCTTGGGCTATTTCGGGATCAGTTTATGGGTCAGTTTCCTCGATCAATTTCCGGCGGATTTCAAGCGTTTACGTTTGGTCAGGGTTGCGTTCCTGTCACGTTGGTGGTGTGGAGTTCCGGGCGCTGGCTGTCGGGTCAGTTTCCGGCGGCAGTTTGGTGTTAGCAACGTGGGTGTGTGAGGCCGTGTAGCTGTTTGGTGTTTTCTGTGGTGGTCATTGCGTGGTGGTCATTAGGTGGTGTTGCATGGTGTTTCTGTGGTGCTGCGTGGTGTTTCAGTGGTGGCCGTTGTTGTGGTGTTGCTGTTTGGTTGTGGTGCATAGCTTAGGTTGTTGTGTGGTGTTGTATTCGAGTTGTTGTTGTGGTGGTGTGGCATTCAAAATCAAGCATTCTCATTCATTCTTAGAGTTGCGGAGGTGTTGTTGTTGTATTGGAGTTGTATTGGAGTTGTCGTATTGGAGGTGTTGTTGTATTGGAGTTGTATTGGAGTTGGTGTTGTTGTTGTTGTTGGGTTGTGTTGCTTTTTCTAATGACTACTGTTGTGGTGCGTTTTTATTGTCCATTTGTGGGTCTTAATGGATGTCAAGATGGCGGGGGAAATGGGCTTACTAGGAGCTCTTTGATCACTCATCTTCGTGATCGTCATTGTAGTAATCCTGCCACTCAAGCAGTCACACGACACTCTCTTACCACTGACTTGGCTATTTTCATTGAGGTGAGTTGACCTTCCGTCATATGGGGATTTGGCTTTGCAGGGATTGTTTCAAGACGCATGCTATTCGTTCTAAATGTCCTCATGGTGCATGTTCTAATTTTGTGGCCCCACCTGATGATGGGGATGGTGTTGTTCGGTTTGTGCTCTATGGTCTTTCTAAACCGCAACTCAATTCTGATGTACCTAGTCATGTGGATACTATGGTGCAAGAACTTGATTGTAGTTTTACCATCACTCTTCTTGAAAAATTTCTTTCTACATGTCTTTGCACTGTGAAATCCATCCCTCCTAAATGTCGTTTGGGTTTTTCCCGGGTTTTGAAAGGCGCGCTTGATAAGGTGATTTGCAAGACTGACGACATCTCTTGTTGCGTTAGTCTTCTCGTGTTGCCTCTGTGTATCCTTAGGACCTTTAGTTCGAGGAGTAATCGCGAGTGTTCTTCTGCCGTTAGGCGGCAACAACAGGAATAGAGCATTAATAATGCTATTCGTACTTGGAGTGAGTCGGGTAGTAGTATGTTGCTTTTGCGGGAAGCTTTGGTAGCTGGATCCCCTACTTTGATGGATGTTGATGAAGATCTTGATTTGGCAGCGCGTAATATCAAGCAGTGTCGTAGGAAGATTTATGATGGTCATTACACAGCTGCAGTCCGTATTCTTTCCTCTTCTGGTATTGCGCCTTATAATGAGGCCACTCTTGCAGATTTATTGTCCAAACACCCTTCCTCTCCAGCTCCGTCCTTGCCTGATATTCATGTTGATCACCATCATCTCATGGCTACTTTTGCTATTGTTTTGGACCGGATTAGGAGTTTACCGCGTGGCACATCTTGTGGGAGGGACGGTTTGCGAGCTCAGCACCTTATGGATTGTTTGAGTGGTGCTGCTGTGGCTATTTCAGATGAGTTAGTTGACTCCATTTCTGGGATGGTTAATCTCTTTTTACTTGGGAAATTCCTATGGGTTTGGGAGAGTATGTTGCCTGTGCTCCCCTAACACCTCTTGTCAAGCCAGGTGGTGGTATTCGTCCTATTGCTGTGGGTACTGTTTGGCGACGTCTGGTTTCGAAGGTTGGTGCTGTTACGGTTGGTCCGTCTTTGGGAAGTTATTTTGATGGTCTTCAATTTGTGTCGGGGTATCTGCGGGTGGTGAGGCAATTCTTCATGCCGTGAACCGGTTGATTGAGGATCGGGGTTCTGATGTGGGTCTTTTAATGTTGTTGGTAGATTTTCAAAATTCCTTCAATTTAGTTGATCGCGCGGCTATGTTACGTGAAGTTCGCCTTCGTTGTCCGGGAATTTCGCGATGGGTTGAATTCTACTACTCTACTCCATCCAGATTGTATTATGGAGAGCACACGTTATGGTCGTCTCTGGGGTTGCTGCAGGGTGATCCCCTTGGTCCTCTGCTCTTTGCTTTGGTTTTACAACCCTTGGTTTGTAAAATCAGGGACACTTTTGATGTATGTCTTCAGGCATGGTATTTGGATGACAACACTATTATTGGTGACACCTTGGTGGTTGGGAAGGTTCTGCAGTCTCGGGTTGCATTTTAACGTGGAGAAGACCGAGGTTTTCTGGCCTACAGAGGACCCTCGAAGCAGGCTTTTGGGGTCTTTCCTCCTGATATTGCTCGTCCTTTGCATGGTGTTAAGTTGCTAGGTGGTCACGCTAGTTCCAATTCAGATTTTATTGGTGAGCTTGTGATGCAGAGGGTGACCAAGACCATTGGACTTATGGATAAGGTTGCTCAGCTTGATGATACTCAGTGTGAGCTATTGTTACTTAGGGCATGTACCGGAGTTTCTAAACTCTACTTTGCTTTGCGTACTTGTCCTCCTGGTATTTTTGAGGCGGCTCAGCACACTTTTGACGAGGCTCTTCGATCTTCCTTGGAGCGTATTGTTACTGCTTCGGGGCCTGACTTTGGCGATTGGCAGTGGTGTCTTGCCACCTTACCTTTTTCTTTTGGCGGACTTGGTATTTATTCCGCAGGTGATGTTCGTCATTATGCTTTTCTTGCTTTTCGATTGCAGCCTTTTGGTTTGCAGACAAAGCTTCTACAGCATGCTGGTATTGTTGGTCCTGGTCGAGTAATTGAGGATGCGTTGAGTCTATTTAGTAGAACGGTGGAGTATGGCATTCTGAGTAACCCTAGTGAGGTCGCTTCCCCTAAACTCATGAAGAAATTGGCAGATATATATTTCACAAAGGTTACTGCATCTGCAGAATCCACCTTCTCTTTATCTTCTCGACAGTCGGCGTTGTGGAAATCGCAGCAGGGAGATCACACCTCTGCTTGGCTTCGTGCGGTCCCCATATCAGGTTTGGGACAGACGATGAATGCTAAGGTTTACCGATGTGTGTTGTGTTACCGGTTGGGGGTTCCTTTGTTCTCTATTACGACGCCATGTTCTGCTTGCTCCAAGGTCTTTGCGGGAGATATCTTGGTGATCATGCGGTGTCATGTGCTTGCACCGTGGGTATTAAACATCGGCATAATGTGGTTCGGGATACCCTTGTTGATGTTTGTTATCGATCTGGGATCTCGGCGCTAAAAGAGGTTGATATTGGTCTATCTGGAGTGAACGATGGAGCTCTCCGACTAGCAGACGTGTTGCTCTACTCTTGGGATCGGGGTTGTGATGTGTGTGTTGACTTGACGGGATCATCTCCTTTGACACAATCTGGGTTGTCTGGCTTTGCTCCGGGCCGAGTTGTGACTGATGCGGCTGTTCGGAAGCGGGTCAAGTATGAAGCACGTTGCAGGACCATTGGTTATGGCTTTCTTCCGTTCGCTTTCTCTTCTTTGAGGGAGCTGGATAAGGATGCTGTTGCGTTGCTGAAGCGGATTCAGAAGTTTTCTAGGACAAAGGACATTGGAGCTCGTGCTGCTGCTGTAGACACCTAATTTGTGTCTCCCCTCTGGGATGATGAAGATACCATTATCCTTACTAGGCGATTGGAATAACTCCGTGCGGAAATCCCAATTGCTAAGAACATCTCCAAAATACAAGATCCAAAATCCAATCCCCGAGACCGTTCCCTCCCGGGACTCGGTACAAAATACAATTTTCAAAAACCAATTTCAAAATCCAAGTACAATCTCATCTAGTAGACCATTCCATTTGTTTTACTAAGCCTTTTCCACTCAAAATCATATATGGCAAGTCAAATTCGGGCGCCGACCCACAAAACCGAGCAAGCCGGGCCCCGTCCCGTACAACCGGAATTCAAAACCCGAAACGGCTTGTTTTTTTACGCAAAATCAAGTCTTAGCCTCCAAGAAAACACTACGTGTCAAGCATCGTACTATTCGTACGAAGGTACATCAATACAAGACAAATCAAGGACGGAGCCCGCGCCCTTGATTTTTTTGGCAGCACTCATGCCACGTCACCAACGCTGGTTTGGCGTGCTGCGCTGGCAATGGCTGGCGTTTTCCAGCCATTTTTCCTATAAAAACCCCCTAATTTCCAGCATTTGGGGAGGCAGATTCAATATACAACGTCGTAATACAAAAATTACGCCTCAAATTCAAATAAAAAAAATCCTTCAAAAAACACATACAAACTTCAAGTTCTAAGCAATTGTGAGCTCTAAAAGGAATTCTTGCCTAAACCTAAATAGGTAATTCCGAATCCCACCATATTCAATCATATTTCTTTGATTTTCCTATTTCAAAAATGATTAGCAAGTTGACATTTTTACTACTAAAAATGTCACTTGCAACAATCATACATCTTTTCAAAATCCAAACCTTTCAAAATACAAAAATGCAAACTTTCAAGATTCAAGGATGTTCAAAGTTGTTTGCAATCACTTCTTTGAACTAGAATCACTTTCAAGTATGGAGTAATCAAAGATGACACCTTTCTAGCTTTTAAAGGATTAGTCTTTTGAGATTCAAGACTCCATTTTTCAATATACAAGTTCAAGTTTTCAAAATCCAAGATCCCACAATGTTTAGGGTTGCTCATGACTACTTCTCTAAACTAGGATCATTTCAAAACAAGAGCACATCAAAGATCTAACCTTTTCAACATTAAAAGGCTCGATCTTTGAGATTCAAGTCTCTGAAGTTTCAATATTTCAAGTACAAGTTCAGTATTTCAAGTTCAAGTTCATGTATTTCAAGTTCAATATTTCAAGATTCAAACTTTCAAGTTCAAGTTCTATATGCAAAATCTAGGATACTTTGGGATGAACAACTTCTCCCAAGTTGAGATTTTTGGCTTTGAATTCGTGTCGGGCGCACTTATTTTTAAGGAGTCGCTTGGCGTTCGAATCTCATGTGCCCAAGTACAAATTTCAATACCGCAATTTCAATTATACACCTTTCAATATCGCAATTTCAATTATGCGCCTTTCAATTCCGCAATTTCAATATCGCACTTTCAATTCCGCAATTCAATTCCGCATTTCAATTCCGCATCTTTACTTGCCTAGTCCTTCTAGGCAATGTGGACCTACTCCCTAGTTCGTCTCTAGGGGGTCTTGTATTTACTAATTCCGCACTTATTTACTATTGTGATGTTGCTTTATTTTCTTTATTGCTTTCATCACCATACATGCTAAATACAACAAAATACAAGGTTACATCACGCTTAATAAAGATAATTTCTTGGACAAACCGATCTTTGGTTCCTTAAATTAACTTTAAAGCAAAGTGACCACCATACAAGTAGAGATTCTATTTTCTTTAAATTCAAACCCACACAGTCTAAACTAGGGTATTTTCGAAAATGCTATGTCACGTACTCGAATAATTTCTAAAGCTCGCGGAATAAGCATCTCGTTCCCGTGCCCGGATCTCACCCATCCGTTTCGAAGACTCAAGTCTTATCCTAATAGAGTCATTTGAGGTCTTTCCAAACAAGACCCTAAATAATGTTTGGTGGTGACTCCTTCGAGGTACAAAAATACGATGGTTTCTAAAAACCGCCCCCTTGTAGGGAATTGCGACTCATACGCAAGAAAAACACCCCCCTACAATTCTGGAGACTCCGCTGGGGATATTTCTAATTTCAATTTCAAAAATGCGAGTAGATTTCGAGCAGCAAGCCACTGATCTGCTTAAGTACTGGATGCCAGCACTGGCGCCAGGCGCAGCCACCTGCGCCCAACGCCACTGCCTGCATCCAGGACAGTGGCTTACAATGGCTTGTCGCCCACTTTTGCTCAACTTTTCGTGTTGGGAGTTAGTCTATTTTTGAATATGGAAGGACGCTCCCAAACCTCGTGAACGAATGTCGAAAAACGAGCTTTACAAATACAAATTCGAGTACGATTTTAAATTTCAATTTCTAGGCATTTCATGCATTTTTCGAAAACCATATTGTGCAAAATGAATTTCTACCTTGCCCAAACGGATGTGTTCTACATTCGGGCTAGCCCTTGGGGCTACGAAATGGTGACTCTCCATACGGTTCCCGACCAAAGTGTGTGACCATTTCCGCGCCTACCGAAACTTGGCATTTACTTGACATTCCCGATGTCAAGTATGGAGGCCGTCTGCCGACACACACGTCCCTTAGGCGGATGTGCAAGTTGTCGCCGGATCCGTCTCTTAGTCAAGTACCTTTTGACACCCAAAGCCGACCACTTGCATCATACAAAAACTTAGACCGACCTTAGGATGAGAACTTTGCATGTCGCATTCATATACATGTTAGTGTGACAACGTGCTACTTGTGCATTGTGTGGGGGCGTCTTTGCACGCGTGAATGGCTAACCTCGAGTTCTAGCTTTGCCAAAACCAATTAGCCTCCAACTAGGAAACCAAACCCCTAGGAGCATCATTCAAACCTCATGCATCTAAATCTCCGATTTAAGGTCTTTTAGGAGTGCCACTCCATTTGATTCAAAACCCTCAAACACGCCTCACGCACAAATGCCAAATTCAAAATTCAATCCAACGGCGTCATAATGCCGGATTTTCCTTTTCAAACCTCAAATCTCAAATTCATGTCTCAAATCCAACGGCGTCATAATGCCGGATTTTCCAATTCAAATTTCAAGTTTCGAGTTTAAAGTTCAAAACTCAAATCCAACGGCGTCATAATGCCAGATTTTCTAGTCAAAGTTTCAAATTCCAAGCTCAAAACTCAAATCCAACGGCGTCACGCCGAATTTTCTAGTTCAAACATTCAAGTCTTCAAACCTCAAGTTCGAGTTGCCAATTTCAATCTCAAAACCTCAAGTTCAAATGTCTAAACTCATGACCGGCGTAATGCCAACCTTTTCAACTCAAACTTTCAAACCTCAAATACCATGTCAATCTTTCGAGTTTCAAGTCCTACGCTCAAAGTTTCAAGTTCCAAGTTCATGCCGTCATAATGCCGACTTTTCCAAACCTCAAGTCCAAAGTTCAAAAATTCCAAACCTTCAAATCTCAAGTTCTATATTCGAAGCTTCCGATTCAATATCCATGATGGAATAATTTCCCTCACTCAATCTAATTTTCAAACACTTCAAAATTCCAAGTCCACGGCGGCATGATGCCGGACTTTCAAATTTCCAAATTCAATGTCTCAAATCCATGACGGCATAATGCCGGATTTTCCATATTCAAAGCCTCACATTCTATATACAAAAGGGCGTCTTTTCCATTTCAAGGTTCAAACTTCGAATCAAATTCAAACTTCAAACTCATTTTCGAGCTACAAATCCTTGCCTTCCATTTCTCTCAAATTCAAAATTCCAAACACTTCCCATGGGTTGAAAATCCCCTGAAATAATACAAGTTTAAAACCCTTTTTTTCCAATGGGTTGAAAATCCCCTGAAATAATACAAGTTCCAATTCTACAATGGGTTGAAAATCCCCTGAAATAATACAAACCCCATTTCCAAATACTTCCAATGGGTTGAAAATCCCCTGAAATAATACAAGTCCAACTTTCCAATGGGTTGAAAATCCCCTGAAATAGTACAAGTTCAAATTTCGCATCCTATTCTTGGGTTGAAACTCCCCTAAAATATTCCAAGTCCTATCGACGGGTTGAAATTCCCCTAAAATATTGATGGGTTGAAATTACCTTGAAATAATACAAAATCAATTACCTTTCAATCGAGTTGAAATTCCCTTCAAATACTCCAAGTCCGACGGGTTGAAATTCTCCTAAAATATTGACGGGTTGATAATCCC
Organism: Spinacia oleracea; assembly: GCF_020520425.1. Classification (NCBI taxonomy): domain Eukaryota; kingdom Viridiplantae; phylum Streptophyta; class Magnoliopsida; order Caryophyllales; family Amaranthaceae; genus Spinacia; species Spinacia oleracea. Next base: position 22,975,601 of record NC_079490.1, read on the forward strand.
TTGAAATAATACAAAATTCAATCTCCTAGTACAAGTCCAATTTAGAAATTCTCAATGGGTAGAAATTCCCCTAAAATAGTCCAAGGTCCAATAGGTCGAAATATTCTTTCGATATTCCGAGTTCTAGTACAAGGAGTTAACTCCCACAAAAGAATGAAGGCTCCTCTCAAATATTTCCAACGGGTTGCAAATCCCGAATACAAGTACAAAAATCCAAAATCCCGAATCTTCGGAGTGGCACTTAGAGTCAAGTCTAGGTATCATTCATTGCATGCATATCATATCATGTGTCGGGAAGTTCAAGTTCTAAAGTTCTAAATCATGTGGTGTGTCCTAAATAGGAGTCCAAGGATCTTGTGGGTTCGCCGAAGAGGAGAGAGGTTGAAAAGAACTCCATCAGCCCTAGCCTCCCTCATAGCCGGCATCGAACGAGCAGCCAGTTCATCTCCTACAAATCAAACTTCTAGTCCCTTTCAAGAATCAGTCCAAATGTCTGCCTCCGAACAACTCACTCAACTCCTAGCAGCTTTCACCAGCCTCAGCGCCAATGTGGAGAACATAAGCAACCGACTGGGTGTTGTGGAACAGGGCGCGCCTACTGATGACTTAACCAAGAAGATCGAGAGTCTGGTCAGTAAGGTCACTAATCAAGAGAACTATTTTGACACCTCAATGGAAGACAACCTGAAGGGGAGGGCGAATATGCCAGACAAATCCTAAATACCACCTCAAGAACTTTAGAGCTACAATGGCCATCAAGGGGGTCGAACTTGAGCTATACCCCGTGGTATTTCCCATGTCTCTAGAACCAGTCTGCCAGAAATGGTACTATTCACTCAAGGAACATCAAACATGTACATGGGAAGCAGTTGCTCGAGCATTCATGGAGCAGTATCAGCCCAAAATTCAACTTCAAACTACTCTAAGGGAGCTAGAAGTTCTCAGGCAAGGGCCTCAGGAAGGCTTCACTACTTACCTCAACCGGTGGAGAGAAATGACATCCCAGATGGTGACTCGACCCTCCGAGAGAGAACTAGTCAAGATCTTCATCGCTGGTCTTCTTCCAAAATACAATACTCACATGAAGTACCTAGGCTTGGAAAGCTTCAAGAGAACCTACGACATCGGGGTCGACATAGAAGATGACCTGATAAAAACACCAGCAGTCCCGGCTCCACAAGCTGAAAAGTGGAAGGGCAAGAGACCTGAAGCAACACACAAAGTTCATGAGGTCAACGCCCTAGAGGCTCCTCAAGGTCCAAAGTCAAACAATTTCAAGAACAATGCTAACCAGCGCAACTATCAAGGCAGACCACAAAGGGTCTTTACAAACCTCGGGATGTCCTACAGTGAGGCATTCGATCGGCTGGTTGAAAAACAAGTCATAACACCAATCGGTCCAACACCCGATCCTCCAGTTGACAAAAGGTCCAAGAGCTAGGATCCGACAGCCCATTGCAAGTACCATCAAGGGAAGGGTCATGACATCGAAGACTGCTACAAGCTAAAGCACTTGATCCAGAACATGGTCGACAACAAGACCTTACCCCTACCTCCCGGAGCCAAACAAACTCCCTCTGTACAAGCCAACTCATATGACTGTGAAGATGAAGAAGAGGAATTTCCATGCAATTTAATCTTTACAATATACAAGCCGGGTTACGAACTGATGGTCCCAAGCTTTTGCCATCTCCTTCCAAGTGCTCAAAACTGGGTGATCCCCGAACCTAGGGTAACCACCGACATTCAAGAAAACATCTGCCCTCTCGCCACTTTGAAGGCCTTGGGGTTCTCCGAGTACGATCTCATGCTGAGTACTCAACAGACTGTCAAACTCCAGGATGACACATACAAGGTCCTGGGAGTCCTCGAGCTAGTGTTCTCCCTCGACACTTATCATAGCAATGCTGAATTCCTAGTTGTCGATGTGTCTGCCAACTTCGATCTACTATTCGGAGAACCTTGGCTCGAGGAAATATTGGATGGCCTTGCCTGCCTCACCCTCAAAGGTTCCAGCTTCCGAGACACTTCCATCAAACAAAAGCCGGCTGTACGCCAGGAAAAGGATGAGTGCATTCAACTACAGATGGGCAACCTCCTCTCGTACAATCAAGCCCGAGCTGCCAGAGGGAGAAATGGTGAGAATGTTACTTCTAGGGCTGAACACTTCATGCAAGGGAAACTTCGCCGCATTTCCTTACAGCACGTGGGACCAGGTCTGGGATCAAGCCTTGAAGATCTATGCATGTAGCCCCGTCTTCGATGATTATGACAATGACGTGGATATCTGGGAATACCCCGAGAACTATCTTTACGATTAGTGTCTTTGTCCAAGTCCAGAGTCTGTCTTTCAATTTTCGAGTCTTGCGATGAGTCTAAGAGTCTAGAACTAGAGTCTTGAATCAATCAAGAGCCTCTAAAGGCCGAGCTTCAAGTCAAAACAGTCGATGTAATGATTGCTGATTTCAATAACACTTCAATTTCTACTTACTCTTCGAGTTCTAATTCAAAACACAATCCTAATCCAAACAACTTTGCTTCACAAGAAACTGACTTCGAAATTCTAAAAGCTATCGAAAACCATGAAAACAGGACGCCCATAATTGAGGAAACACAAAAAATCAACCTTTCTAACAACAGTGTTTCAAAACTAGCTCAGATTGGTTTAACTCTATCTCAAGCAGAGCGTGATGATCTTATCAAACTACTTTCAGAGTACGTACATGGACGTCTTTGCATGGTCCTATCATGATATGCCAGGGGTTGATCCAAGCATCGGTCAACATACAATTCCCCTTATTCCAGGTTCAAAGCCCATCAAGCAGAAACTCCGTCGCATGAAACCGGACGTTTCCCTCAAAATTCAAGAAGAGGTCTCCAAGCAGCTAGAGGCCGGGTTTATTTGAGAAGCAAAGTATCCAGAATGGATTGCAAATGTCGTCCCAGTTCCAAAGAAAGATGGCAAAGAACGAATGTGTGTGGACTACAGAGATCTTAACAGGGCCAGCCCTAAAGACGGTTTTCCATTGCCTCACATCGACATCTTGGTCGACAACACCGCAAATCATGCCTTACTCTCTTTTATGGACGGGTATGCAGGCTACAATCAAATTCTCATGGCAGAGGAGGACATGGAGAAGACAACCTTCATCACTCAGTGGGGTACATATTGCTATACATTTATTCCATTCGGACTGAAGAACGCAGGAGCAACCTATCAAAGAACAACCACATCCATCATGAGCGATATGATTCACAGGGAAATTGAGGTATATGTCGACGACATGATTGTCAAATCCAAAGAGAGACACGAGCATACCTCAGTACTTCGAAAGTTTTTCAACAGGCTCAGGTAATACAACATGAGGCTTAATCCACAAAAGTGTGCATTCGGGGTAACGTCAGGCAAGTTACTCGGATATGTTATCAGCTCTCGGGCATAGAGGCTGATCCTTCGAAAATCAAAGCAATTCTCGAGATGCAACCACCAACGAATGAAAAGAAAATTCGGGGTTTTCTCGGCAGACTACAATATATCAGTAGGTTCATTTCAAGACTCACAATGATATGTGAATCGGTATTTCGAAAGCTCCAAAAAAGTGAGCCCAAAGTGTGGGATGACGACTGTCAGCATGCATTTGACACTACCAAGGACTACCTTTCCAACCCGCCAGTACTAAAGCCAGCCATGCCAGGGATTCCCCTCAGGCTCTACCTCACAACCACAAATTCAACAGTAGGGGCTATGCTCGCCCAGGAAGTTGAAGGCAAGGAGAATGCCGTATACTACATAAGCAAAAAGCTGATCGAGTACGAGACCAAATACACTCAGCTCGAGAAACTCTGCATCGCCTTGGTTTGGGCACTACATGCTCTCCCATACAGTGCATGTGATCAGCAAAGCGGATCCTCTCAAGTATATATTCGAAAAACCAGCTCTCAACGGACGGTTGTCCAGGTGGTTGGTTATGCTAGCAGAATTCGACCTCAAATACATCCCGCAGAGGTCTATCAAGGGTTCAACAGTCTCAGACTTCCTAGCCGACTGTCCTGTCGAGGCAGAAGAGGAAGATTACGACTTACTCGACGAGCAAATCTTAACGACCAGTGATGACAGTTGGTCAATGCATTTCGACGGTGCTTCGAATCAGAACGGATGTGGTGTTGGAGTAATTCAAGTAGCCCCAGACGGCACTCACATTCCTATATCAGCAAAACTGCAATTCAACGTCACAAACAATGCAACAGAATATGAAGCATGCAATATGAGCCTGGAAGCCGTCTTAGCATTGGGTGTCCAGAAACTTCGAGTATACGGGGATTCTTCCTTAATCATCAATCAAATTTCCGGCAAATGGAAAGTAAGGAGCGAGAGCTTGGCTCCATACCAGTCCTACCTTGAGCAGCTGTCTGAGCAAATAGAAGAGCTTCGTTATACATACCTCCCGAGAGAGGAAAATCAATTCGCCGATGCACTGGCAAAGCTGGCCTCAATGATCAACATTCCAAATGGCATGGCCGAAATGCCACTTACAATTGAAACACGTCAAGAAGCAGCATATTTCCATGCTATTGACGACGTCGAGCAAGACGGAGATGAACCTTGGTTTAAAGACATTCAAAGGCATCTACAAAATTCAGAGTACCCCCCCCCCCCCCCGCACTTTTCAAGCAAGAATCAGAGGGCTCTACTATTACAATCAGCCAACTTCGTCAAAGAAGGCGACATTCTATACAAAAGGTCCCTTGGCGGTCCTAACCTTCGATGTGTTGACAAGAACGAAGCTCAAAGAGTCATGGACAACATACATGATGGAGTCTGTAGCACCCACATGAATGGGAAGATGCTAGCCCTCAAGATCATCAGGGCTTGATACTACTGGACTACCCTCGAACAGGATTGCTACTTCTTTATCAAGAAATGTCCTACCTGCCAAAAGTGTGCGAATCTGAAGCACGTTCCTTCATCATTACTATACTCTCCATCATCACGGTGCCCATTCTCAGCCTGGGGTATCGACGTCATTGGCAAAGTCACTCCAACAGGCACCGGGGGTCATGAGTTCATACTGGTTGCTATCGACTACTTCACCAAATGGGTCGAGGCCAGATCATTCGAAGTGTTTGGTTCCAAGAAAGTGGCCCAGTTCATACAAGAAAACATCATATGCAGATACGGCGTTCCTCACGAGTTCATCAGTGACCAGGGAACCCATTTTCAAGGAGAGGGTGAAGATCTATTCACCAAATACAAGATTCAACATCATCGCTCTTCGCCTTATCGCCCACAAACCAATGGGGCAGTCGAAGCAGCCAACAAGAATGTCAAGACCATCATCATGAAAATGACTACCAATTACAAGGACTGGCCCCAGAAGTTGCATTTCGCGTTGTGGGGGTATCGAACTTCAACTGGTGCAACCCCATTTTCATTGGTCTATGGAATGGAGGCAGTACAACCTATCGAGCTGGAGATACCTTCTCTAAGGATAGTCCTCGAAAGCAAAATCCCAGAAGCTGCATGGGTACAAGCAAGATATGACGAGCTAGTCATGCTCGATGAGCGTCGGCTTCAAGCCGCTCACCATGTACAAGTCTATCAGCGCCGAGTGGCCAGACATTTCAACAAAAGGGTCAGAACCCGAAACATCAAAGAAGGCGAGCTCGTCCTGAAAGCCCTTCGCAAAAGCACCATGGACCCAAGGGGAAAATTCAAACCCAACTGGGCAGGCCCATACATTGTCAAGAAGATCCTCTCCGGGGGAGCAGTCGAACTAACAGACGTCGATGGAACAGAATTCAGATCTCTGACAAACCTCGATCAACTCAAGAAGTTCTATGTCTAAGTTCCATGTTCAAATTCAAGAATCCAATTCAAAGTCTTGTAAGGTAGTCAGAACTACATCCGACCCGATTCCCTAACGGGATACGTAGGCAACCTCATTTCGAGGGCCGACCACTTTAATACAAAAAAAAAAAAAAATTCAAAATTTCCTCAATTAAGGGCATCCTAAAAAATCAAATCAAATTTTAAAACTCAATTGTTGTCGTCTTTATTCCAAATGTGCCGATTCAAAGCAAAGCATGTTCAAGCGGAATTTAACACAATAACTCTTTATTTGGCTCTAAGGCCTTCAAAGCTAATTCAAATACAAAGTAAGGATCAAGTGAAGCAAAGTTCAAAGCCTTTTCACTTCCCAAACACATTTTTTAAACACATCTTCCAAACACATTCTTCAAACACCATTCCTTCCAATATAATTTCAAACACATTTAGCCTACAAAGATCTAGGGTCGGGCGACTATGCTCTCGAGTCTTGGCACCTTGAGTACTATCCCCTGGTTCCTCACGCAATCGATCATCAACCTTCCCCTTGCCCAAGCGTCGGGAGAAGGAAACTTGCTAGCCTCCCAAGGCGGGAGGACGACGAACCTCCTTTGGACTCCGAACGGTCAAGCACCGGATGGGCCACACTCCCGTCACCTTCCTCATAGTCAGTTGATGCAGGAAGTCTAGCTCTAGAACCTCGGACTCTAGCTGGTCCGGAGAGAGAAATGTCCCTCTGGCTTAGGCCTCTCATCCATACAATGTACCCCGCAGACAGAGTAACTGACTCAGGTGGGAACTGAATACTCAGGAATGGTTTAGCGACCCAATACCGCCTCCAAACTTCAAGCCGATTGGCATTCAGCGCAACAGATTTCGGGTTCTCTTCAGCACAGTCCGGGATCTCCTGTTTCAAGCCATACTGTCTCATCACTCGAGCAGGCGAGTAGAAGACCAGCATTGTGAGGCTTGGCACCCTCAAAGCAGTAGAATCAGGGGCATGTCTCATGGCAGCAATTCCCCACCAAGGAACTACCCACATTATACAAGATTCAATCCCAGAGAGTGCGCTTCGCCACTCGTCCAATGAAAGCCGGCCATATATCATGGGCCGCACGGTGAACCCTTTTCTATTATAGCTCTCCATGTTCTCCGGTGGTGCCACCAGCATGAGCCTCTCCATAAGCCAAACCTTGGGGAGTATATAAGAAATGCATTTCAAAATTCAAAATTCAAATACAAGTACAAATTCAACATACAAGAAAGCTCCAGATCCTTACTTGGAGTAATACCGGACTTCCCAATGGCAAATAAGAGGGGTCCGACTTCAGCAAGTCAAGGCCCATCAATCTTTCGCCGATCACGAGCGGCATTGGGTCCCGACCATTCGCAAACTTCTCTACAATTTCTATTAGGGAGGCATCACCATTGCCAAACCCCTGCTTCGAAAAGAGAAAGCGAGCAAAGATACAAAAACTCAAGGCCCTCAAGCGGAAAACTTTGGGAATATCAAGCCCACCAAATTAGGTGACAAGGAGGGACAAATCCACCCCTCTTCCATATACAAAGGCACTCAAAAGTGGGGGCTTCAAGCCCAAATATCTTTCAAAGCCCAAAAATAAGTGTTCTTCAACAATAGGCATGCATGGCTCTGGCATAATGGGCCACCCCAATATGGCGCTAAACTCTTCAGGGAGGGGACATACCTCATTATTCCCAAAGCGGAAAACATGATGATTCGGATCCCAAGCCTCCAAAGCAGCAAGAATGAAGTGCACGTCCAGCTTTACAAACCGGAAGGAGGCGAGCACCCCAAGATACATGCCATCAAGCTCCTTTTTCTCCAATTTGCCTAGAGAATCAAGCCACGAGTTCAAGGCATTCTCAAAGGACCCAACCATTTTCTCTCTTCTTTTTCGCGAGGAAGCAGTATACAAGGCATAGCAGGGAAGGATTGATGCAAGAAATGATCCGAAATACTCCCTATTTATACAAGAGTTGGCTTGCACGACAGCACGCTGGCGCTAGGCGCCATGCCCTGCGTTAGGCGCAGGGGCCTGCACCAAAGGACGAGGCCACCATCCTCTTTTATGGCTCCGAGTACACACTCTTTAGTGTTTCGGACAGCAAAGTAAAAACCTCCATTATTCAAGATTCCAAAGCCGTAAGCCGCGCAATTTCAAGTAGTCCGAATCAACGCTTCAGGCAGATTTCGGTTCAAATTACTCAAAATTCAAGCATTCTAGTCCTAGATCGGCGTCCTAAGTCGAGTCTGCATATGCATAAGAAAAAGTTGAATATACTTTGACTTGCGCTTTTTCTTACCAAAAAACCTCAGTCAAAGTGGGGGCTTATAGTGGGTATATACACCCGAAAAAATGGGCAAATTTTTTCAAATTTTTTGCAAAATTATCATGCATGCATATAGCTACAAATTTCAAGGCACACACAACGCATACAAGTTCAAAAAGTCAACATACAAAAGCCAATCTTCAAATTATTTTTCTCTAAACCAATTCAAGTTCAAAGCCATACAACCATACAAAATTCAAGTTCCAAACCATACAACCCATACAAATACAACCCAGCCTATACAAAATCAACCCAGGCAAGCTGGAACTCGCTTCCATGCAGGGTCAGTCTGAGTCATCATCAGCTGTGACGTCCACCACAGGCTCTTTGTTCTTGTTTTGCCTCCTAAGGCGCTCCAGATCCCGATCCAGCTCTGTTCCAGGGGTACTAGGATCCTGCTCCGAGATACGAAGAGTGCCAGGAGAGGGATGAACTCCCTGCTGAGGAGAAGGATGCTGATAAGGCGGCGTCATCGCCATGAACTGGTACGCCGCAAACATTTGAGCCTGACGCATCCTCTCCATCTCCGCATAATAAGCCCATGAATCTGCACCCCAAGGCTGAGGACCACTCCATCCGAAGTAGCAAACGGGAGGAGAAACAAAAGGCCTCGAACTGCTTGCACCTCCAAACGAATGCCTGGTAGGATCAACATGTACAAAAGGGGCCGTTTCCCGACCAACATCCGAATGCCTCTGACGAGCACCATCACCGGACCCCTGTCCTAGGTCCAAGCTCGATCCCTCCTGCCTTGAAAAAGTCTCTCCCTGGGGCTCCCTATCAACGGAACCTCTGCGGCCTCGACGACGCTCCTATACAAAATACAAATTTCAAGAATCAACATCCAAGTTCGAGTTTCCAGAATACAAATTTCAAAATCAAGAAAAGTACCTCCCTGTCCCGGCCAGAAAGTTTCTAGGTCAGCTTGGCACAATACCTCTTCCAGAAATTAATCAAGAGCATCCAGCGACGCACTCTCACCCGAGGCGCCTGCATACAAAATTCAAGATCAATTCCCAAACACAAGATTACAATCAATTTCAAGAAAATGCAACAGTACTTACAGCGGCATAATGCTCAGGTACAACATCATACGATCTCCGGTGCGGAGGAGAAGCTACAGGAATGGTCACCTCCACCTGCTCCCCGTCCGAGTTCTCATAGCGGATGATCCTATCAGAATGGGGAATGTGCTCAGGATCAACCTCCTCCTCCTCCTACATACAATCATACAATCATACAATCATCCAATCATCCAAGAATACAAGAATACAAGAATACAACAATACAAGAATACAAGAATACGAGAATACAAGATACAAATTTCAAAAGCTCACCGGGAGTACGAAGCGTACTGGTAGAGCCAGCCTCCTCAGGAAGTCGTCATAGCTACCCTTCCTTTGTACAAAGTCCCTCCAAGAGCGGCAAACAGAATCGCCCCTAGCATTCACATAGAGCCGGGCAAGATCGTCATCCGGCTCCAGCATGGACTCCGGTGGGTCCTTGGGGACAAACCTATTCCCCGAACTGTGTTGAAGAGACACTCGCTCTCCTAGATACCACATGTGGCGATACACCCCTGGGAGCAAAACCCGCCGTCCAGACAAGAAATGGGCGCGAGCAGCCGAGGCAGGCACAGGCGCGTTGGCAAAAGGACGCTTCACCACCTGCAAAGCAAACAACTCAGGCAACTGTACAAATACAAATACAAAAGAGCATAACAGTACAAAAATATTACCTCATCAGCAGGTAGAACTCTCCAAGCTCTGCAGGAGGCCGCCAGAGGCACCCTCATGTGCACCGCTCCTATCCAAGAGGCAGCATACGGGTAAGCCGCATCTCCAGTACGATCCGGCGCCAAAGTCGGAAAGTGCTCATATATCCAAATCTTTCCAAAGCAAGAAAAACATCAGTCAAGTTCAAATACAAACATACAAGTACAAGGAACAAGGTACAAGGAGTCTTCAATACCTCCAGCACACTCCATAGAGCAGCCATGCTCGGCTTGCTCTCCGGTGCAGTCCGGGAGGCCCACTTCATCTCGTACAATAGGTGGCTATAGGCCAAGCCACCCCAGCTGTAGCTCGAAACAGCTCTCAAGTCCTGCAAAACTGACAGGAATCTAATGTGCACCCGACTGTTCCTACTCGGGGCCACTACCCTACTCACCAAAGCTAAGAGGAATAGCCTAACCCTCTGCTCTGCAGACACACCCGCACCGCGGATAGCATCCACAATCACCGTCACGGAAGCATGGGTGTCATCCTCTAACAAGTCAACAATAGGGCCGAGCAAAGCCCTGGCAGCGGCCGAGCGCCACGTCAGCGCCGAATCAAAGGTCACATTCCTCTCAGAAAAAGGAAGACCCGTAATCATGGAAAACTCAAAAGGGGTATTGGTGATCTTCCCCCATGCCATATGAAAAGTGTTGGTGGTATCCCACCACCGCTCTAACAAAGCCCATAGACGGGGTTTGATCCCCGTTCTCCTCGAAGTACCTCCCATGGCACGCCAGAAGTCAACCAGGCCCGTCTGCAACCAGATCTCCATGGCCTCCTCGTCACCACAGATGGCTGTAAAAGCCTTCTGAAGCAAGTTTTGAGCTGATGCGTTCATCTGTAGGCTGACGGAGATACAAATACAAAATACAAATTCAAAGCACAATACAAAACTCACCAAGCTAGCGCGAGGCCGCTAAGACAAGTGAAACTCCGGTCGAAATACTAGATCGGAAGGACTCCAACCAGTACCAACAAAAGTGGGTGCTCTCCGGGGAATCATACACCCATCCGGCGCATTCACCGCAGCCGCTTCATCGTCCCAAGCGTCCTCCTCAGCAGCTCGAACCACCGAAGATTCGACGAGCTTCCTCCGAGTATGACTAGGCATATAAATCAAGCAGAGTACAAAGTGTCAAAATTCTAAACTGGGGGCTATCCTATACTAGCCCGTGCAAAAATCAAAATGCAGAGGCAATCCTATACTAGCCGGTACAAGGTCAAAAATTCAAAAAAAATTCAAAACAAATCCCCAGTGACAGTACTGATTAAGCTTGGGACATCTAGTTCAAAATTCAAATTCTACGCCAACGCCTAGGCTATCCACGCCAAAGCAGGTATACAAATTCTACACCAACGCCTAGGCTATCCACGCCGAAGCAGGTATACAAGTTCAACAGCAACGCCTAGGCTACCCATGCCGAAGCCAACATTCCAAAATTCTACAAACAACATCTAGGCAGCCTAGCCTATGCTCTCTTGAGACCCCGCAAGGTCACCAGTGAGACTACTATCTACAAATACCAGGTACAGCATTCAAGAAAATTTTCAAAAAAATTCAAAACTACAAGTTCCAACAGTTCAAGTTCGAGTGGCTATCAAACAATGTTCTACAAGATTCAAGAAGCCTACTATCATACAAGCATCATACTAACAAGTATCTCAAAGTATAAGAAAATCAAAACTACATGGAATCCTAGAGTTATTTCATAAAGCAAAAACATGAAATACTTACATGGACAAGGCAAGAACAAGACCAAGGGAAGAGCTTAATCGACCTTTGAGAGAGAAGAGCAAAGAATTCAAGAGAGTGTGCCTCAAAATGGCACGGCAAGGGGAGCTTTTAAAGCTCGACCCCGCGCCAGACGCCGAGGCCCGCGCTGGGTGCTGCCTGCTGCATGCGCAGAATCTGCCGCGCACGGTCTCCCGTGCTGATTGCACGTCCTTTACTGCTACGGTCTTCCGCACCAAGCATCAAGTGTCTCCTCAGGGCATCTTTCAAAAATGCGGGTATACACCCGTATATCCAAGAACAAACAGATGAATATTTCAAGAATACAAAGTCCAAAAAATACAACGACTCAGGCGTTCGACTCCCAACGGACCCAAGCTCCAGGAAAGTTAGCCGAAATTTCAAAATCTTAAGGGCCAGTAAAAAGCTCTTATCCCCAGCAAAGCACATCCCCAACGGATCAACTCCGGGTATTCAAAATTAAAAAATTCAAGATTCCAAATTCAAAAATTCAAGATTAAAAAATATTCAAGATTCAAAATTTTCGATGCCAAGCTCCGTCCGAACCGATGACGGAAGAACAGTACAAGTACAAACCGGAGTCGTCACAGCCGAACGGAGGTAGACTCTATCCTTTTTTTTCTAACGCCTGTTTTGTGCAGGTACCGGCGTACAAAGAGTGGTCTTGATTGCAGAACATATTGATCTTTCTCCGTCCCTTTCGAAATACTTTGACTTGCGCTTTCCTAACCGAACGCTCAGTCAAAGTGGGGGCTTCTGTAGACACCTAATTTGTGTCTCCCCTCTGGGATGATGACGATACCATTATCCTTACTAGGCGGTTGGAATAACTCCGTGCAGAAATCCCAATTGCTAAGAACATCTTTAAAATACAAGATCCAAAATCCAATCGCCGAGACCGTTCCCCTCCCGGAATCGGTACAAAATACAATTTTCAAAAACCAATTTCAAAATCCAAGTACAATCTCATCTAGTAGACCATTCCATTGGTTTTACTAAGCCTTTTCCACTATAAATCATACAAGGCAAGTCAAATTCGGGCGCCGACCCACAAAACCGAGCAAGCCGGGCCCCTTCCCGTACAACGGGAATTCAAAACCCGAAACGACTTGTTTTTTTACGCAAAATCAAGTCTTAGCCTCCAAGAAAACACTATGTGCCAAGCATCGTACTATTCGTACGAAGGTACATTAATACAAGACAAATCAAGGACGGAGCCCGCGTCCTTGATTTTGGCAGCACTTATGCCACGTCACCAGCGCCCAGCACTGGCAATGGCTGGCGTTTTCCAGGCATTTTTCCTACAAAACCCCCTAATTTCCAGAATTTGGGGAGGCAGATTCAATATACAATGTCGTAATACAAAAATTACGCCTCAAATTCAAATCAAAATGATCCCTCAAAAAACACATACAAACTTCAAGTTCTAAGCAATTGGGAGCTCTAAAAGGAATTATTGCCTAAACATAAATAGGTAATTCCGAATCCACCATATTCAATCATGTTTCTTTGATTTTCCTATTTCAAAAATGATTAGCAAGTTCGCATTTTTACTACTAAAAATGTCACTTGCAACAATCATACATCTTTTCAAAATCCAAACCTTTCAAAATACAAAAATGCAAACTTTCAAGATTCAAGGATGTTCAAAGTTGTTTGCAATCACTTCTTTGAACTAGAATCACTTTCAAGTATGGAGTAATCAAAGATGACACCTTTCTAGCTTTTAAAGGTTTAGTATTTTGAGATTCAAGACTCCATTTTTCAATATACAATTTCAAGTTTTCAAAATCCAAGATCCCACAATGTTTAGGGTTGCTCATGACTACTTCCCTAAACTAGGATCCTTTGAAAATAAGAGCACATCAAAGATCTAACCTTTTCAACATTAAAAGGCTCGATCTTTGAGATTCAAGTCTCTTAAGTTTCAATATTCCAAGTACAAGTTCAATATTTCAAGTTCAAGTTCAAGTATTTCAAGTTCAATATTTCAAGATTCAAACTTTCAAGTTAAAGTTCTATATGCAAAATCAAGGATACTTTGGGATGAGCAACTTCTCCCAAGTTGAGATTTTTGGCTTTGAATTCGTGTCGGGTGCACTTATTTTTAAGGAGCCGCTTGGAGTTCGAATCTCATGTGCCCAAGTACAAATTTCAATACTGCAATTTCAATTATACGTACACCTTTCAATATCGCAATTTCTATTATGCACCTTTGTAGACACCTAATTTGTGTCTCCCCTTTGGGATGTTGACGATACCATTATCATTGTTAGGCAATTGGAGTAACTCCAGGCGGAAATCCCAATTGCTAAGAACACCTCCAAAATCCAATGTCCAAAATCCAATCCCCGAGACCGTTCCCCTCCCGGAACTCGGTACAAAATACAACTTCCAAAATCCAATTTCAAAATCCAAGTTCAATCTCAACTAGTGGACCATCCCATTGGTCTTACTAGGCCTTTTCCACTCAAAATCATATAAGGCAAGTCAAATTCGGGCGCCGACCCACAAAACCGAGCATGCCGGGCCCCGCCCCGTAAAACCGGAATTCAAAAACCCGAGAAAGGTTTGTTTTTAGACGTAAATTCAAGCCTTAACCTCCAAGCAAACACTACAAGGCAAACATCGTACTATTCGTACGAAGGTACACCCATACAAGACAAATCAAGGACGACATCTTTCCGTCCTTTTTGGCGGCATTCAGCCCACGTCAGCAGCGCCCAGCGCTGGCCTGGCGCCAGGCGCTGGCGTGTGCTGGCGTTTTGCACCATTTCCCTCCTATAAATACCCCTCATTTCCATCGAAAAAGGGGGAGCACAACACATACAACGTCGTAATTTCGACATTACTCCTCACAATACAAACTTCAAAACTCCTCAAAAACACATACAAATTTCCAAAATTCAAAAGCAATTGGGAGCTCGTGCCTAAGCCTAACTAGGTAAATCCGAATCCCATTTCAATCAATCATGCTATTTTGATTTTAAATGATTAGCAAGTTGGTGTTTTTTTCCATAAAAAACACCACTTGCAACAATCATACATTCTTTTTCAAAAATACAAACTTTTTCAAAATGCAAAATACAAACTTTCAAGATTCAAGGATGTTCAAAGTTGCTTGCATTCATCTCTTTGAACTAGAATCACCTTCAAGCATGGAGTAATCAAATATGACACCTTTTAGCATTTAAAGGTTTAATATTTTGAGATTCAAAACTCCATTTTTCAATATACAAGTTCAAGTCTTCAAATTTCAACATACAAGTTCAAGTTTCCAAATTTCAATCATTTCAAGTTCAAAGTTTCAATCTTTTCAAGTTCAAACCTTTCAATATTCAAGCTTTCAATTTCAAGTTCAATATGCAAAATCTAGGACATTTGGGTTTAGCAACCTCTCCCAAGCTGAGATTTTTGGCTTTGAATTCGTGTCGGGCGCACTTATTTTTAAGGAGCCGCTTGGCGTTCGAACCTCATGTTCCCAAGTACAAATTTCAATATCGCAATTTCAATTATGCACCTTTCAATATCGCAATTTCAATATCGCACCTTTCAATATCGCACCTTTCAATATCGCACTTTCAATACCGTAATTTCAATACCGCATTTTCAATTCTGCACCTTTACTTGCCTAGTCCATTTCTAGGCAATGTGGACCTACTCCCTAGTCCTTTTCTAGGGGGTCTTGTATTTTTACTAATTCCGCACTTTATTTAGTATTGTGATGTTGCTTTATGTGCTTTATTGCTTTCATCACCAACATGCTAAATACAACAAAATACAAAGGTTACATCACGCTTAACGAAGATATTTTTGGACAAACCGGCCTTAGGTTCCTTAAATCAATCTTTAAAGAAAAGTGACCACCGTACAATTAGAAATTCTATTTTGCTCTAAATTTCAAACCCACATAGTCTTAGGGTTTATTTTCGAAACAATGTTGTGCCAACGTACTTGAATATTTCTAAAGCTCGCCGAATAAGCATTTTCGTTCCCGAGCCCGGATCTCACCCATCCGTTTCAAGGATTCAAGGCTTTTTCTAAAAATAGAGTCATTTTTGCGGTCTTCCCAAACGGGACCTAAAATAAAGTTTGGTGGCGACTCCTTCGAGGTGCAAAAACAATTCAACGGTTCTCTAAACGAACCGCCGCGTGCCAACCCCCCATTGTAGGAAACGGGAGACCTAAAAAACCCCCTACAATTCCTGGCGTCTCAACTGCGGACTTTTCTAATTTCAATTTCGAAAATGAGAGCAGATTTCGAGCAACCAGCCACTCATCTGCCGAAGTACTGGATGCCAGCATTGGCGCCAGGCACAGCCCCTGCGCCCAACGCCGCTACCTACATCCAGGACAGTGGCTCACAGTGGCTTGTCGCCCCCTTTTGCTCAACTTTTGTGTTGGGAGTTAGTCTGTTTTTGCATCTGGAAGGACGCTCCCAAGCCTCGTGAACGAGTGCCGAAAAACGGGCTTTACAAATACAAATTCAAGTACGATTTCAAATTTCAATTTCTAGGCATTTCATGCATTTTTCGAAAACCATATTGTGCAAAATGAATTTCTACCCTTGCCCAAACGGACGTGTTCTACATTCGGGCTAGCCCCGGGGGCAACGAAATGGTGACTCTCCATACGGTTCCCGACCAAAGTGTGTGACCATTTCCGCGCCTACCGAAACTTGGCATTCCCGATGTCAAGTATGGAGGCCGTTTGCCGACACACACTTCCCTTAGGCGGAACGTGAATGCTTGTCTCCGGATCCGTCTCATAGCCAAGTACCTTTTTGCCACCCAAAGCCGACCACTTGCATCATATAAAACTTAGACCGACCTTAGGTTGAGAACTTTGCATGTCTCATTCATATTCATGATTAGTGTGACAACGTGCTACTTGTGCATTGTGTGGGCGTCTTTGCACGCGTGAATGGCTAACCTCGAGTTCTAGCTTGCCAAAACCAATTAGCCTCCAACTAGGAAACCATACCCCTAGGAGCATCATTCAAACCTCATGCATCTAAATCTCTGATTTTAGGGTCTTTTAGGAGTGTCACTCTATTTGATTCAAAACCCTTAAACACGCCTCACGCACAAATGCCAAATTCAAGTTCAATCCAACGGCGTCATAATGCTGGATTTTCAAGTCCAAGCTACAAATTCAAAATTCAATCCAACGGCGTCATAATGCCGGATTTTCCATTTCGAATTCCATTTTTCAAGTCCAAAATTTAATCCAACGGCGTCATAATGCCGGATTTTCGAGTCAAGAATCCAAGTTCCAAGTTCAAAATGCAATCCAACAGCGTCATAATGCCGGATTTTCTATTTTCAAAACCTCAAATTTCCAAGTCAAGTCCAAATCCAACGGCACAATGCCGGATTTTCTAGTCCAAATTCCGAGTTTCAAAGTTCAATCCAAATTTTCTAGTCCAATACCTCGATTTTCAAGTCCAAATCCAACGGCGCCATAATGCCGGATTTTCCAAACTCAAACTTCGATTTAAATCAAATTCAACCCAACGGCGTCATAATGCCGGATTTCCTAGTCTTCAAGCTTCAAGTTCAAATTCAAACTTTGTAGTCCAAAACTTCAATTTTCAAATACAACCCAACGGCGCCATAATGCCGGATTTTCTAGTCCAAATTTCAAGCTTCAAACTTCAAAGTCAAAAACCACAAATCCAACGGCGTCATGCCGGATTTCCTATTTCAAACATTCAAGTCTTCAAGCATCGAAGTCAAGTTGCCAATTCCAAGTCTCAAAGTTCGAATGCCAAAATTCATGACCGGCGTAATGCCAACTTTTCAACTCCAACTTTCAAACCTCAAATTCCATGCCAATCTTTCGAATTTCAAGTCCTATGCTCAAAACTTCAAATTCCAAATACATGCCGTCGTAATGCCGATTTTCCATTCCGTATTTCAAACCTCAAGCTCGAAGTTCAAAAATTCCAAACCTTCAAATCTCAAGTCCTACCCTCCAAGTCCACGGCGGCATAATGCCGGACTTTCAAGTTCCCAAATTCAATGTCTCAAATCCACGGCGACACAATGCCGGATTTTCCAAATACGAAACTTCATGTTCTACATACAAAATGCGTCCTTTCCTATTTCAAAATTCAAACTTCGAGTCAAACGCAAAATTCAGACGGGTTGAAAATCCCCTGAAATAATACAAGTTCAAATTCGACGGGTTGAAACTCCCCAGAAATAATACAAGTTCAAGATTCCATCTACGGGTTGAAAATCCCCTGAAATAATACAAATTCCAGTGGGTTGAATTCCCTTCAAATACTCCAATTCCAATGGGTTGAAACTCCCCTAAAATATTGACGGGTTGAAATTCCCTTTAAATAATACAAAATCAATCACTTTCAATTGGGTTGAAATTCCCTTCAAATATTCCAAATTCCAATGGGTTGAAACTCCCCTAAAATATTAATGGGTTGAAATTCCCTTTTTAAATAATACAAAACCAGTTCTCTTTCAATCGGGTTGAAATTCCCTTCAAATATTCCAAGTTCAATGGATCGAAATTCCCTTGAAAATTCAATTTCCTAGTACAAGTCCAATTTCCAAATCCTAGAGCGGGTCGAAATCCCCTTCAAATAAGTCAAATTTCCAATAGATCGAAATACTCTTTTTCGACATTTCAAGTCCTAGTACAAGAGCCAACTTTTACAAAAGAACGAACGCTCCTCTCAAACATTTCCAACGGGTTGCAAATCCTGAATACAAGTACAAAATCCAAAATCCCGAATCTTCGGAGTGACACTTAGAGTCAAGTCTAGGTCTCATTCATTGCATGCATATCACATCATGTGTCGGGAAGTCCAAGTTCTAAAACTGTCTGGTGTGTCATAACTAGGAGTCCAAAGATCCTGTGGGTTCACCGAAGAGGGGAGAGGTTGAAAAGAACTCCAGCAGCCCTAGCCTCCCGTATAGCCGGCATCGAGCGAGTAGCCAGTTCATTTCCTACAAATCAAGCTTCAAGTCCCTTTCAAGAATCAATTCAAATGGCAAAATGTTCAAGATTACTGTGGGCGAAGGATCTATGATGAGCGAGTCCGAGTCTGAGGATGAGTCTGGATCTGAGTCTAGCAATGAGTCTAAGAGTCTAGGGCTAGATTCTTGCATCAATCAAGTGCCTCTAAAGGCCGAGCTACAAGTCAAAATAATCGATGTAATGATTGCCGATTTCAATAACACTTCAATTTCTACTTACTCTTCGA
Source organism: Spinacia oleracea (assembly GCF_020520425.1). Taxonomy (NCBI): domain Eukaryota; kingdom Viridiplantae; phylum Streptophyta; class Magnoliopsida; order Caryophyllales; family Amaranthaceae; genus Spinacia; species Spinacia oleracea. The sequence continues at coordinate 22,994,539 of NC_079490.1, forward strand.
GTCCTAATTCAAAATCAAATCCTAATCCACACAATTTTGCTTCACAAGAGACTGACTTTGAATTTCTAAAAGCTATCGAAAATCATGAAAACAGGACGCCCATAATTGAGGAAACAGAAAAAATCAACCTTTCTAACAGAAGTGATTCAAAACTAGTTCAGATTGGTTTAACTCTTTCTCCATCAGAGCGGGACGATCTTATCAAGCTACTTTCAGAGTATGTAGACGTCTTCGCATGGTCCTATCATGATATGCCAGGGGTTGATCCAAGCATCGGTCAGCATACAATTCCCCTTATTCCAGGGTCAAAGCCCATCAAGCAGAAGCTCCATCGCATGAAACCGGATCTTCCCCTCAAAATTCAAGAAGAGGTCTCCAAGCAGTTAGAGGCCGGGTTTATTCGAGAAGCAAAATATCCAGAATGGATCGCAAATTTCGTCCCATTCCCAAAGAAAGACGGCAAAGTACGAATGTGTGTGGACTACAGGGATCTTAACAGGGCCAGCCCTAAAGACGGTTTTCCATTGCCTCACATCGACATCCTGGTCGACAACACCACAAATCATGCTTTACTCTCTTTTATGGACGGGTACGCAGGCTACAATCAGATTCCCATGGCAGAGGAAGACATGGAGAAAACAACCTTCATCACTCAGTGGGGTACATATTGCTATACGGTTATGCCGTTCGGACTAAAGAACGCATGAGAAACTATCATGAGCGATATGATTCACAGGGAAATTGAGGTATATGTCGACCACATGATTGTCAAATCCAAAGAACGGCACGAGCATACCTCAGTACTTCGAAAGTTTTTCAACAGGCTCAGACAATACAATATGAGGCTCAATTCTCAAAAGTGCGCATTCGGGGTAACGTCAGGGAAGTTGCTCGGATATGTCATTGTGAGGGGGTCGAAAAAGCACGAGGCTAATGCGTGACCTCGTCCCTCGTGGATGTGACGCTTCTTTTTTGTCAAATCAAGTGTAATTGGATTTCCTGTGAGTTTACACCCAATTGACTAGTAATATAGGAGTCGCCATTCAGTTTTTAACGACAATGAGAAAAACTGACAAAACCCGGTTATCGTGACATAAAGGGAGTGCAATTATGTTTGACCACGACGGCCGTAGGTTCCCTTGTGATCCCTGGTGTGGGGATCTCTCAACATACACCCGCAAGGTAGAGATTGAGGGTTCGGGGGACTGTAACTACCGAGAGGAGTACTCGCTCTTCGATAACTCCAGAGGCAGGATATCCTTACTAGCCCAGCATAAATAATTGAAGGGACATGCGTTAACTATTAAACTAATCTGAGTTGATTTTAACAATATGCAACATATAATACTAGATCGATCGCGATTATCTGATTTAGATTGTTTTAAGGGACCTAGCATGATAATCCAATTTCCCAACATATTATCTTTATTAGGTGTGATAGAACAATCAGATTTAATTAGTTTAACAGTTCATAAAAGGGCGAGGAAAGCAATTAAATCATGCGAAGGGGCACATTACGACGCACCCTTGAGAGGTGCGTCACGGTTCTCAGAAAACTAACCACTTTGAATTTGCTATTTCTCCTTTTATTTAACGAATCTCAAATTACGGGACAGGATATGTTATGTTCGATTTTTGGATCGATTGCGACAGAACGCGTGATCAATTTCGCAGCGTGAGGCTTAGGCTTAGGGGTTGGAGTCAATACTCAGAATATGAATTGTGTGTTGTTCTTTTCACGTCGAACTTGGGGCTATATTTATAGAAAAGAGTTCGTGGAAAGATAGAATTGTAGAACTCTAATCCACGAGGAATTAGGAAAGAACACGTCCCAGGTAATTTCAGCGCCCAAGGCTGGGTGCCGAAGATTTCGGCGCCCAGAGCCAGGCGTTGAAAATAGGGTCTGGGCCGTTTCTTTGTCAGATTCGGACTCTTAGAATCCGGAGTGCATGAGACTTAATCGAGTCTTTTAGTGCGTATTAATTTTATGACGGAATGCGTCTGGGCCCGTTATGAACTCTAGGCTCGTTAGAATTTTAATTTAATACATAACTCTTATTTTCGAATCGTATTAGGAATCGGATTCTCTCGCAACTTCTATCTCATTTAGGATTTATGTTGGAGTGCAACAACTAATTCTGACAGGTTTCTATCTTTTAGGACTTGCCACTTTTAACAACTGCCCATTACGGTATTTACTATTTTTAGCAGGTTTCCATAAATAGCAGGTTTCTATAAATAGCAGGTTTCGGGTGAAATGAAAAGGGTGAATGAGATTCGTTATTTTATAGGAGATGCGTTGTCAAGTGAAGATTTATGTTCTCATCATCGAACCTTCCCTTTCGGGAATGGGGACAAAAGTAGGTGTCTACAGTTAGCCCCCACTTTGATTGAGTCTTGGAGTAAGACGATGGTCAAAGTATTAGACGGAGTGCGTCACACAAGTCATGATGACCTGTTTTTTGCGAGGGTCTCACAAGCCCCCGAGTGATAACATTTGACTTAAGGGTCATCACTTGAAGTGTCGACATATCCCTCACGTGTCATTGGGATTTGTCAACGGATAGTATAGAAACTCCCTCACTTTGTCATTGGAAGTATCTAAAGAAGCGTAGAAACTCCCTCACTTTGTCATTGGGAGTAGCTACAGATGTTTTCGAAATCAAAGCTATAAAGTGTAATTGGGCCTGGCCAAGCCCAACCACGAGGTAAAAATGTTTTTAAAGATTCTCATTTTCAGGGCTAGCTAAACGAGAAAACCCCCTTGTTTTTTATAGGATGTAAAACGAAGGAAAATCCAGCACATCGCTCTTTTTTTGGAAAAAAACGGAAACCCAATCCTTTTAATTTTTGGGAAAGGGAAAACCATAAAATGTTATCGCTGCAGCGACTAAGGACCTGCGCGGTTAGTGGCGCAGACCCCGCCGGCTAAAGATGGCGAGCCTGTCCGCTAAGGGTGGACGCCCCGTCCGAAAGAAGTGGACGAATCTGTTTTGAAGTTTGTTTGCTTTTTTTTTTTTGAAAATAAGGACCTACGCGGCTTGTGACATAGACCCCGCCGGCTAAAGATGGCGAGCCTGTCCGCTAAGGGTGGATACCCCGTCCGATAGAAGTGGACGAATCTGTTTTTGAAATTTGAAAATAAGGACCTACGCGGTTTGTGACGTAGACCCCGCCGGCTAAAGATGGCGAACCTGTCCACTAAGGGTGGACACCCCGTCCGATAGAAGCGGACGAATCTATTTTGAAATTTGTTTGTGCTTTTTGAAAATAAGGACCTACGTGGTTTGTGACGTAGACCCCGTCGGCTGAAGATGGCGAGCCTATTTTGAATTTGAAGACTTTATTTTTCGAAAATTGAGGACCTGCGCGGCTAGTGACGCAGACCCAGCCCGCTGAAGGTGGGCGAGCCCTGTCCGCTAAGGGTGGACGCCCCGCTCGCTGGAGGTGAGCGAACCTGAATTCGTCTTTTTGATTTGGGATTCGCGTGCCGCGGTCTTGCCTGATTGAGGTGGACAAGTCCCTATTTCATTTTTTCTTGTGATTTCTCTTGAGAATTTTTTCCTTTCATTCTTGTAGGAGAGAATTATTTCAAGGGATGCTCGGATTCAGTTACAACCTGAACGTGGGTTGACAACGTGCTTAGACGGACCATTGTCTCGTGGTCATCATCTTTCATGGTCTTGAGCTAGTCTTTACGGCTCAATTTTGCCACTACTTGGGTCCTTGATTAGGGGACTACGTATAGGTATCAACGACGACCTTTGTCTTGAGGTTGTAATCCGGTTTTTATTTTTTTGAGACATCCAAACATGGGACTTCGTACAGCGTAGTCTGGAAATATTGTTTTAACTTTGCATAATATATATTTTCCTTCGAGCCCCCAAGCACTCGTGCTTGACGGTCATTTCTTGTCAAAGAGGTTCCTTGGGGATACGCATTCTGTAATGTCCTTGATCGTGTTTGGGATTGTGCTCGTAAGTGCGAGCGATCTTTGTAGTGGTGTGCTACTCTTAAAAAAGCCGTGAGGTGCGACTTTCAGTAAAGAAATCGACAATTTTCAAGTCGAATGAACATGGCAGGGCCCTATATAAGTCAGAGCCGTTTTTTTGGGTCTGGGATCATTTTCGGCGCCCATGCCTGGGCGTTAAAGATTTTGGCGCCCAGCGCTGGGCGCTGAAAATAATTTTTTGCGAGGTTTCTTGATGACACAGTTGGCCTCTTGTTCGTTTGTTTTTCTTTTTTTTTTCTTTTGAACGCGTTCGTAAGTGTTCTATACTTAGAAAATATGATATGTATGTGCGAACGAGCGTTCATAGAATGGCCGTTGTGTGCGGTCCATTAATCAGTTTGTTTGAATCATTTTTTTTGAGCAATGACTGATTTTGAATAGTTTGCTTAGAAGCTTGATAGGGTTCAGGCCCATTCATGAAGTAGGCTCAAGCATCGTGCCCTTCTTGATCGTTCAAACATTTGCTTCGAGATTTTTATTTTTCTATGGTCGTTTCGTAGCTTGGAGCCCCCAAGTATGCATGTTGGGATGCTTTCTTTTGGCGTACGATTTTTGTAGGTTCTTTCAAGAAAGGTGCCTTGGGGTTCCGCTCGTGTAGGTGCGAGCTATCCCTTCCGTGGTAGGTAATATTTTGCTACCTTTAATCCTTAATGTAGAAGTCATGTGGCTTGCATTTTGAATTTGGGCGATAAGTAGTCTTTGCCTCTTTTACACATGCTCTTGGTTGTGCCTGCATTAGTGCAATATGCCTTACTCCTTTTTTTTTAGACTTGCACCGTGGGATGGTTGAACTTATGGTGCGACGTAGGCTTGTGTGGCCTAACAGCGTGTCTTAGAACATTCCTCCAGGTGTTGGGATATCATTATTATTTTTTGCTTTGGAGTACTTCATCATGCCTCGTTCAGGTGCTCGAACAAGTGTAGCACCTACGACTTATTACCTCGTTCGATGCGAGGATTCATAGATGTTTCTTTCTCGTTTTATCCTTGATTTTTCTTTCTCTTTTGCTTTGGAACGACGTAGACTGTGTAACGGGCGCTTGTTGGGCGAGCGTTATGTGCAGTAGTTTGATCGGAGTTTTGGTGACTCGCGATTTTCAGTTACCCTTGTTAGTGGGGTGACTTTATATATTCTAAGTAGTGCTTAGAATTTGGGAGGGGTTATAGCCATTCTAAGGTTCGTTTTACATGATTAATACCTTAGGATTGTTCCCCTATGACGTGTGTATAGTATTAGCGTCGAGAATTTGCGATAAAATCGACATTTCGAGCATTTTAAGAGTGTTTTCCTCAAGCCCCCTATTGTAGCTACGGGATTGGCTTGGTGCTATAATGCTTAGCATACGTTTTTATGCATTCATGGTGACATGGATCATGAATAGTTTGAACCAGACTCGTTTAGTGCGAGGTACGTTCGAGTAGTGATTTTCTACTTCTCTTGTAATTGTCGTATTGTGCGACATTGCCATGGTCAAGGTAGTCACATGTTGAAGTGTGCCTTGACCAAAAGCTAGGTACCTTTCTTTACCCATAATCATATTTAGAAATCTTTTTGACTCACTTGCAACATCGAGATAAACGCATACTTAGTGTGAACCAACGACACTTTATTATGTTCGAAGAAGTCTTTGAAAATTATTTGAACTCCGAGTCCTACTGTGTACAATCCGAGGTGTCCTAAGTAAGTTGATTTATAGAAGGGTTCGTACAGGATTACATGAGTGAATCAAAATACTGTTACGATTTTTGGAATGCTGTCTAAAGATTTGCTGGAAGCTAGGGTGCAGGCGTCAAGATATACTTGTGCCCGTTTGGCATATGTTTTAGGCTTTTAGGGCCATCTTTTCCAGAATTGCGGGAATATACACCGTTTTCAAATTGACTTAGATTTACTTGGTGTATATCTGCACAAAAGGTCAAGGTATACTTAGTTCTTTCCCTAGCTCTTTCATTTCAATTTTTAGCCCCCAATTGCTATTATGTCTTCCCATTAATGATGCTTTTAGATTTCGATTTTAGATGCCCGTGTCATATGTCTGAGTAGGGTGAGCCTTGGTTAAGTGCCAAGTCCTATTGACAATGTCTGATTTTTTTCAAAGGGGATTCGCAAACATTTGAATTACCATGAACGGGTGCCCTGAGTTCGAATGAACGATGGGGCGATGCCGTAGAACAATCCTCTTTATTGCAAGCTTACTGCCTTTACAACTTGTTGGCGATTATGACTGTGTCCAGTGGTGAAAGAAGGTCTTTAAGCGAACGACTATGTCTAGTGGTGAAAGAAAGTCTTTAAGTGAGTTAGTTCGCTTTAGGGAGGGTCAAGTCGAGTACTTTAGAGGTCATGGACGCTTGCGCTAGCCCCCATTCAATTGAGGCAAAGCGATCTTTTGAGTCTTGGCTAAGTGCCTAGGAGTGTGAGTGCTCCTTCTGGTAAGGGTACGTGCCCTTATTATTTTTCGATGTGTGCTCATTAATTTTGGCATCTTGATGACTTGGATTCTTCTTTTGACTTAAGTTTTTCTTTCGACTTGGATTGCAAGTAATAAATTTCAATAAGGGACTCTATTTCTTATTCTTGTTATTCTATAGGCTCTAACATTTTTTAAATTGGTTGGACCGAATCATGGATTGCCTACGTATCCGCCTTAAATAGATTTAACTTGGAATCAGGTCTTGCGTAGTTCTTAGCCAGAAAATGGTTTCTTAGAATGCCGAATTCGATAAGTATGTTCTGAGGTGGAAACATATTATTTGAAACGGTAGAATAAGTGAAGTTTATTATTATTTTAATCTGCTGCTTTGCCGTAAGCCAAAAATTTGTTATATATTTTTTTTGATTGAGCACATGTATTTTTTGGTGGTACGTATATCTGAATACGTGCTGTAACCCCCCAAGTGTTCGTTATTGTTCCGTGTATGTGCGGATAAAATGACGTGCACTTCTGGACAAATTTTAGCAAGCAGAGAGATTCAGCGCCCAAGCTAGGGCGCTAAAGATTTCGGCGCCCAGCTATGGGCGCTGAAAATGACTTCTGGGCGGATCTTTTTCGGTGCGCTAAATGCTTCTTTTTCTTTTTAGACGAACTTTTAAAGTCGCTTTGCAAAGTTTGCTTTTTTATTATTTATTATTTTTTTGTACTTTTCATTTGTCTTCTTTTTTTATTCGTGACTCAAGACGGTTTGATAGGATAATTTGTATTGGTCAAGCATGAGGATTACATCTGCTAGGACTCACAATTTTCAGCCTCAAGCTAGGGTCATAAGCTTACATCAACCAAGGCCGATGAGTAGCATGGGGATGGCTCAAGGGTATATCAACAGGATGTATCCAAACAAGGTATATGGTCATTATGCTAAAGGTGGTGTAATAATGGGTATGACGCACGTGTCAATGGCCGTACGTGGTTTGTAGTTGACAACAAGAACAAGAGTCGAGGTAATGGTTTCTTGGGTTATGGCAATGAGAACATGGATGGGTTAAATGAGCTGAACAGGGGCCCCAGAGCGAAGGCGTCTAAGAACATAAGGATTGGAAGGGGTAGACATCGTAGAACTTTATGTAGTTTTTGGTTGACTAAATTCTTTTCCTTCGTTTACTTGGGTAAATTTCGCACTTTGGGACGTACGGGCTAAGTATTTCATGGCTCGCTCTTTTCTCTCTCCCTTTTCTCTTTCTTTTTAAGTATTTCATGGCTTGCACTTTTCGCTCTCCCTTTTCTCTTTCTATTTTTTCTTTTTGCTTGGGATTTCTCCCCAACATAAATCCTTCAATTATTTTTTATTTGGGCTAAGGGGTAGATGGTTGTGGTCTTTGAGTCACGAGGCGAGACTGAGTGAGCCTCGTTTGGTAGGCCTATAGTGGACCTTTAATTTTAGCGGGCCTAGGGTGGACCTTTAATTTTAGCAGGCCTAGAGCGTATTTAGTCGTTTCTTAAAATGTGCAAATAGCGTAGATTCAAAATGTTGCTTCTACCTTATTGAAATTTAACGAAAGAATTACATCGAAAATAATTTTTGCTTCTTTTCAGGTTCCAATTTTCGGGATTTAATTGGAAGTTGTGATTTAGACTCGAACTTTCATTAATTTTTCTGATTATAACCCGTGTAGGAATACAAGGAGGTGGCCTAGACTCAAAGTAATGACGTGGCGTAAGCCTATAATACTTGACCAAGCAACTTTCAGACTTAGGCTAATTGGACCATAACTTTCGCTGGTTGACACTTTAGATTTTAACCCTTGGGTGTTCATTTGTCATGCGCCATTTGCTTAATGTTGGCAAGGTAGTTAGTTGGGGAGATCGAATTTTTATTTTTGCAAGACTAGAATCATTAGTGCGGCTTCCCTCTTAGTGTGTATTGCTTTACCCCAATGGAAGCCTTATGGCATGCCGATTTGGGTATTTTCATGGTTGGTCATGTTGCATTCATGGAAAATCTTTTAGTCCGTACTTAGGAGTATTTAAAGGAGTGAGTGGCTCGAGAGGACTATGATAGTCGTGACCCAATGTGATCATAAGCCTTGAGGCCATTAATTTTTGCTAATGGTATTGACACCTTAGGCTCACTTTGGGGGGTTGTGCGACTATGGGGGAACGCTTTTCAGAATGTGACTGTTTACATTTTGCAAATACTATAATATATTATTTTTATTGGTGAGAGAGAATATTGAGGCCGTAGATTCTTAGCAAGGGATGACAATTACATATGGGTGCTTATTGATTTAAATGTTAGGAAGGGAGACTCAATATGGTTTAACCTTTTAACTTGCAGAACGACACCAAGCATTAGGACCGATTCTATGGATAAGACAACTAAGACTTAGGATTTAGATTGTACTTTGGCATAGCCTAGTCTAGACTCGGATTTTTTTTTATTCGACATTATTTTTCTTGAAAACTTCATTTGAACATTATTTTTTGAATACTTTGCCCATGTGACATTCAAGGTTATTTCAATTAGCGTGCTCGGTTTTGGAGCCGAACATTGCCGTCGTAGGAGGCCTATCAACGACACAAAGAGTTATTTTTTTTATAAGTCGCTTTTGGAATCGAATGCTTTTTCATACGCCCTCTTAGCAATTTTTTTTTTCACGAAAAGTTTTTTTTTTGCTACGTATTTTTTTCATGCATGGGCACCGAGGCTGCTGTGCCTGACCAAAAGGCCAGGCTGCAACTTCAGCGCCCAGCGTAGGGCGTAAGAAATTTCGGCGCCCAGCCACGGGCGTTGAAAATGCGTCCCTGGCTGGTTCTCATTTTCTGTTTGCGTCTACTTTTTGTTTATGCGACTTCGATTTTGCGTGCTTGCCTAATAACGTCCTTTACGCGTTGTGCAGCGTTTGTGGGAGTCGTTACAGGCCATCCCGAGCGTCGCTTATTTTTGTGGCGAACGTTCGGGTTTGCGGAACACGTATTTTGGTATAACTCTTTGGCCAATTGGTTTATGAATGTTTGGGCAATTTTTAAGGTCGTTGGTTTTCTAACGTTATTTGTCACACACAATCACATAATTCGCTACACATAACTAACATTACATCATGAGGCAAAATAATAATATGTCATGTAGTTTATGATAGGCTTCTATGGGTAGTATTTGCGCCGGCTTGGTACCGCTTCTATCGCAGATCCAACACATGCCCCGGTCGAGGTAGTGCCTTCAACAGACGAATTTCGCCCAAGAGGCCAATCACGATGTAAGCCAAGGGGGCATGCACCAATGAGAGGGACCTAGTGGGCGAGCGATTGGGTTTGGGACGGGTGTACTACTAGTGAAAGTGCCGAGTGGACAACATTCGAAGCGTATGCACCCCCCGGTTGGCGATGGGTATCCTTAGTCCCAACTCCCGAGATGACACATCCAAGGGAGCCAAGATTCGTTATGCGGTTCTGTCCGTTCACATTAATATGCTGATTTTCAGGTCGTCCCAACTTGATGGGGAAATAAACGCGGGGTAGGATCGTTTCACCCTTCGGCTATTTTGATTACCTACGAGGACGAGTATTTCCTTCACTATCCCCAGTGGAGTCGCCACTATGAGGGGGTCGAAAAAGCACGAGGCTAATGCGTGACCTCGTCCCTCGTGGGTGTGACGCTTCTTTTTTGTCAAATCAAGTGTAATTGGATTTCCTGTGAGTTTACACCCAATTGACTAGTAATATAGGAGTCGCCATTCAGTTTTTAACGACAATGAGAAAAACTGACAAAACCCGGTTATCGTGACATAAAGGGAGTGCAATTATGTTTGACCACGACGGCCGTAGGTTCCCTTGTGATCCCTGGTGTGGGGATCTCTCAACATACACCCGCAAGGTAGAGATTGAGGGTTCGGGGGACTATAACTACCGAGAGGAGTACTCGCTCTTCGATAACTCCAGAGGCAGGATATCCTTACTAGCTCAGCATAAATAATTGAAGGGACATGCGTTAACTATTAAACTAATCCGAGTTGATTTTAACAATATGCAACATATAATACTAGATCGATCGCGATTATCCGATTTAGATTGTTTTAAGGGACCTAGCATGATAATCCGATTTCCCAACATATTATCTTTATTATGCGTGATAGAACAATCAGATTTAATTAGTTTAACAGTTCATAAAAGGGCGAGGAAAGCAATTAAATCATGCGAAGGGGCACATTACGACGCACCCTTGAGAGGTGCGTCACGGTTCTCAGAAAACTAATCACTTTGACTTTGCTATTTCTCCTTTTATTTAACGAATCTCAAATTACGGGACAAGATACGTTCTGTTCGATTTTTGGATCGATTGCGACAGAACGCGTGATCAATTTCGCAGCGTGAGGCTTAGGCTTAGGGGTTGGAGTCAATACTCAGAATATGAATTGTGTGTTGTTCTTTTCACGTCGAACTTGGGGCTATATTTATAGAAAAGAGTTCGTGGAAAGATAGAATTGTAGAACTCTAATCCACGAGGAATTAGGAAAGAACACGTCCCAGGTAATTTCAGCGCCCAGGGCTGGGCGCCGAAGATTTCTATAAATAGCAGGTTTCGGGTGAAATGAAAACGGTGATTGAGATTCGTTATTTTATAGGAGATGCGTTGTCAAGTGGAGATTTATGTTCTCATCATCGAACCTTCCCTTTCGGGAATGGGGACAAAAGTAGGTGTCTACAGTCATCAGCTCTCGAGGCATAGAGGCTGACCCTTCAAAAATCAAGGCAATTCTCGAGATGCAACCACTAACGAATGAAAAGGAAATTCGGGGTTTTCTCGGCAGACTACAATATATCAGCAGGTTCATTTCAAGACTCACAATGATCTGTGAACCAGTATTTTGAAAGCTCCGAAAAAGCGAGCCCAAAGTGTGGGATGACGATTGTCAGCATGCATTCGTATACAATCAAAAGCTACCTTTCCAACCCACCAGTACTAAAACCAGCAATGCCAGGGATTCCCCTCAGGCTCTACCTCACGACAACAGATTCAGCAGTGGGGGCTATGCTTGCTCAAGAAATTGAAGGCAAGGAGAACGTCGTACACTACATAAGCAAAAAGCTGATCGAGTACGAAACCAAATACACTCAGCTCGAGAAACTCAACATTGTCTTGGTTTGGGCCACAAAGAAACTACGGCACTACATGCTCTCCCATACAATACATGTGATCAGCAAAGCCGATCCTCTCAAATATCTATTCGAGAAACCAACACTCAACGGACGTTTGTCCAGATGGTTGGTCATGCTAGCAGAATTCGACCTCAAATACATTCCACATAAATCTATCAAGGGTTCAGCAGTCTTAGATTTCCTAGCCGACTGTCCTGTCGAGGCAGAAGAGGAAGATTACGACTTACCCGACGAGCAAATCTTAATAACCCGTGATGACAGTTGGTCAATGCATTTTGACGGTGCCTCCAATCAGAACGGATGTGGTGTTAGAGTAATTCTAGTAGCACCAAACGGCAGGCACATTCCTATATCAGCAAAACTCCAATTCAACATCACAAACAATGCGGCAGAATATGAAGCATGCATTATGGGCCTGGAAGCCTCCTTAGCCCTAGGCATCCAGAGACTTCGAGTGTACGGGGATTCCTCTCTAATCATCAATCAAATTTCCGGCAAATGGAATGTAAGGAGCGAGAGCCTGGCTCCATACCAGTCTTACCTTGAGAAGTTGTCCCAACAAATAGAAGAGCTCCACTATACATATCTCCCGAGAGAGGAGAATCAGTTCGCCGATGCACTGGCAAAACTGGCCTCAATGATCAACATTCCAAGCCGCATGGCTGAAATGCCACTTACGGAAACACGTCAAGAAGCAGCATATGTCCATGCTATTGACCACGTCGAGCAAGACGAAGATGAACCTTGGTTTACAGACATCCAAAGGTATCTACAAAGTTCAGAGTATCCCCCACACTTTTCAAGCAAGAATCGAAAGGCTCTGCGACAACAATCAGCCAATTTCGTCATAGAAGGCGGCATTCTATACAAAAGGTCCCTTAACGGTCCTAACCTCCGATGTGTTGACAAGCACGAAGCTCAAAGAGTCATGGACAACATACATGCAGGAGTCTGTGGCACCCACATGAATGGGAAAATGCTAGCTCTCAAGATCGTCAGGGCACGATACTACTGGACTACCCTCAAACGGGATTGCTACTTCTTTGTCAAGAAATGTCCCACATGCCAAAGTGTGCAAATCTGAAGCACATTCCTCCATCACTACTATACTCTCAATCATCACCGAGGCCATTCTCAGCCTGGGGTATCGACGTCATCGGCAAAGTCATTCCAACAGGCACCGGGGGTCATGAGTTCATACTGGTCGCCATCGACTATTTCACCAAATGGGTCGAGGCCAGATCATTCAAAATATTGGGTTCCAAGCAAGTGCCCCAGTTCATACAAGAAAACATTATATGCAGATATGGCGTTCCTCACAAGTTCATCAGCGACCAGGGAAACCATTTTCAAGGAAAGTGTGAGGATCTATTCACCGAATACAAGATTCAACATCATCGCTCTTCACCTTATCGCCCACAAACCAATGGGGCAGTCGAAGCAGCCAACAAGAATGTCAAGACCATCATTATGAAAATGACTACCAATTACAAGGACTGGCCCCAAAAGCTGCATTTCGCATTGTGGGGATATCGAACTTTAATTCGCACTTCAACTGGTGCAACTCCGTTCTCATTGGTCTATGGAATGGAAGCAGTACAACCTGTCGAACTGGAGATACCTTCTCTAAGGATAGTCCTAGAAAGAAAAATCCCAGAAGCCGCATGGGTACAAGCAAGGTATGACGAGCTAGTCATGCTCGATGAGCGACGGCTTCAAGCCGCTCACCACGTACAAGTCTATCAGCGCCGAGTGGCCAGACATTTCAACAAAAGGGCCAGAACCCGAAACATCAAGGAAGGCGAGCTTGTCCTGAAAGCCCTTCGCAAAAGCATCATGGACCCAAGGGGAAAATTCAAACCCAACTGGGCAGGCCCATACATTGTCAAGAAGATCCTCTCAGGGGGAGCAGTTGAACTAACAGACATCGACGGAACAGAATTTAGATCTCTCACCAACCTCGATCAACTCAAGAAGTTCTATGTCTAAGTTCCATGTTCAAATTCAAGAATCCAAATTTAGGTCTTGTAAGGTAGTCAGAACCGTCCGGCCTGATTCCCTAACGGGACACGTAGGCAACCTCATTTCGAGGCCCGGCCACTTTAATACAAAAAAATTCAAAATTTCCTCAATTAAGGGCATCCTAAAAATCAAATCAAATCAAATTTCAAAACTCAAATGTTGTTGTCTTTATTCCGAATGGGCCAATTCAAAGCAAAGCATGTTCGAGCGGAATTTAAAACAATAACTCTTTATTTGGCCCTAAGGCCTTCAAAGCTAATACAAAGTCAGGATCAAGTGAAGCAAAGTTCAAAAGCCTTTTCACTTCCTAAACATATTTTCAAACACATTTTCCAAACACATTCTAAACACAATTCCTTCCAATACAATTTCAAACACATTTAGCCTACAAAGATCTAGGGTCGGGCGACTATGCTCTTGAGTCTCGGCACCTTGAGTACTATCCCCTGGCTCCTCCCGCAATCAATCATCAATCTTCCCCTTGCCCAAGCGGCGGGAGAAGGAACTTGCAAGCCTTCCAAGTCGGGAGGACGAAGAACCTCCTTTGGATTCCGAACGGTCAAGCACCGGACGGGCCACACTCCCGTCACCTTCCTCATAGTCAGTTGATGCAGGACGTCAAGCTCTAGAACCTCGGACTCTAGCTGGTCCGGAGAAAGGAATGTCCCTCTGGCATAGGCCTCTCATCCATACAATGTACCCCGCAGACAGAGTAACTAACTCAGGTGGGAACTGGATACTCAAGAATGGTTTGGCGATCCAATACCGCCTCCAAACTTAAAGTCGATTTGCATTCAGCGCAACAGGTTTTGGGTTCTCTTCAGTACAGTCTGGGATCTCCTGTTTCAAGCCATATTGTCTCATCACTCGAGCAGGCGAGTAGAAGACTAGCATTGTGAGGCTTGGCACCCTCAAAGCAGTAGAACCAGGGGCATGTCTCATAGCAACAATTCCCCACCAAGGAACTGCCCACATTATACAAGATTCAACCCCAGAGAGTGCGCATCTCCACTCATCCAATGAAAGCCGGCCATACACCGTGGGTCGCAAAGTGAAACCCTTTCTGTTATAGCTCGCCATGTTCTCCGGTGGTGCCACCAACATGAGCCTCTCCATAAGCCAAACCTTGGGGAGTATGCAAGAAGCAAATTTCAAAATTCAACATTCAAAATTCAAATACAAGTACAAGTTCAACAATACAAAGAAGACTCCAGATCCTTACTTGGAGTAATACCGGACTTCGCGATGGCAATGAAGAGGGGTCTGACTTCAGCATGTCAAGGCCCATCACTGTTTCGCCAATCACAAGCGACATTGGGTCCCTACCATTAGCAAACTGCTTTACAATCTCAATTAGGGAGGCATCTCCATTGCCAAACCCCTGCTTCGAAAAGAGAAAGCGAGCAAATATACAAAAACTCAAGGCTCTCAAGCGAAAAACTTTGGGAACATCAAGCCCAGCAAAGTAGGTGACAAAGAGGGAAAAATCCACCCCTCTGCCATATACAACAGCACTCAAAAGTGGGGGATTCAAGCCCAAATACCTTTCAAAGTTCAAGAAAAAGTGTTCTTCAACACTAGGCATGCATGGCTCCAGCATCAAGGGCCACCCCAATATGGCACTAAATTCCTCAAGGAGGGGACATACCTCATTATTTCCAAAGCGGAAGACATGATGATTCGGGTCCCAAGCCTCCAGAGCAGCAAGAATGAAGTGCAAATACAATTTTACAAACCGGAAAGAGACGAGCACCCCAAGATGCATGCCATCAAGCTACCTTTTCTCCAACTTGTCTAGCGCACCAAGCCACGAGTTCAAGGCACTTTCAAAGGACACAGCTATACTTTCTTTTCTTTTCGAGAGGAAGAAGTATGCAATGATAGCAGGGAAGGATTGATGCAAAAAAATGATCCAACAAGCTCCCTATTTATACAATATTAGGCTTGCACAACAGCTCACAGGCCACTGTCCTCTCTTATGACTCCGAGTACACACTCTTTAGTGTTTCGGACAGCAGAGTACAACCTCCATTATTCAAGATTCCAAAGCCGCAAGCCGCGCAATTTCAAGCAGTCCGGATCAACGCGTCGGGCACATTTCGGATGAATTTTTTTCTTTCAAAATTCAAGCATTCTAGTCCTAGATCGGCGTCCTAAGCCGAGTCTGCATGTGCATAAGAAAGAGTTGAATATACTTTGACTTGCGCTTTTCCTAACCAAAAAACCTCACTCAAAGTGGGGGCTTATAGTGGGTATATACACCAGAAAAAATGGGCAAATATTTTCAAAAATTTTCGCAAAATTGTCATGCATGCATATAGCTACAAAATTTCAAGGCACACACTACGCATACAATTTCAAGCATACAAAAGCCAATCTTCAAATTTTACAAACCCATTCAAGTTCAAACCATACAAGCCATACAAATTCAAGTTTCAAGACATACAAACAACAATACAATCCAGCCTATACAAAAATCAACCCAGGCAAGCTGGAACTGGCTACCATGCAAGGTCAGTCTGAGTCATCATCAGTGGTGATGTCAACCACAGGCCCCTTGTCCCTGTTACGCCTCCTAAGGCGCTCCAGCTCCTGATCCATCTCCGCATAGTAAGCCCATGAACCTGTACCCCAAGGCTGAGGACCACTTCGACCGAAGTAGTAGCCGGACGGAGGAACAAAGGCCTGTGAACTGCTAGCACCTCCAAATGAATGCCTGGTGGGGTCAACATGTACAAAAGGGGAAGCTCCCCACTCAGCATCAGAATGCCTCTGATGAGCACCAGCACCAGACCCCTGTCCCAGCTCCAAGCTCAGTCCCTCCTGTCTCGAGGACGTCTCCGCCTGAGGCTCCCTGTCAACAGAGTCTCTACGGTCATGACGACGCTCCTATACAAGATACAATTTCAAGAATCAATTTCCCAGTTGGAATTTCCAGTATACAAGTTTCAAAATCAAGTGAGGTACCTCTCTGTTCCGGCCATAAAGCTTTCGAGTCAGCTTGGCGCACTGCCTCTTCCAAGAATCAAGCAAGAGCATCCAGCGACGCACTCTCGCCCGAGGCGCCTGCATACAAAATTCAAGATCAATTTCCAATACAAGTTACAAACAGTTTCAAAAATGCAACAGTACTTACAGAGGCGTAATGCTCGGGTACAACATCATATGATTTCCGGTGCAGAGGAGAAGCCCAAGGAATGGTCTCCACCACCTCTTCCCCGTCCGAGTTCTCATAGCGGAGGATCCTATCAACATGAGGAATGTCCTCAGGATCAACCTCCTCCTCCTACATACAATCATACAATCATACAATCATACAATCATCCAATCAATACAAGAATACAAGAATACAAGAATACGATGTTCAAAGCTCACCGGCAGTACGAAGCGTACTGGTGGAGCCAGCCTCCTCAGGAAGTCATCATAGCTACCCTTCCTGTGTACAAACTTCCTCCAAGAGGGCAAACAACCTCGCCCCTAGCCTCCATATATAGCCGGGCCAACTCTTCATCCAACGCCAGCATGGACTCCGGCGGATCCTTGGGGACAAGTCTATCCCCTGAATTGTGTTGAAGGGATACTCGCTCCCCCAGATACCACATATGTCGGTACAGCCCAGGAAGCAAAACCCGCCGCCCAGACAAGAATTGGGCACGAGCAGCCGAGACAGGTACAACTGCATTGGCAAAAGGACGCCATACCACCTACAAAGAAGACAACTCAGGCAACAGTACAAATACAAATACAAGAGAGAAAAACAGTACAAGGATATTACCCTATCAGCAGGAAAAACTCTCCAAGCTCTGCGAGAAGCCGCCAGGGACGCACCAACGCGCACCGCTCCTATCCAAGAGGCATCATACGGGTAAGCCGCATCTCTAGTACGCTCCGACGCCAAAGTCGGAAAGGGCTCATAGATCCTAATCTTTCAAGGAACAAACAAAGCATCAGTCAAGTTCAAGATACAAGCATACAAATACAAGGTACAAAGTACAAGTAGTCTTGAATACCTCCAGCACGCTCCACAGAGCAGCCATGCTCGGGTCGCTCCCCAGTGCAGTCCGGGAGGCCCGCCCCATTTAATATAAGAGGTGGCTATATGCCAAACCACCCCAGTTATAACTCGAAACAGCTCTCAAGTCCCTCAGAGCGGACAAGAAGCTGATATGCACCCGACTATTCCTACTCGGGGCAATCACTCGGCTAACCAAGACAAGGAGGAAGAGCCTAACCCTCTGCTCCGCGGACACACCCTCACCACAGATAGCATCCACAAGCACCGTCACAGAAGCGTGGGAGTCATCCTTTGACAAATCAACGACAGGGCCGAGCAAGTCCCTGGCAGCGGCCGAGCGCCACGTCAGCTCAGAATCGAAGGTCACATTCCTCTCAGAAAAAGGAAGACCTGTAATCATAGCAAACTCAAGAGGGGTAACAGTGATCTCTCCCCATGCCATGTGGAAAGTGTTGGTGGTATCCCACCACCGCTCTAACAAAGCCCACAAACGGTTTTTAATCCCCGTTCTCCTCGAGGAACCTCCCATGGTGCGCCACAAATCGGCCAGGTCCATCTGCGACCAAATCTCCATAGCCTCTGCATCAGCACGGAGAGCTTTAAAGGCCCTCTGAACCTCCACCAAGGACCAGTAAGTACGGAACGGCTTTCCGTCGGCCTACAGGTGAACGAGTTAGCTCAAGACCTATACAAGTAACAAAGTAAAAACCCAAAACACAGTACAAGACTCACCATGCCAGCGCGAGGCCGCTGAGATAAGTGCCAATCCGGCTGAAACACCAGGTCGGAAGGGGTCCAACCAGCACCAGGGAAAGCAGGCGCATCTCGGGGAACCATACCCCCACCTGGCGCATTTATTGCAGCCGTTTCGTCATCCAAAGCGTCTTCCTCAGCAGCTCGAACCACAGATGATTCAGCGAGCTTTCTCCGAGTGTGACGAGGCATACTAAATCAAGTAGCATACAAAGAGTCAAAATTCTAAACTGGGGGCTATCCTATACTGGGCCACACAAGGAAAAACGATGCAAAACAAAATCCCCAGTGGACCTCTAATTCAAGATACAAGTTCTACACCAACGCCTAAGCTATCAACGCCGAAGCAGGTATTCAAATTTCTACACCAACGCCTAGGCTACCCACGCCGAAGCAGGTATACAATTCCAACACCAACGCCAAGGCTATTCACGCCGAAGCAGGTATTCAAGTTCTACACCAACGCCTAGGCTATCCACGCCGAAGCAGATACAAGTTTAAAAATTCAAAAGTACAAGTTCCAACAGTTCAAGTTCAAGTGGCTATCAAACAGTTTTCTACAAGATTCAAGAAGCTTAAGCATACAAACATCATTTCAAAGTACGAGAAAATAAAAATTATATGCAATCCTAGAGTTATTTCATAAGCAAAAACATGAAAAACTTACATGGACAAGGCAAGAACAAGACCAAGGGAAGAGCTTAATCAACCTTTGAGAGAAAGAGCAAAAGAATTTCAAGTGAATGTGCCTCAAAATGGCACGGCAAGGGGCACTTATATAGTGCAGCCCCAAGCCAGGCACAGCCCCAGCGCCTTGCGCTGACCTGCTGCATGCGCAAGTCTGCAGCGCACGCGGTCTCCCATGCTGATTGCACGTCTTTTGCAGCTACGGTCTTCCGCACCAAGCATCAAACGTCGCATCGAACCATCTATCGAAAATACGGGTATACATCTGTATCTCCAAGTACAAACAGATGAATATTTCAAGAATACAAAATCTAAAAAATACAACGACTCAGGCGCCCAACTCGCAACGGACCCAAGCTCCGGGAAAGTCAGCCGAAGTTCAAAAATTTTAAGGGACAGTAAAAAGCTCTTATCCCCAGCAAAGCACATCCCAACGGATTAACTCCGGGTGTCAAAGTTCAAAATTCAAGATTCAAAAATTCAAATTTTCGATGCCAAGCTCCGTCCTGAACTGAAGGCGGAAAAGTACAAGTACAAATCGGAGTCGTCACCAACCGCACCGAGGTAGACTCTATCCTTTTTTTCTAACGCCTGTTTTATGCAGGTACCGGCGTACAAAGAGTGGTCTCGATTGCAAAACATCTTGACCGTTCTCCGTCCCTTTCGAAATACTTTGACTTGCGCTTTCCTAACCGAACGCTCAGTCAAAGTGGGGGCTTCTGTAGACACCTAATTTGTGTCTCCCCTTTGGGATGATGACCATACCATTATCCTTGTTAGGCGATTGGAGTAACTCCAGGCGGAAATCCCAATTGCTAAGAACACCTCCAAAATCCAATGTCCAAAATTCAATCCCTGAGACCGTTCCCCTCCCGGAACTCGGTACAAAATACAACTTCCAAAATCCAATTTCAAAATCCAAGTTCAATCTCAACTAGTGGACCATCCCACTGGTCTTACTAGGCCTTTTCCACTCAAAATCATATAAGGCAAGTCAAATTCGGACGCCGACCCACAAAACCGAGCATGCCGGGCCCCGCCCCGTAAAACCGGAATTCAAAAACCCGAGAAAGGTTTGTTTTTGGACGCAAATTCAAGCCTTAACCTCCAAGAAAACACTACAAAACAAACATCGTACTATTCTTTCCGTCCTTTTTGGCGGCATTCAGCCCACGTCAGCAGCGCCCAACGCTGGCCTGGCGCCGGGCGCTGGCGTGTGCTGGCGTTTTGCACCATTTCCCTCCTATAAATACCCCTCATTTCCATCGAAAAAAGGGGGATCACAACACATACAACGTCGTAATTTCGACATTACTCCTCACAATCCAAACTTCAAAATTCCTCAAAAACACATACAAATTTCCAAAATTCAAAAGCAATTGGGAGCTCGTGCCTAAGCCTAACTAGGTAAATCCGAATCCCATTTCAATCAATCATGCTATTTTGATTTCAAATGATTAGCAAGTTGGTGTTTTTTGCCATAAAAAACACCACTTGCAACAATCATACATGCTTTTTCAAAAATACAAACTTTTTCAAAATACAAAATACAAACTTACAAGATTCAAGGATGTTCAAAGTTGCTTGCATTTATCTCTTTGAACTACAATCACCTTCAAGCATGGAGTAATCAAAGATGACACCTTTTAGCATTTAAAGGTTTAATCTGTTGAGATTCAAAACTCCATTTTTCAATATACAAGTTCAAGTCTTCAAATTTCAACATACAAGTTCAAGTTTCCAAATTTCAATCATTTCAAGTTCAAAGTTTCAATCTTTTCAAGTTCAAACCTTTCAATATTCAAGCTTTCAATTTCAAGTTCAATATGCAAAATCTAGGACATTTGGGTTGAGCAACCTCTTCCAAGTTGAGATTTTTGGCTTTGAATTCGTGTCGGGCGCACTTATTTTTAAGGAGCCGCTTGGCGCTCGAACCTCATGTGCCCAAGTACAAATTTCAATATCGCAATTTCAATTATGCACCTTTCAATATCGCAATTTCAATATCGCACCTTTCAATATCGCACCTTTCAACATCGCAATTTCAATACCGCGATTTCAATTCCGCACCTTTACTTGCCTAGTTCATTTCTAGGCAATGTGGACCTACTCCCTAGTCCTTTTCTAGGGGGTCTTGTATTTACTAATTCCACACTTTATTTAGTATTGTGATGTTGCTTTATGTGCTTTATTGCTTTCATCACCAACATGCTAAATACAACAAAATACAAAGGTTATATCACACTTAACGAAGATATTTTTGGACAAACCGGCCTTAGGTTCCTTAAATCAATCTTTAAAGCAAAGTGACCACCGTACAATTAGAAATTCTATTTTGCTCTAAATTTCAAACCCACATAGTCTAATCTTAGGGTTTATTTTCGAAACAATGTTGTGCCAACGTACTTGAATATTTCTAAAGCTCGCCGAATAAGCATTTTCGTTCCCGAGCCCGGATCTCACCCATCCGTTTCAAGGATTCAAGACCTTATCCAAAAATAGAGTCATTTTTGCGGTCTTCCCAATTGGGACCTAAAATAAAGTTTGGTGGCGACTCCTTCGAGGTGCAAAAGCAATTCAACGGTTCTCTAAACGAACCGCCGCGTGCCAACCCCCTATTGTAGGAAACGGGAGACCCAAAAAACCCCCTACAACCTTTCAATTCCGCAATTTCAATATCGCACTTTCAATTCCGCATTTCAATTCCGCATCTTTACTTGCCTTGTCCTTCTAGGCATTGTGGACCTACTCTCTAGTCCGTCTCTAGGGGTCTTGTATTTACTAATTTCGCACTTATTTACTATTGTGATGTTGCTTTATTTGCTTTATTGCTTTCATCACCATACAATTTAAATACAACAAAATACAAGGTTACATCACGCTTAACAAAGATAATTTCTTTGATTTATTATTATTATTATTATTATTATTATTATTATTATTATTATTATTATTATTATTATTATTATTATTATTATTATTATTATTTTTATTATTTTTATTATTATTATTATTATTATTATGTCCGTCTTTTGGAAGTTATTTTGATGGGCTTCAATTTGGTGTTAGGGTTTCTGCAGGTGGTGAGTCAATTATTCATGTTTTGAATCGGTTGATTGAAGATCGGGATTTCTGAAATGGGTCTTTCAATATTGTTGTTGGATTTTCAAAATGCCTTTAATTTAGTTGAACGAGCGGCCATGTTACGTGAAGTTTGTCTTTGTTGTCTAGGCATTTCGCGATGGGTTCAATTTTGCTACTCTACTCCAGCCAGATTGTATTATGGGGAACACACCTTATGGTCTCTCAAGGGGTGCAAAAGGGTAATCCCCTTGGTCCACTGCTCTTTGCTTTTGTTTTACAATCCCTGGTGTGTAAAATCAACGACGCTTTTGATGTATGTCTTCAGGCCCGGTATTTGGATGATGACACTATTATCGGTGACACTTTGGTGGTGGGGAAGGTTCTGCAGTTGATTATGGAGGAAGGGCCTTATCTCGGGTTACATCTCAATGTGGACAAAACTGAAATTTTTTGTCCTATAGAAGACCCTCTAAGTAGGCTTGTGGGTGTCTTTACCCCTAACATTGCTCGACGTGTGGGTGGTGTTAAGTTTCTTGTTGGTCCCGCCAATTCCTGTTCCGTTTTCAGTGGTGAGCTTGTGACGCAGAGGGTGACCAAGACCATTGTGCTTATGGATAAGGTTGGCTAGCTTGATGATTCTCAATGTGAGTTTTTGTTATTTAGGGCATGTACCAAGTTTCAAAACTCTAATTTGTTTTGCGGACTTGTCCTCCTTGTATTTTTGAGGCGGCTCAACGCACATTCGATGTGGCTCTTCGATCTTCCTTGGAGCGTATTGTTACTGCTTCTGGGTCTGGGTTTGGAAAATGGCAGTGGCGACTTGCCACCTTACCTTTTGCGTTTGGAGGGCATGGTGTTTATTACACAAGTGATGTTCGTCATTATGCTTTTCTTGCTTCTCGGTTAAAGTCCGCTGGTTTGCAGATAAAGCTTCTTCAACATGCTGGCATTGTTGGCCATGGTTGAGCATTTGCATATGCGTTGAGTTTATTTAATAGAACTTTGGAGTCTGACATTTTGAGTAATCCTAGTGAGGTCGCTGCCCTTAAACTCATGAAGAAACTGGCAGATATATATTTCACAAAGAAGAATCCACCTTCTCTTTATCTCCTCGACAATCGGTATTGTGGAAGTCGCATCAGGGAGATCACACCTCTTCTTGGCTACGGGCGGTCCCCATATCAGGTTTGGGACAGATGATGAATGCTAAGGCTTACCGATGTGTGCCGTGCTACCGGATGGGTGTTCCTTTGTTCTTATTTCGTCACCATGTTCTACTTGCTCTAGTGTTTTTGCGGGGGATATCTTCGGTGATCATGCGGTGTCGTGTGCTAGTGTTGTGGGTAATAAACATCGTCGTAATGTTGTTCGGGATACCTTTGTTGATGTTTGTTATCTGTCTGAGATTTCGGCACGGAAAGAAGTTGATATTGGTCTGTCAGGAGGGAACGACGGAGCTCTCCGAACTGCATATATGTTACTCTACTCTTGGTACCGGGTTCGTGATGTGTATGTTGACCTAACGAGATCTTCTCCTATGACACAATCTGGGTTGTCTGACTTTGTTCGGGGGCGGGTTGTGACTGATACGGCTAGTCGAAAGCGGGTCAAGTACGAAGCAAGTTATCGGGAAATTGATTATGGTTTTCTTCCTTTCTCTTTTTCTTCTTTGGGGGAACCGGATAAGGATGCTGCCGCGTCGTTGAAGCGAGTTCATAAGTTCATTAGGACTCAAGACAATTGGGCTCGTGCTGCTGCTCATATTTTCACAAATATAGGCCTTGCTATAGATAGAGGAGTGGGGGCCCTCATTGTATCTCGGCTTCCCACTAACTTTGTACTTTG